>NW_026126407.1:47935833-48635000 GCF_943737965.1 Phodopus roborovskii | reverse complement strand
TGGGTCACTGATTTCAGTGAAGATATTGACTGATAATCGCTCTTAAGATGTCTAGCCTGGGCTGCAAGGACTAGTGAACCACAACTCCCAGGAGACCCTGCGTTCTCTGATCTCTCCGGCCACCATCGTTAGTCACGTGGGCACCGAATGGTGGATCACGTGAGTCCCGGCGCGCGTCACGGGAACGCTGCCGGACCGACGGCAGGCTGTTCTTGCTGAGTTTGGTCCTCGGTGGACCATGGCCAACGTCTCCAAGAAGGTGTCTTGGTCCGGCCGAGACCGGGATGATGAGGAGACGGCGCCGCTGCTTCGAAGGACTGGGCAGCCTGACGAGGAGACGCCGCTGCTGAACGGGGCGGGGCCAGCCGCGCGCCAGGTGAGGCCCGCGGGCCGGAGCTGTGGCCGCTGCGTTCGCTGCGCCGGTCCTCGGTGCGCCGGAGGGACCCAGGGGAAGGCCACAGCGGTTTCCTCTATTATTATTGTTGTTGTTGTTGTTGACTCCCGGAAGACTTTTATTTTTGACAGTTTCTCACCCATTACCCTCTTCCTTTCTTTCCCTTTGAACCCCTTCTTCCAGTCTAGTCCCAGTGGCTACACCATTAGAGAAAGGGATATTCTCTCCTCCAGCAGTCATTAATCGTCATTAGCTTTTCAGCAAGAGATCATAGGATTTTTAACCTTCTTTGCTGTTTTTGTTTTCTTGATTGTACTCTTCGTGGTGAGGGTCCGGCCCTGGGTTTACACATACTACTAGGTAAACATACGACCTCTGATATGCTCCCCAGGCTGGCCGTGAATTCATGATCCTGCCCCATTTTCTCAAGGCCTGAACTACACACCTGGCAGATTTCACAGTTTAAATGGCAGAATTGCGTTCTTAGTGAAAGTGTCTGTCTCCTTATTCACAGAAGGAATTCCAGACGTATGGGACATAATTGCAATGACAAGTTTTATCACCCATTTTCTCTTACTACCTAATTGAATTTGAATTTGGAATGTCCAGCCAGACGTGATAAGCAACAAGTCAGAGGCCATAGTGTGCTCATCTCTCAAAACACAGTTTGTGCCTTTAAATGCTTAATATTTCAAAAGGCTTACTGGTTTGATTACTTGCATGCCTTTGGCTCTCCTACCTGTGTGCATTGTATTAACTTTGAGTCAGGTGTTTATGTGAATCTCTTGATGTTAATCTGTTTATAACCGGTTTTTACCTTTTACCACCTCTCCTGATTTTAGAGTTGTCTAACAAACCCTCCTACCATTTTAAAGGCTAGGAAGAACGTAAGAACAGGCTGTTTTTGTTTTTTTTGTTTTTTTTTTTTTTAATCAAAACTTACATTTAGGTTTTTCTAGACTCTTGAATGTGCATCAGACAATGCAAGTCAAAGTCAGTTCCTTGTTGCTGGGAGGCAGCTCAGCTCCCTTTGAAGTGATATCTGCCTGTAAATCTGGTCTGCTGCAGTATCTGAAGTAGAGTGGTAGGGCTGTATCAGTGTGTTTCTGGGAGGTGTGATTTGTTATCCCTGTTGTAAAGAAAGTAACCTTGGGGGCTGAAGATATTGCTCAGTGGCTAAGAGTGTATGCTGCTCTTGCAGAAGACCCATGTTCAGGTCCTAGCACCCAGGTCCAGTGACTCAACCATCTGTTACTCTAATTTCAGGGATCTGACCACCCTCTCCTCTCCTTCACTTCTCTCTCTCTCTCTCCTTTTCTCCCTCCTTCCCTCCTCTCTCTCCCTCCCTTCTCCTTTCCCCCCCAAAAAGAAAGTAACCATATGTTGTAAACTGGTTTTAAGAAAGGAAAAGACTGGAGGGCTGGAGAGATGGCCCAGTGGTAAAGAGCACTGGCTGCTCTTCCAGAGGACCTGGGTTCAATTCCCAGCACCCACATGGCAGCTAACTATCTATAGCTCCAAAATCTGATATCCTCACACAGACATACCAACAGGCAAAACACCAATGCACATAAAATAAAAATAAATAAATTTTTTAAAAAAAAAAAGAGAGGAAAAGAGTGGAAAATGACACAGTTGGGTTTTGTTGTTATTTGTTTGGTTTTGCTTTTCTTTGCAAATAGACCTAAGTTGGTTTCCAAAGAAAGAATTGATCTTTTCCCCTAAATACCACTATTGCTTTTAAAATTTTGGTTAATACAATTGATTGGCTGCTGTTTAACAACTCAAAAAAAGTAATTATGCACCTGCTCCATTGTGGGTTCCGAGGTGTGTGTGCATTAAGGTGCATAAGACAGCTTCCTTCCCTCTGGAAACGGGCCCAGCTCCTTGCTGGTTCTATGTGAGGAGCCCTATAGGTGTGTAGGTGCAAAGAGCACTTTTGTGCCCTATGTGAATAGTGCAAGGTCCTCAGACAAGCTCAGGACAAAGAGAGATGTTTAGAATGCTACAGTAGTTTGGAATATGATGCAGGGTGTGGCAGTTCTGTTCAGGCATGTTAATTGATTTCGAGTTTGGCGTAGGTCTAGGAGAAACATGCAGGAAGCTGGGGGTCAAATGCTAAGGTATCCTTGCCCTGCTTAGGCAAGTTGAACAGGCACTGGCTACAGGTTGGGAATCCTTTGCAGTGGTCACCAGACCAGGCAGAATTTCAAGCAGGATCTGAGGCCTGCTTGTGCCAGTTTTCTCATCTGTAAAAACTTAGTGAATGTATAACCCTGAGCAAGCCTGTTAGAAAACAGGCTCTCTGTAGATACTAGTCATTAACAGCAAGGTCTGGATATGAAGAATGCTTGCCCAGCATCAGTGATGTCCTGGGTTCCGTCCCCAGCACCAGTGCCATATAAAACTGGGTGTGTAGCAAATAGCTGTAATTCCAGCATGCAAGTGATGAAGGCAGGAGGATCAGAAGTTGAAGGTCGCTGATGACCTAGATGAGACTCTGTCTTAAAACAAGCAAGCCCCCCCCCCAAAAAAAAAACCCTGTCAAACTAAAAGAAACTCATCTTTGCCCTTGACATTTGTCCATGGCCCCCTCTTCAGCTGAGTGATTTCTTGGTGCTGCTTTACTCAGTGAAAGTCTGCTCTGGATAATAGGCAAGCTCATAGTCAGATGTGGTGTGTCCTGGTACTGCAGCAAGAGTCTATGAGCTAATCCAGAGTCAGTACCCTTTTGGAATAAAAAGGGAGACACAATGGGGTGACCCTGGGCACTCACTGAACATGAGCTTCTTATCCTGGCTACCTTCTGGACCTCTGGGCTTTGTTACATACAGCATCTCCAGGGTTGGGTGGTGTCTTTGTTGCCACCTTAGTTAGGCAGAAGCAGGCCAAGCAATGAAGTACTTGTTATGGGTAGGACAGGCTGGGACCCCTTTTAAAGCTCGGGCCCTGCAGGACTACCTGGAGGCCAAGGCTTTGGTCCTTTTCCTAGGTGTGGGGTGATAATGGAACAGAGAGAGGGTGAGGTCATCCGGCAAGTCATGGTCATGTGTGTGGACAATGGGAAGTAGAGTATTTTGTAAGGCTGTTTGATCCTAGAGCAAATGGTGGTGGCAAGGTGGTAGTGTATATTCGCAGTCTCTTTAAATGCAGGGCAGTTTTACAAGCCAGGTTTTAGAATTACCACCGGAGACACCCCCTCCCTCAACAGAGGAGGACCTCAGGTGAGTGTGGGACTGTATTCTGCCCTGGTAACTTGACACCACAGACTATGGCCTGAGGGGCTATTGCAGAGCTTCAGGGAAGGGTCCTCTAATCTCCAGTGACCCTTGGGCCTTGCTATCTTCTGGTGAGAGCTGTTGGTTCACAGCCTTAGGAATTTGTCCTCTCGCGCCTCATAAGCAAGCCTTAGCCCAAGAGAGTGTAGAGAGCTGAAGGACAGGGTCCTGGCAACTTGGAGCAGCCATACAGGACCATATATCCACCCCCAAGTCTGCCCCTGTGGCCCTCTCCTCCCTGCTCTGGCTGCTCTGCTTGTTGTAGGTCTCTCTTCCCCATTTTCTGTCACCTTTGTCACATTTGTACTGGCTGTATAAACTGCTTTTTCTTTCTTTCTTTTTTTTAATGTCCCCATTGTAGCAATTTGGTGCTTAACATTGGAGCCTGGCACCTGGCAGCTGCTCAAGGAAGTGAGGGTGTAGAGCTGGTAGTGTGTAACAGTGAGCAACTTAAAAATATATATATATGGTTGTAGATGGTGGGGCACGCCTCTAATCCTATCACTCTGAAGGCAGAGGCCGGCAGATTTCTGAGTTTGAGACCAACCTGATTTACAGAGTGAGTTCCAGGACATCCAAGGCTAAGTAAAGAGACCCTGTCTCAAAAAAGTGTTAAAAAATACAAAAATAGGGTGTCCCCAGCTATGAAGTGATGTTTTCCAGCTCAGGTTCCCCTGAGACTGGAGGATGGCATGATGGCATACTTCAGTGGTTGTCCTCCTCTGTCAAATAAAATGTGTGTGTTTGTGTATTCATACCTATATACGTATGTATTTGGGTATTCTTTCTTTTTTAAAGACCTATTTATTTTGTACAGGCCAGAAGAGGGCATCAGATTTCATTACAAATGGCTGTGAGCCACCATATGGTTGCTGGGGATTGAACTCAGGACCTCTAGAAGAGCAGTAAGTGAGTGCTCTTAACCTCTGAGCCACCTCTCCAGACATACGTATGTATTTGTAGGAAGAGCACATAACATGAATGTGCTGTCTAGGTTCATATACTATTTTTTTCCCTTTTTTTTTCTTTTTGGTTTTTATATTCTTTCCTTCAAAAAAAAAAATTAGAAAAAGCTTTTTTTACATATCAATCCCAGTTCCTTCTCCTTCTCCTCCTCCTCCCGCATGCCCCACCAACTTCCTATCTCATCTCCTTTCTGCTCCCCAGGGAGGGTCTTCAAAGTCTATCACATCATTTGGAGCAGAGCCTATGCCCTCCCCATGTCATTCACTATTCTTACTCATTCACCCTATAATGGAGACTGAACCCCAGGCTTCCTGTGTACTAGACAGGTACTCTACCCTGCCCACTTCTTTTAGTTATTTTTTGTTTTTATTTCTGAGACAGGGTTTTTCCCTGTAGCCCTGGCTGTCTTGAAACTTGTTCTGTAGACAAAGCTAGACTCAAACTCAGAGATCTTCCTGCTTCTGTCTCTCAAGTGTTGGGAATCAAAGACTTGCGCCGCCACCACCCGACAAGTTTTTATTTTTATGTTGGGTCAGAGTATTGGTATAGTGTATATGTGGCTCAGGGTGGTCTTGAACTCTCTGTGTAGTTGAGGCCAGCTGTAAGCATTATTTATTTATTTATTTTGAAAGTGTGTGTATCCCCACGTGTATGCCATAGTAGATATGTGGAAATCAGGATAACTTGGAGTTGTGTCTTTTCTTCACCATATGGATTCGGGGGATTAAACTCAGGTCATCAGGCTCAGGAGGAGAGAGGTCTTTGTCCAATAGGCCCAGGCTTTTAATTTTTGATACTCCTTCCCCAACCTCTATATCTAGCATTATACATTACAGTTATAGCACCACCCCTCTGGTATATTCTTTTTCTTTTCTTTCTTTTTTAAAATTGCTTCTGTTTTTGTTTTTGTTTTTGAGACAGGGTTTTTCTCTGTAGCCCTGGCTGTCCTGGTACTTGCCTCAGCTCACAGAGAGCCTCCTGTCTCTGTCTCCTGAGTGCTGGGGTTAAAAGTGTGTGCCACCATCACCCAGCTTCCATCTGGTAAGTTCTTAATATTGGGCAATTAGTTTCTAGAATTCTTTCACCTTGTAAAACTGAAAGTGTACCCAGAGTTTTCTTCCTTTTTTTCCTCCTTCAGCCCCTGGCCACCACCTGTTATTTTCTGTCTTTATGTATGTAACCACACTAGGGAGGCTGGCCTCAAACAGCTTTGTAACTGAGGATGACCTTAACCTAGAACTTTTGGGAGATGGTGAGTGAGCAGAGGCAGAATATCACAACATATAGCTCTGATAGGCCTGGAACACACTATGTAGACCAGGCTGGCCTGCATGTATTTATGTATGTATGTACACATGTGCGTGCATGTCCAGTCGCTCAGAGCTTTGCTCATGTCACCTTTTATGTATTTGTGTAATTTGTAGTTTTCTGCCTGTCAGCCATTCTCAAATACTATGATTTGCATTTATGTTCTGTTTTGAAAGTTACCTTTTTAGTCTTTTGGTATGTGGGAATTTTTGTTTAATGTAACTTTGAAATAATTATAGATTTCCAGAAGTTGCAAAACTAGTCCTGAGCAGGCCTGTGTTCTCATGCAGTTCCTTCTAGGGCAGTGTGTTGAGTAATTAATTGTGGCTCAGTACCAGAGCACTGCGTTTACCAGTTGTGCAGTGTGTCTAGATCCTTGGGAACTTCTGTCGTTCCACTCCTTAGTCATGCACAATTCTAAGCCCCTGCAAAGGAGGACCAGGCACCTGCACCCCACTGTGGTCTGTGGGTTGTTCTGCTGTAACACATTGCTCTGTCAGCCTTCACCTGGTTTTTGGGTCCTGCTTGCTGCTGTATGGATTTCGGCCACTGCTTACCAAGTCTGGGGTCGAGGATATCATGTAAGCAAGTGCTGTCATGTGATGCATAGCCAGCACCTTTCCCATTATCCTGTTAAACTGTTGAGGTTTCATTTTCTTAGGCCTTTGCTTCTGACTCTTGGCACCTGTGGAATAGTGAAACAATTGTTGATGGCCTTTGGCTGTCTAGCTCATCAGTGATAGATAAAATAGACTGGCCACCTACCCTTCTCTCTGCTGTGCCTTTCAGCCCCTACTTCATTGTCCATGTTTTCTGCCTGGTCACTCAGCATGTAGAGGAATTTCCCTAAGGGGGTGAATGGGTTCCCTGGTGAGTGACACACCAAGAGTCTTATGGACTGTGCCTGTCACATGCACCTCTGTATACAGATTGACCTGGAGGCTGTGACAGCACCGAAAAACTCTTGAGAAGAGTTCACCGGTGTACAACAGCTTCGTTTCTGGGCCAGACACTGACCAACAGGCTATGGATTGTACCAGCCCTTTTTCTGAGCTTAGCGGTTTAAGACACTATTTGTCACAAAACTTCTATGTGTGTTGCTAGTTTGCCTGCATGTATATCTATGTAAAAGTGTCAGATCTCCTGAACCTGTAGTTACAGACAGTTGTAAACTGCCTCATGGGTGCTGAGAATTCGGGTCCTCTGGAAGAACAGCCATGCACTTAACCAATGAGCCATCTCTCCAGCCCCCAAAATGTGTAACCCAGGCTCCCCTCCTGTCTCTGCCTTCTTCAGCACATCTTACCGGTGTGTACCACCATAACCAGCAGTTCCAAAACTTTTGAAAAGAAACATGCACACTTTGTTGTTGATACTTGTACTGCCATTTACATGCACAGTCCTTCATGATTTCAATGTGAACCACACTCTGGAAATCACATTAACATTGTGGTGTAGCACAACTTCAATCTCAGCACTCAGGAGGCAGAGGTAAGTGAGTTTGAGGCCAGCCTGATCTATAGAGTGAGTTCCAGGCCAGCCAAGGCTACAAAATAATCAACAGAAAGAGAGACAGACAGACAGATGGAGACAGACAACAAAAAAACATTATGTTGTAAATACTGATTCCTTCCCAAAGATATATCCACTTTCTAACCATGATACCCTATGAGTAGGACCTCTTGTGGAAACAAAAAATTTTTGCAAGTGTCACTATTAAAGTGAAGTCATCCTGGAATGGCCCTGTGGATCTGGCAGAGGCTGGAGCCATCAAGAGCCCAAGGAGTAGGAAGGACTTCCTGGAGTCTCTGGAGGGATCAAGGCCCTACCATACCTGAATTTTACATTTTTGTTCTCCAGCACTCTGTGAGAGAACATTCTGTTGTTTTCACCCTCCCAGTTTGGGTGTAACAGCCTCAAGAGCTAATATACCCCCATCATAGTTGGCTACTGTCCCCCAAAACCTCTCACACTCCTTACTGTTACCATGTTACCCATTACAGTACCTCAGATAAGTTTGGCACCTACTTGTGTGAGTGGAATCATGCATGTACTCTGCATGAAGCTTTGGTGGCTTATAGTTCATTAGAGGTGTCCTGGGTATAAATGTCATACTATAATAACTGCTGGGTGAAATAGAGGACACTTACCTGGCAGTGCTGGTGCATGCCTTTAATCCCAGCACTTGGGAGGCAGAGGCAGGCAGATCTCTGTGAGTTTGAAGCCAGCCCGGTTTGCAGAGTGACCAGGAGAGCAAGGGCTACACAGAGAAACCTTGTTATTAAAAATAAATAAATAAAAATAGAGGATGCCTGTGTATTACAGGAAAATGAGCAACCTAAATTTCTTTAAAACTTTATTTAATTTTACTTACATGGTGTTGACTCCTCTGAAAATAGACTTACCATTCAAGAACTGAACCCTGATCCTCTGCAAAAGCAGCAAGTGCTTTTAACAATTGGGCCATCTCTGTGTCTCTGAAAACTAGTAACTTTTAATGTGTATTCCATGCAATATTTTAAATGTGCTTGGTAGTTCTTACATACATTCCTTCATAGGAAGTTCAAATGTAACCAGGATACTATGCTGTTAATCCTGTTCATGGTGGCCCTCAGAATTGACTGTCCCCAATAAAGCATAGAGGGTGGCCTGCTTAAATGTAGCTTCTTGGTACAACTTGCCAAGTGTCACTAGCTAAAGCGAACTTTGGTGCAACATATCTTTAATCCAGCACTTGGGAGGCAGAGGTAGGTAAATCTCTGAATTTGAGACCAGTCTGGTCTACATAGTAGGTTCCAGGACAGCCAGGACTACATAGAGAAATGCTGTCTCAAAAAAGCAATAGTAGCAGTAGTAACAACAATAATAAAAATGTAAATGCTTGGGGTCCTAATGAACCTTGATAAGAGTCTTGGGAACAGGAAACAATGAGGCTAGGTATACAGCTGCCTCGGTGTTTCCAGAAGATAGCTCCAGGGACAATTCTAGTACATAAGCTGATGGGTTGTCCTTGGCATTCCCTCTGTCTTCCACACTTGGTTTCCATCATAGATACTTTGCTTTTTAACACAGTGAATGGAGGGCCACATGACTCCTGCCCAGCTTAGAAGTTAGCATTCCCTGTAGCCCCCTTCACCAGCATTCTGGTAAATACCCAGGAAATAGTTGAAATTGGGCATAGGTACCACTCTGCCTACAACTTTATTGGGCAGGCGTGAATTTAGCCAGATTGGGAGGCTCACAATCAGGAAAATGTCCTAAAAAAGGGTACTGGCTACACCAAGCTGCACCACTACAAGGACCCACTCTACCTTGTTACAATTTCTGCTTGGGAGGGCTGCATTAGCATGCTTGAAGCAGACAGAGGCCTAGAGAAACTGGACTAGGCTTTGTAGAAGTGGTAAGCAGGGGAGGAACCATAGCTTCATGGCTGTGGACACTGGCTTTCTTGGACACGTCCAGTAGCCCTTGGCCCTGGTGCATGGTCATGTTTCCTTTCATAATGGAACAGATGGGATGGTGCACTAAGATGAGGGAAACTGGGCTTTCTGTTCCATGCTAGCCTTCTCAGGGACTGGCTGTGCATGTTGAGAGCAGACCAGGGTTCTAACACCTAAGGCAGGGTGTAAGGGTGAGGATGAAAATGAGTAGTATTCTACTTCCCTCATCTGGTGCACTCATGGCCTCTCTTCTGTTTTTAGTCTCATTCTGCATTTTTCCGAATTGGACAGATGAACAACGTGGAGCTGGATGATGAGCTTCTGGACGCAGTGAGTTATATAATGTTCCCTGCTCCCACTGATCTGACTTTAGTGAAGGAAAGTGGAAGGGTTGCATGGTCAGCAGATAACAGGACTCCCTTACAGAATATGGATGTGATCTCTGAGGTCAAGTGACCAGCAGCTTCAGGTGTGAAGAGGTGGGCAGAAGCACTGTGTCAGGGAGGCCATGGAGCACAGAGACCTTTGGCAGGAGTGAGCTTAGTGTGAAGATGTCCAGGTGAGGTGTGTCTCAGAGGAATGAGGAGTCCTCAGGTATGATGACTGACCATGGGATGGATTCTGGCATCCCCAAAACAAGTTCTCCAAGGACTAGGAGAGCATAGTGCTCTTATTGAGGACCAGAGCTGAGATCCCAGTGTCTATGTCAGATAGCCCACAACTGTCTGTACTCCTAGTTCACAGAGATCCAGCATCCTCTTTTGGCCTCCATAAGTACTTGTACTAACATACACATGGCAACATACAGACACACATGCATACACATAATAAATAAATAATAAATTAAAAAAACAAAAAAACATGGGAATGTTTCCTGAGCCACTTCTCTTCCCTGGAATTTGCTTGTCTTTGGTTCTGCCTTCTGTTGTTTTACTTGTCCCTGTGGGCAGTGATGCATAATGTTCTCACATGTCTTCGAGGCCAGAGGTATTGGCTCCCCCCCGGAACAGGAGATACAGGCTTCTCTACCCAGAAACCAAACTTGGGTCTTCTGCTAGAGCAAATATTCAACAACCTCTATCATTGCTGCAGAACCCTATTTTCTCTTCTTTAGTGCTTTTGTTTTTATAGACTTGGGGATGGAATCTAGAGCCTGTGCCTGCTAGGCAGGCACTCTGTCATTTAGCTGCCTCTGTTCTTATTGTTACTTATTCATTTATTTGCCTTGCTACATAACTCAAGTTGACCCTGAATTTCCAAACCTCTTTTATCTGTTTCGTATGTGCTAGGATTCTTGGTGTGCTCCACCACACCCAGCTTTGTTGAGTGTTTATAATCCTTTTTCTATGTTTATGAAATGGTCTGTGGCCTGGCAGTGGTGACACATGCCTTTAATCCCAGCACTTGGGAGGCAGAGACAGGTAGATCTGTGAGTTCAAGAACAGCCAGGGCTACACAAAGAGGCCCAGTCTCAAAAAGCTTTACTCCTGAAATAAACCTATGGTGTTTGCAGGGCCCCATATCTCAGGGGACGGTGGTTGTAGGTTTCTTGTGACTTCCCAGTCTTGGGTGTCAGATCATGATGAACTATGGGATTTGAGACTCAGCCCCTTTTCTTCTCCTTGTTTCTATTCCCAAAGAGCATGGGACTGCTTTTTTCTCACACAGGAAGTGGATCCTCCTCACACCTTCCCCAAGGAGATTCCACACAACGAGAAGCTCCTCTCCCTCAAGTATGAGGTGGGTTCCCCGTCCTCCCTGAGCTCAATCCCTACCCTTTCCAGCCCTGGTCTCTGGGTCATTAATCAAGCACCTTGTGCCCTGGTCTGTGCAGAGCCTGGACTATGACAATAGCGAGAACCAGCTCTTTCTGGAAGAGGAGAGACGAATCAACCACACAGTAAGCACGTTGGGCTTGTGGCTAGTTCACCTGGGTGCTGGCATATTGGGCCAGGCAGTATCCCTGTTCTATCTCCCTCTCTTTTCTCCCCCGAGCCTCTGGGTTCTACTGCCACAGTTTCATGGTTTGTGTGTGGAGGGTGGGGCTCCAAACATGTGACACCTGGCCCCAGATACTGGAAACTGCAAGGGAGGGCTAAAATCATCTTGGCCAATAAAGCTCTTCTGCAGATGGCAGAAATGTTAGTAGCTAGGGGTGAATTTGTAGGGAATATTGTTTACGTCCTTGTGACTTCCTGTGGCCCTCAGTGCTCATTGAAACATTTGTTGGAGGCTTTTGTTAGCAGATTTGGGCTGAGAGCTGAACTTTGCACTGTGTGGGGTGGCAGCCCTTGAATCTGCCAACACCAGAGCAGTGCACAGCAAGTACCAGCTGCAGTGCCCTCCTTTGACTGCACCATGTTTCCCATCCCTGTCTAGGCTTTCCGGACGGTGGAGATCAAGCGATGGGTTATCTGTGCCCTCATTGGAATCCTCACAGGCCTGGTAGCCTGCTTCATTGACATAGTAGTGGAGAACCTAGCAGGCCTCAAGTACAAACTCATCAAGGACAGTATCCTCCAGAGATTCTCAGCATGGGGCACATGGGGTGAGGGTCCAGTAGCAGAACCCAAGTATGTGCCTTCACAGGCAGGCAGTAAAGAATAGAGCAGGCCTGGCTCCATAAAGACTAACCCCACTATACACACACACATCTCACCATATGGGTGGTGTAGTCAAAGTCAGACTGTGAGGTGTCTCCAAGTTGTCTACTTAGCACCGTAGCCTGCTAGCTTGTCAGTGGTTGTACTGGCCCAGGTCATGAGATGATCTGGGCCAAATGGACTGGCCATAATAGTGGGACCAGCAGGGCAGATGTGTGCTCCAGGGTACCAGTGCCTGTCCTTGACAATCCCTGAGACATCGACAAGTTCACAGAGAAGGGCGGCCTGTCCTTCTCCCTCCTGCTGTGGGCCACGCTGAACTCTGCCTTCGTGCTTGTGGGGTCTGTGATTGTGGCCTTCATAGAGGTAAAGCCACTGTGTGTCTCGGTGAATGGATGGGCCCCTCTAGCTTACCCACCCTGGGCCCTGTTAGCTTGTGAGGATGGAGGGTTTCTGCCAGAGAGAACCACAGTGTGGTACAGATTGGAAATACTCAAAACAGAAAATACCCTGGGGCTTCCTCAGCTTGGCTCCTAGTGGTACCATATTTAACCCACCAGTACAACCCACACCTCATCCCTTGGCCACCTAATTCATACCCAGACCATAGATATACCGTGTCTACCCCATACTTACATATAGTTAGAGCTAGGTCTGTCAGGGCCTTTACATAGCTAGACAATGGGGTATTCTAGGGCCTGCAAGTTCTCAGGAGTTTGTGCAGCTCACGCAAGTATCCATGCAGAGGGGCAGCAGGACCAGACATTCCCCAAGGAGACTGTACTCCCATCCCACAGATAGTCCTTCCAAAATGCATCTTTATTCCAAGGCTCCCAGGAGTACTCCCTTCTCTAGGTCCCTCTACGCTCTTTTTCCTTTCAGTGGGGTGATAAGAGAAGGAACAGACAGCATCCAGACCTTCTGTGTGGCTACATAGCAGCTGTCCCATATATTAGGAAGTTCTAGTTGGTGCTTGGAACATGATGAGTGTCTTGTCCATCCTCCTCTAACTCACTTGGGGATACATGAACACTAGACTCTACACTTGGCCCTTTACACATGCCCACCAGGTTTTCTCTTAGGGCTCACTCCATTCTGGGCTGCGGTAGGGAGGGGCCTCTACTTCCCTGACATGAAGCCCTTCTCCACACCTGCCCCCCATGTTTCTTGTGGTTGTAGAGGCTGCATCCCCTTACTCCACCTGCTCAGTGGCACCTCTGTCTTTCCAGCCAGTTGCTGCTGGCAGCGGAATCCCCCAGATCAAGTGCTTCCTCAATGGGGTGAAGATCCCTCACGTGGTGCGACTTAAGGTGAGGTGTGATATGGGGCAGGGTGTAGAATTTCTGCTGGTTTAGTTAAGTCTGTCTTTGTTTGACCCATACCTGGTACAAGCTGTGTTTACAGCAACAGATTGTACATCTGAAAGTAGCAAAACTGATCTTTGTCTTCAGTAAGTAGTGCAGGAATATGAATGTTGTGATTGCAGTCATGCAGAACATGTATTAACTTAGAACTGTATGGCCTTGAGTATTTCAGAGCCAGAGAGACCTAGCTAGGGTGGAAGATGGCTTGCCTTTCTTTCCCTATTTTCAGAGTTATCTCTCATGCTTGTGTTATGTAATATTACCAGCATCCTAATGCCACAGAGGCTGAGCAGTTGTCCACACAGTCTCATTATTGGTTGTTTTTGCATGATTAGCCTTTTTGCCCAAGTCTGGCTAGATACTGTCTCCTGTCCCTATCTTAGAAGGCAGGTGAGCATTGGCCTCCTTTGATGTATTCCCATGGCTTCTTTGTAGTGCTCCCAGGCCTGGGGCCCGATAGCCAAAGAAAGGCAGTGTGGTCACACTCTGGAAAGCAAGAGACCTGTGCTGCTACTCTGCTGTAGAATAGGGTAGACATGATGCTTCTGGACATAGCACCGACTGTTATCCATACTAGACTTTGTGGAGCACTCTGGAACATTTTGCTAAATACCTTTGGCTAACAGGCTAGGTTTAGCGTGCACTGAATATGATGTTCTTCCCAATATCCCCCTCCTCCCTGCACCAGGGGCAGTATATCAGGGGAGCCACAGTCTCTCAGCCCCCATCTTCATGGTTCCTGGCCTGATGTGGGGAGGAATACTGGGGTGTCCATGGAGTGGGTGCTAATGTCTCCAGGGGAAACACCTGTGTGTTCATCAGATGGAGGCCATGCTGTCAGTCCCAGCTAGTAGTTGTCTCCATGATAAAGCTGTGCTGGGCCTAAAGCAAAGGCATAGTTGTAGGTAGGTTGAGCCCCTCCCTCAGGACCCTGTAGAGATATGGACACTAGATCCCCCAACGGGTTATGGAACAGGAGTCCTGAATGCTGCCCTAGCATTTGTGGTGTGAGTGGATGATGAGAGTGAGTACTCAAGTGAGCACTCATCACCGGTGCTGGCTTTTCTTGGGCCTCTGGGGCTCAGGCACGTGTACAGCATGTTTATTCAAACTCTGCATCTTCCTTGTTTCCAGACGCTGGTGATCAAGGTGTCCGGTGTGATTCTGTCTGTGGTAGGGGGACTAGCTGTGGGAAAGGTAACAACAGAATGAGTGAGTTCCTCCTGAGTCTGAGTTTCTGTCTTTGGGAGCACACCAAGACCCAAGCATGGCCTCTGAGTACTTATTGCTTTGTGCTCCCAGGAAGGGCCAATGATCCACTCGGGTTCAGTGATCGCTGCTGGGATTTCACAGGGAAGGTCAACGTCACTTAAGCGAGATTTCAAGGTGAGTCTTTCCATACACACATGTGGACTGGGGAGTCATGGGTGTATCTCAGCTGGTCATCTGCCTATGCAGTCTTCTCTAGATCTCTGGGTCTCCCTTAATATCCAGTTGCTGTCCCCATTGCTGACTCTAAGGACAACCTCCCAGTCCAGGTGGTTACAGACCATGTGGCTTCTCCGTGGTCAGTCCCTAGGATTCTGGTGTTATATGTTAGTATGATTATGTTGAAAAGGATCTAGAGCTCTGACCAGCTTCTCAGAGGAACAGTCACTTGAGGGAGGTCAGAGCTTTAAATGACTACTCAGACACATAGTACCATTTTGTCATGTTTCTTACTGTTAACAGCAATAAGATGGGCATTATACTAAACTTCTATATTGATAAGCCTATAACCATCTTTTGAAATAGTCACTGTATAACTCAGGCTGGCCTTGAACTTAGGATCCTGTCTCAAGGCTTCTGGGAGCTGAGATGCCAAGGATGGACCACTAAGCCTGGCTGAACAATCCTTTGTAAAAATCAAGAATAAGTTTAGATTTTTCCACTCATTGGATTTTCTCCCGTTATTAAGGTAGAACTGGAACAAGAAGTTCATAGACTTCTTGCATGTGTTAAGAAGTTGGGTTACTGTCACAAATGGAATTCTGTGGTTATGTTCTCAGCTGTGGGTACATGGGCACCCCTAGCCTTCCTGTTTTCTTCACTATCTGTCATATTGTTCTCTGAATCCAGTAGCCACTGCTATGATTATAATGTTGTGATTATTAGAAAAAGGGTCCCTGCCTCTTACATCCTCTTTGGTCCCTTTGGTGGGACCTGTTTTCCAACTTCCCTTCCTGTGATAAGTGACCCTTCAGAGCCTCCCTAACGTCCTCCATCTTTGTCTTTCAGATCTTTGAATACTTCCGCAGAGACACAGAGAAGCGGGACTTTGTCTCAGCTGGAGCTGCAGCTGGAGTGTCTGCTGCATTTGGAGCCCCTGTGGGTAAGGAGCCAGTTCCACCTCATCTGACTATGTCCTTGGGTGCTTCATGGTTGGCCAGGATGGGGAAGCAGGTCTTTATTGTAGGCATAGTTCTGATGTTTGTAGACAAGTGCCAGGCAAGGGTATGGACAGTGCCTTATAGCCACCAGCTGTGCAGTTTCCTTGTGTCATGTCTTAATGCCCTGAGGCCTCTGTTGGGCATTGGCAGTGAGTAGACCGCCCTATGGCTTAGGTGGCACTTTAGTCCTGCCACTTGCTTTCTAGGTGGGGTCCTGTTCAGCCTGGAAGAAGGTGCATCCTTCTGGAATCAGTTCCTTACGTGGAGAATTGTAAGTATCTGAAGAAGGCAATCATGCTTCTCTCTCCCTTGAGAACTCTTCATAGTCAGTCATCCTTTTATATTTTGTATTGTAGAATCCCCCAGTGGGTCCAGTAGCTCTATACCTGTGCTAGGTGTTTTTGGTACTGGGGACCTCAGAAACACTACCTTCTCTTATATCCTTCATTAGCTTGTCTATAGAGCAATTATGCCACCTTTGCCCAGCCAAGCAGTAGACCCAGCCCCACTTGATTCCAGCCTCCTTCATTTTGTCTTAGATGAGGTATCCAGACACACAACTTTCCAAATGACCAAAAGTCCCAGTCTCCGTGTCTGGCTCTGGCATTCAGATGAAAGTGTTCTATATAACTCTTAGAGCCTGGTGGGCCAAATGTGCCTTTGAGGGTTTTGGGTAGCTCTAAGGACATTGAGTACTGAGTGGGCTGGGCAGGGCTCTGAGGGTGCTAGGTGTCTCAGACAGGTCTCTAAGGCTCTGGTTTCTCTTTGCCACAGTTCTTTGCTTCCATGATTTCCACCTTTACACTGAATTTTGTTCTGAGCATCTACCATGGAAACATGTGGGACCTGTCCAGCCCAGGCCTCATAAATTTTGGAAGATTTGACTCAGAGGTAACTTGTTCCACCTTGCCTTTTCTGGTGCCATCTCAGAGCCCTGTTGGCTAAGATTTGAATATGGCTTTGGGGAAGTCTAGTTCTTGGTAGGGATGTTGAATTCTTGATGGTTTGAGGACCCTGTAGTGCTCTGGGAGTGTGTACAGGGATCTGCTCCCTCAGGGATTTGAGTGTACCACAGCTACAGTGTGAGATGGCTCCAGTGCTAAGTACCAGGCTGCAAAAGCTACCCAGGCATAAGCTCAGCCATGAAGGGCCATAAGATCTCAAAGAAGACCTATGGTACTTCTTTGATTCTGTACAAAAGTGCTAGAAGGCTCGGTGCCTGTAGCCATAGTTCCTGCCCAGTCCTGTAATTTAAGCAGCAACTTCTTAAAACCTTTGTTTTTTCCCCCTCTGTACAGAAAATGGCCTACACCATCCATGAGATTCCTGTCTTCATCGCCATGGGTGTGGTGGGTAAGGGCCCCTCCCTGTAGCATGGACC
Source organism: Phodopus roborovskii (assembly GCF_943737965.1). Lineage (NCBI taxonomy): Eukaryota > Metazoa > Chordata > Mammalia > Rodentia > Cricetidae > Phodopus > Phodopus roborovskii. The sequence continues at coordinate 48,617,837 of NW_026126407.1, read as the reverse complement.
AGAGTCAACCTGTGTTGGGGAGGATGAACTCCCAGCTCCAGAGTGGTGCTGTGAAGATCTCCACTCCTCACCTCTAGGCACTGTCTTGATAGAGATCTTATGAAGATGTGTGCAGGAGTGGGCAACTTAGAAAGAACCCAGAGCTTTAATTCTACTGTGGCAAAGCTTCAGCCCTGGAATGAGATTCCCGGGGCGGGGCGGGGGGGGGGGGGAGGACGACGGGGGACGACTTTACAACATTTACAACATTAACAGAGTGAGGACTCCTTATCCAAAATACTCAGGGCCTGAAGTGGTTCAGAGTTCCCTTTTGGTTTTCCTCCCAGATTTCTTTTTCTTTTTCTTTCTTTCTTTCTTTTTTTTTTTTTTTTTTTTTTTTTTTTTTGTTCTTTTCTTTTCTCCCATGTTCAGTTCATACTGCTCTGTAAGAAGCTGAGTGGAGTGGAAGGCAGAGCAGCCTTAGTGGTAATGCCTGGGGAGCCATCTGACAGTGCACTCTCACCAGGGCGTCCCACTTCTGGGGGCCTCCACTGTCCTCCTTGTGAAACTAACTTCTGTCTCTTTTCTGGTTACAGGTGGTATTCTTGGAGCTGTGTTCAATGCCTTGAATTACTGGCTAACCATGTTTCGAATCAGGTGAGAAGGAATCCCTTTTTGTGTGCCAGATAGACAGTGCAGTCCCACTGGGCACAGGAAATGGACGATGTAATGGCCTTGTTAGTGTCGTTTTCTGAAGTTTTACCCAGCTTAGCTCTCAGAGCAAGTCAATGATGTGTGGCCTGGGGGAAAGGGACAAGTGGAGTGGGGGAGAGGCAGGAGGAGCTTCAGAGGCTGAAGAGAATGTCCCCTGAGAGACATTCCTCAGGTCCTGAGGTCTGTGAAAGTTAGCAGAGAAAATTTGTCACAGAGCGGGACGTCCTTGGTGAGTTAGCTACTGCCTGCCTTCTGCCTGGGGTGCCAGCCCTTTTATTAGAAGAGAAGCAATCAAATTTGGGAAGACGCTGAATGTCTTCTGGGTTTTTGTACTGGACTAAGCTACTGTGGTAGTGTAGAAGGGTGTGTTGTTACTGAGAAGTCTATAGCCATAAGGAGAAAGATAACCCCAGGAGTCTAGGCTGATTGATAATTAAACCTGTGTTGTTTTGTCCTCTCATCAATGGGTGCTGGGTCAGGTTGTTATGGCAACTGCCAGAGGCAAGGCAGGTGAGGCTACTCTTCTTGATCATGCAGCAAAGTCCACCCTGGCTTTTGGTCTCTAGGTACATCCACCGGCCCTGCCTCCAAGTGATTGAAGCCATGCTGGTGGCTGCTGTCACAGCCACAGTTGCATTCGTCTTGATTTACTCATCTCGAGATTGCCAACCCCTGCAGGGGAGCTCCATGTCCTACCCGCTCCAGGTAGGCATAAGTCTTGGGTTGGCCCTATGACAGGACCAGCTCTCCTGAATGTTTTTTCCCAGTGGTAACAATGCTAGTAGGCCTTAGGATTGTTCTGTAGTGTAGGGTCCCATGGTAATCTGAGGCTGTCTTTTAGGTGCCTGGGGAATGGGTGGTGGTACTAGACTGATCTCACCATAGTCATTTCCAGACACCTGGAGAGAGTTTTAGAATGGGGCTTGGTTTAGATTATAGAAGTACATACCTGTAACTGTACAGAAACCTTATAGTGATACTTGTAGCAGCTCATAATAGCCCCCAAACAGGAGCTGCCTATCTCCTTAAGCCAACGAATGTTGTGTCGGGTCCCTCCATGTAGTAAATGGCACTCATTTGAGAGACTGGGCCTACTGGTTCCCAGGGCCAGTGTTCAACCGTTGATTCTGAGGCATTGCTTGTGAAGCTCCTAGGTTTCCGTTTCTTCTGAATAGCAGGGACAGATCTCCATCTCCCAGAGAGGTGGTCCTACCATTGAAGCCTTAGCTGAATTTACACTTGGGCTCTGTGTTCTGAGCCCAGATCTGTCTGGTGCTCTCCAGACTCAGTATGTGAGCACAGCACAGAATCTGCTCTGTGGCATCTCTCCCTCTGTCCTTTCTCTCAACTCCACAGCTCTTCTGTGCAGATGGCGAGTACAACTCCATGGCTGCAGCCTTCTTTAACACTCCAGAGAAGAGTGTTGTCAGCCTTTTCCATGACCCTCCAGGTATGTACAGTCAGCATGGCTGAGACTTAAGGACAGTGGGCAAGTTCTTGGCTTAGAGTTCACTGCCCTGGGCTAAGGAGTCACCTCTGGTATGGTGAGGTCTGTTGGAGTTCAGGAACCAACATCGCAGAGTTGGGAACATGGGGTTACATGGTTCTGTGGGGTACCTGGTGGCCGAGCATCTGGAAAGGTACTGACTGGGCTCCTCACCTTCTCCTTTCTTCCTAAGGACAGTTGTCTGAGTCACCTCTGTCTTTCACCAGAAGAAAACCTAGCCTGGTGACTTCATGCCCAGGCCTTTGTGGGCTCAGCCAAGCCCTACCCACCATGTCCAAGCAGAGCTAGCAGCCTTAGGCATGTGTCTCTGGCTCCTCCCCTTCTGTTCTAGTTTGCTTTCTGTTGCTGTCAGTGATAAAATACTGACCAAACCAACTTGTGAAGGAATGGGTTTATTTAGCTTACAGATTACAGTCCATCTTTGAGGGAAGCTGAGGCAGAAACTGAAGCAAAGACCATGGAGGAACACTGCTTTTTGCTTGCTCAGCCCCCTTCCTCATACAGGCCTGGCCCACTCACCCAGGGACATACTGCCCACAGTGTTTTGGATCCTCCCACTTCAATTAGTAAGCAAGAAAATGCTCCCACAAGCATGCCAATCTGATGGAGGCAGTTTCTTAGTTCCCACCTCACAAGTGTATCAAATTGATAACTGAAGTTAACCATGCCATCCACCCTACCCAGGGGGATAAGCGTCTACCACCATTTCCTGTCATAAGGCTACTGGGGACTTCCCTGTTTGGGGGGCTGTCCATAGGAAAGGATCATGAAAGTTAATAGATAAATTTGGCACAGAATAAGCCAATGTCCTTCCACACATGGATCTCTGCTCTTACTGACCTGCCCAGTGTACCTCAGTAATCTATGCCACGGTGCTCTTAGCCGCACAGACTGATGGTGCTTTCCCCTACCCTGGTCTTCACATAGGCCACTGTGGTTCTTCATTCCTCTCTGTTCAGCCTTGCTTCTCTGGTTTCTCACCCACAAATATAACCTCAGCATTTGTCTAGGAAGGACATACCTCCCAGGTCTTGGAGTTTGACCACTGAATTACAGTAGCCCACAGTGGTTTGGGGGCCCAACAGGACACACCTTGATCACCTCTCAACCCTGGTGTTTTCCCTGAACTGCTAACTGTTATAGGGATCCCAGGCTCAGACCATGACCATGCTCAGGCTCAGGGAAGGTGTCCTAGTGCAGCTGCCATATGTGAAGTCACACCAGTTGTGAGTCCAGCTGAGTTGGAAGTCTGCTGCTGCTCTCAGGAGCATAGGCTTCCTCTTACTCCCAGATGAGGGCTTTCATATAGGACAAGGCACATCAAGCTGTTGTTTGGAGTTTGGTGCTGACATGGGGCCTGGGTGGGCCCTTACTGCACTTCTCACCATTACTTCTGACTCTAGGAACCTACCTTTCTCCCGGAGCAGCTGAGAACACAGTGCTTTCTGGGGACCACTGGGAATCTGGGCTTTGGTGGCCTGGTTCTCAGGGTTGGCTGGCAGGACATCCCTGTGTAGACTTGAGTTCCAGCTACAGTTCAATGGCCTTCCTTTTCCCTAGGCTCCTACAATCCTATGACACTAGGCCTGTTCACCCTGGTCTACTTCTTTCTGGCCTGCTGGACCTATGGCCTCACAGTATCTGCTGGTGTCTTCATCCCATCTCTGCTCATTGGAGCTGCCTGGGGCCGACTCTTTGGCATTTCCCTGTCCTACCTCACAGGGGCAGCGGTGAGTTGGGGGAGGCATGCCAGAGCTCCACTGCTCAAGTGTTCTGGTGGCCCTAGGGACCACAGTAGGTGAGATTCGGGTACTTAGTGCAGGTAGACAAAAGTTCTAACACTGTCAAGTGGCCATATCACATAACTGTGGAGACATGTTGGGAAAATGAGAGAGAATATAAGGGGAAAAGAGCCCAGGTCCATCTAGCATTGACCTGCATGTAGGTCTGCCCTTCCTCTCGCCAACTGCTGGTAGAATTTGGGGTTTTAATCTGTGTATGTTTTCTTGTTTAAATCATTTGGATAAGATGAACAAATTACAGAAGGGATAACAACAGGAAGCGTATACATGTCCCTCCCCTGTCCTCAGGCTCAGGTATCTGTCTAGATCTCCTTTGGTTGAGTTCTGTCTTCTGAGATGTGATTCATAAGAATGATTGCTTTGAACATAAACAGTTCAGTGACATTAGCTTAGCATTGTGCAACTCTCACTTCCAGCTCCAGAGCTCCCTCTCCACCTAGAAAGGAACCTTACTGCTATTCGCATTTGCTCCCATTTTCCCTTCCCCTGTCTCGTGGCCTCTAGCTTCCTTGCTGTCTCTGGGCTCATCTGTTGCCAACATTTCCTAGGGTACACAGTGTACACCCTCATATGTCTCCAACTGAGTATGTTGTCTGCTTGGTTCATCCCTGTTGTAGCATGTCCTAAAATCTTTTTTACACAGCTGAATGTCTTCCCTTGGGTGATCCAGTGTGTCTGCATGGGCAGTGGCACCTTGTGCATACTTTTGCCTTGCTGTCTTCCTTCATGTACATTCCTCAGCACAAAGCAAGTACAGCCTTCTGAATTCATAGGTGTGGGCAGGTGGTAGATAGAGTTTGTATACATATCCCTATACAAGGCACATCTAGCTGGAGTGTTAACTCACAGGTTGTAACAGAAAGCACTGGAGTAGAATGTTCTGCATGTGAGCCATGAAATTCACTCCTGTATGTGGATCAGTAGGCCCAATTATAGCATCTTCATTAGTATACTCTGGCAGATTTGGGTAAAGGATTGCCACTACCTCTGATACTCAGCCATGTTGCCTCCCACAGATCTGGGCAGACCCGGGTAAATACGCCCTGATGGGAGCTGCTGCTCAGCTTGGTAAGCCCCAGCTCTTGCCCTGTTTGGTGAGTGGGTCTCACTTGTACCCTGCCCACCCATTATGAGTTCTACCAAGGTTGGCCTTTGCCATTCATGTGAACAAAATAGAAAGTGAGGCAGGTGAGGTCATCAGCCCCATAGCATGGCCAGATGGCAGTAGTCAGGGTCCTGCAGTAACCTTCCTTGCTTCTGGGGTCTGAAAGATGGGTGGGTTAAAAAAAAAACAAAAAACTAAAAACTATAGACGTAGCAGAGCTGGGGATCCTGTGTTTAGAGGGATAGGTCCTTATGTTTATCCCCACAGGTGGGATCGTGAGAATGACTCTTAGCCTGACAGTCATCATGATGGAGGCCACCAGCAATGTGACTTACGGCTTTCCCATCATGCTGGTGCTGATGACTGCTAAGATTGTGGGTGATGTCTTCATTGAGGTATGCAGCATGAGAGGAATGGTTTGTCTTCTGCTTACCCTGGATGCTGACCTTGTAGCCTGACACTGGGGTTTGAGGGGCCTGCAGCAGCTGCACAAGGAAGTAGGCCCATTGAGCCGCTCCCTTATGCCCTTCCTCAGGAATGGGGCAGTGGTGGGGCACTGAGGGAGGCAGTGTGCCTTGAGAACCCCTGGGCAGTGTCCTGAATCATGCCTCTGTACCCAGGGCCTCTATGACATGCACATCCAGCTGCAAAGCGTGCCCTTCCTGCACTGGGAGGCCCCTGTCACCTCACACTCCCTCACTGCCAGGTATGGCCAGTTGGCTTGCTAAACTCTCAGGTTCCTGGGTGCTGTGGGTGGATGTGTATTGGAAAAACCCTGAATGCCTGTGGAGAGCCCAGGTACCAGTGTTCCCACTGTAGCTGGCCCATGACTGGTCTCCCAGTGCCTAGCTTAGTTTATAGCATGGAAATGGGGTTCTTGGGGTCCCAAGTCTGACAGCTTCATGTCTGTCAATTAAGTATTAACATGATACAAGAGTACCTTGATAGTATGTGGTATGAGTGTTACTGAATTAGTATCCTTGGGTTGGGCCTCTTGGCAGGGAAGTAATGAGCACACCTGTGACCTGCCTGAGACGGAGAGAGAAGGTTGGCGTCATCGTGGATGTCCTAAGTGACACAGCATCCAATCACAATGGGTTCCCCGTGGTGGAGGATGTGGGAGACACCCAGGTACTGTGGGTACCTTTCTGAGTATAAGTTCCTTTTTATTTTATGCCCGTGAGCAACATATGTTGGGGAAGTTCATCATGTAGTTCACCTGAACAAGATACCTTTTTTATTTTGGTTTCTCGAGACAGGATTTGTCTGTAGGTTTAGAGACTGTCCTGGAATTCTCTTTGAAGACCAGGCTGGCCTTAGAACTCACAGAGATCTGCCTGCCTCTGCCTCCTGAGTGCTGGATTAAAAGGCATGCGTCACCAACACCTGGCCCAAGAAACCTTTTTTTTAAAAAAATAAAAAGATTTCTTTTTATCCTATTTATGTGTTTTGCCTGCATGTATACCACCTGCATGCCTGGTGCCTACAAAGGCTGGAAAAGGGCATTAGCTCCCCATGGAATCAGCATTAGAGATGCTTGTGAGCTACTGAGTGGGTGCTTAGGATCAAGCCAAGGTCCTCTGCAAAGCAACAAGTGCTCTTAACCACTGATCCATCTCTCCAGCCCATGAACAGGAAATATTGTGTTACAAAAAAAAGTAAAATCCTTTTCTTAGCTGGCCTGTCCCCACAGTCCAGGCCTTGTGTAGTTCTGACTGTACTGGACTTGTCAGTCATGGTGTTGTGACCTCTATCAGGAGGTGCCAATGAGATGTGAGCCCAGCTAATGTTTACCCCCTTGCCCAATTCTTACTCTGCTGGGATGTGTTGAGCATTAGCCCTGGTGGCTTGAAAGAAATGTGAGAAACATACTTGGCTTATGTCTTGCTACCTGTTGATTGCATTCTCAGCAGCTGGCTTCCATGCTCTGCAGACAGGGTTAGCCCTGTCTCAGATACTTAGCTATTAGCACGATTGTGTGATTGTGTATGAGAGATGCCCATTTCAAGGCCTGTGCTTAGAGGTGACTATTAAACAGCACCTATGGGCCATTGGGGAATCTGGCCAGATTTTCCCACTGCAGTCTCAAGGCCTCTCTTTTCTCTCCTGCAGCCCGCCAGGCTCCAAGGCTTGATCCTGCGCTCCCAGCTCATCGTGCTCCTGAAGCACAAGGTATGCCTAGCAGTCCATGGGTGGGGGTATCCTGGGCAGCATCCTTCACAGTGGCAGATACACAACTGGCTGCTGCCTGCAGGTGTTTGTGGAAAGGTCCAACATGGGTCTGGTGCAGCGGCGGCTGAGGCTGAAGGACTTCCGTGATGCCTACCCTCGCTTCCCCCCAATCCAGTCCATCCATGTATCCCAGGATGAGCGGGAGTGCACTATGGACCTTTCTGAATTCATGAACCCCTCTCCTTACACAGTGCCCCAGGTACTTATTGACCCAAAGGAGTTGGGGGCAGGCCTGGGGTATGGATGACCTCCAGGGCCCAAGCTAGATGCTTTGTACACTTTGAAAAGGTAAGGAGCTCCTGGAATCTTGTGGAGTAACTGCTGCCAGGTAGAGAGGAGGCCTTCAGAGATGGTGCAAGTGGGGGTTGCTGCCTGAGATGGGCCATCTGACCAGAATTTATCAGGGACAGCCTGAGAGAATTGGGGCTTCAAGTAGCAGTGAGCCTTGAGAACCCCACTAGCAGCACGTAGGGGCTTAGCATCAGGCATGGAGGGGAAGGGGCAGCTCAGGATCATGGAAATTCCTGGTTTGGGAGTTGATTCTCTTTCTACAGTGGGGTGAAAGGGGGCTAAAGGCAATTAACTACTTTGCAGGAGGCGTCTCTTCCTCGAGTGTTCAAGTTGTTCCGGGCTCTGGGCCTGAGGCACCTAGTGGTAGTAGACAACCACAATCAGGTGAGGCTGCTCGCTGTCCTGCTGGAGAGTGCTGGAGCTGGTTCACACTCTGTTTCCAGTATCCCTGCTAGGTTGCGGGTGGACATTGGGTCCTGTCTGTCACAGGACAGTGAACCTTGGGATCTATCCTGTTGTTGCACACATACTTAACACTGACTGGTATATAGAATATGCCATCATATGGAGCAGAAGTGCTCTGGTGTTGTTTCTGCAGGTGGTCGGCCTGGTGACCAGAAAGGATCTGGCAAGATACCGCCTAGGGAAGGGAGGCCTTGAAGAGCTTTCACTGGCCCAGACGTGAGGGTTGGCTCCACCCTTGTGCAGTGGTACCTGAGCCCCTCTGCACCTCCTCCCAGGGTCCCTGGTCTCAGCCAAAGCCTAGCCCTCTGGGCAGTGCAACAGCAGGAGCAAATGCCCTCCCTGGGCCTGACTGGTGTGGGGGCCAGATCCTTTGTCTTGGGCAGTGGGTTTACATCATCAGCACTTTCCTTGTTCCCTGACCCCTCCAACCCCTTGGACTTGCCCTTCTCCTGGGTTCCTTCTCCAAGGATGAAATGTGTGCAATTGCACCCCATGTGGCTCACTTCTCAGAGCCAATAGAAGCTGGTGTGTGTGTAAGTGTATGTGTGTGAGAGAGACAGACAGGCAGACATGAGCTACTACCTATTGCTGTTTCTTCTCTGACTCTGAGCACCTATGCTGTGGTTGTAATGCCCACACCAGCCAAGAGCTTCAGCAGCAAGGGCATGAGGAGCTATGCAGCCTGGAACAGACTGTTGGGAAACCCACATGTGCCATCCCATTCTTTGTCCAGAAGATGGAGAGACTGGTTCTGTGACTGGGGCTGGAAGGCTGCACATGAAGATTGAAACTGGATTTACCTACATCTGCTCCTAGCTTTCAGAACTGGGGGTCATGGTACTGTGGACCACAGCTGGAAGGCAGGTCTTCCTGCAGCACTTAGGATCCTGATGTCCATAGTAGCTTTGCTTGTAACTGCACTGTAACTGCATCCTTGGGCAGGAGCCTCCCAGGACCTGGCCATCCAAGGGTAGCCCTAAGATGGACCTGTGAGCACCAGAGCCAAGGAGCCTCACCTCCAAACCCTGGATTGTCAAAGTTGGTTCCACTGGACCAAGCTAGACCCAACATCCAGCAGTCACCTTCTGAGTTTCCTTCCCAGGACACTGTAAAGGTAGTTCAGTGTCTCTGGCAACTGCTGCCTCCCAGTTGTCATCCCTCCAGGGGAGAGGCTCTTCCTTCCATGAGGAGATGGACTAAGTATATTGTTGAGTCTGGGTATGGGAGACTCCTCTCTCTACCTAGGACTCTGCCTTCTGGAGAGTTGGGCACTCAGCATCATGATAAAACAAGTGCAAGTGGTACCTCTATAAACAGTAGCTGCTGTCTGTGATGGGCAGTGGTTTGCAACTCTTGAGGAGTACTTCAGCTAGCCCAGGGTCATCCAGGGACCCTGACCTCAACCTTATCTCACAGTCTTGCCCTCAGGCACAATGCAGAGCATGGTTTCTGTCATCTGCTTGGATGATATCCTATCCTCAAGCCTGGGCCTGACAGGCTCTGCATGACAAGAAGTTGTAATTGACCCACCTTGCCTGCTCCACTGGCCCTAGTGGGTAGGTCTTTGTGACAAAGGCAGGGTGCTCTGGATTAGGAAGAGCCATATCTTATGTTGGACCCAAGGGGATGAAAAACTGCACAGGGCCTCAAAGACTTGGTACCAAAAAAGCATGTGCAATCTGTCCTCGGTTCTGTGTTGACTACATGTTGAAATGATATTTTTTGGATATATTAGGTTAAATAAAACAATCAAAACTTGTCTCTCCCAATATTCTCATTGTGGCTCTTGGGAAGGCTGAAACTCCAGTGGTCTCATCTGTGGCTGTCATCCTACCCCCTGGGTGTCTCTGTTCTTAGATGCGGGGCCAGCTGTGTCCCATTTGCCTAGGACCCTCACTTTCTGCTCTGTATGTGACTCAAGGACCTGGGAGGGTTCCTAGACAACCTCTTCACCATGGCCATAATCCAGAAGTCCTTTTCCAAGAGGGATGCTTCATAGTCGTCCCCCCCCCACACACACACACATCCTTCAGGAACCAGAAGTTAGGGAGGCTGCAGGACAGGGTCGATGAGGACTCAGGTTCCATTGGCAGTTGGCCATGAAGTCATAGGGTTCTGGTGAGAAAAAGAAGGTTCTAGACTAACTCAAGATCCACTGAGGAGTCAGGTATAGGTGCAGGGGCCCACTACGTTATACTTCAACCGCTCTCAGGGGTCCACAGCCTCTTCTGACTCATTTCCCAAGAATCCAGTCTCCACTCCCGACCCTTTCTTCTTCCTAAAGACCTTACCTTTTTACCCTCACCTCCCTAAGTCCCACAGCCTCTCTTAAGTTCTTGCCTACTCTGGCCCAAAGCCCTCTCTTCTATCCCCTAACCAATCCCCAGTCCCTTCAGCTTCCTGGCCTGGGCTATTTGCTTCCCTCCAGCCAGCCTCTCAGCCACCTTCACCTTGGTGTCCAGCTCTGGGCAGCCACATAGGCACTTAACATCATAACCTGAGCTACAGGTGGTGACTGCTGGTGAAACTATGTCAGGTGAGTGGAGGGGATGGGATATGCAGAGCAGTCCTGCTTCTGGACCTCACGGGCTGATAGAGCTGACCCAGAACTGTGTGTCCTCCCTCCTTGCCCCCAACCCCTCTTAACTGAACCTCTAGCAGGCTAGTCTCTGACTCAGCAAGAGCTGTGCTCAGGATGGCATTGAGCAAGATTACAGGAACTACTGTTTCTGTGCATGAGCTCCCACAGTGCTTCCTTCCAGAGCCAGCGGACAGCCCCTCACTAGGGCTTTCACCTCCTTCACAACTGAGCACGGTCACCCTCGAGGACCTGGAACTTCTCTTAACAGAAGGCCTAGCCAGTCCTGAGCCCTTGAGTTTGGAGACCTCTGAGAGGTATGAGTGTGATGGCCTGGTGTCCAGCTCCTTGGTCCCTGAACATGACAACCCTAAGCAGCGGAAACAGCTGGAGCAGTGGTGAGCCTCGCAGAGTGTGAGAAACAGGGAGATGACACACTGAGGGAGTTAACCTCCAAGAGAGGCAGTTTGCTTGACCCAGCTGCTCTGGCCCTGACCAGGGTAGCTGAGCTGCAGGCTGAGGTGGTTCGCCTGAAGGGTCACAAGGAACGCTGTGAGCATGCCACACTGGGCCTGCTTCGTGAGCTGCTGCAGGTTCGTGCCCGTGTGCAGCTGCAGGCCTCAGAGCTTCGACAGCTGAGGCAAGAAGTGCAGCAGGCAGCTTGGAGCCCTGAGAAGGAGGCACTAGAGGTAAGACATGGGGCAGAACAACAGACATAAGCAAGCCACCCTTCTGGTCCTTGAAACAGCTCCCTGGACCCTGACCCTACTAATGTCAGTGGTTCCATGTCCTGGCTCCTACACATCCTCCAGCATCAGTACTGGAGGGACTTTGTAGGCAGCAGACTTGGCCTGCCTAGTTCCTCTTTCCTCCTTGCAGTTGTCTGGGCCCCAGAGCCAGAACCAGATACAAGCCCTGGACAAAAGGTACACACAGAGAGACAGGCATAAGCTTTAGTGGGAGGGACTGGGGCCCATGCTTCCCCGAGGTAGCTGGTGTGGGTGTCCTTTCCCCCAGTTGGTCTTGTTTAAGTAAATGATGCCTATAATACGGTCCAACTCAGACCGGGTTCTGCACATGGTGGGGCAGACTATGGTGGTGGGAGGCTGGTCACAGGGCCCCGTGGCTAGACCTGTGGCAATAAATGCTGCCTAGTTGCACTGGGACTGGCAGGGCAACTCCTTATCCCAGGCTGGTAGAGGTCCGAGAGGCTTTGACACAGATCAGGAGGACACAGGTGCTACAGGACTCAGAGCGGAAATGTTCCGAGCAGGAGATAAACCTCAGGTGAGCCAATTCCCTGGACTGGCTCCAAACCAGTTTTGTATACACCTTAGGAGTCTCAGGCCTGACTGAGGCTTAGGTCCTACTTGCCCTATGCCCTAGTGCCACCAGTGGGCCATCCTCTGCCATTAGTGTCGCATTGCTGACCACTGGGGCCCCCACCTTCCTGCTCTTTTATTTGGTCACTTGCCCTCACTAGGGACTCTAAGGTCTCTTTTCACTTCCATGTGTTACCTGAGCAGGTTGTGTACCGCAGCCTAAGAAGAACCTAGGGTCCCAAAGCCCACCAGCTTCCCTATGGTTCCCTAGCTGAGTTGGCGTTACCACACCTACTGCCTTTAGGGTGACCAAACTGACTGACTTGCTGAGGCAAGAGGAGAAGGGCCGGGAAGAAGCCTGCAGCACCCTACAGAGGAACCAGGAGGACACCGACCAAAAGGTGGACCGTGGGTTGGCCAAGATGCAGGTACCTCCTGAAAGCCAAGCCTAGCTAGCCTAGGCAGGAGTCATCGAAAGGTCTCTGAGTAGACCTCCAGTGTCCCTAGCCTATGGCTTTGCCATCAGTGGGTCTCCCTTCTTGCATTTGTTTGTCAGTGTACATGCTAACACAAAGGTAGGCTCACCAGTCTGATGTGATAACCTCCCATCCCACCTGGCATTGCCCATTCACTGCCCTTAGCTACATTCTCAGGCATTGAAAACGTCTGTGGTCACACAGCCAAATTTTAAATGCTGTGTTGCTATATCTTAGGGAACAGAAGGCATGGGGGAGCAGGGACCTCTTAACCATATCAGTGAACTATCAGACAGGATGTCTGGTCCTAAAGCCTCTTCTGCAACTATTTTCAGTTGTAACAGTTCCCTCAAGTAGGAGTCACAAATTCCCAGGGCAGCATGTTCTCCTTTCTGCTTGGTACCCTTAAGAGGGGCCTCATGGGGCTGAAGAATGGTTACGCATACCCAGCTCCTTGGCTCTATAGAGACCAGTGACTACAGCTGCTATTCTGAGTGTCCAGGCTCCTCACAGGACAGGGTGGGCAGGGCATTACTGGGTGCTTCAGCTGTCTCAACATAATCTTGCTGCCCAGGGGTGGTGGCATTGCCCTCAGAGCTGGGAAGCTAATACATTGGCATCATCGAGAGCACGGGAGCTTAGGGCTAAGGATTCCTCGTATAGTAGGCTTTTCCAGGGCTCTTCAGCAATAGTGTCAGGACTTTACACCTCAATACCTGTTTTTATAAGTTTCATTGGCACAGAGCCATGAACATTTGTTTAACATAGGAATAGTGATGACTTTGGACAAGAGTTGGGAGGCTTCAGGGGGGAGACCCTCTGAGCTTGAAATGTTTGCTGTCTGGTCCTTCAGAAAATGTGGCTGAGAGATAGGTGTGTAGCTCAGTTGATGGAGTGCTGGCCTAGCATGCACAAAATTCTGGGCTTAACTGCCAGCACCCCTAAAACTGAGTGTGGTAGAACATGCTTGTAATTGTAACCCTTGGCAGCTAGAGACTAGACCAAAAGTTCAGTATCATCTGTTGCATGACAGATGTGGGACCGGCCTAGGCTCTATGAGACCCTATCTTAAAAGAAAAATTAAAAGAAAAATAAGATAGGGTCTCATAAAGCCCCAAAATAGGTGGTAGTGGCACATGCTTTTAATCCCAGCACTCTGAAGGCAACTCTTTGTGAGTTCAAGGCCAGCCAGGTCTACAGAGCAAGTTCCAGGATAGCCTCCAAAAGCTACAGTGAAACCCTGTTTTGAAATGCCCTTTATCCCCCAAAACAGAAAAAGTAGCCAACCCTGTTTTAGGCTCTCCTCCTACAGGGGAGGGGGCCAGCAGTGGCTCAGATGATGTAAAAAGTTCCCTGAGAGCCTTCTTCTCCCAGACTACAGCACAGGGTCTGAGACCTGGGCCTGTTGGCAGGAGAGCCCTGTGGCCACAGAGAAGGTGAGAGTTAAATGGATACTATAAGGTTTTGTATGACTTTTCTTTGGCACATATAGGAAGGTGAGAACTCTTTGTAAAGCTCTGGGTAACCTCAGCCCCACTGTGGACCTCAGCCTCCAGTACTGGAATTACAGATATGTGTCACAACATTCAGCCTTGTCAAGTCTTGGCATTCCTGGGTTGACATAAGAGAAACATGATTTCATTACAGATAGGGAAGGGACCAACAGGGTTAAAGAGAGATTCTAAGTCCATCTTGGCAGGCAAGTAAATAAGCTTTCTGGGGCTTTTTACAGGCTCATGCAACCCCAAAAAGACAGTGCAACACCAAAAAGTCTCCATGACCTCACCATCAAAACTTTACCATTCCCATCCTCCAGCATTGGAGTGGTTGGGCAGGAGGGAGTCTTTTGACTCTCCCTCCTTCCTCTCAGAGGTACTGTTAGCCCCATTTCCATAGACAGAGCTATCTCCTTAGAGCTGTTTCTCATGGCCATGACTCAAGAGATTACCACAGCTGCTCAGCTGTATAATGGCACTGGCTATATCAAGTCCCAAAGGAGACAGCTGTACTACAGAGGGTGTGAGGTAGAGGGACAGAAGGCTGGATGGGCCTCAAACCTCTATCCTGTGACTTCAGATGCTCAGAGTAGCAGAAGAGCAGCGTAGAGAGAAGACAAAGGCTTGCAGCTAATTTTCCCTCCCACCCTGTGTATGGGGTGTTCCCACATGGATGGGCATGCTCTCACATAGTGGGGTGTTTCCACACCTGCTTCTCTTACTGAAGCCCCAGCTCAGCATAGGTTTTGGTGCCCATTGCACAACCTTCCCTGGATACATCTAGGGCTCTGAATGTGTGCTGAATTGTCTGGACTCTTGTGATCTTGACCTTTAGGTCCCTTCCTGGCCCATGAGCTAGTATTAGGAGGACAGTGGGTCCTATCTACCCAAAGCATGAAGCCTGGCTATGCAGAGATTGGGAATATGGGGATAATGTGACCTGAGTTAAAGAATGGATGTCCAGTGGGGATACTTCAGGTGACTACGTGACCCCTTCCAGGACCAGGTGACTGAGTTCGGTGAGGAGATGAGCATCCGCTTCTTAAAGAGGGAGGCCAAACTATGCAGTTTTCTGCAGAAGTGTTTCCTGGCCATGGAGCAGGTGAGGGCTTGGGTGGGACCCAGTGTCCTCATGGCTTGCCCAGGTGGGCCACAAGTTCACAGCAGCCAGTGATGTCTCCACAGAGAATGAAATCTTCAGAAAGTTCACGGCTCATGGCAGAAAGCAGCCTTCGAGAGGAATTGGAAAGCCGCTGGAAGAAGCTACACGAACTGACAGAGGAGCGTTTGCGGACCCTGCGGGCACATCGTGAAGTGAGCCTGGGTGACCAGGTGGGATGGGAAATGAGGTAGTCACCAAGGCTCAGGGCCACTTCTGTCACAGCAGGAGGAGGAGGGTCGCCTGCTGGAGCAGTGCCGGGGCCTGGACAAAGCTGTTGTCTATCTGACCAAGTTCATGCGACAGAACCAAGTGTCACTGAATCGTGTCCTGCTGGCTGAACAGAAGGCTCGGTGGGTGTCATGTCAGGAAAATGGGCCACCCAGTCTCTTGCTCAGCTAACTACTGTCTGAGCTCAATTGGGGATTGCCCTGCCTCAACCCCTACAGCTGTAAGTTAAACACTAGGCCAGTTGGTTTTGGCAGACTAGCAGGCTTCTGCTAGAGCTCCTGTTCTTCTGCCCTGACCCTCACTCAGAGCCCCTTCTTAGTAGCATCCATCCTTTGGTTCATGAATTCACCTGGAAAGTCCCAGAGCTACAACCAGCTCCCCTCACTGACCAGTGCTAAGGGACAATTTGAACATCAATATGCAGGGAGGCCAAGGTGAGCTTGGAGGAGAGCCAGGCCGGGGAGCTGGCCTCGTATGTCCACGAAAATCTGGAGGCTGTGCAGATGGCTGGCAAGCTAGCCCAGCAGGAAACGCAGAGTGCACTGCAGCTGGTAAGTGGCTAAGGAAGTGGTGGTCAGCAGGAATCTCTGTGTACACAGGCACCTAGCCAGAGCCTCCCTGGACCTCTACTGTCTCATGCAGCTCCAAGAGAAGAGTCAGGTCCTGGAGGGGTCAATGGCAGGGCTCGACCAGCAGCTGAAGGACCTGAGTGACCACTGTCTAGCTCTGAACTGGAAGCTAGACCTGCAGGAGCAAACATTAGATCTGAAGCTGTCTCAGGTGAGGTGAACAGACCCATAAGGGAGGGCAGTAAAGACGATGGGGCCAAGGGTAGAGACCCAATCCTCTGAATCAGGCAGGGTGGCTTGTTCGGTACTCTTAGTCCATGGCCATGCGCTCTCTCTCTCTCTCTCTCTCTTTCTTTCTCTCTCTCTCTCTTTCTCTCTTTTTCTCTCTTCTTCCTCCTTCTTTCCTTTCTTCCTTCCTCTTTCCTTCCTTCCAACAATTCTTCTTTCAGTCCTGCAGTGGTGGCTCATTCCTTTAATTCCAGCACTTGGGAGAAAGAGGCAGGTGGATCTCTGTGAGTTTTGAGGCCAGCCTGGTCTAAAGAGTGAATTCCAGGCCAGCCAGAAACCCTGTTTAAAAAAGGAGGAAGGAAAAAAAAAAGGAAAAAGAAAAAGGAAAAGAAAAATCTCCTTTTGCCAGGTGGTGGTGGTGCACATCTTTAATCCCAGCACTGGGGAGGTGAATCTTTCTGAGTTTAAGGCCACAAAGTGGTCTACAAAGTGAGTTCCAAGATGGCCAAGGCTGTTACACACAGAAACCCTGTCTTGAAAAACAAAACAAAACAAAAACTAGTGGATTTTGTTTGGTTTTATATTTTATTTGAGTTTCTTTTATATATTTTCATTTAATGTATCTGTGTGTACATACCACATGTATGTGAATGCTCAGACAGGAAGAGGGCATCAATCTCCTAAGCTGAAGTTACAGTGATTGTGAGCCACCCAACATGGATACTGGGAACCAAACTCCAGTCCTCTGGAAGAGCAGCCAGTACTTTTAACTGCTGAGCCTTCCTTCAGCCCATTACTCTTTTTCTTATTGTTGTTTTGTTTTTCTGATTTTTTCATTTCATTTTACATTCCAACCACAGTTCTCTCTTCCACCCCTCTCCCTCCCTGCCCCCCTCACTTCCTCCCATTCCCCTCACCTCCCATTTTGTTTTGTGTTTTAAGAGGATCTTGCCATGTAGCCTAGGCTGGCCTGATAGTTTTCCTTCCTAGCCTCCTGAGTGTTAGGATCACATGTCTGAGTTCAACCCCAACCATAACTAAAACACAGTCATTTTACTACATTCATAGAAAAGTTATCAGCCAAGTCAGCTGCAGAGCTATCTCAGTACTTCTCCCTTGAGCCGCCTTCATGGGTCATTGCTGTTGTGTGGACCCATGCTTCATCCCTTTATAGCTGGATAACATTCCCACATGTGGACAGGCCATGCTTTGCTTGCTCCTCTGGTGATAGACACGGGGGATGTTGTCCTTTGTAGCTCCTGTGAACATACCTCTGGGTCCCCCAACCTTGGCTGTCTCTGCATCCTTTCTGAGCATGTATGGCCAGAGCGAATAGCTGACAACAGGGTCCTTTGACCACAATGTCTGTACCCCTCCTGCAGTGTGGCCAGTCTCCTTATTCCTCTCATTACCAGCTGCAACCTTCTCAAGGACATGACTCTGTTCCACTGGATGGCCTTGCCTGGGAAGAACATAGATCTGGCATCTCTGTCCTCTACAGTGTCTGGTCAGGCTGTCTATATACAAATCTGGCCACCTGCAGGTCTATATACAAACATGCTTAGAGTCAGACAGTCTGCCTTCAGACTTTAGTCAGTGCTGTCTACCATCTGTGTACCATCCCTCACCGGATGTTGAAATTGTAGGTGCAGGCTGCATGGGAAGGTGTGGAGAGGGAGTCCCTGCAGAATCTGGCCCAGTGGCTGAAAGAGGTCTCAGCTCACTTGCAGGAGATGCAAGAAAAAGTGAACAGCCTGCCCCAGCAGGTGGGTAAGGCCTGGGTGCAGCTAGCCTTGAAAATCCAGGCTTTGGCTGGGCTTGAGCTAGCCTGGTGCTCCCAAGTGGCTATGCTGAGTCACCTTAAACTCCTACATCTTCAACATTTCAGATAGAAAGTATCTCCAACAAGTGTGTTCTCCTCAAGAGTGATGTGGACCTGAAGATCTCTGCAGAGGGCAAGGCCAGGTGAGTTTGAAGCCTCCTAGGCCACTGGAAGGTATAGAAACTTGGGACCTCCTGATTGACACTGATCTCCACAGTACTTTTCTAAGCCCTGTACCTCTGCACCTGTGCTTGCCCTGTCCCCAGTCTGTCCTACCTTGAGTTCTACCTCCTGTGGCATAGCCTGCATGCACTCTCAAGTTTAGCTCTGTGATAGCCTAGCCATCTTCCTTGGGCTCCTGGACTTCCCTACAACCAGCCCTTGGTGCCCACAGAGAGTTTGAGGTTGAGGCTGTGCGACAGGAGCTAGCCACCCTGCTGATGTCTGTGCAGTTTCTGAAGGAGGAGAACCCTGGACGGAAGATTGCAGAGATTCAGGGCCAGCTGGCCACGGTATCCCTGGGGCCCCTGGGAGCCACTTGCATCTGTCTCCCTAACCTCCCGGTGTTGGTGATTCTGTACTAATGGGTACATCTGGACATGAGCAGTCCATGTCTACCCATGACTGGAGCTGTGTTTAGTTTCAGAAGCAAATAATAAAGTTAGAGAACAGCCTCCAGGCCAACAAGACCATCCAGAACCTGAAGTTTAATAATGAGACCAAGCTGGTGAGAAGAAACTCGGAGAACCATTGACCCCTCGCCCTCTGCTAGCCTGCACCAAGTCTCTCTTCTGTCTCCATGGGGCCCAAGCAGCTTGCTAGCTGGGTGGTGCTGAGCAGTGTTTCCTGGAGATGATGGCCTACCGCTGGGCTTCCTCCACAGAAGATATACCCCCCCACACACATCTTCTGCCCACCCCTGTAATTCCATCTCCATTTCTCCGCAGTGATCTCGTCCCCCATGGGTCCTGTTAACACTGTACCTCTACATTTGCAGCGCACAGAGGAAATTGCAACCCTGCGTGAGAGCATGCTGAGCCTGTGGAGCGAGGAGGGCCCCTGGCCGCTGACATTGGGCAGCAAGAGGGTATTCATGTCCCTGGTGAGGCAGCGGTTCTTCATCAAGGACCTAGCCCTGGGCGAGCTGGTCTCTGTGAACTCCTGGGGAGTGTATCAGGCTGTGAGGTGGGCAGCTGAGAGCCTGGGTCTTCTAAGGGTAGCATCTCAGCCACAAGGAGGTGTGCTGTGTATGAGCTGTGTCTCTGGGCAGGTGGCTTCAGTGGAAGACAGTCCTCTTGAACTTGGTGGCCCAGCAAAGGCCAGGAGCAACCTCAGCGATGACCCACTGGAAGCCTACAGCCAAGATCATGTCTCTGACCATGTCCCAGAAATAAAGATGCTAGTTCTTGTACCTACTGGGGTCAGAGTCTCCTCTTATCTGATGGGATAGCTTCTCCACAGCTCATAGCCCTGACCAGGGTGTCAAGCAGTGAGTGGGACCAAAATCAGAAGGCCCAAGCTGTTTGACCCTGAAGGACCCATCCTGCCCTGCATAACCCCAGGCACTTTCATCAGAGGCACCTGGGCCACACCTGTCAGGATCCACCCCAGCTACCTGGGAGGGTCCTCAGATCAGCCTCACCCCTGACCAGCTGCCTAGTAACACTGAAGTGCCACCAAGGAAGCCACTTGTGAGCATGAGTCTGGAGGGTCAACATCTGTTTCTTTGTGTGATCAAGCAGTACCCTCTTCTAGCCTCTCTAGAAAACCTGCACTTCACATGAAGCTCCCAGTCCTTGATACCAGCCTTGCTGAGGAGATGGCACATAGACTCATCTGCTCTGGCCCTACAGAGAGAGGCAGTGGAGAGGGCTGGCCTCGTTTGGTTCCCAACCCAGTTGCTCTTTGCCACCTTGAATCTTGGAGCTGGCTTGGTCAAGAATGGGTCTCCCCAGAGGGACATGTGTGCAAATGACTCACAGTTCTTACCTGAGTTCTGTCCACTTCCTGTGGGCAGAGTTCTGCTATATATAGTGGGGTAGCCAGGTGTGACCAGGTCTAGACAAGCGTTTGTTCTCCCTACCCAGTGCTGGTGGCGGCAGTTCCAGGCTCAGGATAAGCTCAGATCCTCTTGGGTCTACTCTCCTCTTGAGGGGAGAGCCAAGTGCATTGCTACTTGGATAGACCCAGTATGGTGGTGCCTGGGCTACAGGAAGGAGAGGCTGGGTGTCTTAGAAAGGGTCACTGCTGCCCCAGCACACTTCTTACCCACTCAACTACACCTCAGTCAGCGCTGTCCCCTCCAAGGCCTGGGTGCCTCCACTCTGTAGCTCAGAGCTACCCTCAGTAGACCAGCTGGCCAGCAGATCACTAAAATCTGGTGTGCCAGGATGCAGTAGGCCTAGTGGGTTGGGCACAGGCTCCTTCCAGAAGGATGGGGGCAATTTCCTTTGGGTCATGGGGGTAATATGGCTATATTTCCGCTCTAACCTCAGTCTTTGACAAGCTGACACTCTGGGCCTGGAGAACTGCCGAAGCCCATAGTCAAAGAGCTCAGCCAGGGGGCCCAGCGGTGGCACCCCGTCGCCTCTGTGAGCCAGCCTTTGCACCCGACCCTCAGGCCCCCCAGGCACATGCTCATGGAGTTCAGCAGCCTCATCCTCCGGGCCCCCATCCTGGGCCAGGCATACCAGGTCGGCGTAGTACAGATCCCGGGCAGAGCAGCTGGCTGGTTGGCTGTCAGAATAAACATTTTGGGCATCTGGGTCTTGCCCTGTGTCCTTGCGACCAAAGTAACGCTGAATGTCGCCACTGATGAGCTCTGAAAAACGCAGCAGCTGCATTGGGGTCTCAGGGCTGCTAGGACTCTGGGGGACCACTCCTGAGCTCTGGGAGTCTGGGCTGAAGCCCTGTGGCCCCTCGTCTTGCAGCTCCTGGTCTCCCTCTTCCTCTTCTTCCTCTTCCTCCTCTTCAGAGGTTTCTGGAGCCTCCAGATCTGTGAGCAGGAAGGGCTGATGTGATGGTAGGGGCAACCGGAAGTCACAGACAGACCGTATCACACCAGCAGCCATTTTGTTGAGGTCCCCCAAATTCCCAAATGTGAGGGATGGCCCTGGGGTAGCAAACACCAGCTAGAAGGGAAGTAAAGGATAGGTTGGCAAGTTACGACTGGCAGTCCCCACTGGACACAGCCAGAATCTATAGTCCTGAAAAGGCTGCCTCGCTCTTTCCTCTCTCGATACCTGGGCCTCCTGAGCTCGGAGAAGTGTACAGGGTCCTCTAGTGTAAGTGGGGCCATCGTGGTGCAAAGGAACCATTAGAACCACCCCAGCTGTGATCATGCAGACCACAGGATAGGGTAGGAGAGGCAGCAGAGTCCCAGAGATGACTACTACCCAGACAGGCAGGGATCACTGTGGAGACAGGACAGCACTTTCACAGGCCCAGAACCCTGGCAGATGCTGTAGGGAGCGTCGGGCTGTGGTGGCCAAAAAGCCCCACCCAGCCTGGTTCTTACCTAGTTACAGTCACAGCTCTGGAGTTCTTTTCTGAGGAGAGATATTGTTGAGGTTTAGGTTTTTTGTTTTTTGTTGTTGTTTTATTTTTTCTGCTTTTGTTTGTTTTGGTTTGTTTTGAGATAGGGTCTTTCATAGTCCTGGCTGTCCTGGAACTTGCTATGTAAACTGGACTGACCTCACACTCATACATGTCTGCCTGTCCCTGCCTCCAGTGTTCTGGGATTAAGGGCATGTGCCACCATTCCTGGGTAGGAATCCTTGTTTATTAAGAAAAGGGTCTAGCTGGACAGTGGTGGTGTGTGCCTTTAATCTCAGTACTCAGGAGGCAGATCTCAGGGTTCCAAGCCAGCCTGGTCTACAGAGTGTGTACCAGGACAACCGAGGCTATACAGAGACAGTGTCTAGAATAAAGAAAAAAGAAAGGATACTCACTTGGGAGAGCCTTCATCAACCCTGCCTTTGCCTTCTGAATGTAGGGATGATAGGCATGAGTCACCACGACCAGCTAGCACTGATTTTTTTTTTTTTTTTTTTTTTTTTTTTTGGTTTTTTGAGACAGGGTTTCTCTGTGGCTTTGGAAACTGTCCTGAAACTAGTTCTGTAGACCAGGCTGGTCTCAAACTCACAGAGATCTGCCTGCCTCTGCCTCCTGAGTACTGGGTTAAAAGGCGGGAGCCACCAATGCCCAGTTTAACACTGGGTTTTAATTTGATACCTGACCACAATGTGAGGACACCTGAGTGCCCCCCACCCAGACCTTCTGCTAATTATTGTAGGGACAGATGGAGGATTCCTAAAGGAGTAAACCCCACAGATTGCTGTGCAGGTCCAAAAAGACCCAAGGACAGCTACTGAGCCTGAGTAAGAGGAGGTGTTTGGGAGAGTAATATCTCATCCTGGTTAGAGACCCTGAAGTGGCTGGATCTGGCTCCTAGAGTCACCAGGCTCCTTTACAGAGAAAGGGGAGTATCTTAGGTGTATCAGAAGATGATCTGTCTCTCAGAGGTCTGAGTAAGAGTGGCCCTTTGGTCAGATCCCCTCAGGGTCAAACTGCACAGCCCCTCCCTACTATCCTGAAACCCTGAGTTTGGGAAGCAGAGACTGGCCACACCAATGTCCTACATTGTTGGATCCCTCTGTCCCTGGAGTTGTCTTTGAGGATGACTGCTTGTGGAGAGCTCAATGCAGACATATTCCCTGTGGGAGGAATACCTCCCTTATCCCTCCTCACCATCCCAGAAGACTCCAACCCACACACCCAGACTCCTACCTGACTGGAACTGCAGCGCTCACTCAGCAGGCCAACCTCCACCTGGGGTGCAAGCATTTATAGCTGGGCTCCACAACTGCCTGAGGCTGGCAAATATTTGGCAACGGCATTGTCATCGCAGACTGGGCAAACATATCCCGTTTGCTTTAGCGCCCAGCAACCAGAGCCCTACGGGGGGAGTGCTCGAAGACTGCCTCACCTGCACGCAGCCTGCCTGGGGACCATGGAGTGTTTGCCTTGGACCCAGCTGGCCCACACCTTGGACCCGAGGGCCCTTATCTGTGCTGCTGATTGGGGCCCCATCCAAGCCTTGTCAAATAGGCGGAAAATTAAATTTCATGCTATTTTGAGTTCTGGAGTACGCCTCTCCAGAGGACATCCTGCCATAGTGCATGTTATAAACTATGCTATGCAGCAACAGGACATGGAGCAAGGGGAATGGACTGAGGCTATGCAACCACCCACCAGGCCAAGGTAGGAGCTAATATTTGCAGCCCTTGTGACCCCTTCCAAGCTCCTCCAGCTTTTGGGCCTTTGTGCAGCTGAAATCAACCATAACCATGTCAACCAACCCGGTAAGGATGGTGAGGAGGACTTTTGTGGTGGCTGCCACCCACTTCCCCAGAAGCCCACCTGTAATTGTAGTCAGTCTGATTGAACCCACTGCTGTCCTGAGCATCCTTTGTGGGGTTGACACAAGGCACCTCCCAAGGCACCTCCCTTCTCTGGTTGGAAGCCTTCTGGACGCTCCTGCATCTAAGCAGACTTGGGGGGCTCCAATGCCTCCCTGTTGTCTCCAGTCCTCCTGAGGCCCTCTGCCTTTCTGGTGGTATATTAGCTTCCTCTGGCTTCTTTAATCACTGATCCCAAAGTGGGTAGTTTTAGAACAACAGGACATTGTTCTCTATCCTTCTGGAGGCCAGAGTCCAAACTGAGATGTCAGCAAGGCTGGTTCCTTCTGGAAAGTTGAGAAGATTCTAGGGCTGCCAGCCACTTTGTGTTCCTTATCTTGAAGCCTGCCATTACCATCAATGCTGTCATCTTCACACAGGCTTTCATTTTAAAAACAAAACAAAACAAAACCTTGGAACAAGGTCTTGCTATATAGCCTATGCTAGCCAAAAACTAGTGGCCATTTGAGTGCTGGGATTGCAGGCATACACTATCATGCTTGGCTGGCAACTCTTTTACAAGGGTGTTTGCTGATGACTTTAGGGCCACCTTAATCCAGCACATCCTAAGCTTCACTAGTCACATAGACAAAGATGTTTTTTCCAAATATACTCACATCCTGTGGTTTAGGGTAGACATGCATTTTGTGGGGACACTGTTCTAGCTGACCCAGGTATCCTCTGGGAAGAATGTGTCCCCTGGGGCACTCAGTTGCCCTGAAGAATCCCCCAGTGAATTCAAGTGTCATCAACAATGGCTCCTTCTGCTGGGGCTAGTTCCAAGGACAGGAAAGTGACTCATCACCATATTGCTTTCTCTATCTTGGGTCCAAAGCACTTGTCGATTTTCTCTAAGTCCAGCTCTTCACCTGGCCAGAGAGTTAAGAGGGATGTGGATATCATTTACCTTCCCTGGCCCATTCCTTGTTCCAGACACCACCCCCACTTTAGGCAAGGATGGCACCTTGATTTCAAGCCAGTGTAACCCCTTTTGGGACCCTAATTTCCAGGCTGAGAGTATGTCCCCTGACACTCCAAACACACTACACTGGCTTTCAGCCTTCTCCTACCCTGAACCCATACTTGATGGCTACAGTCAGTTTATGCCTCCTAGAGGGTACCAACCCTAAAGATACTCCACACCTGGTCACTGCAGTCAGGAACATAGGGAAATGAAAAGTCCTAAGAATGAGAACCTCTAAGGGCTAGGCTGAATTTGGGAATGTACCGAGATTGGTATTCTGCTTACCTAGTGTGCCCAAAACTCAGGGTTAGATCCCCAATGCCATATAAACTATGTATAATGCTGCATGGCTATAATCCTAGCACTGATAGGTAGAGGTAAGAGATTCTGAAGTTCAAGGTCATCCTTAGCAAGTTCAAGGCTATATGGGACCCTGTGACAAAACAGCCTGGAGGTAAGGCTGACTCTGGCATGGATGTCTGGAAAGCTGCTCACATCTAAAGACTAAGTTGTATGCCCAGAGCTTGGCCCTGGAGAAGGGCAGCATGGGGCAGGTCCCCTATAGGCCAAACAGGACACTGGAAGGGTTGGGGAAAGTGAAGGCAGAGCTACTGCCAGTTCTGACCTCTTCTATCTCTCTTCATGGACTGAAGTATGCCTGGCTAGGCCCAGTTCTGAGTATCCATTGTCCTCTGGATTCCACTACTTCTGACCCAACAGTCTGACCATGACAGACTCCAGGGTCTAAAAACACTGGCCAGTCTTGGCTGTGGGTGGCCCTGCTTCAGCCCCTGTCAGCTCCTTTCTCAACCATCGAAGCCCAAACCTGAGGGAGGACCAGGCATGCTGAGCGGGGTGCTGTTGCTCCAAACTGAAGCCACATCACTCACTACTGGATGCGAGAAGGACATGCTGGTCCAAGGAAAGGGATGGAAACAGTGGATGACATCACTAACAGGTGGACTTGGGGGTCTATAACTGCATACCTGCACCATGATGTACAGACAGGGAAGGGGGTAGCCAGGGCCTCAGGCAGTTGGGTAGAGTATCTCCCAGAATGGCATGTGATGTGTGACCTGCATTCCACCCTGACCAGCACTGAAGACAGGGAAAGACATCCTGAGGCTGTGGGTGCAGATAGTCACTGGCTCACTTGGACAAGCCTTAGGCTTTCTGGACCTCAGGCTGGGTGCTTCAGGGGGAGGAAATGTGATACAATTCTGCCGTGAAGAAGGGCCCACCTGTGTAGCCAGAGAATGGGCTTTGGAGGAGCTTGGTGTGAGGTCAGGGATGTAGATGGATGAGCTGAGGCAGGCAGAGTGTCCCAGCAGGGGAGAGAGCCTGAAAAGATTGAGCCATCACCAAGGAACTAGAATCCTAGTCATCATAGAGTCCAGACAGAGATGAGACAGACTGAGGCTAGAAGATTGTTTCATTGCTGTCTTGATAAAGGAAAGGGCCATGAGCAGAGGGATTCTGGGACTTTCAGAAGATGGAAAACATAAGGAAGTAAGTGTTCCTTGAAGGCTCTGAAATGTCATCTGATTATCAGCTTCAAGTCAGTGACACTCTCCTGGACTCCAAACCCTTCTTGGGAATCCCACATAAGCCAATAGCTGACATCATGAGCATTGGCACAATAGGAACTCCAGAGAGTCCTGGATGCAGATGGGGCTGGGTGGGTTTGTAGGACCCTGTGACTCCCAGCATGGGGATCCCCTGTACCAATGTCTTAGTTGAGATCATGCTCAGGTGAGGTCAAGAACTCAAAAGCTGCCAAGTAGTGGTGGTGCACACCTTTAATTCCAGCACTTGAGAGATAGTCAGGATTTCTGAGTTAAAGGCCAGTGTGGTCTACAGAGCGAGTTCCAGGCCAGCCAGGGCTACACAGAGAAATCTTGTCTCCAAAAACCAAAACAGAACAAAAGAGAGAGAACTCAGAGCCAAAAGCTGGCTGTGGTGGTACATGATTGTAATCTTAGCTCTAGGGAGGGAGAGACAGGCAGACCCTGGATAACCGAGCCTTTTTGAGTTTCAGACTAGTATTTGACTGTCAGAAAACAAAAAGGTAAGTCTGGGTGTGGTGGGGTAAGACTTTCATTCTGGCACTTAGAAGGCAAAGCCAGATAGATCTTTGTGAATTCATGGCTAGCCTAGTCTACATAGTGAGCTCCAGGGAAGCCAGAGCTACATAAGGAGACCTTGTCTCAAAAAAAAAAAAAAAAAAAAAAAAAAAAAAAAAAAAAAAAACTAAAACTAAAAATAAGTAAAAAGGTAAACAGTATCTGAGAAACCACACATGAAGTTGTCCTCTGACTTCCACATACATGTATACACACATTCACATGTGCCCTTCTACATCCATGCACACTCCACTACACTTTGACAGCTTCAATTGCTGACCTGACCAAGTGCAGAGATGCTCACTCATATTGGCTGAGAGAAGGCTGTGCATTGACAGGGCCTTGACCTTATCCTGGAGTCATTCTGATGCTCTTCACTGCCTGGCAAGAGACAGGGAAAACCACAAGCTAGGATGGAAGATTCTAAAATGGGGAGAAACCAGAGCACATAGTTGTCTGGGAAGAGAAGCCTAAGAGGGGCATATGGGGCTGGCATAGGGATGGGAGGCCTGAAGGAGCAAGCCACAAGGGCAAACTGAGAGTGTCAGTGAAGGGATGATGTGGACTTACAGGGTTTCTCTACCCCTGGGGGGTTGTCAGCCATGTTCACGGCAGACCATGTCCTGCAGGTCGGTAGAGGTTGAACTGCAGCTTTTGTTTCTGGTAAGGCTTGGTTGGAGAACTCTGGATCAGTGGAGGGACAGTCATTCCGAGAATGGTTGTCTCATATGTCTAGCTGGCAGTTAGTGGGTGGAAAAGGCAAGGTCACCCTGACCTTGTCATCTGCCATTTTAGGACCCTGGAGGAGGCTGCGGCTAAAACACATGTCCTAGCATCTGCCCAAAACTGGGCAATGTTTTGGGTCAGGCCCAGCAAATCTCCTTGCCTGCTGTCTCCTGCCCTGCCAGCCCTAACCCACCATTAGGCCTCAGACCCTGGGAGAATAGGACCTGCCTGCCCCCAGGTACCTGGTATCTGTTTTCCTGGGAAAATCAATAGCTCCAATATGTCAGCTCTTAAGTGGAGCTACAATAAATTACCCTGCCATTAAGCACACTGACTGCTGCCGCCTCTGCCTCCCCATTAGGGAGACATTAGGCTTCCTGTGAAATTTCTCTGTGTGCTTTGCAATAATGAGGGCTGAGGTGTTGGTTTATGTCCATGAGGGGTGAGACAAAGGCTCCACATACAATATGGCGGAACAGCACATCTTGGAGCTTCTGTTATAGGGCTGCTGCTTCTTCGGCTTCCTGGCCAGCCTCCTATAGCATAACTTGCCAGGAAGAGTGGTTCCTCCAAAGAAGTCTGTTGGAGGATGGTTGCTCCAGGAGCCAGTGGCTAAGAAATGGGGTCCAAGGACACAGGGCCTGGCCCTGGACCAGATGCCTTCAGGGGCAGGGCGATGTGAAGGTGGTGTCTGTATCAGTTGCTGGGTGGGGTCCTGTGACTGAGCACCATAAACTTGGTGACTTAGAACAACAGGCATGGGGCTGCAGAGATGGCACAGCAGTTCAGAGTGCTTGCTGCTCAAACAGAGGACCCAGTACCCACATGGTGGCTTACAACCATCTCTAACTCCAGTTCCAGGGGATCCAGCACCCTCTCCTGCCCTCCGTAGGGAGCAGGCACACACACAGTGCACATAGATACATTCATTGCAAAACACACATAAAATAGACATTTTTTTTGAGGCAGGGTTCTCTGTGTAGCCCTGGCTGTCATGGAACTCAGTATGTAGAACAGGCTGGCCTTGTACTCAGTGGTCTGCCTACCTCTGTTTCTCAAGTGCTTAGGTTAAAGGCTTGTGCCACCACACCATGACCTTTTTAAATTTTTAAAATCAAAAGAAAGGATGGTCTGGATTAAAGGTGTGAGCCGGCTCACATAGAACTTTTTAAGTGGCTGGTAAGGCTCAGATTTGGGTCCTCGTGCTTGCATGACAAGCACTTTCCAGACTGAGCTCTTCCCCCAGCCCTAAGATGTATATTGAAGTCTCTGATCTGAGACAGTCATGGAGACTGAGATGGGCTCACCTTGTTGTGAGAGGCTGCCCCACACCAGGATGAAACCCTTAACTCTTGCTCCACCTCCTTGTTTGGTCCCATAGATGGACCTGGGCAGCTTGAGTCTGGCTTCTCTATAGAGTACTGTCCAGGAGCCTGGCTTCCTTCATAGCTTAGGGCCTCTTGAGCTCCACCTCCTTCAGGAAGGCACCCCTCCCAACCTCCAGCTTGCATATTACCTATAGTTAAGGCCCTGGGTGCCGTTAGGTCTTTGTCAAGAGAGAGGTGTAGTAGTGTGGGGTTCTGTGATGGAACAGGTGGGGCAGGGCCCAGGGAGGAGGACCTGGGCAGACAGGTGCCTCTGTTGACATAGCAGCTCTCAGCGTGGGGAGGACTCACAGGTGTTGCTGGGCTCTGACATCTCTAGTATTGCTCCTGTGAGAGTGCCTTGGACAAGAACAGGAGTGTGAGGCTTTTCTCACTATTAAGTGGGCACAGGAAACATACATACTCCAGGTCACAAGGAGTCTCCTAATTTTGTTCCATCCTGGGTTAATTACAGATCCCAGGACCCGCTTTTGCCCACAAAACTGTAAGAAGCCAAAAGCTAAGGCCTACTTCAGAATGAGGAGAGAGACAGTGAGCAAAGGGAGGGGAAAAAACCAAGACACAAGGTCCCAGCCTTTCTCACTTGGGGGGAACAAAGCAGGCGAGTTTACAGGCTGCCCGCTAATACAGGTGCATATTTCCCTCCAAGATTCTGGATCTAACTTATTTCGGATCCCTGTTTCCCTGGATGGGGAGAAGTTAGTGTTCAGCCCTCCAGAAGAGGAGCTGAAACTGGAGACAGGTCAGTGGGGCTGAGTGTTTAGAGGCGAACTTCATGTCTTCAGGAAGCAGCTTGCTGCTCTGTGAGCTGTGAGGGGCTGTTGACTCTCCCTCTCTTGCAGTCTAGTGAGGGAACCCCGTCCCCACACACACCTCCTTGGGAGTGCTGTGTAAGACTGGGCCACCTTCCAGCAGGAATGTCTACATCACTACCCGTCAGGGGCTGAAGGGTCATCTTCCTGCCTAACTTCTCCTTTCCTGTGCTCTGGTACCTTCAGACACTATCTCCCAAGGAAAATAAAAGCATGGGGACTCTGCTTGCCCAGAAAGGATCCCTGGTTTCTGGGACTCACAGCTGTCTGACCCATGAGACAGGGGGAGGTGTTTATATTTTTTTTTGTGACTGGTTCACACATCAAGAACAAATCCAGACTGACTGTCATTAGTGGACCTTGTGGTAAGCCCAGGTGTGATATATCTGTGTTTCTATACAGAAGACACTGTTACGGCTGATCTCGTCTTTTTATTTTGATTTGTATTTTAAATTGTGCTGGTGTTCTAGCCATGCAGTCCAAGCTGACCTGGAACCAGTGAATCTCTTGTCTCTGCCTCTAGTGCTGGGGTTACAAGGTTGCCTGACTAGGGTTAATTCAAGCCCCAATCAGCTCCCAGCTCAAATCACCAGGCACACACTGGTGAGGTACGGGGTGTAATTCCAGAATCGCCTCCCTGAAAGCTGGTAGGTTGTTCAGGGTCTGGACATCCTGTGGTCTACTAAGAGCCATTTCCATTCTCCCTGAGGGCAAATGGGCTCTGGGGACCTAGGCCCACTTTTGAGGGGACGGCCAGACCAGGCTTCCCACCTTCGGGCCTGAGGGTGTAACTGAGGTGGACGTAGCTGGCAGCTGAGGCACTGGCCAAGCATGAAGCCGAGAGCCTGGATGGAGCGCTAAGAATGGAAGACGCCTTTCTGGAGAAAAGGGACCAAGTCCCTCCGTGATGATGACCCTGGGAAGAAGACGCCAAAGATTATGTGTTAAGTCTGTGCGCACTGCGGGCATCACACTAAACAGCCCCGGGCAAAGCTCCAAACAGCCCCGGGCCAAGCTCCCTAGAGACCGGCCCCGCCGGCTCCAGTCTCTAAGGAGAAACTGAACTATGCAAACTGAACTATGCAAAAGCCATCAGGCAACCAGGGCGGGACTTGAGACGGAAGAGCTCGCTGGAGAAATACGTCATTTCCGCTGAGCGGCTGGACACACGTTGTGTAGTCGTGAAAGTTGATGTGAAGTTTAGCTTCCGGTTTTGTGCGACGGAAGTAACGAAAGCGCAGTGCGCCGCAGGGTGCGAGCCGAGGTCGCTATGAGCGGTGTCCTGTGTTCTCGGACTGCGGGGTGAGCGCTGTGACGTGCAGGTGGGCCAGGGCGGGAGGCGGCCGTGGCGGCGGGACGCTTACTGCTGACTCTCTTTCCAGAGCGGTCCGGGCTCTGCGGCTCGTGGCCTGGGCTTCGCGAAGCCTGCATTCGCCGCTCCATGGGTCTCCAGCCCAGCCTACAGACAGGGAAGAGGAGGAGGAAGACCCCAACCTCCCCATCCAATTTTCCTCCAGCAAAGCCACCCCAATCCGCTGGACGGTGGAGCATTCCCTTGGGAAGAATCAGCGGCGGCCCTGGTGGAAAGTGCTGCCGGTCACCTTCACCCTCACAGTTCTGATCCTATGGTGCTATCTGAGGCAGGAGACCAGCACGGACCAGTGGTTGAGAGAGGTGTTGGGCGAGGTGGACGAGGAGAACGAGGAAGAGTCGGACGGTCGTTTGGAGGAGCCCGAAGCTCCGGCTTTTTACGGAGCTAGAACGTAGAAAGGGTTTTTTTTTTTTTTTCCCGAGGAAGGAAACAGGCAGCCGTCATTCTGTTTCGTTGTCGAGTCTGTCGATTTCTGAACCGTTTCTGCGTGTGGCTTCGAAGCTTTTAAAGGACTTGGATGGCGCTCTTGGTGCTGAGGCACGAGAACACAGCACGGAATTGGATCCTCGAAATCTGATCCTTGCCAGACACCAATGCCCAGTGATAACGTCCAAAGGACTTTTGAGGTTCATAGAAAAGGTTTTGGCTGCACCGTGTGCTGTTGAATTTGTGATTTGTTTGTACAACCTAATCATGTTTCCAGAAAAGTTCTGATGGGGGTGGTTATCTGCGGTTCATTTGCTTTCTGAAACAGAAAAACTGCAGAAGTCTTACACTTTGTATGGTGCCATGGTGTGTACAACAGCAGTTGAAGCTACTTTAAATACTAACAAATGGAAAATACATTTGGTAAAGTCTAATGAACACAATTCTCCCCTCCCCTTGTATTAAGTGTTTTTTTGTTTTTGTTGTTGTGGCCGGTTTTTGTTTGTTTCCTTGTTTTGGCTTTTTTGAAATGGAGTCTCCTTATAGAGCTCTGACTGACCTGGAACTGGCTGTGTAGATCAGCCTCATCTCAGAGATCTGCCTGCCTCTGCCTTCAGCTCTCCAGTGACGGGATTAAAGGTGTGCAGTAGGACCAGTGACATCTTATTTTCGAAAGGAGTAGTTTTCTAGGTCAAGGAGCCCGGTAGCCCGGTTGTTGTTCTTTTTTTTTTTTTTTTTTTTTTTTTGCTTGCTCTTCCCTCCCACTTGAAAACTTAAAACCAAGCAAAACAAAAAGTAGTGCTCACCAGAAGTGGTAATGAATGTCTGTAATCCCATCACTTACAAGACTGAGGCAGGATTATCCTAATCTGAGGTCTGCTTGGGATACATAAGGAGACCCTGTCTCAAAAAATATTTTTCAATGGCACAGTGGTTTGTTTGTTTCTTTGTTGTTGTTTCTGTTTTTTTTTTTTTTTTAAACAGTTTTGGGGTTTGAACCCAGTAATCTAGCATGTTAGCCTACCACTGAGCTCCCAGCTCACGTAGAATTAAAAAAAAAAAAAAAGTCAGCTGGAGAGATAGTTCAGCTCTTTCAGAGGTCTTGAGTTCAATTCCCAGCACCTATAC
The DNA here is from genome assembly GCF_943737965.1 of Phodopus roborovskii. Taxonomy (NCBI): domain Eukaryota; kingdom Metazoa; phylum Chordata; class Mammalia; order Rodentia; family Cricetidae; genus Phodopus; species Phodopus roborovskii. The sequence continues at coordinate 48,585,466 of NW_026126407.1, read as the reverse complement.
GGTAGCTCACAAATGTCTATAGTGGGAGCTGATGCTTTCTTCTGTATAAAGGTAAACATGCAGATAGAGCACTCATATACATAAAATAAATAAATAAAATGTCACATTTCATGCAGTGCATCCATAGTCCTGCCAGGCTGATTTCCCCAGTGAGGTGTCTAGTTGAACGTGGGCACACTTAACTACACATCTGTTTTGTGGGGTTTGTTTGTTTGTTTGTTTCTTGAGACAGGGTTTCTTGGTACTCTTTCTGTAGACCAGGTTGGCTGTAGCTTGTATTTTTCCTAAGGTGCTCAGCCTGGTGACTTCTCTGGGTAAGTGCCCAGTAAACATCTGATAGGGAGAGGACCTGCAAATATGAGCCAGCATGAGTGAGTGTTTCATGTACAAGAGATTGAAAAGCTGTTGGGCACTAAGAAATGATTAAATAAAATGTTCTTCCAGGTGGAAAGGAGTTAGCATAACAGCCACTTAAAAATTACATTTATGTGTGTCATTATGTATGTGTACCACATGCTTGCCTAGTGCCCATGCAGGTTAGAAAAGGGTGTCAGATCCCCTGGAACTGGAGTTTTGAATGGCTGTGAGCCAACATGTGGGTCCTGGGAACTGACCTTGGGTCTTCTGGAAGAAAAGTCAGTACTCTTAACCACTGAGCCATCTCTCTAACCCCAACAGCCACTTCTTATAAATTCTTACAAATGGAAGATCTCAGTCGTTTTGGGCAGTCTCCCAAAAAGTGAGCTATTAACAGAGAAAAACCTGTTGTTTGTTTTAGTTCCAGCTCTTGAATTACGTCTTCAATAAAAAAGAAACTTTAGTTCTTACGTGGTTGCCACGTAAGTTTTCATTTCCCACTCCTCAGCAACCTTTGAGATGTGTTTGTTCTGTAGATTTCTATGTCTGTCCTTCCCTGTTTTGCCCTTCTGTTTGATCTATTTTGAAATGACAGTGCACCTGGTTTGGGTTTTTTGTTTTTTGCTTTTTTTTTTTTTTTTTAGACGATCTCTTCCCAGGGCTGGTCTAGAACTCACTTATCTCTAGCTCTTGAGTGTGAGGATTACATGCTTGTGCAACCACATCACCTTCCTTTTTAAAAGTTAACTTTAGGGTTTGTGGGCTAGGGATAATGTTCAATGACAGAGTGCTTTGGTAGCATTCACAAGGCTCTTCCTTCTACTTCTAGCCTACCAGCAAGTTGATAATCTCACCTTTTCTGTATTTAAAATGTAGCTTACATACTTGGACCATATTATCTTTGTTCATATTTCAGATTGGTGTACCTAGAAATGGGACAGATTATTTTCTGCTAAGCAGGAGGAGAATCAATTGCTTTCCAGCCTTTCCTTTCAGAGTACCTATGGCCTTACAGCTCCATCCTCAAACTATCCCTCAGAGCATCATGCTGTCAGCTGAGGAGCTAGGGTCACTTTTTTTGCCATTTACGATGTCTCATGCCACACACTCACATACTAATAAATGCTAATATGTAACTTCCGAATTCAACCTAGCACCTGCTGAGCCCCACCCCCAACGTGTGTTCAGCACCCTATGCACCCCAGCTCACTGGTTCCTGACTACCCTGTGTACATCCTTTATTCTGTGTGCTCATCTGCCAGCCTTTTACACAATATTTTTTAAAAAGCAGCCCAAGGGAGAATTCACACTCAGTCCGTCCACAAACCACAATTTTTAAATAAAAGGGCGACCATCGCCATAGTCTAATTATAGACCTGTTCTAGCTAAAAAATCCTTGTGCCCACCAGCAGTCCTTGCGTGCCAACACAAGCCCACGGCCTTGGACCCAGAGGCCAGCGAGGGTACTCTACACCAACGGGCGTGTCCTGCTTTGCTCCTATAACTTGCTGCCAAAGGGGGCTCGCAGGTTCTGCGTGTCACCCCCGCCGCACAGCGCGCGTGGGCGAGGGGTCGACGGGGGCGTGGCCGGCGCGGCGTGCCCGGGGGTGTGGCCGGCGCGGCGGGGGGCGCAGGGGGCTCGGTGCGGGGGGAGATCCGGGGGCGCCGGCGCGGCGCATGCGCGTTGCATTGTTTTGACTAAAAATGCCGTCGGTTTCGAAAGCGGCGGCGGCGGCGCTGAGCGGGTCCCCCCCGCAGACCGAGAAGCCAACCCATTACAGGTCAGTGCCTGGGCTGCAGCCCGTGGCCTCCGGGACGCCGCGGCGCAGGGGAGCGGCCGGCGCGCGCCGTAGGCCCGGGTGCCGCCGCTGAGGGTGCGCCCCGCCCGCGCCTCCGCCGCCAGCTTTTGCGGGTCACGCCGTCCGGGCGCGGGCCGCCACCTAAGGTGGGAGGTGGCGTCCGGGGTCTTCGGTGACCCCCTGGCCTGGGGGCTGGGCTTGCTTCTGGTCTCCCGCGACCCTAGGCGCCAGGCTGGAGTCTGGGGACAGCGCCTGCGTTTGGGGCTCAGGGCCGCGCCTGGGGTGGAGATGGACACACGACCATCCGGACGCGGGCAGTCGCCGCCTGAGGTTGAGAGGCGGCACCCAGGGTCGGGGTGGCCTCTGGGTTGGGGGCGGAGTCGCACCTAGGGTCGGATTAGATGCCTGGGCTTTAAGCCTGGGGGTCGTTTGTGCGGCGCAGAAAAGGGGTTGCGCTTGGTGTGGGCGGGTGGAGCTTGCAGTCCATCTGGAACCCCAGAAGGGAGTTGCGCGGGAGTCGGGAGACCGGGTCTGGGGATTGACAGGTGGCTCCTGGGGTCAGAGACTGTGTTGAAGCGGGTGGAGAATGGAGTCTAGTTGTGTAGAGTTATCTGGGATTGGTCTTGGGGGGTGGCACGCTGGGAGGAGGTGTGCACCTCGAGTTGAGGAACCTTATCTGGGGGACTGGGAAGTGGTATTTGGGGTCAGGGGACGGAGAGTCTATTTGGAGTTACCTGTCTCCTGGGGTTCAGGGACAGTACCCGAGGAAAGGGGAGGGTACCAGACTGCGGAAGTCACATGGACTCGGTGTGGGGGCTTCGGGTCTGGGACCCTGCCCCGCCGCGTCCCAGGGGCCTCCAGCCGGCGGCGGCTGCGGCCCGCAACGCTGTTTGTCTTTTTAGGTATCTAAAGGAGTTTAGGACAGAGCAATGCTCCCTGTTTTTGCAGCATAAGTGCAGCCAGCACAGGCCGTTCACCTGTTTCCATTGGCATTTCCTAAATCAGCGTCGGCGCAGACCGCTCCGACGTCGGGATGGCACCTTCAACTACAGCCCGGACGTGTACTGCTCCAAGTACGATGAGGCCACCGGCCTGTGTCCCGACGGCGATGAGTAAGTGGGGCTCCGGTGGGTGGCTACTGGCCTCTCCCCAGGACAGATCAAAAGGTTCTTGAGGTTCCTGGTTTTGACACAGGATCTCTATGTAGTCCTGGCTGTCCTGGAACACTATAGACCAAACTGGCCTGGAACTCAGATATTCACCTGCCTCGGCTCCCCAAGTGCTGGGGATTAAAGGTGTATACCACTATGCTGGTTCCTTGGTTCTTTTTGACATCTGCTACCTGTAGAGGGGAACCTCATTTTTACTCAGGTTTTACAGGAGTCAGCAGAACTAGCCATTTTTAGGCTAGTCCCCTGATAGATTATGTATGTTGTAGGGGGAAATGTTTGGTAATTCAAACTGATTTTGATTCACTTTCTACCCTTATCCTGTCTAATGCGCTACTTGTTTTGCAGCTGCCTAATTTAAAACGGTTTTGTGTGGTCAGTTACTTTTCATTCAAGTACTTGCATACATATAAGCATGAAATGTTGTTTTCTTGCTGCTTACTGTCTTTTTTGTTTTACATTGCGACCACAAACTATGGAGCATTTCGTGAATTTGCATGTTATCCTTGCACAAAGGCCATGCTAATTCTCCCTGTATTGTTACAATTTTAGTATATGTGCTGCTGAAGCAAGGATTTAACTGTTTATTTTAAAGAAGGGGTGCAGAATTGTTAATCTAAGGTGATTTTGCTTTTCATTATTAGTAATAATGTAGTGGATATTAAGTGACACCCATAGCCTTGCATATGTTAGACAAGGACTCTTATCACTGAGATACCCTCCCAGCTCATTAAAAAAAAAAAAAGTAGGAAAATCATTTTATTTGCACATTGTCATTTATGGAACACTTTCAATCTGTGTGTGTGTCTATACATGTGTGTGCTTATGTGTACAAGAGCAGAGTGTTGTGGGTATTCATATTCGTGTATATACAGAGATCAGAGCTCACAGGTCAGCCTCACATGTGTTTCTTACCTCATTTTGAAAAAAATTCTCTCATTGGCCTGGAGCTGGTCCCCTAGGTTAGGCTTGCTGGTCTGCTAACCATTTCCAAGGACTGCCTGTCTCTACTTCCCTATCATTGGGATTGCAAGTGTATACCACTGTGCCAGTTTTTGTTTTGTTTTGTTTAAGGTTCTGGGGGTCAAACTTAGTTCTTTATAGTAGCAAGGCAAGTATTTTACTGACAGCCATCTCTCCAGCCCCAAATGTCTTCATTTTGAAGTTATGAAGATAAAGTTTAAGTCAGACTTTGTGTTCAGAGGGAGGTGGAACATAGTGTCAGGAGGTGTTGTCTTGGTCCTTTGGGCAGTTTGGGCAGTGGAGGGTTGTGTGTGTGTGTGTGTGTGTGTGTCTGTTGTGCATATGAGTGTTCAGGTACCCACAAAGGCCAGAGGATCTCCTGGAGCTGGAGTTACACAGATGGTTGTGAATTACTCAATATGAATTCTGAAGCTCAACTTGGCTCCTCTGCAGGAGCATCACATGCTCCTTTTTGAAAAACATCTTTTTAAAAAAATATTTATTCTCATTTTATGTGCTTTAGTGTTTTGCATGGATGTCGTGTCCCCTGGAACTGGAGTTACAGACAGTTATGAGCTGCCATATGGGTGCTGGGCATTGAACTTAGGTCCTCTGGAAGAGCAGCCAGTTCTCTTAACTGCTGATCCATCCCTCCAGTCTCTCACAGAAAGGTTTTTAGTGGATATATTGTTGCTGTTAATATAGCTTGAGAGCCAAACTAGATAAAGTGCAGCCTGCTGAGCTTCAGTTACAGTAGTGTTCTAGAGCCAACAACATGGTTCACTGGGTAAAGGCAGTAACTGCCAAGCCTGATGACTTAAGTTTTATCCCTGGAACCCATAATGGAAGAAGAAATCTCATACATACTATACTCTGGGGCTAGAGGGATGGCCCAGCCCTTAACAGCTAGGCTGGAAACCAAAACAAATCATACTCTGACTTCCATACCTATGCTGTTGTATATGTTCATGGTTGTACATACATACTCTAAATACATACAGTAATTTTCTTGTTGTTTTGAGATAGGGTTTCTCTGTGTAGCCTTGGCTCTCTTGGAACTTTCTCTGTAGACCAGGCTGGCCTCAAACTCAAGAGATCTGCCTGACTCTGCCTCCCAAGTGCTGGGATTAAAGGCGTGTGCCACCACCACCCAGCAAATTTTTTTAAAGCCATAGTCTGTGTAGCTCTGGCTGTCCTGGAACTCATTATGTAGACCAGGCTGGTTTTAAACTCAGAGATCCACTTGCCTCTGCTCCTAGGTACTAGGATTAAACATATGCAACTACCTGTGGTATTTAATCTAATTCCTTTTGAACTGGCTCCTTAGAACATTCCTTAGAAGACAAGTGACTCTCTAGCTAAGACCTGGGCTCAGTTCATAGTGTTCCATGATCTTTTGGTCACCTTGGGGCTGCTGCTACTTGAGCAGGAATACATGAGCAGGTACCCTTCTTGTCTGACTTTGTCCTAGAGTATAGCCTGGGAATATCTTGTAGAATTCACCAGTGATAATTTTAATTTGTAAAAAGAAAGCATGTCTTGGGCTGGAGGGTTAGCTCAGTGGTTAGGAGCACTTGCTGCTCTTCCAGTTGGCATGGACTCAGTTCCCAGCACCCATATGACATGGCAGCCCACAACCTACCTATGACTCCAGGCCAGGGAATCTTGCATTCTTCTGAAGTCTGCAGGTGCTAGTACACTTATGGTACACAGTACACATACAGGCAAAATACTCATACAACGAATCTAAAAAGAGAAAGCATGTCTCGGGCAGTTTGTGGTTCTGAAACTTGGTTGTCCTGGTTATTGGAGCATGTCACTGTTGGGCATCCAGGTTGTGTCACTTTGTAGATCCACCTGCTTTTGCCTCCCAGAGTGCTGGGATTAAAGGCATGTGCCAGCACTGCCCAGCAAGTTTGTATGTTCTTACTGGAATGAAGAGTGTTGCAATGAACTCCAGCTAACATCTTTAGTTTTTTAAAAGTGGTAATTAACCATATGCGGTTGTTACTGACATGTTAACTAACATTTGGGCTTAGTAGCTTGTAGTTTATCATTAGGAAACCTAAGCAGGACTTGCTGTTCAGTTTGGGATGTATTCTGTGGGTATGTGTGCTTAAAAAGAGTCAGATGTGTCTTTTTTTTTTTTAATTTATTTATTTTTATGTGCATTGGTGTTTTGCCTGCATGTGTGTCTGTGTGAGGGTGTCAGATCTTGGAGTTACAGCTGGCATGTGGGTGCTAGGAATTGAACCCTGGTCCTCTGGAGGAGCAGCCAGTGCTCTTAACCACTGAGCCATCTTTCCAGCCCCCAGATGTGTCTTAGGAGAGATTTTTGTTTATAATTTATCTAGAGCACATGGGATGAGTTGCCCTTCAGGAAGCATTTCACAGGCTGTCTCCGCTGGGAGTCCCTGCTTAGTAATTACTGAGAAAAACTTCCCTGTTGCTGCATGTGTGGAATGGCTGGAGTTTATCTTCTTGAATTGCATGTTCTAGTTCATGCAGAGTTGCCATAGAAATTGTAAATTAGATAGTACCTTCCAGAGCATTGATGGTGGGTCTTTCCCTTTATTTCAGGATCTTGAAAATCTTTATTTTGGCATTACACTATCAAACAATCAATAAGCAATTATTTATTACAGTACTGGAAATAGAACCCAAGTCCTCAAGAAAGCTAGGCTTTACCTCTGAGCCTCATGCCTAGACCCACAAACCTGTTATTTTTAAAACATCAGCATTTCAAGAACAGGCTAGAGAAACCCACAGAAACAGCTGATCTGAGCAAGGGGGAGCTCATGAGCCCCAGACTGGTAGCTGGGAAACCAGCATAGGACGGACCCAGAACCCCTGAATGTGGGTCTCAATTAGGAGGCCTGGGAAGTTTATGGAACCTCTGGCAGTGGAACCAGATTGTATCCCTAGTGCATAAATAGACTTTGGGAGCCTGTTCCCCATGGAGGGATACTCCGTTAGCCTAGAGACATGGGGAAGGGTCTAGGCCCTACCCCGAATAACTTGACAGATTTTGATGATCTCTTATGGAAGGCCTCCCCCTCCCTGGGGAGTGAATGGGGGATATGATGGAGGGGTTGGTGTGGGGCATGGGAGTATGGAAGGGAGAAGGAACTGAGGTCAATATGTAAAATAAGAAAAAAAATATTAAATAAAAAAACAATTAGTAAAAAAAAAATCAGCATTTTTCAGTGCTTTAGTCAGTGTTTGATAAAGTGAGCATCCAGTTAGTCTTGATGCTGGCTGGGCCCATCCAGGGTTCTGGGTCTGCTCCAGGAGGGTGGGCACCTCTAGATGGGCAGCACTGCTAGCACTTCTCGGTATCCCTCCTCTACACTCACCCTGTCCTCCTGGTCTCCGTACCATCGTCACTAAACTCGATGAGTAGCCTCCATTCCCTCGCCTCATCTCATCTCTCCCTGTAGAGTCCTTCTGAGTCTTCCTTGTCGACACACTCCTTGGGAAAGCTTGCTGGTCGAGCAGTCTTGTTAAGATTCCTGTTGCACTCTTTCTTGGTTGATGGTCACCCCCTTGCTGCCTTTTCCCATGACCCCTCTTCAGCCTGTCCTCCCCTCTGATACTCCTTGGGTAACTACTGGACCCCTGCCAACTACTTCATTTGGGGGTTTGGCCCCTGACTTGACTGACAACTTGCCCTTTTGTTCTGGTGGGTGTGACCTTTTGCCAGCACTGGCCTCAGTCGGTTGCTGTGGGTCATGTGTGTTGGCCTTTCCTTCATAGGAACTGGCCTTCAGGCTCCACATGGCCTGCTTAGGTTGGCCAGCTAGTCAGCTGGTGGTGGCTCCATCTCCCACACCTATTATGCAGCATCTGGGACAGGCAATGGGGTTACATCCATATCTGTGCACATCCAACATAGGTACTCCCGGGGCTGCAGGCAAAGTAACTCTGTCTGTCTTTGTTATCTATCTGTCCATCCACCTGTCTTCTTACTATGTGGCTTAGTCTACAGAGCGAGTTCCAGGACAGGCTGCAAAGCTACACAGAGAAACCCTGTCTTGAAAAACAGGGGCTGGGGGGGGGGCTTTAAATTTCTCACCAGTCAAAGCCTCTGTCTTTATGTGATCTCATGAATTTTGACATAGAGTAATGTCTTAGTTTGATTTTCTCTTTCTGTGATAAAACATTCTGACCCAAAGCAGTTTGGGGGAGGAAAGGGTTTAATTGGCTAGCACTTCACATCACAGTCTGTCACTGAGGGAACCTGAGGAAGACACCTTGGAAGAACTCTGCTTATAGTCTTTCTTACTCTATGCTCACTTGGCTTGCTCACTTGGCTTTCTTCCTCTCTCTCTCTCTCTCTCCCTCCCCCCCCTCTCTCTCTGTGTGTGTGTGTGTGTGTGTGTGTGTGTTGTGCGTGTTGTTTCAAAACATGATTTCTCTGTGTAGTCTTGGCTGTTCTGGAACTCTCTCTGTAGACCAGGCTGGCTTCAAACTCACACAGATCCTCTGTCTCTGCCTCTCCTGTGCTGGGATTAAAGGTGGGCGCTGCCACAAACCAACTCAAGTTTGCTTTCTTAGACAACCTGGGATCACCAACCCAGGGTTGGACTCTGCCACAGTGGGCTGGACTTCCCCACAATTATCAACCAAGAAAATGCCTCACAGGTTTGTCTACAGGTCAGTCTGATGGAGGCGTTTTCTCAGTTGAGATTCCCTGGTCCCAGATGACCCGGGTTTGTGCCAAATTGACAAAAACTGATCAGCATCAGTAGCAGTGCATGGTGTTAAATATGCAAAGGTAGTATATATACGCTGGAGTAGGGGCAGGTATTCATTCAGTATGCCAGCTTCTGTTTGGAGCAGACCTTGGTGTGCAGGAATGTAGATGCAGCTACTCAGATGCTAGTGTTGGGCACGTGGAGATCAGGGTCAGCTTTAAGTCTACAAGGACTAGTCAGTGTGTTCACTGCTCTGCTTCCCAGATGCCCCTACCTGCATCGAACAACTGGGGACACAGAGCGCAAGTACCACCTGCGCTACTACAAGACAGGCACATGTATCCATGAAACAGATGCACGGGGCCACTGTGTGAAGAATGGCCTGCACTGTGCCTTCGCACATGGGCCCCTGGACCTGCGGCCACCTGTGTGTGATATCAGGTGAGTAGGGTGCTTAATGTGAGGACCAGCTTCCTCCTGTGCTGCTTCTGGCATCCGTGTTTCAAAGCATCTCTCTCTGAGCCCCAGTTTTATTTAGTTACTTGCTGTTTGGGGACAGGATCTCCTGTGTATCCCATACTGGCCTCAAACTCCCTATCCTCTTGCCTGTCCTTAAGTGCTAAGATTCCCAGTTTTTGGTGCTTAAGATCAAACCCAGGATTTCATGCATGCTATGCAATCACTTTACCAACTGAGGTCCTTCCCTGGTTATCCTGCATCTGTTTTCAGGGTTTCCTTGTGTATTGTGACCCACAAATAGGGACAAAGATTTAATGTTATCTGTCTAGATAGACAAACACTGTGTGTGCTCAGCTGCTGCGCAAAGTAGATCCTTCCTGAGCTCATAGCTACAATATCCTAACACTTGGGAGGCTGAGTCAGGCTCAGGCTATCCTGAGTTCAAGCTCTATCTGTAATATATGGTGACTTAGTAAATACCAGGACATTCTGAGCTACAGGAGAATGAGCCCCTCTCCTCAGGGAGGAAAAATGAAAGAAAGGAAGGAAGAGGTCAGGTGTGGTGGTGTGTGCATTTAATCCTAGCACTCAGGAGGCAGAGGCAGGCAAATCTCTTTAAGTTTCAGGACAGCCTGGTCTACGTAACAGTTCCAGGAGAGCTGGGATTATTACATCAACCCTGTCTAAATAGAAGGGGTGAGGAGTGGGGGCAGAGCCTTTTTAAATGAACCAGCTGTAAAATTGCAACTTGAGACAGAGAGAGCTGGTGTCCCAAGATAGGCTGCTGCGCTTGATGCCATTATAGTTTGGCCCTAAACCTGCAGGTAGAGCCAGTGAGGTGACAGACTAAATGGCTCTGGAGCCATGGATTCTCCTAACTTTCTCACTTCCAGGGACTCCCAGGCTATAACTGCTGTGCTGTTGGTTGCAGGGAGCTTCAGGCTCAGGAAGCCCTGCAGAATGGTCAGCTCAGCAGTGGGGATGGTGTACCTGATCTGCAGCCTGGGGTCTTGGCCAGCCAAGCCATGATAGAGAAGATCCTGGGTGAGGATCCTCGGTGGCAAGGTAAGCCCAGGTTTTCTTCAGTAGCTGCAGGGGAGAGCCGTGCCCTTTCACTTGGTGGCTGCCCCCTGCATGAGTTCTTAACATAACCTGCAGGAAGATCAGATGGAAAAATCAAGGTTCCTCAGTCCACTTCTAACCGTCAACCATTTAGGAAACAGATGGCCAAATGGGATTTGAACCCAGCCATCTGGTCCCAGACTCTGCTGGCCCATCATACCACCTGGCATCTTTGTAGGTGGTGTTGGTTAGCTGTGGGGTTGAGGTTAGTGTTCAGGGCCCACAGCAACTTCCAGGCAGCCTGTTCCAGCATATTGCTAGCTGGTGTCTGCTGCCTTCTACCCCATTAAAGTGGGATCCACCTGCCTAAACCTGGGTTTCTGTGTGTCTGGAGCTTAAATCAGGTATTTATCTGTCCTTGGACTTGTCCTGAGGAACTGTGAAGCCCATATTCTCTGTAGGCTATATGAATGATAGTTGTGAAGAGTAGAAGATGTTTTGTGGTAAAATACACATAAAATAACCATTTTAGGGGCTTGGGGGGGTGACTCAGTGAGTAATGTGTTTGCTGTATAGGCCTTGGGATCTGAGTCTGGATGCCCAGTATTCCTGAGAAAACCTGAGTGTTACAGTGCAGGCCTGTAATCCAAGCACTAGAGGGATGGAGACCACAGGATCCTGAAGGTTTGCTATATAGCCTCTTCAGCCAGTTGTCAGTGCTGGGTCCTATATAATAAGGGGAAATGGGCTGGAGAGATGGCTCAGTAGTTAGAGCACTGGCTGCTCATCCAGCGGGGACCACAGTGTTTCTCAGCACCCACCTGGCAGCTCGTAACAGTCTGTAACTCCAGTTGCTGGGGATCTGATGCCCTCTTTTGGTCTCTGTGGGCACCAGGCACATACATGGTGTACAGACACATGTATAGACAAACACTTTATACATAAAATAATGATGATGTGGGAGCACTAAAAGAAGTCCCACTTGTGCGCTCAGGAATCAGGAACATGTGCACCCACACACACAAGAAAGCCCGTGTTCAAGGGTGATCATGTGTTTTCCTATTTGTTTTTTGTTGTTTTGGTTTTGATTTTTTCAAGACAGGGTTTGTCTCTATAGCCTTGGCTGTCCCGAAACTCAGTCTGTAAACCAGGCTGGCCTTGAACTCACAGAGATTCACCTGCTTCTGCTTCCAGAATGTCAGGATCAAAGACCTCCATCACCATACCTAGTTTTCTTTTTTTTTTAAGATTGGTTTTTATTATTTTTTAAATTATACACACACATATATATATACATATATGTACACGTGCGTGTGTGCGTGTGTGTGTGGGGGGTATGTCTAGTCTGTGAAGTTTTAAGAAATACAGTAAGTCTTGATGTGCTCCCTCCAACTTGCTCTGTTCAGGGCTTTCTTGTTTGTAAGTAGTGCATTCAGTTTGAAGATAGTCCAGCTGTGGGCTGTCTTCCTACAGTCTTCTTTCTCATTGAATCAGATGAATTGAGCGAGAGGCCAGAGGCTGGGATAAATTAACAGCATGACTGTGGAGCTCTTTCTGATTCCATGTGGATCTTTTACTGTGGTCCCCCCACTATGCTGGCCAGCCCCACTGAAGCTCACACTGTACTCTCTTTATTGCCCCACCTGTCTCAGTGCTGACAAGCTGTGGCCTATTGTCACATTGCAGGTGTTGGGAGAAGAGAAGGGACACTGCCTGTCCAAGTCTCTGTTGGAGAGGGAGACAGGCAGTGGTCTGTCTCAGAGTCAGGGACAGGGTGTGATAACTCAGCTAGAAGATGGTGTGGCAGCAGCTTCATGTTTGGCTTTGTGTGTTTTTATAACCCTTCCGCTCTATCCAGTAGTCTCCCTGGTGGCAGAATCTGTTCTCCTCCAAGTGGGCATCTGATCTGGTGCCACGGGCGGGAGGTGAGAACCCCCTTGTCTGTAGGGTAGATTTGACTTATCGGGAAAGAAAGGAGGTGACTAGAAGGGATCTTTGCTCATGTTTTTGTTTTCTTGGGGTTTTGTTTTTGTTTGTTTTTGAGATAGGATCTTACTAATGTAGCTCAGGCTGACCTTGAACTCGTAGAGATAGGTCTGCCTCTGCCTCTCCAGTACTAGAATTTTGCCACCACAGCCAGCTTCAAAGTTAACCTGTTTTGTTTTGTTTTTTGAGACAGGGTTTTTCTTTGTAGCCCTGGATGTCCTGAAACTCACTCTGTAGACCGGGTTGGCCTTGAACTCAGAGCTCTGCCTGTCTCGGTCTCTCGAGTGCTGGGATTTTAAAGGTGTGCATCACCATCCAGCATATAATTAATCATTTTTAAGCTGAATGTTGATGATACACCCTTTGTGATCCCAGTGCTCAGAAGGCTGAGGAAGGATGGCCATGGACGTAAGCCCCCCCAAAGCTATATAGCAAAAGGGTTTCATAGCATTAACATAGATGTTCAGCTGTGTGTGCTTAGTATATACCTGTCATCTTACCATTGAGAGTCTGGGTTTCAGCAAGATTGCAAAATCTGGGCCAGCTTGAGCTACAGAGCCAGCTTAGGCAATTAATGGGACCCTGTTTCAAAATAGATAGTAAAAAGAAAGTTGCATTTATATAACTCCGTATTAGATCACTTGCCTGGGCTCTAGGTCCTAGGTGTAGTTGCCGGCACCTCCCTAACAAAAGGTTCAAGGTTTAATCTCCAGCACAATCCGAGCAGAGCATAGTGGCTAACACCTCTGATCCCTCTGGGAAGACAGACACAGGAGTCAGGAGGTTGGGTTTGAAGATTACAGGTAATCTTTTGTTTTTATGTTAAGCATATTTGAAAGTAGGAATTTATCCTCCCTCAGCATCATCATCATCGTTAGAGGTGGGAGTGGGCTTTCAAGGGCTATGGTGCTTGGGTAGAGGTCAGAGGACAGCTTTTGGGGATCACTTCTCCTTTCCTTCTGGATTACAGAGACTGAATTCAGGTTGCCAGGTTTATGCAGTAAGTGTTAAGTGCTCCTACATGCTGAGCCATCTCACTGGCCTAAAAATATTTTTAGTGACCACAAACTGAGGAGAAAATCCAGTCCTATGTTCCTGTGCATGCGCAGTAGGGCTAGAGCCAGACATCTGGTGCATTGGGTAGACCTCCACTGGCCTGTCTGGAGATTAGGGTTACATTTCAGTAAGTTGACTTTAAGGTAATAGAAAGAGTTTAAGAAAGAGAAGACATGCCTGAGAATAAGAGTTGGATCAGTGAGTTGGGGACAAGCATATTGTCAAAAAAGCTGTTTCGTTGTTATTTGTGTGTGAATGCCTGTGAATATGTGTTTGTAGACAAGTGAATGTACATTTGTGTATATGTGGAAGCCCGAGATTGACATCAGATATCTCCACTTATTCACTGATACAGAGTCTTTGAATTGTACCCACAGCTCACTGGATCTGCATTCTGAATGATGGGATTACAGGCAGGCTGTCATGCCCAAGTGGGATTTACATAAATTCTGGGATTTGAAGTCTGGTGTTCATGCTTGTCAGTGGTTTTTAATATGGTCACACATCACTTTAGTTTCATTTAAATGTTTTCTTTTTTGAGATAGGGCTTCATTTCACTAAGGCTGGTCTTGAACTTGCCGTATAACCAAGAATAACCTTGCATATCTGATGCTCCTGTCTACATCTCTAAAGTGCTGGGATTACAGGCATGTACCATCATGCTTGTGTCATACTGGGGGCTAAAGTTAAGCTTTGTACATGCTAGGCGAGCCCTCCACCAACTGAGCTATTTTCCCAGCCAGTTCCCAAAGGAATCTGGTCCACTCTAACAGGACTTCCCTGTCTTCTGGTGATCTTTCATCTCTGGGTTTTCTTATTCTCTACATCTATGTATGTTGGTCATACTTAACAACCTTGTGCCTGGGATCTCCTACTTTGTATAGTCTCTCGGGAACAATCCATAGTACAGCAGGTCTACTCAGTGGTGATGGATGCGTGGCTATCTGTGCTTGGGCTGCTGTTCCTAATGTTACTGTGAGCACTCAAGGCCAGGTTTTCTTGGATCTGTTTTACAGACAGTAACTTCGTGTTGGGCAGCTATAAGACAGAGCAGTGCCCAAAGCCACCACGCCTATGTCGCCAGGGCTATGCCTGTCCACACTACCACAACAGCAGAGATCGCCGTCGGAACCCCAGGAGGTTCCATTACAGGTGGGTTCGGGAACTACAGGCAGGAGGACTTGGAGCCATCTTCTAGGTGTTCCCCATTAGGGGTCTGCTGTGCCTCTAAATCTACTCTTACTGTAGCTACTGGCCTGACTGCTCTGCAACTCCCGCTGCCTCTGCTAATCTGACAGAAGCAGGGCCATGAGACCTCTTCACTTCTTTTCTGTGACCCTTGTAACTCATGCTGGAGAGGGGGAGCATTTTCCATGCTGTTGTCACGGAGATGCCCACCTTAGAGTTAGTTCTCCCATTGAGGATTCCCTGCTCAGCAGTGCTGTCTGTCACCCCAGAGGTGAGGAAGCTGTCTTAAAGGGCTGGGCTTATTAGAGACAAAGTAAAGGCCTGAACATCTGTTGTAGGGACAAGTGGGGCAAAGCTGGGACCTAGGTCTCTCTGCACTGAGGCACAGTGGTTCCCATATGATCCTCCCACTGGCATCCTATTAGACATTGGGAACACAGCTGGAAATACCACCCTGCATCCTGTCCAGTGCCCTTGTGTGTTTTACTGGCAGTTCTGGTAATAATGTACCAACCCTGTACAATGTACCACTCCTGTAATGTAAGGTCTGGCCGCACCCAGCAGTCATTGCACCTTCGGCTTTTCTGGGGGATGTGAGAGAGGGTTTACCTTCCAGGCTGATAGTAAGGCACTGAGTCTGGAGACTGAGAGTTCTGGGGGATACTGAACTTCTTGATTCTCACTGGGACCTGGGTTGGACCAGGCTGATGGTCTCCCATCCTCCAAAGCATCATCCACTCTGCCTCCAGCCACCCTTCTTTGTATTGCTGGCCTCTCCTTTGGGCTTACAGTCTGCACTTGTGATGGCTACAGGTTCCTTCTTCAGCCTGCACCTTTTCTTTGCAAAGGGCTGCCCTTTCCTCTTTGTAATAATCCCATGTCCCCCTAAGAGTCCAGGTACACCTGTCCTGATAGATGGTAGATTTGTGACTTCACTGCTTTCTGAATAACTTTGAGAGACCTAAGGAACCAGAATTAATATAAATTGGTAGTGTTGTCTGTCATCACTACAGGTCTTAAGAGGACCAAAGGATATCCTTGTAAAAAGGATGGAAAATCAGATAAAGGGGAATAAACTCCCAGAGGTGGGAATTCTGACTATAAACCCAAAAGAGTGACCGTGAAGCTGCCAAAAAGTGTGGGAAGGGTCAGGGGTGTGGGTCACTTAATCTGGTTAAGAGTTTTGAAAACAGCATCAAGTCTCAGATTCTGCTTTGCTGCAGAGAGCCAACCCCTGCTGTGGGTTCCTGAACCCACTGAGCCTCACCCCTTCACACAGGCAGCCCTAACTCAGATGGGGAGGGTCGGTAGGGAGTAGACCGGCAAGTTTACCGTTCATCTTTGCATCTGAGGGGGATCATGGTCACTGTAGGTTCACTTTGCCTTCTGTACTCTGCATTGGGAGCCAGATTCTGAGCACACTGGGTACATTCTTCCTGCTCTAGGTCTACGCCCTGCCCTAGTGTGAAGCATGGTGACGAGTGGGGTGAACCTTCACGGTGTGACAGTGGGGACAGCTGTCAGTACTGCCATTCCCGCACAGAGCAGCAGTTCCATCCTGAGGTAGGCTCTGGCCAGATCTGGATGGGCTGATTAGAGGTTCAACAGAGGGCTTGCTGTGTGTGGGATTCTCATTGGAAGGGCTCATAGGACTCAGAAATGCCACTCAATGCACACGGTTGCATTACACTGTGAGATATATTAAATCAGCCTAGGAGGAGCTGGAAAAGAGGTTGGGAGGATGGAGGTGGGAACAACCCCCATGGAGTGAGAGAACTAGGCCCTCCATGAATTTTTGGAGACACTACATATCTGTTTTGCAGCTGGAAGTGCCCACACAGTCTGTGATTGCTGCTGTGTGCTGAGCAGCCAGCTGTGCTCTTCTCACAGAAACCCAGATCAATAAGCTTCCATATTCTGTCTTATTTTCTAGATCTACAAATCCACAAAATGCAACGACATGCGCCAAACTGGCTACTGCCCTCGGGGCCCTTTCTGTGCCTTTGCACACGTTGAGAGTAAGTAGACAACCTCTAGCCTCTCGGGGCTACCTCAGCCACCATGTGGCCACATCCACAGAGCCTCACAGTTTTAGCTCACCAAAGCCAGCTTTGAGAACCAGGAAAGAGTGGTGTCTCAGGACTGTACATAATGTCATGCCCATCTAGATGGCTAGGGTGGTGGCTCATGCCATATGGCTGGACCTGACTTGCACTTTGCACCTCGGACAGGCCAGACCTGCAGAACTTAGAGGGACACTTGCCCCAGGCCTACTGGGCCCCACTTCCCTCAGGGAGGTGCAGGTCTGTTTGTCATTCACCTGTTCACCTACACCTTCCCCTGAGCTACTGTTCTAGTGGAATTTAGTGGCAGTGGCTCTGTGGAGTCAGTGTCTGTCTATGTAGCTGGAGGAGACACCAAGATATCTTAATTAGGCTTGGCTAGCTGCCCCAAAGCCTAGTAGTCAGTAATTGTCACATAGGCTCATAATAGATTCTCTAAAGCTGTCCCCAAACTCTGGAGTTTGGGTTCTGGTGATTATAAAGTAGTTACGAACTCAAAATTCACTTTCTGTCTCAGTTGGGATGGCAGCTGTTGGGAATGTTTCATATTAAAATTACTGTATCCAAATGACACTCTTTGGTGGCTAGAGAGATGGGTCAGTGGTTAAAAGTATGTACTGCTTTTGCAGGAGACAGGTTGAGTTCCTAGCACCCACATCAGACCCACAATCACCAGGGTCTCTATTGCACTCTTAAGGACTCTGGGGTACCTGCACTCATATGTATATACCCCCACAGAGACGCACATATACACATAAAATATAGATTTTAAAAAATAAATCTACTTGTTTTTATGTATGTGTTTGCATGTATTTATGTACACCACATGCATACCTGATGCCTGCAAAAGCCAAAAGGTATTGCATTCCCTGGAATTGGAGTTATAAATGGTTGTGAGCTACCATGTGAGCTCTGGGAACTGAACCCAGGTCCTCTGCAAGAGCAGCAAATGTTTCTAACCATTGAGCCACCTCTACACTCCCTAAAAAGAAATCTTTAAAAAAAAAAAAAAAAAAAAAATTAAATGGCCCTTTGAGGACTGGCCTGCTATCCAGAAAAGGGGAAGTGTTTACAACACCAGCATGTTCTCTGCACCTATGCTATGGGCCAGCTGGGAGCCCTGTAATGCCAGCTGCTCTTTCTTCTTGGTAGAGAGCCTGGGAATGGTGAATGACTGGAGCTGCCGTGATCCCAATTCCAACAGCACCTCAGCTTACAGCAACCAGCCTGGAAGTGTAAGTGGACATCACTTGGCTTCATCACATTGTTGGGGACAGAAATGAGATGACATTTGGGTGGTATAGTTGGAGGCAATCTACATGTGTAGTTGTGGTTCCTTCTAGAAGAGTCTAGAAAAATCCTGGCTATATTCTTGCCTGGGCTTGAGCAAGACACACCCCTGATATGATTGATGACTGGAGGGATCTTACTTTAGCAGGTGCCCAGTGCCTTGCCTTCCTCATCTCTGTAGATCCCTTGGGCTGTTGGGCTGTTGGAAGTCAACAGTAAATGATATCTAATGTAGCATGCCCAGTCTGTGTTACTCAACACTCCCAAGTACTGAATGAGGGCATAGTATATCCGATGAGTATGATGAGGATGGATGGTCTCATCTTACTTAGAAATCACTTCTTATTCATGCCAGAGTCAGCCACTAGAATAATCCTGAGGAGAGCATCCAATTTGGGGACTAGCTTCTCAAACATGTACTAAAACTAGTATTTAGTTCTAAAACTGTTTGAATAACATTGAAATATTCCTGAATTTGCTGGGCAGTGTTGGAACAGGTCCTTAATCCTAGCACTCAGGAGGTAGAGGTAGACAGATATCTGAGTTCTAGGCCAGCCTGGTCTACACAGTGAGTTCCAGGACAGTCAGGGCTACACAGAGAAACCCTGTCTCAAAAAACAAAAATTCCCAAATTTGTTGAGTAGAGCCACTTGTGGGTGTCACTGCAGTCTCTTGCCAAGGCCACTTGTGTTGGGTGCACCCTGCATCTGTCGACAGACCCTGAGACTCTGGAAGTGACTGTTCATGGTCTGAGGTTTAGTCACTTGTTCTTTTGCCCCTTCTACCTGAGGATGGTCCTTTGTAGCTGACTGTGCAGCATCTGGATCTGTCCTGGGTGCGCCAGGTGTCCTCTGCTAGTGTCAGCTCAGGGCATGGAGGAGGTGCAGGGCAGCTCCATAAGACTTTGATAAGGCACTTCCAGTGCCTTCTGTGATACTTCTGGTATCAGTGAGATGCTGCTGGTAGCAGTGAGATGTCCTGGGGTCTCTTTCCTGGAATGTGTGGTGGTGGGCCTGGAGGCAGCATCTCTACATCCATTCCTGCTTTGGTGCCTGGAACTCTGCTGGTACTCTGTATACCCAGAACTTGCCACCTTTCTCTTGGGATTGTCACAAAACCCTCATAGGACCACCTTGAATGCCTGGAGCTATCCTCCCTCAAGAAGGTACAGCTGGGTCTCCCTTGGGCAATACCCACACTCCTGTGCAGAGTCAGCCTCAGTGCTGTTTGTCTCAAACAGGAGACCAGGGTTTTCTAGTTCTAGATCCCAGCACGAATTTGACCACTCATATGAGAGCGTGTTTAAGTGGTGAACTCCCAAGGCCCTCCCAGGCCTTTTTACTGAACTACTCCTTGGCTCTTGGTGCATGTGCAGGGCCCCACAGACTGTCAGCCTCTAGTGGGAGGCACTTTGGTACCAATAGACAAGAGCCATGAAGATACTTTCTTGGTCTTCACAAGTCTTTGAGGACTTGTATTTTTTTGGTGTTTTATTTTGGGGGTTGTTTGTTAGTTTTTGTTTTGAGACAAGGCCTTAAACTTACAGTCTTCCTGCTCCAGCCTCCCTTGTGCTGAAATTAAAAGCCTGGGCCAGCACCCTAGCGCCAGTATTTTCTAAATTCTAAGTGAAGTGTAGGTCTGCATGTTTTCAGAAGATGTCTCTTCCTTGCCCTTCCAACCTGAGTGGTCCTTCTCTTGCAGGCCAAACGGAAAGACTCCCCCTCTGAAGGAATCCAGAAAGCTAGTGAGGACAGCAAACAGGTACAGTTCTGGGGCCATGTGGCTGTGCAGCTAGAGAGCATGGCTTTCTGTTAGATCTTTCCATATACTGTGTGGTCTGTAAATGGAGTTCTTAATTTGTCTAAGTAATAAAACCTGGAGTCAGATATACAGGAAAATGCTGAGAGATCAGAGAGAGGAAGGAGCAAACCATTGCCACACCTTACCTCCTTAGCATCTCAGCTGACGAGAGCAAGTGCCTGTTTCTCTCTCCTTATATCCGCCCAGCTATCTGACTTCTGCCTGTCAGTACAGACCTCCAGATCTCTGTAGTTAGCTAGTGGCAAGCTCAATTCTCTGACCTTCAAACAGGCTTTATTAGTACAAGCAAGATATCACCACAGTGGTCTTGCTCTACCACTGAGGTGAGTCCCCAGTCCTAGTGCCTATTTGTTCTGTAATTACCTTTTCCTTTTGCTCATATTTGTGTCCTTTGTTTTGTTGTTAAAAATATTTAAGCTAGGTGGCAGCGGTGGCGCACTCCTTTAGTCCCAGAACTCAGGAGGCAGAGGCAGGAGAATCTCTGTGAGTTCAAGGCCAGCTTGGTCTACAGATAGATTTCCAGATAGCCAGGGCTATACAGAGAAACCTTGTCTCAAACCTCCCCTCAACCCAAAAGGAAAAAAACAAGAATGTGTCCTTGAAAACAACAAAACCAAAGCCTTCTAGCATTTTTCTCTGGGAAACACAGGCCCTGCAGAGCCTGTGTATCAACCAGCTATAGCTACTGTGTCTCAGAAAGAGGATTAAGCAACAGAACTCTATTTCCAAGTCCCAAGGTTAGATACTGAGGTCTAGGTGGTGTCAGGCACACAGACTTGTATATTCTCTGTGGCCTCACAGTGTTATCCCTGTGTGCATGTCTTTGTCCTCATGTCTTACAAGGACACTGTTCCCCCAATCAGTAACCTCATCCTAACCTACCAAATCTATAAAGACTCATGTCACCGGGAGACAGAGGCAGGTAGATCTCAGAGTTTGAGGCTAGCCTGGTCTACAGAATGAGTTCCAGGACAGCCAGGTTACACAGAGAAACTCTCTCAAAAATTAAAAAAAAAAAAAGGCTCTTATATACAGATTAGGTCACAGCTAGATGTCCTAGTAGTAAGAATTCCCACATAAGGATTTAGGGGACACTGTTTAGCTCACACCTCCATGCTCAAGAGCCTGGCTTGTTTCTGGGAGTGGATATCCATTGTTCTGGGGATCCTCCTATCTGAGGGAATATAGCCTGTCTGTGTTCATTAAAGCTCCTTCGAAATGCCCAGTCCTGTGGTGGGGGCTTCATGTGTCCCATCCCCAGGGCCTCTCTCCAACCAGTTTGGCTTTCATATATTAGTTCAAACTAAGTTGCCTATTTTAGGAAACAGGGATTTTTGTCTTGACAGTGCTGCCCTAATAACTCAAGGTGATTTGTGTTTCCTCTTCACTGTAAAAGAACAGTGAGTGTTCCAAGGCTCAATGGTCCATGCCTGTAACCATTACTTGGTAGGCCATGTCAGGAAGGTCATGAACCAAACTACACAGTCCCTACCTCAAAAATAAATAGCAGTCATCATTGATTTAAAGATTGCTCTGGGTGGTGTCACTTCTTCTCCTTTCTGTGGAAAAGTTTTTATCCTCCCTTGTTTTCTGCTCTCCTCATGGAGCCAGGGAAGGGAAGGAGGGTGTGGTGTTCATGGGTCACAAGGACAGAGTATCATATCAGTTGGGGAAGGGGAAGGATTTTGGAAACTGGTGGTGATGGTGCTTGCACATGTAAATAATGCCACAAAGGTATATACCAGGAGCCATGTCTTGTGGTGCAGGCACATAAAATCTCATCTACTTGAGAGACCTCAGGCAAAAATATTACTATGAGTTTAAGGCCAGCATAGGCATAGTAGTAAGGGATTGTCTTAAAGGTTAAAAATAAAGAGCTGGGGGTGTAGCTCAGGGATAGAGTGCTTACCTAGTATCTTAGTCAGGGCTACTACTGCTTGGCTGGCTGGCTGGCTGGCTGGCTTCCTTTCTTCTTTCCTTCCCTTCCTCCCTTCTTCCCTTCTTCCCTTCTTCCCTTTTTCCCTCCCTCCCTCCCGGGTTTCTCTGTGTAACAGCGCTGGCTGTTATGGAACTCACTCTGTAGACCAGGGTGGCCTTGAACTCACAAATATCCACCTGCCTCTGACTCCCAAGTGCCGGGATTAAAGGTGTATACCACCACACTGCCCAGCTAGCTTGCTTTCTTATAGAATTCAGGGCCACTGGCTCAGCAATAGCCCCAACCACAGTGGCCTGGGTCCTCCCCCCCAGCAATCACTAAATGAGAAAATGCCCAGGGCTGTAGAGATGGCTCAGTGATTAAGAGCACCAGCTGCTTTTCCAGAGGTCCCAGGGTCACATGGCAACTCTAACTGTCTGTAATTCCAGTTCCAGAGGATCTGACAGACATACATTCAGACAAAGCACCAATGCACATAAAATAAGAGTAAATAATTTTTAAAAATAATAATAAAAGAAAAATGCCCTATACCCAGACCTTATGGAGGCATTTTCTCAGTTGAGCTTCTCTCCTTTCAGATAACTATAGCTTATGTCAAGTTGACATAAAACTAGCTGGCACGCCTAGTATATGAGACCCTAGGTTCAGTTCCTAATACCACAAAGGAGTGTATACTTAAGAATGATTAAGGACAACCAGATGGTTCCGCAAGTAAAAGAGCTTGTCACCATGCATAATGACCTAGTTTTGATCCCTGAGACCCACAGATAGGAAAAATCTGACTCCCATGAGTTGTCCTCTGGCCTGTACATACATGTATTCATACACATATATTCTTTCTCTCGATAAATAAAATGAATAAAACCTAGAATGGTTAAATGATTACTTTTATCTTATGTATATTTTTAACAACAAAAAGAGAAGGAAGAAAGGAAAAAAGAAAGGAGAAAGAAAAGCCAGGCAGACAAGGCTGTCTTTAGAGGAGGAATATCTTTTGGTGATGTCTCTCTGGCCTTAGCCAGCTATGTCTGACAAGGATGATGTTACTGATTTTCAGGGTCAAGCATCCTTCATGAGGAAGAGGGGTGCATCTTCTGCTGGTATGATTGGAGGGTGCTGTCATAGTGTGTACTGTGAGGCAGGACTGTTGTGCTCCTTGGTACCACATGTGCTAATGAGGAGAAGCCCAGGTGTGGTTGTCCCTCTCAGACACATCTGGGAAAGAAGAGGCTGGTGTCTCAGTGCCCTAGGCAGGTCCCAATGCCTCAGGCTGTCTGTCAGTTCTCAGTTGGGGCCCTGGTGTCCCACAGCCCAATTAATATTGCTGGTATACTCATAGTGTGGAGCATGAGCCACCATCTTGGTCTATCTACTGCCCTCAGACCAGCTGTATTGATGTCTTGGCAATAACATCATGCCAACTTACAAGTCTTCTGCATTCTAGGCCTCTGGTTTAAGGCCTAGGAAGGTTTTGTTTCATTTTAATTTTTATTATTTTATTGTATGTGTATAGATTTTTTTTTTTTTTTTTTTTTTTTGTCTGCAAATATGCCTCTGCACCACATGCATGCTTAGTGCCCACAAACATCACAAGAGGCCATTGGATCCTTGGGAAGTGGAGTTACAGATGATTGTGAGCTGCTATGTGGGTACTGAAAATCAAACCAGGCTCCTTTGGAAGAGCAACTTAACTGCTGAAGTATTAAAATCCCAGGAGTGACAAAACACAGATTCTTCCTGGGATTCTAAGCAACAGGCCTTAAAGTTGCTTCTCAACTAAACCAGGACCTTATGGGGGTGACATGCTCCCCATTATTTGGAAAGAAGTGCATGTGTTCTTGTGGTATTGGGTTTAGGTAAGGTCTGAAGTTTAAGATAGATGGAGGAAGGGTGAAGTAGTGGTTGTGGTCTAGGATGTTGGCCTGGGATGAAGTCCTAGAATGGATTTCAGCCTAACTGGGCCACTGGTGAAGGAGGTGACTGAGAGACAGTACAGGTACCTACAGCTTCTGTACCTGGTACCTGCCTAATGGGGTTACCACTAAACTGTTGATTTCCAGCTATGCTGTGTGATCTTGTCATTTATAGAGAGCTGGTTCACTCCATGCTAGTAATAGTTACTTTCAGCCCATGGTCAGTGGCTGTGACTTGCTGATAGAGAACACCTGTCCTCTCTTTGACCCAGGCACCTCTGTCATTCCTGAGTGTGAGGTCACTGGTTACCCTTGTGGGACTCATGGGGGATGTGAATGCTCCGGTGATGGCTTAGAGAGGTGTTATGAAGCCTAAGATGCATGGGCTGCTTTCTTTTGATGTGAAGATTCCAGGTTCAGCACATAGGTTTGATTTTGATGTAAGTGTCCATTGTACTGAGACATGCTGAGGGCCCCCAGCCCTGCTGCATTGTTCCCTGAATCTAGCCTGGTATCTTAAGACTTGTTTTATCAGCTGGGCGTTGGTGGTGCACACCTTTAATCCCAGCACTCAGGAGGCAGAGGCAGGCAGATCTCTGAGTTTGAGGCCAGACTGGTCTACAGAGTGAGTGCCAGGACAGGCTCCAAAACAAAACAATACAGAGAAACCCTGTCTCGAAAAAACAAAAACAAAAAAAGGCTTGTTTTATCTACAATCTCTCAAACAGAGATGGTACCAGTTTTCTTCATTGTTCAGTTTTTTGACCACTGAGTGGGTAAAGACTGGGGAGGGACACAGGCTCCTGGGAGGCTTGGGAGAAGGGTTGGCAGGCCCTCAGCCTCTGGCCTGTCATAGATTTTTGTGTCAGCTGGGTAGGTTTTGTCAACAGATACTTTCCAGGTCTGTTTGCCTGAGTGACAGCAAGACAACCTGTCATGGTCAGTGCATGCTAGTGAACAGTTTCCATCCCTCTGCAACACTCTGAGATGTTGCCTGTTCTAGTGTGCGTCTCTGCCACTGTTATGCTCCCAACAGCATTTGCTCATATTGTTTGTGTTTTTGAACAGAACCACCTCGCTGTGTTCTCAGTGGTTCACCCACTGGCCCCCAGCATAAGCTCCAGTGTGGCATCTAGCCTGGCATCAAGCACTGGCTCAGGTAGCTCCTCCCCCACCGCTCTGCCTACCCTCCCTGCCCGTGCTGTCCCACTGGACCCAGCTGGCAACACTGTGGAGGCAGTCCTAGGTAAGTCCACACTTCTCTTCCTCTCACAACTTTTCATACTGTGTTATAGATGTTCAGGGTGCACTGCTCTGTTGAAAAGCCAAGACATGGTTTTGTTGTCTCTCAATTTAAATCACTCGGTGCTCTGCAGTGCTTGGGACTGCAGGATATGTGGAACCCATACCACATATGGCATGAAACACCGAAGAACTATGGCAAGTGGACCTTTGTCCCAGAGGCCACAGGACAATGAGGAGGTTAGTGAGATGTGGGAATGGAAATCATGATGAACTAAAGGTGTAGATGATGACAGGGTGGAGAGTGGTAATGAAGCCTGGAACAGGTAAACACAGCTTCATGCTGGGAGTCATCCACTGAGGGAGGACCAATGTGGTGGTAGCTAGGCCAGGATGATATATCAGGGCTTGAACAGGAGACAAGAGCCTGGGCACAAAGGCCAGGATGAGTTAAGCAGATAGATTCAGTCCAAAAGGGGTGATGGACCCTTGCGTTGGTGTGTACACAGGTGCTTCTGAGTCACAGGTAGCTTGCTCTGAGCTGCTGCATTCTGTGGTTACCAGGGCCTAGTTGACCCAAGCCTGAGTTGGTTTTGGTTTGTTTGGTTTGGTTTTTCAAGACAGGGTTTCTCTGTGTTAAAGCCCTGGCTGTCCTGGAACTCTTATTTGTAGACCAGGCTGGCCACAAACTCAGAGATCCACCTGCTTCTGCCTCCTGAGTCCTGGGATTAAAGGCATGCTCCATCACCATCTGTTTTTTTGTTTGTTTTTTTTTTTTTAGATATTATTTGTTTTTATTTTACATATATGAGAGTTTGCCTAAAGGTTTGTACTGCATGCATGCATTGTCTGTGGATATCAGAAGGAGGGAATTGGTTCTCCTAGAAATGGAGTTAGAGATAGTTGTGAGCTGCCTTGTGGGTTCTGGAAATGTAACCTGGGTCCTCTGGAAGAGTAGCTGGTGTGCTCTTAACTACTGAAGTATCCTTTCAGCACCCAAAGCCTGTATCTTGCCCTGACCATGGAAGATACTGGGAGATACAAAAAAGAATGACATTTGTGTTGATTTCATACTGGAAATGTTAAGCCCTGAAAAGTTAAGCCCTCTAGCTTGGAGCAGGTCATGCTGCCTAGGGCCCAGAGTAAAGGTGTCCACGTTGATATGCAAGTAGCAAAGTGGCAAGCCACCCAAATATAGAGATGTGTCACTAAGCCTCCCACAAGACAGCACAACTTCTATCCTGCTAGAGTCCTACATTGGATGCATATTGGGGATGATGCCACTAGTGCTGTCAGGGGAGAGCTCTCTTCACCATCCTCAAGGGACATTAAAGACAGTCCTGTACTATTCTGTGGAGACTGCTAGGGAATCCTGGAGCTGGTGAGTGTGCTTCTGTGGCTCCTGGGAAAGCACTGTGGGCTCAGTACCTTTCCATCCTCATTTTCACTCAGGATAGACTCTGGCTCTTCCATTCTGCCAAGGGTCTTTTCTAAATCACTGCATAATCCGTGGCTAGTGTGGTGTCCTTCCCCCTGGAAGCCCTAGGTTCCCATGGGGTTTCTATGTGGGTCTCGTCTTCTGGAGAACCCTCTAAAATTCAGCCTTACCTGCCCTCAGGAGGTCATGGAGACAGTGGGAACCTCCAAGAACCCACCACCTCCCTGTCACTGCTGCTGGGTTCAGGGAGGGAGGAAGGGGCATTCTTTAGGTCCCAGGTGCTCTGTTGACACCTACAGATGCCATAGGTACATCCTTACACAGACAGACCTATGTCTGGGTTTTGGGCCTGTCATACAGTTACCTGAGGTGCTTGCTTACAGCCTCAAGCCCCTTGATGGTCCCTTGATGCTCTAGAGATCCTGCTGGCCTCAGGACCTACCAGTCCTCCATCCCTCTGGTTTTCTAGTGTAAAAGTAAAGAAGTAAAGAGGATACATAAGGGAAAAATGTTGAGGGAATGTTAGGTCTCCATTCCTGAACAAGCAGACTGTTTGGGCTCACCAAGGTGAAGGGTTGAGCCAGGTGCTATGAACATTGAAAGTATCTCAGAAAGACCTGAATTTTCTGGCGTTTCAGACTGACAGATGTTAACATATTTGCAGTAGTTCTTCTAGTCATTATTTAATATGCAATACATTTTTAAAATTAGTTTTGCATCAAATTTACTAGGCCACTTGTCTTCATTTTATGGACATTGTATTGTAGTTTCTGCTTCCTAGTTAAAATAGTGAACATTGCCTCTCACTGTGAGACCCCTCAACCTTCCTAGCAGAGGTCCCCTAGCTGGGTACTGTAATCTCAGTGCTTGGAATGCTGAGGCAGGAGGATCACTTTGAGGCCTCTTAGACGTGTGTATCAAGACCCTCCCTGTCTCACACAAAATTAAATCATATCTGTAGGGGTTCTGTCTTCAGCATTGCTTGACACAAGAAGTCAGTGGGCTGTTTTCCCAATGATAGGTATCCATGGTTCCTAGGCAACAGGACAGTCCCTGCCTCTCTCTACCCAAAAGCTAGCCTAACCCACTTGCCTCCTCCCCATGGAATTGGCCCTCTCTCTGGTTCTTTTTCAGTTTTAAAGGGCTGGTGATGAGGGGGTAGACTGGAGGACAGTGTCTTTGTAGGTTCCTTCTAATTAAATGAAGCCAAATGCAGAGCCTGCATACTTAAGAGGTGCCAGGAAAGCTGGTTCTGGTAGTCAGTGTGAACACGCCTCTGGTTCCATGAGCACGCCCCCTATGCTCTGCCCATCCTCCCCTTTCCACCTCCGATTCTGCCCCCCTCCCGCCCCACCCCCACTCCCGCTAGTGGAGCTTTCAGCGGAAACCTTGCCTCTTTAGCACACCTGGTAATCAGGTGCCGTGGGCGCCGTGACCTGGTGCGGGGTGGGGGTGGAAGGTTACACAGCGTGAATGGGCGGGGTCTGGCCGGGGGCAGCGGCTGGAGAGGGCGGAGCGCGAACCAGGCAGGTTTGAATCCTCCTCAGTGAAGGCCGGGGCTGCGGAGGATATGAGTCAGCATTGACAGCGGCTGCGGCAGATCCAGGTCTCGCGTCAGCCGGGCACCAAGTTGTGGGTCGTCATTTTTCAGCGCTTTGGAACAGGCACGCGTTCTGTCTCCTCTCGAGGTGTGCGTCCCTCTCTCCGGTTTGTGTCCTCTTGGGGGCTTCTGTCCTACACCTACATCTTCCCCTGGTGGTGGTTCCCCCTTGACTGGCACCTCCCCTTGAGGTCGTCCTGGTTGGCCAGCGTACCCCCAGGTAGTTTCCCTTCTAAGTGCACCCCTCCATCTTGGTGGGCATCCCTTCATGTCTGTTCCTTTAAAAATGCATGTCTCTCCAAGTGCATGTTCCCTGGAAGCTGTTCATTTACTTCTTTTGCCATGAGATCATGAGATGGATACCAGGTTTTTCAGATTACAGGAGGTTAATTAACCTACATGCCTACTCTTACAAACTTGCCTTTGTTGGTGCTGCTTACCAGGCCCCTGTTGTCATCAAGGTGGTCCTCATGCAGCCTGTCTCTAGAGTACTGGTCCCTCCAGTTGCTCCTCTGTTCTGTAGCTGCAGGTAGGGAAGGCACCCATCCTGTCTTGCCTTTAACTCCTTCTGCAGCCTGTGTGGTTTGCCACTTCATGTATCCCTGACCCCAGAGAACTGCAGCACCTTTGGAATGTGCTGTGTCATATTGGGAACTGGGGTTGCCTGGGACAATCTCAGCTCTCTTCTGGTTGCTCTTGAGGTCCAGGTGGCTTCAGGTCATTTGGTGGAGCCAATTCTGAGGCAGACAGCACAGCCTGGCTCTCAGACTCTTGTAGTTTACAAAAGAAAGCTCGGCTGGATTTCCTTTCTAAGTTGGTTCTTCCTTTAAGTATGATTCAGAAGTGCTGGATTTATGAGGTTGGAGAGAAGAGCCTGGGGTACTAGTTGTAGGATGGGTTCCTGAAAAGCACTCAAAAGAGTTGGGGAGCCCCTTGGCTCTGAAAGAGGGCTGACAGGGCCCAGAGGCTCCTCAAATGTCCCCTTTTAGCAGTAACCTTGCCGGGCTCCAGGGCAGTGGCTCACACCCAGTGCTAGGCTTCTGTTGGGGACTGATTGCAGTATGCTTCTGTCTCATCTTAGCGCCTCTAAGCTCTATGTGCTGTGTACAGCAAGGCTACCTCTGCACCTAGGACTCTGTGCTGAGCCACAGAGATGGTGACCAGATTGAATCATCCCACTTCCTTGCCTTCCTTTGCTCCTTAGTTCTTCAAAATGAGTTTTTGCAACTTTGCCAGGGGCTCAAGAGCAGTGGAACTGTCCCCTCACTTAGTTCTCCAGGCTTTAGGTGCAGAGGCTGTTGGTGCAGGCTGTCACCTCCCTGCTCCAACTCAGGTGTAAAGGATGGGCTGGGGCCTCTGTGCAGGGAACAGCAGAGGCGGGATAGGCAGTTTGCTGTGTGCATCCTTTGGTCAGCTCTGTCCAGACGTACTGGTTCAGCACACAGGGTTTGCAGACTGAAGGGATCTGGGACTAGGGGGACATGCTCTGCAAAGAATATGAAGAAGTGCTGTGGCCAGGGAGGACTCACCAGGAAGCTTTGGCCAGCTCACTCAGGGCCTCCAGCTTGAGAAGCTAGAATTCCACACAAGACAGGATTGTTGCTGCGAGTTTTAGGCAGCTACAGGGATGGCCAGAGGATGGGTGATGGCAGCCATGAAAGCTGATTTGGGTCTTAGTTGGTATGGGGTAGAGAAAAAGAGCTGTGCTTAGCTTGCTGTCATTGAAGAAGGGACCCTGAAGCATACCTACTCTTGGGAAACACCTGTTCTCCCCAGCAGACTGAGAGATGAGATCCTGGAGGTAGGATGTGGTACTGGGGGATAGCCATTTAGGACATGGAGATCCACCAGAGAAGACTACTTCAACATGGATTTAAGTCACGTGGATTTATTGGCCAGCTGGAGACTACACTGAGTGTTTGGGACAAGTACAGTCCCAAGCCTTTTCAGGGTGTGTTTTTGAGTATAGAATCTACATTCTGGGTTGAGACACCTCAGTTAGAAAGAACAGTTAGCCAGAAGCAAGGCTATAGAAACCAGAAAACAGGATTAGTACATTTAGGGACTTGGATGGGTTAGGCTTCTGATCTCGTTTTGGCAGGTTCTCATTTTGCTGCATGCTTACTGGGTTTTAAGGCCTGGATGGCACTCTGTCATGTCATCAGTTGTGCTAAGATCTTGGGGCTTACTAAGGTTTTGGGGTCCTGCTATCATAGGGTTTCAAAAGCCACTGTATAGTCTATGAACAAGACTGTGGCAAAGGCTGCAAGTGGCCCCCACCCCAGGGAGGCTATGTGAGTGGGGATGCAGGGAATGCAGGCTCAGTAGGGAAGAAGGAGGTCTGCAGAAATAAGTGCCTTGCAAGAGGCAGAACTGGACAGAAGGGTCTAAAAGGCAGAGCAAAGAGTAGGAGTTGAGGAGGTATAAGAGTGAGAGAGGTAGGAAACTGAGCAGAGATGGCTACTGAGGAGCAGGAGCTGGGGGCAGATGCCCTGCCAGAATTTAATCCAGTTTGGCATGTGTTCACAGCAAGGAACAGGCAGTTCTTTTGAGTGGAGAGCAGGGCCTGGAATCCATGGGGCAGACATGATAGGGGAGGGTCTTCAGGTGGGATTCCTTTTTTGTGGGTTGAATTGTATCCCCCAAAAAGATGAATCTAGGGCTAGGAATATAGTTCAGTGGTAGAGCATTTGTCTAGACTGTGAGGCTCAAGTTTGATTACCAGCATTGGAGGATACATCTGTGAATGTGTCCCCATTTGGAAATGGGATCTTTGTCATCAAGTTAAGGTGATGTCATTAGAGCAGGCCCTGATGTAGTGATGGTATCCTTCTAAGAAATATGGACACACAGGTAGAGAACAGGATTGTGACAGTGGAGAAAAAGTCAGAATCTGTGTGGCCACACACCAAGAAGATCTGATGCCCCAGGGACTACAGCGATACTTCCTAAGCCAGTAGAAAGTGCTGGTAGCTCTGTACACTTTGAGTTTGAACTTCAGGCCTATAAGACAATAAACTCATGAGCTGAAGCTACCAAGTGGGGGTCCTTAGTCCCCACAAGCCCAGGATACCTTGGTCAGTTGAAAGCCCAGAACACCCACATCTCTCCCAGGCTATTTGAAAGAGGTCGCTGAGGTAGTAATAGGAAGCACTTACAAAAGAAGGATCTCAGAAGCTCTGTCAGGGACAGGTGTCCAACATGGGGAGACACCAGGAATCAGGAAACCTGTTCAGGCCTGTGCCATTAGTTAACACTGGGACAGTGGCCTGCTTTGTCCTGATTTGCTTCTGCATTTGGACTCTGATGGTGAGTTTCCCCAGAAACCTGGTTTTTCTCTCCTTATCGTGGTTCTCTTCTGCCAGTCATCATATTAGTGCCTGGTTTCCATGGCCCAAGGACATCAGGAGTTACAGAAATAGGTGCTGGGCAGCCCTATCTTGCCCATGCTTTATCTTAGTTTTCTTATGCCTATATTGTATGGGGTGAAAAGGCCTGAGAGTGGTTCTTATCTAACACTGTTTTTGAGGGTGTCGGGGTTCAGGGTGTCAAGTGTCTAGGCAGGGGCCCTGGGCTCTAGGTCTCAGGACCATGCCAGCTTGCCACCCTGCTCACTCAGCTCTTCTGAATTAGATTCAGAAGGCTTATTGGAATAACTTCTCTTTAGAGTGGTTGCCTATATATATTTCTCTCACCTGGGCCTCCTGAAGGGTGGAGACCCCTGCCCTGAGTACAGCTCTAGTTCCTTGATTACCTGGTACAAGGGGGGATGTTTTCTACTGGGTACTTTAGCAGCCTGGCCTCAGTTCCGTGAAGATTCCTGAGACCCTTGTCTGAGTGAGTAGTTATTTTCACAGCTCCAGGAGTGAGGGGGACATGGCTAGGCCTGAGGGAGCTGGGATCCAATTGTGCCAGTAGCTCTAGGAATGAGTTTAGAAACAACAAAAGTAAGCCAAAGGCTGATTCTCTCTGGTGTGAGCCAGCATAATGGGTGTCACACAGCCATGAAGCTCTTCTCGGAAATCAGGAGCATCCATCCGGCTTCCTCTTGGTGGAGTCACTGAGAACCAGTATCAGAAGAGGTGTGTTCTGTGTTTGGCTCAGGTGGCCACCACAAGGCTGAACAATGCTTACTGGTCCTAAGAATGATAATCAGAGACCAGGAAAGGACAGTATAACTGGGGTAGAGCTCCGTATGCCCCCATGCAGGTCGCCACAACTCTGAAGTGAAGCTGGGACTGTAGCAGTGTCATCCTCTGTTTCTCACTGATTAGGGTGTCATTTGCATTCCAAGCCACTTCTTGGTTGCAGCTCTACTGTGAATTGGTCTAGTGCACTGGCCCCTGCCAGTCAGTGCCTCCTTCACTTTCATGATGGACATGCTGGTAAGGATAGCTCTCTGTAACCAGGTCAGCATAAACATCTTCGCTTCCAACTGTCTAGTATGTCATCGTGTCCATTAGGGACTTCATGTGAAACTTCTCAGGCAAAGCTGTCACTGTTCAGTGGCATATTGGTGGCCAGCATACCCCTACTGCCCAAGGGTGATTCTCTACTTAGCACAGAGAGATTTCCTTACAGCCTATGTACTGGCATCCATTATAGAGAGGTTCTTTGTAGCCAGCAAGGGAAGACCAGATCCTTCAGGGATAATTTATGGTAACCTATGGCATCTTTTTTGTTTGTTTTTTAAGATGGGCTTACAACATATCCCAGGCTGACCTGTAACTCTCAATCCTTCTGGCTTTGCCTCCCAGGTGCTGGGATCACAGGCATATGCCACAGGCATATGTTATCTTGAGATCTTGGAAACTGGGGGGGGGGGGGCTTAGCCAACAGTAGGGATAGGACTGAACCACATAGCATAGACTGCACCAATGCACCGTGAAACATTAGAATGAAGAGTGGGTAGGAGAGACAGTAGTCACCATGGCAAAGCTACAGTCTCATTGCTTCTCAATGCAAGGTTCCTCTATGTTTAAATTTGACTATGACTGTATTAAGAATGTGCCACCACTCACAGGCATACTCCTACAGCCAATTCCTGTCTTTCCTCCCCTCTGATGGCTGTGAAGGCCATTGGCACAAAGTGCTAAATTCTCCGCTACACTATCCCTGAATGGCAGCCCTGTTCTGGCTATGGGAGTTGGAAGCATGTCCTGGTTTCATCCTCCTAAAAATTCACTATGTAAACTGCATTGGCTTCAAAGTGTGATCTCCTGCCTTAGGTTCTGTAGTACTGGAATTATACGTGTATTCTACCATATCCAGCAACCTCTGCCCTTGACAAGGGCTGAGTGTGGAGGTCCTGTCTCCCTTACATCCTCAAGGTGTCATTATCTAGTGTTTAGCCTGAAATGGCCTCAGAACCATTTGCCTGTTGGAATTGACCTCCTGTAAAATTTTTAATAGTTGAATGTATTTTCTTAGTCAAATTTTAACAAGTTGTTAGAGGTAAAAGGAGCAGAGCTGGACATCTGGTACATTCCTGTATAATCCCAGCACTTAGGATGTGAAGCAGATCAGAAGTTCAGGTTGCCCTTGGCCGCATAGTGAGTCCAATCATGAGCTACATCAGATCCTGTCTCAAAAAAACAAAACAAAACAAAAACAACAACAACAACAAAAAGCAAACAAACAAAATGAAACAAACAAAACCAAACCTATGAAGCAGGACATTTGTGAGCCAGAGCTGTGTCTCTGATGGTAGCAAGGCCTGTTCAAATGAAATACCTCTGACTGTGGAGGAGAAAGCAGCATTGCTGGTCAGCAGAGGTAGGTGCTGCAGTGGAATGGCAGGGGGCTTGGTTTCTCTGTCTAGCGGGGTGTTGGTGGATATGAGGTTTGGCATTCCTTCTAAGAAGTTTTGTGTTCATGCTGGCTGAGTGGTGATTGTGTAACACTGGGTTTATCTCACAGGTTCTGCATTAGATCTTCACCTTAGTGACATAAATATCGCATCCTTAGATAAAGACTTGGAAGAGCAGGACCTTGGATTGACAGGTAAGAGTGATGACTGAGCTCAGTGGCACCTTTAACTTCATGCATGCTTCCTGGCTTACTGCAGGGGTTGCGGGGAGGCATCTGCTGGGATCCTCTTCTTTGAGTCTCTTTGCCTTTGCTACCATCCTATGTGGCTCAGTTTACCTGTGTTGTGACAAAGCAGCCCTTTAGACTTGGCTGGGGCCTCATGAAGAAACACAAGCAATTATTTTTATAACTGTACAGCATAGAGAGAGGTCCCTATTATTACATCATTTTCTTTATCCCAAAAGTTATTTTCTCTGTTTCAAGAAATCTACCCATTTTAGAGCCCTGGTGGCTCTGTGAGTACCATGCTAGTGGTGGATTCCTGACTCTGCCAGGACCACTGCCAGGACTCTCCTGAGTTGGTACTGACAACTGCACCCCTCTGGGTGGTCCTTGCTTGCTATCCTGGTTCCTCTGGTGTCTTCCGAGGTTTCCCTGATGTTCAGCTGCCTAGTTACTTACTGACCCACAGGCTTATTGGCAAGAGGCTCTGTGGCAGAAACCCTGCTTGCCCTTGCTCACTCAGCCTCCCTCCTCCCACCAGGTCCCAAGTCGCTGGCAGGCTCAGCACCCGTCACCATTCCAGGCTCTCTGCCCCGCTCGCCATCCTTGCATTCGTCCTCATCCCTGTCCACCTCCCCACTCAGCTCGCTCTCCCAGTCCCTGTCGGGGCCACTCGTCTCCTCGGCTATGACGCCCCCCCAGCAGCCACCACCCCTCCGGTCGGAGCCGGCTACACTGGGCTCTGCAGCCTCATCTTACAGCTCTTTAGGTGCGTGCCTGGGCGTGGGTCCCTCCCCGCCGGCTCTGGGTCCTGAAACAGGTCCTATTCAATTCAGTCCTGGGTATTTCTAACTGCAGGGCTTCTCACCTCCATAGTTCTGTCTTGAGAGGCACCACCTCCTCTAGCCTATGTAACATAGATGAGTGGACAGGCATGGTAGAAACGTCTACCATGGGACAGCTGGCTGCCCACAACTGGGCATTCTCACAGTGCTCCAGATCACCTCTTGCTTGCCAGCTCACTCAGGGCTCTGGGTGGGGCATACATGGAGTTCCCTTGTGGTCCCCACAGGCACAGTGTTTAGGATTCATTGTTTGATACAGGCTATGAGAAGGAGCTGGTATGACAGATCAGCAGGACTCAGTCCTCTGCTCTCATATTTCCACTGAGAGGCTCTTCACATCTTCCATAATCTATTATATTTACAAATGTGCCCATCTCCAGATGTGTCATCTTAACTGATAGTTCACATCTGTGGGCTGACCTTAGAACTAGTGCTCTTCTGAATCTCCAGAGTCTGCTATATAATGAGAACTACTAGGGCTAGGAAATCTAAACCTATTTTTCTGTTCACACTATCTTCCTGAGTCAATTGGGCCTAATTTAGGGGAATCAAGAGTCTTGGAGACCAGTCTTCAGCAGTCATGAGCAAATAACTTACAGGGTACCAAGGTGGGTGGCCAGGTGAGGGACAGAACCTGCAGACACTTCAGGCCCTGGGTGCAGCATGGGCTGTATCATCCCTGTCTCTCCTGTTCAGGTTTGAATGGCGTCCCTGGGAGCATCTGGGACTTTGTTTCTGGCAGCTTCTCTCCTAGCCCATCCCCTATTTTAAACTCTGGCCCTTCGGCTTCCTCAAATGCAAGTCCAAACAATGCTGAGCTGGCAAGGGTCAGGCGACAGCTAGATGAAGCCAAAAGAAAGATCAGGCAGTGGGAAGAGTCTTGGCAGCAAGTAAAGCAGGTAAGCATGTGGGAAGGGAGGGGCTGGCCATGTAGGTGAGGGAAGAAAGGGGTTTGGATACTCAGGCAGGGCAGGCAAGCATGTGGAAGGCCAGGCATGGCTGCCTCCTGCATGATATCTTGGGTTTTAGGCTTGTGATGCCTGGCAGAGAGAGGCTCAGGAGGCCAAGGAGAGAGCCCGTGTAGCAGACAGTGACCGTCAGCTGGCCCTGCAGAGGAAGGAGGAGGTCGAGGTCCAGGTGAAGCAGCTGCAGGAAGAACTAGAGGGCCTGGGTTTGTCCTCACTGCCAGGGCTGAGGAGCTTGGGTGACATCAGCGACATCCCTCTCCCCAAGCTTCATTCCCTGCAGAGCCAGCTGCGCTTGGACCTGGAGGCTGTGGATGGGGTGAGTCTTGCCGAGAAGTTGCTGTCACTTCAGGGGAGGTAGAGGGGACTGGTTAGTGAGGGGCCTGAGACCTGGCCAGACACTGTTTCTCTTTCCTCTTCTCTGGCTCCTTGCCTGGACTCTGGTTGGTGTCTTTTGCACGTGTCCTGTTGTCCACAGCCAAGGTCCAACTACCACATGTACTTTGTTTCCAAGGTACCGTCTCCTGGGCTCTGGCCACTCTCAGCCCTGGGTGCCTACTTAGCACCCACTGTGGGTACCCAGCAGCCATCCTTGCCTGTGGCTAGAGTGGCTGTGCTACAGGACCCAGCTCTCTGATGGGGGTTAGGGTGTCTCAAGGGAAAGTGTTCTCCCATGTTGGCCTCTGGCCAAGTGTCCACCCCAGGCTTGACACCCAGAGGATTTCTATGACACTGCTGCTGTAGCTGGTGGCCCACTGTCCTGGGATACATTTGCTTGGCTGTACCTGATGTGACTTGCACCAGCCTGGTGCCTTGACCTGACTAGGGGAAGTAAGGGAATAGAGCAAAGACAAACACTGAAGAAAAAACTCAAGATGCAGAAAAGCTAGGGGTGGATGAGCCATGCATGCTCTGATGGAGCTGTACCTACTACCAAAGCAACCAGAACCTTAGTGTGTTTATTACGGACAGCACAGAGGAGTTAGCTTGTGTAGGTAGGAGGAGTCTGTAGGTGAGCAGTCTCAGAGGAAACATCTTTGAGGAGGAAGCTGCATACAGTTGATCTTTTTTGCACACACTGATCAAATATTTTTAAACACTTGTACCTGGACCAGAGGAAGCCTTTGCCAATTTCAAACCTGACCTCTTTTGAAAGGTTTTGCCCATTTCCCATGGATCTAAGGCATTATCTTTCCTTGATAGGATCATGCCATGCCAACTATACACATTTGTTTAGGACTTCATTTGCTCTTTACATTTTCATTCAGGGCCTTCTTGGTTCCCCACACTCACCAACCACATCTTCCCTACAGGTGATCTTCCAGCTTCGTGCCAAACAGTGTGTGGCCTGCCAGGAGAGGGCCCATGGCACTGTCCTCCGGCCCTGCCAGCACCGTGTCTTATGTGAGCTGTGTGCAGCCAGTACCCCTGAGTGTCCCTATTGCAAGGGCCAGCCACTTCCATGGTGACCAGAACCAGGCCCATTCCTTCCCTGGTGAGCAGTGCAAAGGCCTGAGCATGCCATGTGCCACTTCGGTGTCGAAACTTGCCTCCAGTACCACCTATGCCAGGATGTGAGTTCATGCCCACTGCCCAACAGCCTTTCCTACTACCACATCCTACCAACGGTGTCAAGGTAATCTCAGAAAACCTTTGAAGTACCACCAAACCCACTGCCTGTCCCCTGGGCAGGTGGCATGTTTTTGGTGCCCCCAGTCCTGATGCTGTTGTGGCCAGGCCAGTGGGAGGTCAGACCTTGTCAAAGCACTTTGTAAACCGAGGAATTTAATTAGACATTATCAATTGTATAAGCTGCTTTCTAGGTCCATGTTTTTAATATGCTATAACATGAAGCTTTATAAGTGTACTGTGAACTTGAAGTTTCCTATCAGTTTGTTGTTAACTCATAGTAATGGTAACTACATTAGATTTCATATTCTGAAACTATTTAGGAAATGAGCATTTATCTAGTAGTGAAGAAGACCTAGGATTTTTACATTTTAAAATTAAGTGCAAACAAATAGTATTTATAAGCAGAGAATGGTTATTGAAAGACACATATACATTTAGACGTTCTTGATTTTATGAAAGGAACTAATTTTCCTAAACATGTGCAGGTGCACATGTAGATGGAGTTTTATATTCCAGTATCACAGAGTGATATCTAGAGCTCTGTCATGCACTTATGTGATCCGTGGCCACTTCCAAGTGCCTGTGCCTTGCAAAAGAAGTGAAGGAATTGGTTCATTTGGTTTTTTTCTTCTCCCTTGAAAGACAATTTCATGCTAATGAAAAATGCAGCAAAGGAATCACATATTCAGAGGAGTCCAAGATCTACTCGGGAAGGAGCTGTGTTCTGATGTCTTCTTGTCTGTAATGGCAACGGTGCTTTGTGCCCTCAAACTCGGCACCCTAGCTTGTGCTGAACAAAGGGGCTGTGAACCTGAGACTTCAGTCTGCTGCACCTGTGTCCACCCTCACTCACCTCTAGCTGATCCAGAGATCCCAGTGTGACAGTCTCAGCAGACACCTGGTA
Source organism: Phodopus roborovskii (assembly GCF_943737965.1). Classification (NCBI taxonomy): domain Eukaryota; kingdom Metazoa; phylum Chordata; class Mammalia; order Rodentia; family Cricetidae; genus Phodopus; species Phodopus roborovskii. The sequence continues at coordinate 48,547,045 of NW_026126407.1, read as the reverse complement.
CCTGAGCTGTGCATCCAATTCACGAACAGAATCCAACCCATGACCAGCAACCCCAGCTCTGCTGCAGCTCATCTGTCAAGGTAGAGGCGATGACTTCAGCCTCTACAGTAAGGACTGGGACTGTCCTGGAATTCTAGGGAGGAGACATCTGTCCAGGCAACCCCTGCCTTTGGTGTCAGACCTAGGCAGGCAGGTATCACACCTGCAGGTTCTGCCCAGGCCTAGAAGTGGTTCTCCTCTCCCATGGCTTTGCCAAAGACTTTTAATAGCATTTTTTAAGTGCAAAGTGACTAGGTAAAACGTTTTTATCAGTGACCAAATTAGAATGTATTTAATATAGTAGGAGATTTAAAAGCATTTTTTTAATATAAGACAAACTGGTAGAAAAGCTCTATCGTTTTAAAGGAAGTGGATCCTCAACATTCCGCAGCTAGCCCACTACTTAATAAGGTAACTATTGACCTGGTTTTAGTGACTATTTTGTTTTTAATTATAGTGATAATGATTTATTAGCTCAGTACCTAGATCATGTGTATTTTGTGCTACTGTTACCATGGTTTAAGATTGTTTATTTTTATTCATATTTATGCACTTGTTTCCCATATTGGCCTTTGGTCTCTGTGGTAACAGGACAATGTTTGTGATTGATATCTCATCTGGACATTTTCAAGTTGTAACAGTTAAGCATTAAGCTGTAGACTGTGTATAAGCTACTCTGGTTAATTCCTCCAGGCCTAATATCCCTGGCTGGGGCTGGGGCTGGAGCAGTTATGGGACTGCTGTGTGATGGCTGAGGAGGCAGGAGGCAGTTCCCACTGGGCCGTCCCGTGAGTGGAGCTTCCGTACGCATCTGCTCTTCTGGAATCAGGCTGGGCTATGAGGACAGGTGTGCAGTAGGAAGACAAAGAAGGGGCCACTTCTCCCATCCATCCCAGACCTCCTGGGGCTAAGGCTCCTAGGATCTGTGCTGGGTGGGAACGGCCAAGGAGAAGAAAGATGGTTTTTAAGACCCATTTGTGGGTAATGGAGGTGGGGCCATGGGTCTAGGAACTGAGGTTCACCGTTGTCCTGTTGCCTATTGTCTTTTAACTCTGCAGTGTTAAATATTAATAGTAAATGATGGTGTCAGAGTTTTGTGTACTTGTTTGGCAGACCTTCCCCAGTATGGATGCGCATGTGGATTAACTTATGGAAGCCTTTGTGTGCATTTGTTTTCAGAAATTAGTTGAGAATGTTATGTGAATGGAATCTTCTTAACCCAGAAGGTCGTATTTATAATACATACCCATTTACTTAGTGAATTGTTTAAAGTTGTTAACATTTGTTTAAATTTTTTTACTATAGCATTTATGCAATGGTTTACAGAATTCATGGAGTTATTTTTTATCAGTATGAGATTAATTAAAACTTTGAAATTTATTCTGTCTGGGTCTCTGGGCACAACAAAGGCTGGCCAGCAGGTCCTTGTGTGTATCAGTGACCCTGCTTGGCCTAGAAGATGTCAAAAGAAGCCATGTCTCCACCATAACACTTTGTATACCCCAGTGAGACCACGCCTGGCCTCTCTGAAAAGACACCTAAGGCTGAGGATGTTTCTGTTCTTCATCCTTCCTGGCCACCTGGATCACAGGATGTTCCCACGTAGTCCCGGGTCTCCCCGCAGCTGCTCTGAGGTTGCACCTATGGGGAGCTGCTGACCCAGGTGCTCAAAGTGGGTGGTTTCTGCCAAAATAGGTGGCCAGTGAGGACCTGCCCTGTCCCATCCCTCCCCCCCATAGCTGCAGGCCCCAGGGTGGCTGGCAGCTGACCAGGACAGGCAGACTCACCTGTGGGCTGAGTATGGGGGATTCCATGCTGGTCCAATAGACTGGTCAGTCTTTGTACCTCCTGGGACAGCTTTGAATGTGCCTGGACAAAAATGTTAGCCCAGTCAAACCCTGGTGGGGGCTACCAGGACCAGGGACCCCTGCAATCTTCCCCCTCTGCCCAGACTCTACCTTTCTGCAGTTGTCCAAGGTGTCAAGCCCCAGGCCCTTAGAATTTCCTGCCTGCTGCTGAGTGGGATGGGTTTCTCCTGGGACCTTTAAGTAGCCAGCATCCTCAAAAAGCACCCTCAGCAACTTCCCATAGCCCTGAAGGTGGAGGAGGCAGAAGGAGTACCTGGTAGAGTAGGCAAGGGGACACCCCCTGAGTGTGCACCCACCTGCATTGTGATTAGCTCGTCTGCCAGGTCCTGCTCCATCTGGTCCCAGCGTTGCTGCAGGGCTTCTGGCAGGGTTGGATACACTACAGACCAACAAGAGCCAAACACTGCAGAGCCTCCTCCCTACCCTCCTCTTCCCTGGACCCAGACCTACCAGAGGCCTACCTAACAAAGAATGGGGATGGCAGACCAGGGGGGTCTCAAATGTCAATGCGTAGACACAGGTGCTTGGCTCAGACACATGGGCCAGTCGGTTGATCTTTCCACAGGTGAGCTCCACCTGGGAAGAGAGCCTCAGTGGCTGGTGGGGGTTGGGTAGCTCTCTACCACGCGCAACCACTACAGGGCCTCACCTTGCTCTGCCTGCTCCGGGAGTGGCAGGAGTCCCCATCAGTCATCCACATGCCTTTGAAGGTATTATTGTTGATTTCCCATTCATGCCAGATGCTGGGGAAAAGACAGGTGGCAAAGCAATGAAGTGGGGGCCTAGGAAGCAGACTTAGCACTGCTGCCCTAGCTCAGCTTACCCAAGGATACCACTGTATGCGTTCCAGCGGAAGGTCTGCTCATGCTGGGTCACGTTGTGGAAAGGGCAGAACTCATACTTGTACCTGGGGGCACAGGAGCATGAGGAGCTCTGCAGAAAAGGCCCATTCCACCCACCAGCCCGGCACTCACGTCGACTCCACTAGGCTGAAGCACTTGCCAGCAAGTCTGAAAAGATGTACAGGCCCTGGGGGAGAAAACAACAGTTCAACTTAAGTGAACCTCTGTTACCTCTAAAGCTAGGAGCTAAGGTAGGCAAGAGGGCACTAATCATCAAGCTCCTTTCCCTATGGAATTGGGAATGGTCAGATGCTGGCTGACCTAATCACTGGGGACTGACAAACCCATCCCAGATCACAGAACTGGTTATCTGTCTCTGGACTCTTATGCCTGTTCCTGTGGAGGGGACCCTCCGTGTCTGTCTAGGTTCCCCATAACCTTCTGGAACCCAGTTGCAGACTTGGACCACTGGCCCGTTGGCAAAGTCATCCACTGGCTAAGAAAAGTAGGGGAGTGTGTGTGTGTATACATGTGTGCACGCATGCTAATGAGATTTGGGGACCTTAAAGCAATAGCCATGTGGCAGCCTCAGGAAAATAGAATGCCTGACAAGCCCAAAGCTTAGGACCAGTCTATAAAGATTGGCAGAGTATTCTGTTTCTACAAAAGACCAATTTTCAAAGTCCAGACAGAGTGCTAACAGTTAAACCATGGGGCCTAAAAAGATCAATTTTCAGCAAAACCCACAAGGCATACAAAGAAACAGGGACACATGTTCCATTCAAAGGAGCATTAAAAATCCATAAACCAGGCCGTGTGTAGTGGCACACACTTTTGATCCCAGCACCCTGGAGGCAGAGGCAGGCACATCTCTGTGAGTTCAAGGACAGTCAGCTCTACATTAGTGAGTTTCAGGACAGCTCTGTAGAGAGACCCTCAAAGAAAAATTTAAAAATGTATAAGCTGGAGCTGAAGAGATGACTGGGGTTGGGAGCACCAGCTGCCCTTCCAGAGGACCTGGGTTCAATTCCCAGCACCCACATGGCAGCTTAATCTGTGTCTGTGTCTCCAGTTCCAAGAGACCTGACACACAGACATAGATGCAGAAATTCATAAGCTGGGGCTGGAGCGATGGGTTCAGAGGTTAAGAGCAATGGCTGCTCCTCCAGAAGTCCTAAGTTCAATTCCCAGCAACACATGATGGCTCACAACCATCCATAATGAGATCTGGTGCCCTCTTCTGGCATGCGAGGGTACATGCAGACAGAACAGTGTATACATAATAAATACATCTTTTAAAAAAAAAAATCCATAAACTACTGGAGAATTCCATAGCTGAGAAAAGTGTCCTTCAAACCTGAGGAGGCTGGTGAGTACTACTAGTAGAGTGTGTGCTTACTGGTTTTGGAACTCTGACATTGGCACCCATGCTTGTTACAGCTTGCTAAGTCCACTATCAACATACATTGGATGTCCTTTAAAAAAAGAAATGCTAGCTCTGAGTTGGGCATTGTAGTGTACACCTTTAATCCCAGCACTCAGGAAGCAGGCAGGCAGATCTCTGTGAATTCCAGGACAGCCTGGTCTACAAAGTGAGTTCTGGGATAGCCAAGGGTATACAAACACTGTCTTGAAATTTTTTTAAAATTTATTTCTATGTATCAGTGTTCTGCTTGCATGTGTACATGTGTACCACATGCAGTACCTGTGGAGATCCTCTAGAACTTGAGTTATAGACAGTTGTGAGCTACCATGCAGGTGCTGAGAAGTGAACTTGAGTCCATTGCAAGAGCAGCAAATACTCTTAACCACTGAGCCATCTCTCTAGGCCCTGATTCTCTTTCTTAAATATTGCCTTTTTTTTTTTTTTTTTTTTTTTGTTACTACTACTAAGATTTTCTTCTTCTTCTTCTTCTTTTTTTTTTTTTTTTTTTTTTTTTTTTTTTTTTTTACAAGGTAGGGTTTCTCTGCATAGCCCTGGCTCCTAGAACTGGCTCTATAGACCAGGCTGGCCTCAAACTCAGAGATCCACTTGCCTTTGGCTCCTTAGTGCTGGGATCAAAGGAGGGGGGTAGTAAAAAGTTGAAAAAAAAAAAAAAAACAAACCTAACTTAATCACAATTCCCACATAGTAATTACTGTTTGTTATACAGCTCCCTCAGGCCCAGCTTCATAATTCAAGTTTCTGATCATGTGCTCAAACTGGCTGTTCACAGACCCAGATGTACAGTCAGTTCTTACGAATTGATCTTTTCTGTTGCAGCCTTGGCAAGCAAAGCAGTAGCATGGATCTTTCTCATCCCTGTGTCTCTACCTACTTTATAAGACATTTTCCTTCCTGTCTTCACCAGCTCTATTGATTCTCCTGCAGATTTTGTTATTTAGAAAAATACCTGCCTTTTTGAGAGAGTATTCAAGGGACTCAACCTACCTAGAGTCTCAAGCATACATTCTGGAGTTCTAGTGCCTTGGTGGCTTCTCCTAAGAAATGCACCTTAGCTCTGAGGTCAAACAGGCTGAAGTGAAGGAGTGGAACAGACACACTCCATGAATTGTGTGAGAAAAATAAGAATAAAAGTTGCAGCCAAGTGGTGGTGGTGCATGCCTTTGATCTTAGCACTTGGGAGGCAGAGGCAGGTGGATCTCTGCAAGTTCCAGGCCAGCCTGACCTACAGAGCGAGTTCCAGGGCAGGCTCCAAAACAATACAGAGAAACCCTGTCTCGGGGGGAAAAATGTATGTATGTATGTATGTGCAGTAGTGGGTTCCTGGCAATGTCTGGTCATTCCTCCTAGCCAACCAAGGAGCTACAAGCTAGTTTGGAGGAATCCCCACATCTTATGCCACCTCCTCACACACACATATTGTGCTCACAATATGATGGTAGTAGGCCCTTGAACTTCTGTGTCTATCAGGAACATCCCAAGCCATGTCATCCCATGAAAAGGACTTAGATTGTGATGACAGCTGAGCCCAGCTGGTTCACTGCTGGAGACCAGTAGATGTTCCCTGCCTACAGCTTCAGAGGTTCCTGCCATGGGCTACCTGTTCCCCAGGGGATCAAATGCTACAAACCAGCATGCCCAGCACACCTCAGGTAGTGGGTCACCAAATTCCCAGAGTGCAACCTCAGCTAGGCAAAGTCCCTTCATACTGACCAGCCCTGAGCCTCCTTCAACCACTGTGTTCCACTCTCTTTAGTCCTGCTAGGGTCTCAGCTCCAAGCTTTCCTGCACAAAGGATTTTGATCTTTCTGATGCCCTCTCCACTCCCTTAGATCTAGACAGGCGAAACACACCTGGAGTGGACTCCTAACACCCAACATCACTGCAACTCCTAATCAGTTTAAGTACATGTGGGAAGTGCAGACTTTAGGATCACGAGTCGGAGGCCAACGATGTACATCAAGGCATTGTCGGAGTCCTTCAGTCAAGGCATCCTATGCTGCTGCCCCCACCCCCAGCCAAGGGCTTTCCTCGACCCCTTGGTCAGCACCTCGGTCAGCTCCACGATCCCTCCCGCGCTTACCCGATACAGGCGAAGGTTCTCTCTTAGGCTGAAGGCGATTTGCCTGGGGCAGGAACGGGTTATTCAGCCTAGGGGACAGAGAAAGTCAGGGGAGTCCGCCACGCCCGGTCCCCAAGCCGCCGGACCGCGAGATTTACCCGAATGTATTGGGCTCCTCCACCACCTTCATCTTCCCGGCATGTGCCGGCACGAACCCTGTGGAGAGCAAGGCGATGAGCAGGGAGCTGAGGCGCGGGCGACGCCCAAGTGCGGAGGGGTATGTGCGCGGAGCCACTGACCGCGCGCCGCGAGCCCCAGCAGCATCAGGAAGCAGGTTAGCCGCACCGCCATCGCTCCCCGGGTCGCACACTCACGTGAGCGACAGCAGGAACCGGAAGCTGTGAGAGCGCGCACGCGCACACTGCTCGAACAAACCCTGTGGCCGAGGGTTTTTAATCTAGGGCTATGGGCCGCAAGAAGGCTGTGCGAGGATCCAGGACGGAGAGCGGTCGTGTTCGGCGTCCCCCCGACCGCTCTCTGGATGCTTTCGCTGAGGAGATGGACGCTGCGCTGCGCGGTGAGTTTGGAGCGATCGCAGCAGCGGGTCGGGCTTGGAAGTAGGCGCTGAGGACCCGACCTCCTCTTTCTCTCCCTCTCTGCAGCATCTGTGCAGCCTGAAGCGGCCGAGGGCCAGAACGGCCCCGGCCCTACGGCGCTACCTTGTGCCCTGGCTATGTGGGAACTTGGCCACTGCGACCCTCGGCGCTGCACGGGCCGTAAACTGGCCCGCCTGGGTCTGGTACGCTGCCTGCGCCTGGGCCAAAGGTTTGGCGGTCTGGTGCTCAGCCCCGTAGGCACTCAGTACGTGTCTCCCGCAGACAGGTAGGCACCGGAGGCCTGGGAGACCGGGAAGGGATCGAAGTGCCCTCCCCATTATCTTGTCCTTGTTAAACAGCCCCTTATGGAGGCTATCATTTTCTTCAAGCCTTGCTTACTGGTCTTGGATGTCCACGCTTTTCACTTGGGCAGAATTGTATTTAACTTGACGCTTTTCATAGAGCGAGGCTTAGCATGTAGAAGAGCCTAGGAGAAAAAGCTAAGTAAACACTGTCCAGCTGCCTGTAAGTTTGTTAGCAAGGGCTCCTTGTACCACTGCAATAAACCATAGTTTGGAAATCCTAGACTATCTCATCTGTAGTGAAACCGGTCTCCAAAAACATGTATTACATGGTGCTCCAGAACCTACCCTACACTCTCTGGCAGACAGCTGGTGGCACAGTCAGGGGTCGCTGTCATAGACTGCTCCTGGGCCAAACTGGATGAGACACCCTTTGGGAAGATGCGAGGGAGCCATTTGCGGCTCCTGCCTTACCTCCTGGCTGCTAACCCTGTAAACTATGGCCGACCCTGCAGACTTTCCTGCGTGGAAGCTTTTGCTGCGGCTTTCTGCATTGTAGGTGAGTTTCAGGCTGGCAGAAGCCTGCCCTGGCAGTCTGGGCCCTGACTGTGACCCAAGGACTGTGGTTTCTTTCTTCTAGCAGATTCAGAGCAGGGGGATATGAGGTGAATATATTGGGAGCTGTCAGGACAGCCTTTGGTTTTAGTCCCAGTGCCCACGTATAGCTTTGACCTTGTAAGTGGAGGTAGAGGCAAGATGGACAGCTGTCTTCCCAGGATGGTGTGTGGGTCGTCACTGTCATGACAGCACTGCCCCAAATGTCTTTGTTCTCAGTATCTGAAGGGAATGTAGGATTCAAGGAGAGGCCCCAATGGAGACCACATAAGGCATAGGGACTAGCATAGTAGGGCTATTTCTCAGCAAATGATGAGGAACCTTGGGACTGTCAAGATGCTGAGAGCTTCCTGGGGTGGCAGGAAGGGGTGGTATGGTTGTGCTCTCTAAAGGGTCCCAGTTATATTTGAAGTTTTTCTTCTGCCAGGCTTTTCAGATCTTGCTGTCATTTTGCTCCAGAAGTTTAAGTGGGGCAAGGGCTTCCTGGACCTGAACCGACAGCTCCTGGATAAGTATGCAGCCTGCCGTGGTCCAGAGGAGGTGCTGCAGGTGGAACAGGGGTACTTGGCTAGCACCAAGGACACCCCTGAGGAGGAGGAGATTGGTGAGGCCTGTCTTGGTTGGGAGCTCTTCCAGGGCCTTTGGAGCCTGGAGCCACCAGTTTGAGTCTCCCCTGAAATCACTTAAGAGATTACCTTCCTCTCTGTTCAGATCCCTTTGATGTGGACTCCGGTCGAGAGTTTGCAAACCTCAACAGGCCTGTGGCCAGCATCTGGTAGGTTCTGTGGATCCACGCTAAGTGATGGCTCAAGCCCAATGTGCTCCTGGAACCTTTACCCAGCTCTTCCTGCCTTGTGGGTGTGGCTTTCTGATCAAGGCTTGGTGGTAATTACAAAGTATAAAGCAGCTGCCTGCTGGAGGGGGTTGAACTCAGAGTATCCCCTGCTTGAGGTGTCTATGGTTGCATGTCATAGGGAAGGTAACTTTGCACTGGCCTATGTATATACCATGGAACATCCCTCCCTTCCAGGCAGCCCGTGGGCATGGATGATATTGATGAGTCTGAGGACCACAGTGAGGATTCTGAGGAAGACAGTGATGAGTATGAGAAACAAGAAGCTGATGCTAATGGAGGAGACAACAGCTGTTCTCAAGAGGTAGAGACAGAACAAGAGGCTCAGGCCAGAGATTCCACTGGACTCTAGAAAGAAATCAAGAGACAGCAGAGAGACTGAAGGTTGCAAACACATACATTATTGAAGCTGGTGTGCATCAGTCCAGAAGTGGCAGTGGGACCTGGGGATAGACAGGCCTGGTGGGACAATTCTGTGACATTCTTGTTTGGAGTCCTACCTTAGAGCTCTTGATAAAGCCAAGAAGGAGCCTCTCCCCACCCCTACCCCCAAATATGAGTTCTGTTGCTTTGTACTTGGCTAAAGGTTGGGGAAATCTACCTGGGTGGATCTGAGCTATGGGGTAAATCTGGTATGGTCACATACAGATGTGTAAAAGGATATCTGACCAGCTAGCCATAGAGCCTTTAACCCTGATCTCCACCTGTGGGTAGTGTGTGTCCCTTTCCTCATGGTGACTATGGGAGAAACTCTCTTGGGCCCAGGAGCCAGGTGGGGACCAGAAGGAAAGTAAACCTTAACTGGCCCCTTGCTCACCTGCTGTGGGTAGAACATCTAGATCAGGAGAGAGAAGCTGAAGCAATAGAAGCACATACTCTCACCCTCTCTCTTCCTGGGGCCCTGGCAGCTCAGCTGCTAACTTCCTAACTTGTCCTCTGGCCTTTGCCAGTGGAGACCTACCCTGGGGGGGGGGGGGTGGGCAGAGCAGGGCTTCCTCTATGAGGCTCTCCCATGGCACTGCTGTCATGAGACACAAATCATTTCTCATCAAGCCAACTGATGGTTACAAGGATGTGAAGAGCAACATTGGCCTCCACCCCTGGCACCAGTAACCCTAATATCTCCAGATACCACCTAGTGGCCTCTAGGGGGCAGAGTCCACTGAGAGCATACGACCACTGCTCCAGGGAGGAGAGCCCACTAAGGTCAGGTCCCATCCATCCTGTTCTGTGTCCATGGGCAGATGCTGGCCAGGTCCCTCTGAGTTGGCTGCCTGTATTCAAGGTGGGGCATGCTGGGGCACAAAGGGTTCACAGAGCACACCAAAAGACACAGCCAGACAAGCCACAAGGTTCAACCAGAGCAGGCAGGTCACATGGTCAGGGAAGTGGGGAGGGCCAGGTAGTAACCATCAGGGTGCTCAGAGGTCAGCCTCCATGCTCTTCTCCAGCTCCTTGAGTTTCTTGACAAACTCTTGGGCTTCTCTGTTGGTGCGGCCTTCTAGCATCCGCAGTGCAGACCTCACTGTCGGTAGATATGTAGATGGGCATAAAGGAAGCCAGTTTGGGCCAGGCCTGCCACCCTCAACCCCATGGATTCTCACTCACCCTGGGCCCTGGGCCTGCGCAGGTGTAGTGTGATGGGTTGTCCCGGTCTCATGCCCCCTCCCACATGTGGCCTTGTGATGCCACTGATACCACTTAGGCCAAGGGCTGCCTCCCCAGCAAAGTCATTGGTGGACAGCCAGTCGTGGTCCATAACCGTGAACAGCACACAGGCCCCGCGGCGGCGGCACACCTCTGCAGGCACGGAGCTGTAGACAAGGCAGTCAGAAGCCTGCTACAGCCATATGCCATATGCATGGGGCACAGCAAGCCAAGCGGGCACTCACAAGTGGAAGAGCTCGTCATACACCGGGTGCAATGTCCGGGCCTTGACTTGGGTCCTCTGGCTGCGGACCAGTGGGAAGAGGTGTGGTGGGCCAAGCTCCACAATCACAAAGGGGTCGCTGAGGCCTAGAAGATAAAGTGTGAGCCAAATGTCTCCCTGGCCTCTCCCTGCTGCTGCTGCTGCTGCGCCTCACCATTGGCATCCAAGGGCAGCAGATCTGCTGCATGCAGCACTTCCACAGCTAGCCGCTGCTCAGCTGCTTCATAATGACATCGCACAGTCAGGCGCCCGAACCGGTTCTGCTCCAGAGACCTCTGTGGGAAGGGCCAGTGGAAAAAGCCAGTGAATGAAGCTGGGCTCAGAGCAGGCCTGTTGGTAGAAAATGACATCCTACCTGCTTGAGCTTGTCCAGGTAAAACTGCTCGATGCATTCTCGGGTAGAGCATTTGTGTAGCCGCAGCTCCTCCTCCAGCCTCTGCAAGGGAAACTGGCACTAGTAACTCTGGTCCCTGGGGTAGGGGGCAACCAGGTGCCCTCACAATCATCTGAACTGCCTCATGGCCATCTGGTTTCACAACAGGGCAGCAAGCTGAACTTGTTCCTGCAGAAGGCCCAGCTCACTCAAAAGCTCACCTTGTAGCTTCCATCCCTCAGGTTCTCCAGGGGTAGCCCCTGGCCCTCAGCATGGAAGAAACTGACCAGAGCCTATACAGGGAAAGAGGAGGGGCTTGTCAGAGCTCTGACCTATGCTGAAGACCTGCAGGTTTGAGGAGCACTGGGTATTAGGGGCCAAGGCAAGGCTACTTCTCAAATCCAAGGCACCTCAGACATCCCAGGAGGCCTGGGAAATTCCAGCACCTGAGGCCAGGCGGCTGTGGGGACAGATGTCCTAAGGTATTTGAGACATAGGGAAGAGGAGCTGACAGTAGAGCTGTGGAGTACCCAGGCAAGCGTAGTGTCCTATAGGGGCAGCAGGGAGAGGGCTTTGGGGACATGGACCTGGGAGCTCTTTGTGACCCTACCTCAAGTGTGAAGTGGAAGCGTCCATAGAAATCAGCAGAGACATCTCTGTTTGCACTCAGTGCCTGCAGGATGGCCTGAAGAAGCAGCTCCCACAGGGCCTCCAGCACCCTGGAGGAACACCATCTGGGTGACTCCCTGGACCAGCAACCACCCCAGTCACCCGACTGCCTAGCTGGTACCTGTTCAGGTTCTCCTTCACCAGTGACTCATTCAGCAAGGCCAGCTTCTCGTCTAGGTACTTCAGGAGTGGGGCTACAGCCTGTAGGCAGGAGTCCTCAGGGCTGGCCAAATGACTTCAGCCTGCCCCTGGCATATATATGCATTCCCGGCTAACCCCCTCCACTTACCTCATCATTCTGAATGGAGTCAGGGGACAGACTGATGTGTTGTACATACTTCCTGATGTCTGCCACCATCTGAGAGAGGGGTGGTGCTCAGAACAAGAGTGGGGATTCAAAAATAGTCCCCACATGGGTACGAGTCCCGGGCATCACCCCTCTACCCACCTTGGAAGTCAGATGTGCTGTCACAGTGTGAGCCTCCCTCTGGAGATCTTCATCCAGGGCCTGTATGCAGCTGAGTAGAGGGCGGGGGAGCACTCCCTCCAGCCCACTGGCCCCTTCAGGCCATGCCAGGCCTTTGAGTGACTGCCCCGAAGCTCTGCGTACCAACTCTACATTGTTGAGCACCACACAGAGCTGGGAAGGTATGACCAGAGGCAGCTGGACTGCTGTCAAGGGAGTGGGAGGGTGACCCCATCCAGCCACCTGCTGGCCTCACCTGACATCCAGCCACTCACCTGTTCACTCACTGCCTCCCCAGCAGCCCCTGGCTGGGTGTCCACCTTCTTCCTCAGCAGTTCCGTGTAGAAGAGTGAGGCCTCACACATATCCTGGGGCAGAGATGGACTGGAAGCTTGGGACCTTGCCTTTGCCCCATCTCCTGATCTACTCCCCACATACCCTCAGCCCATGTACCTGGCTGAGCTGAGTGCCTAGTCCCTGGGCCTGGGCAGGGTCAGGCCAGGCCAGGCGGACCCAGAGCTCCTGGATGTGGCTAAGACAGAGGCTGGCGGTGGCTGCAGAGCTGCTGTGTTTGGAAGCCGCATCCACAGGCTCCAGCTACAAAGGCAGAAGGGGACTGATGTTGCAGGGTACAGGGTGAGGCAGCACCATGCAAGTGAGCACACACTCACCGTGTCTACATCCACAGCTCCCTGCAGGCGCCACTTGGCCTGGTCCCTCAGCACCTGCAGCCAGAGCTTCACAGCTGGCAGAAACGCAGTGTGGATGCCAGCCAGGGCTAATGAGCGGCTTTCCCTGCAGTGAATGTTTGCTCAGAGCCCATCAGGACTCCCATACCTTCACTCAGAAGTCTCCAGGTTCAGAGCTAAGGGCATACCAATTCTAGGGAGGGTACTCACCGTCCAGGAATGCAGCTCCAGAAGCGCTGGGTATCTGCCAGGGTCAGGTACAGCTCAAAGAGCCCTGAGGCCACCTCTAGGTTCATCTTGGGGCTCAGCTCCTCAGTCAATACCCATGCCTCCTCAGCCACCTGCCTCAGATGATGGGATTAGGCCACTGCCAAAGTAAATCTAGGGACCCTCTTAACCAGGGACTTCTCCCTGGTCTCCAGAACCCACAGGCACCCAGGGTAAGGAACTCCCCCCTCACCAGACGTTCCAGCTGCCGGAAGGTAAGGGTGAAGAAGTCCACCTTAAGGATACTGCAAAAGACATTCCTCAGCCACCTGTTTCCCACCAGTCAGCCCAACCATCCCAACCCAGCCCATTCTGGCCTAGTAGCAGCATCCAGGGGAAGGGCCTACCCATGGAAGAGGCTGGCGTAGACCCCATAGCAGGACTGCAAGTCCTCATAGATGATGTCTGCAAGCTCAACAAGCCCCACTAGGCGCTGCGGCCCTGGCTGCAAGAAAGCCAGGCTTGGAGTGACCAGTGTACCCCCCGAATGCCCCGTGTCTCCAATCCATGCCATCCAGATCCACACCTGCTCTCGAGGACTCTTGGTGTTCAGGAGTTGGTCGTACCACTCACGGTTGCCTCGCTGGAGCAGCAGCCAGTAAAGTAACACAGTGGATTGAAGGCAAGAATCAGATTAAGCAGCTGTGGACAGCAGGGCCTGGCAGGGGCCAAGGGAAGGAGAGCTAGGATGGATGCAGACACACCTTCAGGGCAGCAGCAATGTCCATGTTGAGCTCTGTCTCAAAGGGACAGATCTGAAAGGCTGGCTGGAAAAGCTGTAGCTTCTCAAGGCACCTGGTGAGGACAGTCAGCTGAGGAGGCCCGTTCCAACCCCTACCCTCCAGCCCCTCAGCCCTGCTGTGCTACACCCACTTCAGCAGCAACTCCAAGCGATACACAGCCGTGCTGTTGGTGGCAGGGAAGTAATCTCGGAGCTGGCGCAGTAGCCTCAGCCCAAACTCCGAGAAGGCAGAAAAACTGTCAGCCAGGCTCTCCTCCTGTAGGGAGCGGGTTCTTCAGTCAAGACAGGACAAGGTCCAAGGCAGCTTTGCTACAGACACTAGAAAACCACTGCTTCATGAAGCTAGCCCAGTCCCTTCCCAATTGCCTGTCCCGCTCTCAACTCCCACAACTCTTCCCTCACTGCACCTATGAGCAACTCCTGTCCCCTCTGCTCCATACTGCCAGTGCCCAATTGTTCCTGCTACTCAGATGCTAGCCACCTCAGAGACTTGGCCTCAGCCCAGGCTGACCTTTGTGGTACCCTTCCAAAGTTACTCCATTGCCACTACCACTGCCCATCACTCTCTCCTGTATCATGTTTCCAACCCCCATGAGGGCAGGCCTCTGTCCCTTGGCTCCCAGTGAACTCTTTACCAATAGCACACAGACCTGTACCATGCCTGTGCCCACCTGTTCCTGGGGTAGTGAAGCTGCCTCCTCCCAGTGTGCCTGCACATCTTCCAGCAGCCCCAGCAGGTAGCCATAGTCCAGGGTGCGCATCTGATGGTGGCGGCTACTGACTTGCCAGTGCCTGTATGAGCCCAAGCTTGTGGTCTGCTCTTGCATAGTAGGTCCCAACCCATAGCACTGTTGTTTCCCATGCTCCACCCACTTACAGCCTTCCCAGGAGGCTCTACCCACAAGGGCCACCCTGCCTACTTACAGCACTGCCAGCTGCAAGGGTGACAGATTGCTTTGGGCTCCATGCAGACACAGGATTGTGGTCCCGGGCCCACTAAGCTCACCATGCCAGTTGCTGGAGTTTGGCTGGAGAAGAAAGCCAGGGTAGGCAGAGGCCAGAGAGCCACCCCACCCTATTCTGGGCCCCTTACTCTACTCAGCAGCCCAAGGCCATCCACTACCTCTTCCACTCGATGCTCAAACCGCAGGACACGGCTGAGGAGCAACAGGTAGGACAGGAAGCCCGAGCGTCCTCGCTGACTCATAGCAGTGTCCCTCTGGAAGGCAGAAGCTGAGATCTGTCATCAGTTCTGCCTGGGCCCTGCAGGCAGGGGTGCTGATGTGGCTCCCATAGCTTCCCACCTGGGTGGTGATCAGCTTGAGGACCAGGTGGCAGTCTCCCTGCACACGGGAGGCACTGGAGCGTGGTTCCAGCTTAAACCAGCGGTCAGCACCTGCCACAGGCACCTCCTGGGAGGAGCAGGATGGGAAGGTGTGACCTTGAGACTCTACCCTTCCTTCCTCCCACAGTCACAAAGGGCTCAGTGGTAGGGTGCTTTTGAAACCCAGAAAAGACAAAACAAAACAAGCTGGGACACTGTGGAGTAAGGAATGCTGAGTAGGTCCCCAGTGCAGCCCACCTCCTCTAGCCCCAAGAGAGTGGGATGCTCTATGGGAATCATAGGCCACTGCCTCTGGAGATGTCCAAGAGCTCTGGAGCACTCCCACATACCCACCAAGGATCCTAATCACCCATACACACCTAGTTAGTGTTCCCTGAGTGGCTCTGTCCCATCCCTCCCCACACACCCTGATAGGGATATTGAGGCATCCCAGGAAGTCATCAGTGTGGTCCTCGGTGGGCCCTGATGTACCATTTGCACGGGCTGACTTGACAATCTGCTTGAAGTATCTGGGCACAACAGGGTAGACAGCAGGGTGGTATCACTCTGGTGGTTCTGGAAAGCCACTGACCCTCTGGCTAAGCTGCATGCAGGTCTGGGGTTATGACTCCCCACCTCCCCCACCTTATACCTGCTCATGCCCTTCAGGCCAATAACTTCATTCAGCTTCCTGCATGCTTCTGCCAGGGATACGTCATCATCGTGGTCCCTGAAGATGGTTTGACTGGAGTTCCCATCCCAGCCCTGAGCCTGGACTCCATTCCTTCCCAAACCAGAGGTGCCACCCCCATATGCCCTGCCAAGCTTAGGGTCCTCTACCAGATGTCCAGGTGCAGCTGGTCCGTGTTGACATCCTCAATTTCACTGAAGAGAAGACAGAGAAATGTCTATGAAATTCCCAGGCCACATCTGGCCAGGGTTCAGGCAGGGAGATGTCCAAGAGCAACCAGTACTGACTATTTCTCCACACAAACTACTGGGCTCACATCTTAACCTCTATCTGCTACCAGCTATGTGGCCACAGGGGCACAACATCTGTCTGAGGGTCTTAGAAAGTGTATGTGTCACCAGTTCCTCATAAGAGTTGCCTGGGGCAGCAACAAGTGGTCATCATTTGGAGTATTTGGCTATCATCAGGAGTCTTACAACAGGAAGTGCTCCTTCCACACTGGATTCAGGGTGCTGCTCTTGACCTCAGTGACCTGGATACACTTGGCAGGCAGTGGGCTGCTACGCTTGCTGCCTTTGCGGAAGCCAAAGCGCTGCTCCTTCTGCCCACTTGACTCCTGTGGGACACTTGAGGCCGGCAGGATGCCCAGCATGCAGTATGGGTCACTGAAGCCTGAAATGGAGCAGAGTCTCAGCCCTTGGCCTTCATGTTCTCCACTGTTCACAGCTTCCAGGAACAGCTGCCAGGCACTGTGAAGGCTTGCCAGATACCCACTCACCATTGGGGTCTTTAGCCAGAAGGTTCTTGGCACGCATGACAGAGACTTTCAGGGCATATGTGGGAGCCTGCAGACAGAAGGGCACTGGGGGACTTGACAGAACTAAGCATCCTCAGCATGCATGTTACAGTCCCCTTTTCCTGATACCCTGGCATCCCTTCCTGCCACACAGACACTGCTGCTGACCAGCCAACATCTGCCTGGGTGTGCATAGCCTCACCTTGGCTTTCTTCACACGTGCAATGGCCTCCTTGTGTTCTTCAGAACTGGTGCCAAACACCTGTGGATAGTGGGCAGGTAAGCAGGACCCTGGGGAGAGGCTAGAGCTGTCTTGGGAGTCTTAAGGAATGTACACAGGGTGAATGTCCCTCTGTCCCCCTGCATGGAAGGCCACTGCCTAACTGGGGCTATGATTCTGAGCATTCAGGGGAGTGAGCAGGGGAGGGCATATGGCACAAATGGAATGTGTGGTAAGCAGGGAAGGGACAGGATAATTCAGAGCATAACCCAGTACACTGGTATGTGTATTTTGTGTTGTCATCCTGGTGATAATGGCTCTCTCTCTCTCTCTCTCTCTCTCTCTGTGTGTGTGTGTGTGTGTGTGTGTGTGTGTATGGCCCCACACATATCCCAGTCCTCCCCAGAGTAAGGCAGGGTGGGTGGGGCCCTTCTCACCTGCTGAAGGTAGCTTAGCAAGACTTCCTCGTCATCTACCTGGTCAGGGCCCATGGTGCCTGCCCGGTGGAGGACTGTGTATAAGGACTCCTCGTAGAGCATCTCCACCTTCAGGAAACAGGCCCTGAGTTCCCAGCCACAGCAGAGCATCTCAGTCCCTGCTCTACCCTTCTGGTGCATAAGCCCCAAGCAGCTCCTCCCACTACTGAGTGGATCTCCAGCCTCTGCTCCTGCTCATCCAACTACACTACCCACCTCTCACCAGACAATGGGCCCTAAAATCCTGGAGAAAGGAGTTACAGTCACTCCCTGGGCTTTGACACCCCTGACACACATTACCTCTTCCTGGGTCAGGGTTCTCAGGCCACGGTTGGGGTCCACAGGCTCAGCAGGGGCTGGAGAACCACTGCGCAAAAGAACCTGTGAAGGAGCGTGCCAGGTGAAGGTCTGTAAAGGTAAGGGCCCCTTAGTCTGCCGCTGCCCCAAGACCCTCTAACTGGCAGCTTGATGGTGCTCCAGGGGATGAGAGGACAGAGGTTTGAGGTGGGGGGTCAGATAGGACCTAGGACAGTAGCCTGTGTGGAGTAGCAGTCCCTAGACCATTTAGAAATGGAGTCCTTACCTCAGGGCATGGCAGGCCCTGTCTGCCATCCCCCTTTTTCAAGATGAGGCGCATGTGGGCGAAGAACTCCACACCATCCCCAGGTTTCCTGGAGGAAAGTCTGGGTCAGGACATGATTCAAGGAACCATGGATCAAGAGGACAACCACAGTGTTCTTGGCCTTGAGCTCAGCCCCTTCTGGTCTCCCTTCCCACCCAAGCGGATTGGCGGATTGGCACTGCAGGTGAAGGCCAGCAGGTGAAGGGAGGCCAGGCATGCATGCCCTACAAGGTCAGCCCTGAGGTACCCACCAGGCCCCTGTGGGGGGCTCCTGTGAGTCTGTGCCTGTGCTCTCAGGGTCCTGCTCCGTCCTGCGGCGGAAGGAAGGGCACACCTGCACCTGCCTGAGCACGCTGCTCTTGATGTCCAGCAAGGTTGACATGGCAGCCACCTGCAGTGAGCACAACACCAATTTGCCCACTGCTGAATCAATCACTGCACCGCTGAAGCTAAGTAAGAGGGGATAAAACCCACGGGTCTGACACCACCCTGCACTGTGCTGAGTCCCTGGAGGAGACTGAATGGACGCTTCTGCCACACTGGACAAGTGATGTACTAGCCTTTGAGTCCCTTGTGCAGTGGCCCTGGGATGTGGTGATTGATACTCTCAGACAGGAGTGCCAGGCACAGCGCTGGTTCTGTGTGAAAGTACTGCTGGGAACTCAGTGGAGACAGGTGTGGTCTGCTCCCACATCCAAGGCCAACATCCCAGCTGAGCCCTAACCACCTAGGGTAGCATGACCGAATGTGTGTTTCCTGTGTCCTCACCAATACCCTTGTCCACCAGGCCTTTTCCACAAGAGGCCAAAGCAGTGAGGCAGGGCACTAGTCTGTGGTTTGGCCCTTAAACCCATGAGTCCAGGGTAGGGTTGGCACCTGTCCCTAAGGCCAGAATGCCCAGGAAGGAGCAGCTCTTTTTTCCTAACACACATCCAACACAACATAAGGGGCCAGTACCCCCCAAGGCAGGTTTATCACCCCACAATCAGTAAAAAGAGAATGAAGCTCACGTGTCCCATTTGGGAAAGGCTGAAAGTATTCATCCGCATCATAAGCTCCCTGCCTACTAGTCATTGAATCAATTGCCTGCCTGTTGCTGTGGCAACCAAGCTATCCTGCTGCATCCTACATTCTGAATCCTGCCAAGGTGGCCTGGCTGTCATCTCTAGGAGAGTGGTCTTACGAACTGCAAATGGAGTCTAGGCCCAGGCTGACACTAACTTTGACCCTATGGCCTATCCTCAGCCATTCAACTCTGTCCTTGAGGTTCAGGGGTGAAAATGTATGAACTGAACACATCTTTAGCCCTGGTAGGTGCCTGGGACATCAGGGATCACAGTGGCAATTCTGAAACTGAATACCAGGAGGGCACCCTTCTCTTTGGGGTGATGGGCTTAGGATCATCAGAGAATCTCTGCTTCTCTTATGTTCGTTGAGTTCCCAGACCCCGCCCACCCACATTAAGGAGGAAGAGCTGGTGGTATCCACATCTGCATAACCTTCTTTGGCAAGGACTGTTTACTCTGCAGTTCCCAAATTGAAGGGTAGTCTGGCACCTGGGATACCGTGGCCTTCCATCCATTTCGACGACACCACTTTTTCATTCCCTACCCTGGGCCACACTTCTGGGCCTGGGTCCCCTTTCTTTCCCAAGAAACATTATCCCACATTCAGGCCATCTCTGTCACATGGCACCCGCCCCTTGGAGTCCCTGTCTTGCTGGCCGTATTAACAATATACATATGTCTGTGCCTGCCATCCACCACAGGACACTGGCACTACCCAGTTTCATTAGTGCTAGCAAGGAGAACTTGTCACTCCCACCCATTTCATAAGACAGGAAATGGACTCCACAGCAGGTTCTGCTCCTGGCCCAGGGACTCAGGGTTGGTTTAAGGTTGCAGAGCTTCTTTCTGTCAGAGAGCCTGTCTGTGGTGAGAAGCTCTCCGGCTTACCTCTCTGTTCCCACGATTCCCACTTGTTCAGGCCAGCTCTCCTCAGGGGTGATGCATTCTAACCCCTTTGCTCCAACCAGTTCCTATCTGGTGAGACCCCAGAGCTTCAGATGTGAAGGAGGCCAAGTGGCTCTGCACCCTGAGGGGAAGCCCCCCAAACCTCATCCCAAATATAGGGGCCCAGCCACATGTGGCCAGTCCTGAGGTCCCAGGTGGCCAAGTGTCACAGGCCCAGCTCCTCTCTAACTAAAGGGAGGAGCTGCTCCCCCTGCACGCCAAGAAGGAAAGCCGCTGCTACTTGAGCTGTTGCCAGGGCAACCGTCAGCTGCATCAGTGTGTGATGGGGCTACAGGGGCTCACAGTTCCAGAGACAAATGTGACGCAGAAGCAAAGTAACCTGACAGTGTAGGAGCTAAAGGATGAACCCCTGCCCCGGCTCAAACAAGGAAACAGGTGTGGCCTTGGGAACTTGCCCAGGGTCACCGCCAGCATGTGGTATCCTGGGATTTAAGGCTCTGTTGTGCAAACACTGTATTCTCCTGTGGTGTCCTGAGCTCGGGTTCATCTGTGCCCCCCTAGAGTCTGTTGCTAGGATGAAGCCAACAGCAATATGTCAGTACCAGTTTCCATAAGAGCTAGCTCATCCTGATGCTCAGAAACAGCTCTGGTTCCCTTGGAAACCTCGGGCTACCTCAGCAGCTGATCAGTTCTCTGACCTAACAGCCCAGGCCCTGAGAGACACCTGTCAAAGAGACCTCTGACTGTGCTCAGCTAGGGCCCGCGTGCATTTGGATTTCTGGAAACATGGATTTCTGGAACATCAACCTGTAGAGGGCAGCAGTGAGCTAAGGGCAGAGCTACCCCCAAGCCCCACCTTCTACACCAGTCTTTCTGGTGGCTCAGAATCCATCCTCTAATCCTCTATTTCACTGTCCCTCCTGGGCTTGGATAGTAGTACAGCAGTATGTACTCACAGCCTTGCTCACACCCAGTCACTAGGACCAGAGTCATAGCTTCCAACTGTCCAGTAAGAAAGGAAAGGACCAGCCAGGAAGCTCTTTCCATAAGAACTGGGGACCAAGCCAAAGCTAGTCACCTCATTCCTGTCTGTGCTGGGGCAAGATATGCAGAGGCAGGCCTTAACCCAGGACTGCCACTCTAAGCTGTCACCTACCAGCCAGCCATTTGAAGATCTGGTGGCAGTGAGGCAGATAATTTAAGGGCAGCTGAGGAGAAGGGTGGAGAGGTTTTCCTAGGCTCCCAACCCACAAGAAACACTACAGTGCTGAGGAGGACACCTTTAGTGAGTATGGACCTTTGGAAACTGGGACAGATTAATGTGGTGGGTGACATCCCGGGGTCTCTTTGGTCTTCTCTGCTTTTTTCCCCCTCTTCCTGGCCAGTCCCCACCTGACCCCTCAGGCCCTTCTCAAGTCTTCTTGGATTCCCAGATCTCTCCCTGGCCTCAGAACCTCCCTGACTTCCCTCCTCATGTAGAACAGTGGCCCAGTACAGCTCATCTGGTCTACCAGTTACACATGCTGCTCAGCCATTCATTCCTCCCTGATTTCCCAAAGAGGAGCCAAGGAATCTGCACTTTGATCTCTGTAAGTGAACTGCAGCTTCTCTGGCCAAAGGCCAGCAGCAGGCAAGCTGGTGGATGCTCTCCACACTCCACTGATTGGGAATGATCTACTCTTCCAGGAGCCTTACCTGCTACTTACCTGTCTCTGTTGAGTCGCTCCAGATAGGCTGTTTTTGGTGATGGGGAGGGGGGATTGTGGTTACCCTCCCAGGTTCTATTGAGGTTTCTTACCCTGGAAGGCAGGAGGTCCGAGGGGAGTATGTGTAATATTTCTGTCTGTCTCTCTCTCTCTGTCTCTGTCTCTGTGTCTCTGTCTCGCCATCTCTTTCTGTCTGTTTCTGCCTGTCTTTGTCTCTTACACACACACACACACACACACACACACACACACACACACACACACAAAACATCAGACTCCAGACCAAATGGTGGGGCCGAATTCCTGAGTGATCAGGGAGAAACAAAGCTTACCCTGGCAGGGATTTCAGGTTAGTAAGAGCAAGCAAGGGTCTCATGGTCATCCGTCATCGGAAAGTGGGAGGGACACGGGCCCTGGGGGCCATTTACCTCCTGCTAACTTGATGGGATTCAGTCAGCTAGGAAGACTTCAGAGAAACCCCGCGGGGCGTCTCCGAGGTCCCCCAACACCTTCTAGTCAGCGGCCTCTACTGGGAAGAGGGGGTTATAGTCAGGTGGCCCAGCAGCAGCGGGCCGTGGGAACTGTGGTTGCAGGTGCGCACTCTCTGGGTCGTGAGGTCCCGCCCTTCAACCCTCACCCGCATTCTGCAGTGCGGACCCCGAGGCGGCGTCCTTACCCCGCACAGAGCCTAGGATGCCGGCCGTGCGACCCCGCCCCTCTGAGTACGCGCGGCCTCAGTTTCCCCAGGGCCTCAGTTTCCCGTTGCCCCTAAAGCCTTCAATCCCCAAACCCCATGGAGAGCTGAGTGTAGTAGCCAGGAGGCCTGAATCCGAGGGGGCGGTCGTATTTGTCCGTCCGTCTGTCTTTCTGGGTGGGTGGGAGGCAGGTTAAGCCCCGACGGCAATCTGATGGCACCTGGCAGGAGTTACAGCACTCACCGTGGACAGGGTCGGGGGCCACAGGGTCGGGGGTCCCTGCTGGCGTCGCTGTCTCACTGGCTGGGGACACCAAGGCACAGCGACCGCTAGCAGCCGCGCGCACTGGAGACTGAGCACTGCAGAGCGGGCGCATCGGGCGGGGGGCGCGGGCGGGCGGAGGCGGGGCCTGGCCTCGTTTGCTGGTCAGAGGTTCCAGCTCTGTGCTCCTCCACCCTGCGCATCTGGGGTCGGGAGGGGGTTCTTGCCCACCTGGTGCTGGCCAGAGAGTCCCTGCTCTGAGCTCGGAGCTCAGTAACCCACAGGTGGGTGCAGAGAGGGGCGCTCGCTTGAGTGCTAGCCCCTCCATCACTACCACCATCACCACCACCCCGCCCTGAGAGAGGAGGCTGTCGCGGGGTCTCCTTGTCTCCTTCCCAGGGCTGCAGGGAAGAAGCTACAGTTGTCCAAAGGAAACACAAAGTGCCTGGGTTTCTTGAAGTGCTGTACACTCATATCCAGCCAACCCTCTCACTAAAGCTCTGCCCCTCAATACTGCCTGGAGCTGCTCTCTTCTAGGGAAGTCAGCTCTGGCATTAACCTGGGACATCTTATGACGCCACTGCTATCCATGATTTTGTGCAGAAGATTGGGTTAGGCCACAGTAGCTGGATCCTGCTGTTTGAAGCCCACTTATTCCCTAGATGCCCCTCCTCATCTTCCACCACTTGAGCAGAGTGATGGCCACCTGGGGGCTTATTAAACCAGTTATCTGTCCAGTCCCAAATGTGCTAGCTCTGGAGCTGGGGCAGAGGGAGTGAGTACCTGACAGGGTTCTTACTATAGTGGGTTCTCAGCTACCCATGGAGAGCTGCTGAGTTGTTCTTGACTGTTTCGGGGCTCAGTAGGTCTCTGGGGTCCAACACCGACCTCGGTAGGATACTACTGGCCACCTTGCTTTGGAGTTTATCCCAAAGGTCTTGTTCTTATGGGAAGGACACCAACAAGGGTGAGGATCAGGAAAGCAGGTTTGGAAATCCTCCACCCCAGACTGTAGCAAAGACCATCTTCTCTGGGGAGGCCAAACTGAAATGGGCTTCAAAAGGAGTGTTGGGCAGGGGCCTGTGTTCCTCATTACCCAGAACTGGGGAGGAGACTTTGGGGAGGCAGCAGCCTGACAGCAGCCCTTCATCCCAGTGACAGCAGCCCTTCATCCCAGGGAGCACACAGGTGAGGTGGATGTTGCCACCTGGCTCTATCCCAGATCACATCTACGTCAAGTCCTACACCCATCACTGTAAAGACAGAACAAAATATTGTCTCACAGGATATTCGGTTCCCACAGTCAACCTCCAGCTTGGCACAGCCAGGTCAGGCAAAGGGGATAAAAGATGTGACCCCACTGTCAGGATGGGCATGTCAGATGATAAGCAGGGGAGGGGTCTAGGACTCTGCTCCACACTGTCTCTCTGTAGGGATAGGAATTGGAGTGGGATGGCTGACAACCCTCCCAGGATCTGGAACTGCAGAGCCCACTAGTGAAGTCTTGCATAAGGTTTTGCCAACCTGTTGGAACAAACATAGTCTGGTTGCCATGGTGATGGTAATGGCTTCGGGTAAAAGGATGAGCTAGAGGCTGCTGTAAACAGGAAGTGGGGGGGGAGCCCCACTGCAGGGGCTCAGCTTCCTAGATGATAGAATAGATGGGTGAGACTTGCTCCTGTCTTTGACAGGGAAACTGAGATTCAAACATGGAAAGAGGCTTTGAGTCACATAGCAACAGACTGAGTCCCAAACCCAGCCCCAAGAGCCTAGTTTTCCCTGGGCTCTTTCTTCCACAGACCTTTAGTGTGTCACTGTGTATGGGATGGGTGTGTGTGTGTGTGTGTGAATGAATGACAACCCATTAGTGACTCATGTTGTCATCTTTCTTGACTCATTTTAAGGCTGTCATGGGTCAGAGCTGCAGGGTCACCTGGGCACATTCCTCCTTTACTCAGAGCCTTGGTTGCCCTCATCTGTAATAGGAGATGCAACTGACCCTAGAGATGCTGAGGAACCTTAGTTCCTGGGCCCGGCCTGAACCTGGAGCCAAGCTCCTCCCATGGCAGGGAAAGGCAGACTGCCTAATGAAGGCTCATAGAGTCAGAGGGCTTTGGGGCTTTGGCGAAGCATCCCCAGGCCTGCAATGTATTCACTTGCTGAAAAGTGGCTCTCAGGGTATGTGTGGCTCAGGGTAGCCTTCTGCCTGAGAAGCTGGTCCTTGAACTGCAGTTCACACCAAGTATTTTGTGACTTTCTTGCAGCCAGTATCCACATACCTAGAACCAGTTCATGTCTGGGTATTACCACACATGAAGCTTTTTTATTTGTTTTAAACCAAAAGCCAAAACCAATCATGTTCTCAGGCAGCTCAGGTTGACTGCAAACCTCAAACTTGCTATGTGGCCATGGTTAACTTTGATTTTCTGATTTTTCTGCCTATCTCTTTGAAGTGCTGGAATTACAGGCATGTGCCACTGTTCCCAGATTTTTGCAGTTTTGGGGACTGAATCCAGGCCTTTGTGCACACTAGGCAAGCACTCAATCAGTAGCTACATCATTAGGCCAAAGACTGACTAATTTGTTGGGTCTGAGTCCATCTCTAAAGTGCCTGCTGAGGAACACAAGCTCTTGGCACCTGTCTCCAGGGCCAGTGAGGGATAGTGTACTAGGGCCCATTTTCCATTGTATGGTCAAAGGCAGCACCCCTCCACACCTGTGCATCAGCTCCCACATTCAGGTTCCTGCCTTGTCTTTGAGTTCCTGTCCTGACTTACTTTAATCATGAACAGCAATGTGAAAGTGTAAGCCAAATAAACCTTTTTTCCTCCACAACTTGCTTTTTGGTCATGTTTTGTCACAGCAATAGAAACCCTAAGACCATAATGAACACTATGGACAGAGCACGAGGTCCAAGCTCCTGAGACCTTGGGAACCCAATGGGTGGGCCAGTCCTAAACACTAGCATCCCTGGAAATGTTGAAGACTATATAAAATAAACATTTTAAAACTGTGTGTGAGTCATTTGTCTGTGTGAGTGTATTATTGGATCCTTTGGAAACTGAGTTACTGGCAGTTATACAACAGCCTGACATTCCTGTCAGAGATCTTAATCACTCTCCCTCAACCATGAAGGATGATTGGTTTCTATCAATCAACAGGGACTTAGACTGGGTGGCCCTTAGGATGATGAAACTGGGCAACGGGCTTCTGAGGGGAGTTTGCAAGTAAGAGAAACACTCTGAGAAGTCCTGAGTGGATCAGACCCACAGGAGTAGAGTAGCTAGTGCATCAGGAGCCCTGGCTAAACGGGGGAGAGGCTCTGGCTGCCCTACCTCATGTCTCAGCTCAGTGCTTGCTAAATGTACCACTCTGTGCCTCAGTTGCCTTGTCTGTCTAGCAGGAACACACTAGTTTCATAGGGCTGTTATAAGGAGTCAATGAATTGATCCACACAAAGCTCTCAGAATCATCAATGGCTCTAAGCCTCAACTATTGTTAGAATTAGAGGGATTTCACAAAACCATGGAAAGTCCAGGAGAAAACATCTGTTTTCAGAAGTTGATCAGAGGCTGTATTTCTCCAGCCACAGCTCCCACTTCAGACTCAAGGAGCACTCACTTTGATGCTTGTTAGTCAAAACTTCCCTCACCAAGACCCACACAGGTACCAGACCTTACTTTAGCTGGCTTGGGGGGATGCTGGTGAGATGTGATAACAGGTGCACATGGATAATGGGTATGAGAGAAACACACTAAGATGAGCAGAGTTAAGAGGCAGGGAAGAGGAAGCCAAGGACACCACCTGAGGGCTGCAGTTTGTGGAAATGCTTTAATTAGAGGATTTGTAGATACAGTGGTTTATCTGTTGCCCACAATTCCTTACCAATGAGGCCTCATGCTGGGATACCCTCCTC
The DNA here is from genome assembly GCF_943737965.1 of Phodopus roborovskii. Taxonomy (NCBI): domain Eukaryota; kingdom Metazoa; phylum Chordata; class Mammalia; order Rodentia; family Cricetidae; genus Phodopus; species Phodopus roborovskii. The sequence goes on along the minus strand of NW_026126407.1, from coordinate 48,520,608 downwards.
CCCACCATCTGAACACAGGATGGTCACAGACCACATTCTCATGTTACAAGATTGACATCTCTGGTAGCCAAGGACTGTAGTACAAAAGGAACATTTCATAGCTGGAATCACTACAGTTTGCTAGAAACATCAGTTACTTTAGAATACTTTAACTATAAAATATATTGAATTTCCATATATTAACCATATACATGTGTACCTATTACTAAATGTAGTCAGTTGTTACAAAATAAGACATTCTGAGAGCAGGCTACACACACACACACACCTGAACTCCCCAGGTGAGGCCCTGTGCCACCAACTGCAACTGTCCATCCAAATGGGGCTCCGGCCTGCATTTGTGGCTAAATATACCCATGAGGCACTGGTAACCCAGTCTGTACAGGTGCCACCAGCTGTGGGAGCACAAGTCCCTCCAATTTCAGAGTGAAGACTCCTGGTTGCAGAACTGGGAATGGGCTCAGCCCTCCCTTGCTTGGTCCCTGAACTTGAGCCACTGGTGACTGGTTCCCATGCCAAGGGTCTTCCAGGGGGTGTCAGGAACAAATCTGATGGACACTGTGATCACTGGCTATGTCCACTCCATCTCCTTGTGGTCTGTGGACCCAGGCATGGGCTACAGGCCACTGCTAGATAGCAGTTTCACCCTAGACCAGGTCCAGCAAGCAGAGTATGTGGACAATGGTACCCGAGGTCATCCTGTGCCTAGCACCCAGGCTGTAGGGTGGGGCTGAAGGCAGGCCAGGAGGTGCAGGAGCTGTGTGCTCAGGTGATCAGACAAGGGCCTGCTGTTTGCCAGGACCAGTGGCAGGATTGCCTCCTCCAGGGTGCAGGGGCAGGGCATCAAAAGGCCTGAAGCCAGCTACCAGGGCCCAGTGAGGCCCACAGTACTAGCAGGCAGGGAGATCAATGCAGGTCATTGTGTCCTTGGCCCTCACTTGGCCACAGCCTTGGTCTGGATCAGCCAATCTTTCACCCTGTTGGGTTTACAAGGCTGGATGTGGATTCCGACTTCTTGAGGTTCTCATGCTGCCTGGTACCTTAAAGGCCCAAAGACCCAGGTGGGGAGAACAGAACACACTTCTGTACATAGTCCTATTTACAAAGAACCAGATGAAGCTGGAGCTGCAAGGGGCCTGGGCACAACTCTAACAGAAGCTGTAAGAACTCCTAGGTGCTAGTCCTGGGGCTCAGCCTTGGTGCCTGGCAAAGGCTGCAGCCATATAAGGAGGGCCAGACATACTAGTACCTCCTCATATTTTAATGATGATAATGCAACAAAAAACCTTTATATAAACAGTTTATTTACTCTAAACAGCAACACAGACAAAACGCCATATAAACACAAAGGAAGAGGTGCAGAATGGAGACGCTGGCCAACTTTGGATCTGAGGCTCAAAAGCAACAGCCAAGGTTTATGAGGAGGACGAGGATGGGGAGAGAGGGACAGTGTGGATCTGTCATACAGCCAGCTAGAGGCCAGAAACAGTGAGAAGCATGCCTGCATCCGAGCGCAAAGAACCTAGCTCCTAGGGGCTTACCAAGTACAAAAGTTTATCATTTTACAGCAGTTGAAATACTGACATCAATATTAAAATAAAAGCAAGTTTTACATAACAATCAAAAATACAAAAGACTGAAGGAAGAGACCCTGTATGAAAAACTGGGGCAATTCAGCGAATTGAGACTGTAAATGCCAGTGGCGGAAATGGAAAAATGGCGCCCACTCAACCCTCCCAGGTGACTAGTAACTGTACGCAGCGACTTAGATCTGCAAAAGATTGTAAACAAGTTCTTGCCAAGCCAATCCCTTCCTCGTCATGGAGCCACAGTGCCGCTGCTTATGAGGGGGCAAACTTCTTCGCTTGTGCTCGAACCCTTTTCTCATATTCCACTCTGTTTTGGCTGAGAGGGTCAAGAGAGAAAAAAAGAGTTAGATAAGGTGGTAACACAACCTGCTCACTGAGATAAACAACACACCCAGGGGCAGCAATCTCCTCAACCTCTTAGGAACAGAACACAGACCACCACATGGGGGACAGTGGCCTCAGCTTCCTGTTGTGCTATGTCTAGCCTTTTATTGGGAGTCTGGAGCGCACAGCACTCACAGCACACTCCCATGACTGACTAGTAAGTGCAGTCTGCTGTCTCCACTACTGGGGAACTGGGTCAGTGAACTCACCATATCACTGCCTAGAAGTCTTGGCTAAACTGACTTCTTTTCACCCTAGTCTCTGGGAACCCAAGTGTGCACCTCCAACTAGCACGTATAGCAAGACTAGTTGTAGTCAGCCACAAAGAGCAAGTATGAGACAGTGCTATCAACTAAAGAAGAGCCCATTGGCACTAGGTTTCGCTCAGTTCCGTAACAGGTATGAGCATCTGTGGGCTTTCAATATGGAAGGCACGAACCCACTGTTGAGACTTCAGACCTAAGCTAGCCTGCACTGTGTATGGGAACAGAAAACTGACATAAGGGGAACAATATGACCTTGAGGCCTGTGGGAACAAGAAGACATTTACATGCTGGGCTCCTTAGGGCAGCAGTCCTTGGGCGTCTCATTGTACAGCCAGACGATAGCATAAACTATTAACACATCAATGAACTTGTCAAGTGTCTCTATTGGGCAAGCCTGAGCCCAAGCTGCCCGGCCCCAGAGTTTACAGACACTATTAAAGTTGAGAGACAGGATAGCCAAGGTACATATGACAGGTTCTTGTGCCAAGGCCACCCCAGAAACGCCCAGTACCAGAATCCTAGCAGGGAGGACATAATACTAGAAGTACATGCTAGTCCTGGGAAGGGGCTGACGCTACCACGAGGGCAATAGCCTAGCCTGCATCCAGTAGTACTGCTATTCATTAAACAATGACAGCAAGCCATCAGCCACTCAATGAAGGACACGAAGCTTCTACATATATAGTGAAAACAAGTACAAAGTAAGCCAGTAACAGATAACTGGATGTTGCAGCACAGAGAACCCTCCAACTCAGAGAATTGCAGTAAGAGCCTATATTATGGAGGTGGGAACCAACCCTTAGACCAGCTGTGAACAGAGCTAGGTCCAGGACAGAGTGCAGTGCTAAGCACCCAGCATAGTGAGAGGCTCCAAGGGTCTGGCAGAAGCATACCTGCTTCATGAGCCATACAGTCCACACACGGCCATTGATAGCATCCCACACAAGGATTAGGCCCAGAGGGAGCCTGGAGTACAGGCAGTCACTGCACAGCAGGCAATACACCAAGTGAGTATAAGCTACACTCAAGGTCCTAGTGACAATTCTAGACGGGCCTGCCTTGGCTGCCAGAGAGGGCTGCACTCAAGCACCGAAGTTGGGCATGCACCCTGAACATACAGTACATCCTTGCAGACAGCAAGGATAAAGCATACACACAGCATGTTTAGTTTGGTTCTGTTAGTTCTTGCTCCATTCTAATTCAGAGGTGGAAATTCTTTTGTGCCTCCCTTGAAGTTACCAGACTCACACCAAAAACATGGGGCCTCTATTTTGAGGGTTTTCCTTGCTGCCTACAGCACTGGTTCAACTGTCTTTCAAATTCTAACTGATCACATGATGTCATCCTCCCGCCAAGATGCAAAAAGAGCCAAAAGCACTGTACTAGCAAAAAGCTGTGCTATTATGCAGCAGGCCACAATTCTTTATACACCTACCACAGATAACTACAAAGTGTCCACCGGTGCCCACCATCACCTGTTCTATACATGCCATCTTACCTTATATCATGCTCTGGTCCCCCGTTCTTGCTCAGGGTAAGCTTCACAATTGCATACATAGTTCTGCTGCTAACAGGTCAGACATGCAGTTTCCTTGATGGTTCTCTGACCACATCCCAGTCACCCACCCAGTGGGAGTTTGCAGCTCTTCCTCAGGGCCTCCCTGAGGAAGTACGATAATACCCCAGAGCTCCTATCTGATAAGTGCCCCATCTGCACTTCCAGGGAAGGAAGGTTTAGCCGGTGGGTGGTTGCTACTAACCAGTAAATTGTGTAGGCCTCTGCTTGAGCTGGGTCTTGAATATTTGGTTCATTTAGAAGTTCTTGTATTCCTAATAAGATCTGTGGGAGAAACAATAGCAATCAGCTAATATTGATGGGGCTTGGGAGTCTGAAAAGTGGCTCCAGCAACCGTGAACAGGACAAACCCATGGGCGGGGTAGCCAGCTGGCCACTCCATACCTGTTTGATCGTGATAGCTGGCCTCCAGTCCTTGTCTTCCTCCAGGATGGACAGGCACACTGTGCCAGAAGGATACACATTTGGGTGAAACAGTGGTGGCTCAAATTTACCTGGAGGACAGGGAAGGAAAGGAATACTTTTGGAGGCAGATGCTGTCCCCTAGCCCAAGCTGCCCTTGCCCTCCTCCTTCCTGACTCTGGAGCACCTTTCAAAGAGAACTCAAACTTGGTAGCAGAGGGGCCAGAAAAAGAAAGATGAGAATACACCTCTTCTTCTTGAGCTAAGCCTAGATATAAGACAACTCTGCCTTGAAGAAACTGGAGAGGCCAGAAGTTGAGGCAATTGAGCCTATGACCTTCTCCTGTGTTCCTAGTCAGAAGGGACAATGTTTTTAAGGCTGGAGGAAACAGGCCAGAATAACCCAAAGACCTTCACAACACAGGCTTCAAGCACACCATGTTTTTTACAATAGAAAACTCTGCATGGCAAGCACCACTCAGACACTGCTCCAGCATCGATAATTTAGGATGTGTCTCACTTTGACCTGGGCAAACTTGTATTTATTTTCAAATAAAAATACAAAAAGTACAAGTCTAAAGGCAGGCAGCCTGGCTTATAAGCATATGAAGGGGTCTGGGGATGTAATTCCTTTCCCTGGTGTATATAAGGCTTTGGACTGAGTTCCTTGTAATGCAGACAAATAGGCTGGGCAGCTGTGATAGCACATACCTCTATCAGGTAGCTACTCTGTAGGCTAGGCAGAGAGAATATGAGTTAAAGGTCAGCCTAGGTGTCTTAGTGAAATCTTGTTTTAAAAGAAATGGCTTAGAGGTTAACAACACCAACTGGGCTTCCAGAGGATCTGGGTTCAATTCCCAGGGCTCCTATGGAGACTCACAACTACTACCTGCTCTGGAGATTTTTTTTTTTTTTTTTAAAGTTGTTCAAGACAAGGTTTCTATTTGTAGCCTTGACTGTCTTGGAATTTACCCTGTAAAGGAAGCTGGCCTCAAACTCAGAGATCTACCTGTCTCTGCCTCCTAAGTAGTACTGGGATTAAAGATTTGTGCCACTACCCTGGGGATGGGGAGAGCAGCTGCTTCCTGCCCAGAGAAGAAGTGTGTCTGTATTTCGTACAAGTTATGCACATGAGTGTTCAGGTGCCCACAAAGGCCAGAGGATCCCCTGGAGCTGGAGTTACAGATGGTTGTGAATTACTCAACTTGGCTCCTCTGCAAGAGCAGCACATGCTCTGATGCTGAGCCATCTCTCTAGCCCCTCACAGAAAGGTTTTCAGTGGATATATAGTTGCTGTTAATGTAGCTTGAGGGCCAAACTAAAGAGTGTAGCCTGAGGGCTGGAGAGATGGCTCAGTGGTTAAGAGCCCTGGGCTTTCCCCCCTCTCCCAGAGGACCTGGGTTCAATTCCTAGCACCCACATGGCAGTTTACAACTGTCTGTAACTCTAGTTCTATGACATCCTCATAGACAAATGTACACATTAAAAAAAAAAAAAAAAAAATCCTGCAGCCTGCTGAGCTTCAGTTACAGTAGTGTTTTAAGAGCCAGCAACATGATTCACTGGGTAAAGGCAGTACCTGCCAACCCTGCCTGATGATTTGGAAGAAGAAAACTCATACATACTATACTGACTTCCACACATATGCTGTTGTACATGTGTATGCTTGCACATACATATTCTTAAAAACATATAGTAACTATTATTTTTTTTGAGACAGGGTTTCTCTGTGTAGCCCTGGCTGTCCTAGAACTTGTTCTCTAAACTGAGCTGACCTCAAACTCAAGAGATCCGCCTGCCTCTACCTCTCGAGTGTGGGGATGAGTGCTAGGGTTAAAGGTATGCTCCACCACTGCCCAGTTAGTTTTGTTAAACTCTAATTGTCCATGAGCTTTAAATAATAAAAAACGTGGGACTGCAGCTCGGTGATGGAGTATTTGCCTAGCATCTGTGAGGGCCTGGTTCAATGTAAAGCACCACAAAAATAAATACTAAATTAATGAAGAAAGATGAGACAGAGAATGACCACCAGCCATTAATGACAAGCTTACAGAAAATTTCCAAATTGTTCCGCACAAGGTTCAGTGTGTGTTGTGGTTGTGGGTTACTGCATGCCACTCCAAGCAAAGCTATAAGAAAGGGCTTGAATGTGATCAGTGCCACTGATATGCAAATGCAGAGGGTAGTGGGCCAAGGTTTTACAACTGGGCCAGGGCCTCCAGGGTCCTGGTTCCCATCTCCAGAGACCTCTGGCAGCTGCCTTATTGTGAGCTGCCATGGAATGCTAAAATCTAGCCTTGGTCCCATAGAAGAGCAGCCAGTGCTCTAAACCACAGTGCCAGCACCACTTCCTGGCAGCTGCTTTAAAGGCATGTCTTATCTTGTGTCCCTTACTGATCAGAAGTGCGGTGTGTTCTCAATAAAAGCCCTTCTCTAGGAGACATCTTTCCCAAATTAGGGCTCATCTTTTTCTTTTAATTGCACTTTTGAGCAAATGCAAGTTTAATCTCATTTAACAACCATGTTTTCTTCTACTAACAATGACTTGCATTAGAATTTCAGCTGGCCCCTACTAGCCCCCTCTACTTTTAGTCTCACTCCAGTAGCAACTGCTTTGAGGCCTGGATCAAACATTAAGGAGTCCACTATTTACTGTCTGGGGGATTTATAAGCCTCATCTTTGTTTCCCTTTACCCTCCATATTTCCCACGCTGCACACCTGAACCATCTGCCTTCTGATTAGCACCAATGAGGTTTCCATGACATTCCTGCCTTGCTTTTGTGAACATGTAGGCATTCCTACCGCTGAGCTCTAGAGAATAGTGGCAGGAGGTCAGCTTTAGTGGTCACAGAAGAGATTATCCCAGAAAACACCCAACCTTTACATCCTGTAGCAAGTACCTAAGAGTTCCTGCTGTTCAGCTCTTGGCTGCATCAGTCTTCCTCCTTTATGAAGAGTCTACTCTGTTTCATGGCTGCTTAACTCCTACTTGGTAACCAGAAGAGCCTGAAATCCAGCAAGGTGTGTTCTGCTTTCCTGCATCTCTCACTAGCTGTGTCTAAGACTGTCTTAACTCCAGGGCCAAACAGACAACAAATCCCTACAGCCAACACCTCTTTTACTTCCCCTACAAAGAATAACTTTCACCCATGGATCATGGAAAACCTCTGGAGCCTTCTCCAAATCTGCCCTATTCCCCATTCACTTGACTGAGCTGAACCTATAGGCTGTGGCAAAGGGGTTCCCCACCTCCCAAGCAACCCCTGATAGTTCCATCACATACCCAGTGAGTAGATATGGCTTTTCTGGACTCTCCACTCTGTTTCATAGTCTGCTCGCCTGCCTTTGTACCAATCCCACATTTAACCATGTCTTAGTAACTAGTGATTCATCCTGCTATAGGGTCTGGATGATCTCTTTACACTGGGTCTCCAGGCCCCTAGAACTTCAAGGAACTGACTGTCTCCACTCTTTGCCATCTCCACACACACTCTGGAGCCTGCCTGATTGAACGGGACACTCTATAGCATATGCAGAACAGCCAGGAGGTCAGTCATCATCCTACATAATTGCCAAGAGTAACCTGGGCTCTTCAGAAATGACCATGGTTTAAAGCTTACAGAAATCATCTTTCAGCTGGGAGGTGATGGCCCGCACCTATAATCCCAGCAATCAGGAGGCAGAGATAGGTGGATCTCTGTGAGTTCAAGGTTAGCCTAGTCTACAGAGCAAGTTCCAGGACAGGGTCCAAAGATAGAGAAACCTTGTCACAAAAAAAAAAAAAAAAAAAAAAAAAAAAAAAAAGGTATCTTGGTTTTCCTTGCCAATCAAGAAACTTCTTGGCTCATTGTATCTGCTTAGGATTCCAGCATCACATGAAAGCAATTGTGTCTGTCTCAATCTTAGATACCTACTCCCAATTAAAAGAAAGCACTAATTGGCTGGTTGTAGTGGTATATGCCTTTAATTATGGTGCTTGGGAGGCAGAGGCAGGCAGACCTTTGAGTTCAAGGCTAGATTAGTTAGTCTACGGCGTCAGTTCTAGAACAGTCAAGGCTACATAGAGAGAAACTCTGTCTCAAACACTGAGACTCAAGGGGATCCCAAACAGAACAAGACTTCTTCATCTAGTGGTTCCTAATAAGCTATATTTAAGTACTCTGGGGGGGGGGGTCACTGTAATGGACATCATCTCTATTTATAAACCAGCTGTGAAAGCTCAGACCTGGTCTTAACCTGAGCAGAATGGTGGTAGTGGTCACTGGATCCCCATGAAGGCTTATCACTCAGGCTGCACACAATCCTTCACTAGGATGCTGGGCATAAATGGGAACAAACAGAATGCAGCAGACTAGAATGAGGGAGACTCTTCTCCTTTGGTGCTTTGAATTGAACTCAAAAGGCCTGATATATGCTAACCACTTACTTTAACCTAGGGGAGCTTCTACATTCCTGCCCTTCTACTCCCCAGTGGCCCCTGCAGGCACCAAAGCACCCAGGAACTTAAGCTTGGAACTCCTAACTTTCTCTCTGACATATGTGATACTTCCTGATTGGCTGGGGTTAGAGACCACATTGTAACATGCACCTCTATCCTGGCAAGCCAACTCACCAAAACTGCCTTTCTCCTAGCATGGATACCCGCCCGCTGGGCAGAGCATCCACAGGCATGGCTCCCAAAGGGAGGATCTGGGAAGGAACTGTAAGGTCTATGCAGAACTTACATTTTGGTGGTGAGGACGGATAGTCATCTTTGAAAAGCATCCGTAGTTTGAATAAGCCTCCTTCCCATGGAGTCTGTAGGAAGGGAACTAAGGTTAGATGTGTGGCTCACTTGCCAAGGTAAGCCCAGGAGAAGTTTCCCCAAACCCAGATCCTTAGTTAGTTCTCTAACTATAACCCCACACCATTATTATACCTCTAGGACTGAAGAAGACTCCCACTGTGCTTTCAGGAACTAGACAAGGGTCTTCCTCAGATAGGATGGAGGCAGAAGCTGCTTGAACACAAGTAGGGAGCCTGCCTGATGCTGTGGTGCTCAGGACCCACAGTTCTTGGGTGCCTGAGAACAACAGCCTGGGCCCAGCAGCTTGTGCCTCTATTAGTCAACACCTTGGATCCTCCTACTCTAGGAAGGACAGGGTACTACTCCCCAACCCAATAGTTTTCTACCCTATCTCATGAGATGGAAGTACCACAGTGCACCTGACCCACCCTGATTCTTAGCACATGCCAGGAACCTACCCCACACTCTGCAATAGAGCCTTGGACAGATAACTCAGCTTGCATTTCTGCTCAGACACTAAGCTGAACCTGAGGCCCTGGTTTGGACAATGCCTGAAGTAATAGGAGACCCTCCCTCCCTCACCATGCTTTACATGTCTGGCCAAGGACAGACAATTGGCAACATTGAGGCCAATGTGCAGCAGGACACACATCTGTGCTCTCCAAGGGCACTTTGCCATTGGGGCTCAACACTTTGTAGCCAGCAACCTTCACCTGTTCTTCATCCCTGGGCGGGTTCACTGATCCAATGATTTGCCAGGATCTAAGCCTTTCTACCAGCACAGCCCAGTCTTTGACTTGATGAGGGCTATGACCTGATAGGCTAGCTGTGGTCAGATGTCATAGATATATGAAATTCCTTCTAGTAGTTCTGCTCCCTCAAATCTCTTGTTAAAAACAGTTAGTAGGTACAAAGCCAATGTCAGCCCTTACCCCCTTCTTTCCAGGAATAGCGCACTCCCAATTCATCAGGTTCATCGTGCCATCAGGGTTCTTTGTTGGGACAGCCACAAAGCCCTGAGAAAGAACAGTCACAAAACAAACCAGCTCAGAGAACAAGCCTGGATCTCACCCAGTGGCTACAGGCTGAGCAGCAGGGAACAAAATCCAACAGAAGGCCCCTCCTGGTGGCAGAAACAGAATGCTCCTTACAAAAGGGTGGTCCTTCCTCCAAGCTTTCCTTTCCTGGGCAAGTCGGCTGAGGGCAATCCCCGACATATTCAAAGTCCCTGGAACAGATAGTAGAGGGAAGGTTAGGTGCACGTGCACACATCTCCAAGCCACATCCCTACCCCCACCCCAGCCAGGGAGGGCTGTTTCCAAGAAGCATGTGAATAAGGCTAAAGTCCAGTTGGGCAGCCTGCCTTTGGAGCAAGTGCTAGCATTATACCCCTAAATAGGTTCCCCCAGAACACCTCCAGGTAAGCAGGTGAGGGCACAATTGTCCCTCCTGTGGTGGTTTACAAACCCCAACTGCTGGGGGAGGGGGGCACAGGCGGGCAGTGCAGAGAACCTGCACAAAGGCTATCAACTCCCTGTTAGGCACTGAGCATCTTCTGGAAAGACCTGGCACCCACTCCACAGTCAAACTCTCAGGACAGGTAGGGCCTAGCTGGCACTGGTAGCACTCATCTGAGGGTAGGGTGTGGCTCAGTGGCTCACCTCTGCACAACCCCCCCCCCCCCAAAGGTAGAGTGCTAGCTTGGGCGTGGGAAGAGGATTCAGGGACAAGGTACTGCCCTCCAAATACACCAGACACAGGAGCTCTGGGATCACAGCTCAGAAGCAGGCTCATCAGCAGGACAATCACTACTCCTGAACATACTGGTGAGAAAAATCTGCACCACAGGGCAGACAGAAGAGTGACTTTCACAGGCAGACTACTCCAAGAGGTGGGACTAACCTCTCTGCTTCCTGCTATACTACAGAAGCTCACTCCAGAGATATGCCCTGTGACCCTGGGGGGTGGAGGAGGGCAAGCCTCAGGTCAGGGTCAGCAGCGTTTGCCAAGGCCCATCAGCATACTTGGACAAGACCCTCAGGTTCCACTCAGCATGGGTAAAGGACTGTCCCCTTTGAGGCCACAGCCTGCTAATCACTTTGATTATCGCTCCAATCTAGCTGCCACCTGCTTACCCTTTTTATTCTCTTTTTTATATCACCCGAGACAGCATCCATAGACTCCCAAACCTACACTGGGATCTAGGGGTGTGAGATCACAGGGAAGACGGCCCCTTGAGCAAGGATCTAGCAGGGCAAAGGGCATCTTTCTGAAGTGGTTCACACTGAGCTGGTTCCCAGAAGGCAAAAGTCCCACATCTGACCCCAACTTCAGGGTTCCATCATTCTCACATGGGGCTCCACTGAGCTTGTGGGCAAAATCTCCCAGCAGTACTAGCTCCACCTCAGTCTGTTTTCAGCTCAAAGTGGTCTCTGACCACTGGGCTGTCCTGTAGGATCTTCACTCTGAGGCAGAGCCTTCAATAACCTCAGGACAAGAGCAAGATTCTCGATAGAATAGGTTTCTGTTACACAGAGCCTGACAGACCTCAACCAGACCTCCCTAGAGTTTCTGGTACTTATACTCAGGGCAGGCTGCACCTGCAAAGTCACAACTCCCCTAGGAAATCACCCTGCATTCTTGACCCAGCCAGGATGTCTACAGCTCACACACCTGCCCAGAGGCCATGATCCCTGTGCCACATGTGGGCTAATTAGATATGCACCTCCCTCTGTGAACACAGTTGTTCTCTGGCACCTCCTGAACAGACACACTGGGTCAAAGCAATCTTGTAGAGCTCTGCACAGAGGTCCCAGGTGGCTTGTTTTTGAGATAAGAGTCTCACAAATAGCCCAGGCTAGCCTGAAATGCATTAACAATCTTCCTGGCTAGCTCCTTAGTATTGGGATAAGCATGAGCTACCATGTCTGGCTTCTAGACAGGGTCTCACCATGTAGTGTGGCCCAGAAATGTAGATCAGGCTGGCCTTAACAAATTTGCCTGCCTGAGTGTTGGTATTAAAGGTACACACTACCACATCTGGCCCTAGATTGCTTTTGATTACTTTATCAGATACATAAGTAGAAAATGACTGTGACTGCCATCAGCAGTGGGGAATCACATAGGAGCCCGGGTTTCAGGAAATTTGGGTAAGATCACTATAAAACACATGGCCAAGTGATGGTGGCATACACCTTTAATCCCAGCACTTGGGAGGCAGAGGTAGGCAGATCTATGTGAGTTCAAGGCAAGTCTGGTCTACAAGAGCTAGTTCCAGGACAGGCTCCAAAGATACACAGAGAAACCCTGTCTCGAAACCCACCCCCCAAAAAAGAAGCACAAGCCACCGGGACAAACCTGAAACAACCCGTAAGTGCTACACACTGCAGTCCCCGAGCCCAAAGTGTATAAAAATTCCTCTCTTATCTTACCTCAAGTCAAAAACATAAAGGCTCAAGCCCAGACCCAAATTGTCTTTCCCCACCACAGGAGTAGAGCCTGTCCAACCTTCAACCCCACAAGACCTGCCTAAATATTCACACCTTAGAAAAGATAAGATCCAGGCGGTACTCATCTAAGAGGGAAAGACAGGTTGCTGCACGGATGAGAAGAGTAATACTGGCATGAGAAACATGGCAGGGAAGGACTAATTCTGAACTGTCTGGTTAGAAGGGCACAGGGGTGAAGGTGGGGGCAGACCTGAGGATGTCAATGGCTGGAGCAGAGCTAGGAAGCCTGGGGTTTCACTTCCAATGTGTCCCACTTTTCAACTAGCTCTTCTCAATGGACATGACTAATTGCATCCCCGGGCTCCTGGAAACTTGTCCCCCTCATGCTCAGGGGTACAAGTACTTCACCAACTGAGGGTAGGCTATAAAGGAGTTGCCATTCCCACCAGGCCAATCAGATGGCAAAAGATCCCAAGCAAGTCTGGGCAGTACTTCCAATTCCAAACAAGTTCCTGAACCCCTGGTCAGCATTCTGAAAGGAGTCTAGGGTAGGTATTCTGCTGGACAAAGCTGTTGGGACTCCAGTCATAACTGATCTCAGGAGAAAGGGGCCGGCCCAGAGAACTCTGTCCTGGCATCCAATTGTGATTATCCTAAGTGTGAAAACTGAGGAGCTACCTGCATGCGGTGACTCATGCTTGTATACTCAGTATTAAGGAGTGCTGAACCAGAGGGACCACCAAAAGTTCAAAGTCAACCTGGGCTACCAGAGAGCAGTCTTACAAGGAGAGAGAGAGAGAGGAAGCGAGAGATGGCTCTACAAGAGCTCTTAAAGGCCTTCTGCCCCACGGTCAAGGAAAAAAGCTCTAGGGACATACCTGCAATGATCTAGGCAGAAACCTGGTCCTCAAGACCGTGCTGCTGCTCTCACTGGCACTCCAAAAGCCACTTAAATACAACTTGCCTTCCCAAGTTAACAGCCACTTCATGAGCTGGGAAAGTTTTGTGATGTGAAGACAAAATAACCCCTAACTACCAGAGATAGGCAGGGAATACAGGACTAGGCCTTACCACCCCAGGGGTCCTGCAGTATGCTGTATGTCTGGCGATACCACGTATTTCAGAGCTACTTACCAGTCAGAGAGCACGTGCAAGGTTGCTTATCTCTACCCACCTGGACTTATAGGCAACACCGGTACCAGGTACTACATACAGCTGGCTCGGATAAGGCTAAGCGGCCTCTTCCATTTGAATGCACACTGTAGGCCCCAAGGACCCTTCACTAAGGATACTAAGCTCTTTCCTAAGTTTCCAATGGCAGAGAAAGCTAGAGGAGGGCAGGACTGCAATCACTCACAGCCTAAACACCTTTAGAATCAGAACAAATTCCCCTTCGATGCTTATTTCTATTGCGGAGGCAGGTAACTCATCCACTAAAGCAACAGTTCCTGAAGAATAAAGAACAGCGGGGCAGAGAATCTGCACAAGACACCCACAAAAACCAAAAGACAAGCCCAGCGTCTGGACAACCGACGTAGAGAAGTTGCCTTCTGCTGTGACTTACAGGCCGCGACACGGCCCAGTGCCCACGGCCTTCCTGTACTCCCGCTCGCCCAACCACCGGCCCCAGCACCGCCCAGAACGTGTCTGGTGGCTACTGTAAAGCTCAGCTCGTCTGTCGTGGGGTCGGCGGAACTCAGTCCGCCAGGAGTAGCAGGGGTAGTGGACCGTGTTGCCAACCCTGCACTCGCCCGGGGCACACCGGCTGGGCCACAGTGCCTCAAGGGCCGAGGCTCGGAGGCGGGAGGAGGCCGCGAGCGAGAGGAGGCCGCGGTGGCTCAGCTCGGCGCCTCCCGGAAGCCTACTGGGAACGGCGGCGACGCGGGGCGAGGATCTGAGTGCACGCGCAGGCCGGTGGCGGCTCACCTGGGCGACCGCGGCCCGGACCGTCGCGGCGGTAGAGGCGGCGGCGCTCCTTTGTCTCGGGACTTCCCTCCGCGCCCGCCGCGCGCAGCCCGGAGCGCAGGACCCCAGCAGGCGGGGCGGGGCCTGAGCTGGGCTGCCCGCCGCACGCCTGCTCCACGTATTGTCGCTCCTGTCCCTGGTCCTATGCCTTTTATGCAACCACGCTTTTCCCACCAACCGGGCTCGACTGCCGCACTCTAGTTGCCCGCGACCGCCTACGGAGCCCAGGCCCGGGGCGCCTGTCCAGGCAGGCAGCTCCCTGAACAGCCATACTCTTAAAGGGGCCGCGTCCTAGGCTCGAGGGAGCGTCTGCAAACTCCTCTTCGGAATAAGAGCCTCCACTTGAGGACACGCCGGCGAGCCGTGTGGAGAAAAGGAAGCCGAGATTCCCAAGGGTCGTCCAGATGCTCAAAGGGCACCTTCCAGGGCACAGACCCTGGAGTTATCCTTGGGCTTAAGACCCGGGTGCTGGGAGCAAAGATCACTGAGGCCTAACCATCCTAGGAATCGTCGCAGGACAGTACTGATCCTCGGAGTATTAGCGCGCTGTGAAGCTTCGTGCAATTGGCAGGCTCGGGGACCTGGGCGGGGCATATCTCGAATCTACCCAATGAACTAGTCTCATACAAAGGGCCAAACGCACGCAAAACCGACGGAAAGAGAAATGTGGATGTTCCCTAACAGGCTGGCCCTTGGTGGGGGAGGGGAACAGGTCTGAACTATGGGGGGAGGGGCAGCAACCGGGAAATCACCCTACCCCCAATCCCCGCCACTGCCACACAGCCTGTACCTCAGTTCCTACTAAAATCCCTGCGCCGCTTCTACTGGACCCGTTTCTCGTCGCCCTGTGGCCTGGTCAGTTTCCTCAGCCAGTCCAGAGGTCCTCAGCAACCCAGCTCCGTGCTCGGGTGCCTCCTCACCGACGGGACGGGTACTTAGAACCGTCGGCTGGCCCCCTGGTGGCCACCCTGGCGTCTGCTTCACTTTTTGGCACGTGCTGAGACCTTCCGGGGCCAGTTCCAGCCAACAAGGGCTTCCTGGGATCTTTGGATCCGGGAGTTCCTTGGGACTCCAGGAATGACCAGCCTTAAACTGTTCATCTGTTGGTCTCTCCATCTATCTACTCACCACTCTCTCCCTCCGTCCTCTTTTGCTTTCTGAGGCTGTTGGGTACTCCAAACAGGGACCACGGTCCCGTGTTCCTTTACCATAACTGCCCAGTGTTCTTGGAGCCCAGCCTGTAAATTCCTTCTGTTGTTTTGGAGGGAAACAAAGATCACGGTGAACACCAAATCCTTGCTCTCTCATTGAGTCTGAGTTGTAGACAAGGTCTACTTGGACACAATCCCTTGCCACCTAGCTGTAGTGGTTGTGACCCCAGCAGGTCTGTCCCCCAAAACAGAACGCATCTACTTTGTATCTGTCCCAGCCTGCACAGCAGCTTCCAAGACTGACATCTGGACAGGCCTTGTTGGAACGTGCCTTTAATCCCAGCACTTGGGGAGGCAGAGGCAGGTGGATGTCTGTGAGTTTGAGGACAGCCTGGTCAACAGACCGAGTTCCAGAACAGGCTCCAAAGCAACACAGAGAAACCTTGTCTACAAACAAACAAAACAACAACAAAAGAAAACCTGATGGCTCCTGTCCTGTGTATTATCAGGGATCAAAGTCAACAGTAGATTGTTTGATTGTGGCCTACAGCCTGCTGGGAGGCCAATGTCTCTGAGTGGCCCAGTAATTTTTTTTTTTCCCCTTAGGGTCTCATGAATTAGCGTTGGTTGGCCTCCAGCTCAAGGATGACCTTGAACTCCCCACCTAATTGTTGCACAAGTAACACCATGTCTGCTTTGGAATCTATATTTTCAGACAGCACCACAGCTGAGCCTGGTCTAAATTCATGGCTGTTGGGCTTTCTGCAAGGATGAAGCCCAACATCACCAGGGGTCAAAGGGAAGGGTGGAATTGGAGGTAGAGAGGCCACCTGGAAATGCTGTGTTTGTTGTGGGCCGTAGGGAGCTGTTACAGAAAGCTGGAGAGCAGAAAAGTGTAAGGTAAAGCCATAATTCCCACTTTGTTTGCTGAGTGGATGCAGGAGACCCTTGACCTTGGTCCTGGATGCTAAGAACAGCCAGCACAGAGAACTCGAATTCTGGCAGATGTGATGTGAAGCCCAAAGACCTTTGTGCTAGGGTGGATGTTGGGAATGGTGGCAGCTGTGGTGTTGGTTGGGTTGGGATGGAGTAGGAGACTACATCAACCTAGAAAACTTATTTTTCAGCACATGTATTTTCAGTAGACAGGGGTCTTGACTGAGGCCAAGTCCCTGGATATAAAAGATAAACCAAGACAGAAGTAGGGTGAGAGGTTTGTGGAGAATCAATAAATCCCAGTGAAGGGTTTTGGCTGTTTGAATACCCCATCCTTTGCCCAATCACCTTATAAGAATCAGCAGTTGGAGCATTGCCTGTCATAGGAGCAGGGCCCCATGTTCCCTGAGTGCTTTCTTCTGTTCTGCTGGGGCCCAGCTCTGCATACAAGGTTGTGAATATGGATCTGGTTTCAATGAAGGATTTACAAGCAAAACTATGAATTTGGATTTACAAGCAAAACTATGAATTTGGATTCCTACCTCATTCCATATATGAAAGTTAGTCTGTCCAACTTGGGATGGAGACTTAGAGCTAATGCTATAAAACTCTTGAAACAGGGAGCAAGTTTGACAAGGTATTTGGCATATATATGATGGCATACAACAAAACAAAAACCCCATAGACAACAAAAGCAGACTTAGATAAATTGTACTTCATCTGAACTTATGCATCAGGGCTAGAGAGATGGCTCAGCAGTAAAGAACTGTTGTTTGTCTTGCAGAGGAGCCAGATTCAGTTCCCTGAACCTACATGATGGCCATAATCATCTGTAAGACACCCTCTTCTGATCTTAGTCATGAATGTGGTGTACATACATGCATTCAGGCAATACACTCAGGC
Organism: Phodopus roborovskii; assembly: GCF_943737965.1. Classification (NCBI taxonomy): domain Eukaryota; kingdom Metazoa; phylum Chordata; class Mammalia; order Rodentia; family Cricetidae; genus Phodopus; species Phodopus roborovskii. The sequence goes on along the minus strand of NW_026126407.1, from coordinate 48,503,200 downwards.
ACATAAATCTTTTTAAGTGTTCATTAGAGATTATTAGTTGAGTCATAGGCCACCTACAGAGTAGTAGAAAGTTTAGCCACTTGCTTTTATCTGCTAAGGGCAAATAACTAGAACATATGAAGAATGACAACTGGATAGGAACCTTCTCTAGCCCAGATCTGGAGCCTTTTGTTTCCTCTGTGCATTAAAGGTATAACCCTGACCCAGAGGGCCTTCCAGCCTAACCAGACTGAGACTCAGAAGATGTAGACGTAAGCATACCCTTCCTTCTTTGCTGTTATGGGCAGTCCTGGTTGTCAACTTGATCTAGAATTACCTTTGAGGGAGTTTTTCTTGATTGGAATATTTGAGCTGGAAAAACTAAGTTATTGTCCTAGCGATGTAATGAAACACCATGACCAGGGGCTGGAGAGGTGGCTCAGCTGCTCTTCCAGAGGTTCTCAGTTCAATTCCCAGCAACCACATGGTGGCTCACAACCATCTATAGTGGGATCTGATGCCCTCTTCTGGCATAAAGCATACATGCAGACAGAGTACATGAAATAAATAAGTAAATAAAATAAAAATTAAAAGAAACACTATGACCAAGGTGACTTATAAAAGGGAGCACTTAACTTGTGTACAGTTTTAGAAGGCTAGTCCGTGATGGTCATGATGGGGAGCATGGAGTCAGGTGGGCATTCGGGCAGGTAGGCAGGCACTGCACTGGAATACTAGCTGAGAGCTTACCAGCCTGATCCACAGGCACCAAGTAGAAAGAGACTTGGCCTGGCATTAGCCTTTGAAAACTGAACCAGCCCTAGTGATACACCTTCAACAAAGCCACACCTCCTAACTCCTAACCCTTCCCAAACCATTCCACCAACTGACCCATATATATATATATATATATATATATATATATATATATATATAATTCTGAGATGGGAAGACCCTAAATATGAGCCACATTTTCTGGAGGCATCTCACATAAACACATAAAAGGACAGGAAAGAAAGAAGCTTTTGCTTTTTGCCTGCTTGCAAGTTCATCAATCCTGCATTGAGACATTACTTCCCTGGTATTAGAACCTATTTCTTCAGGATTCCAACATAGACTGAAGAACCCCTAGGACATCCAGGCTCATATACTGAACAACTACTGGATTCTTGGCCTTTCCATTGGGGACAGCCATTGTTGGACTAGCCAGACCACAGTCTGTAAGTCACTCTAGTAAACTCCACATATATATTCATTAAATCTGTGTCTTTTTCTTGAACATCTTTTCTTCCTAACGAAGTCAGAGAGTTCAACCTCAGTCTCCATTTTTATTTCCATTGTCACCATGACAGCGTCTCTGGCATTTGTAACACACACAGAAGAGCTGTTGTTCCCCCACCCTTTCCCATCATGGGAACTAGGAGAACCTGGAATATTTGCACATCAGGTTGTTCCTTCAATAAAAGGAATGAATCACCTGTTAAGCACCCAGAAGGCTGGAAAAGGATATGTTTTTCTAACCTGGTGACCTCTGTGTGACCAGAGACTATACCAGACACTCCTCAGACTCACTCAGACTCAACATAAGCTTATTTTTCTCAGCTAATCTATAAAACCTATCTTTATGGAAGGTGTCACATGGACTTTACAAAGAGATTCCATGTAGTCATAACTGATATTTAGTCTACTTTGTTACTCAAGGAGATTTATGTATGTTTTACTGTGCACATGGAATTTAGTTAATTTCACCAGAAATGTTTTTACCAAATTGTGTTTAACTTTTTTTTTTTTTTTTTTTTTGTCAAGACAGGGTTTCTCTGCGTAGCTGGCTGTCCTGGAACTCACTCTGCAGACCATTCTGGCCTTGAACTCAGAGATCCACTTGCCTCTGCCTCCCAGGTGCTGGGATTAAAGGCATACACCATCACCACCCAGCTTGTATTGTATTTAAATATGCCTAAAATAAACTACAGTCTCCCTAAGTTTGAACCAACACTGGCTACTTAGTAGTATTGACTTGAATTGTATTCTTGCCTCCCAATCCTTTCTCTGCAGGCTTGACTTTTGAAGGTCACAGAGACCCTAAAGGCAGCCACAGACCAGGGAGCAGAACCCAGAATGGTGGTGGCCCTGGGCTAGACAGTGGAGAGAGACTGATAGGGCTCTGCTGGGTCTCCTTGTGGCCCCCGTGCTGTAAGGTTAGCTTTCTTTTGTCTCAGTGGTTTGGGACTTTTATTTTTTGTTTGTTTTGAGGCCCAGACTGGCCTTGAATTTGCTAATACCCAAGGATGATCTTAAACTTCTAAACTTCCAACCTATCCAGTGCTGGAATTCTAGGTGTGGACTACTGAATCTGCTTTACACAGTGCTCATATAAAACTCAGGCCTTCATGAATGCTAGGCTGCATATCCCATCCTTATCATTAGCCTCTTAGGAAGATGAGAAGGGAGAGAAGGGGAAGGGAAGGAAGGGCAGGAGAGGGAAGGGGAGAAGAAAATTTATGCTTGGCTGCAAATGCCTTTACCTGATGAGCTATCTAACTCCACCGCCCCCCACACCTAGTACTCTAACCCTTGAGCTATAGAGCCCCCACCTTCCTATCTCTTTAAACTTAATGTTTCAAATTCTTGGAAAAGTACATGCTAGCATGCATGAAGATCTGAGTTTGATTGAGTTTGATCCCCGGCACAAACAAGCAAAAAATTCCCCCACAAAACAAAAAACAAACAAACAAACAAAAAACCAAAATCAAAAAAGCAAAACCCAAGCAAGCAAAACATAGGCACAATGGAGCATATCTGTAATTCCAGCACTCAGAGGCAGAAGCAGAAGGATTAGAAGGAATTGGAGAAAAGAGTTTAAGAGCACTGGTAGGCTCTTGCAGAAGACCCTGGTTCAATTCTCAGTATCCACACAATAGCCCACAGCCATCTGTAACTCCAGTCCTAGGGTATCCAAAGCCCTCTTCTAGCCTCCATAGACCCTGCATGTGCATTGTATACAGACATACATACAGACAGAACACCCATACACATAAAATAAAGGTTAAAAACTTTAGGAAATAAAGTTCCAGGTCATTCTTGGCTGTATAATTCAAGGCCAGCCTGAGCTACAGGAAAGTTTTTGTTTGTTTTGATTTTACACAATGGAGTATTACTCAGCCTTTAAAAACAATGACATCATGAAATTTGCCAGGAAGTGGATAGTAAAGATCATCCTGAGTAAGGTAACCCAGGCTGAGAAAGACAAACACAGTATGCACTCACTCATAAGTGGGCATTAGCCATAAAGTAAAGGATAACCATGCTATAATCCACATACCAAGAGAGGCTAGGGAACAAGGAGGATTCAAGGGGGACACATGAATCTCACTGTGAAGAGGAAATAGACATTGCTGTTGGATGGGGGCGTCTGGATGAGGAGTGGAGATGGGAACAGGAGGGATCAGGTGTGAGGAGGATGAAGGGGGAGATGACTGGAATCTGGGGGGTATCTCTAGGAGAAAACTAGTCCAATGGAAATACCTATCTGTATATGAGGGGACACAGAGCCTGAACCAGCCCTCTCCTGTAGCCAGGCAAGACTTCCAGTGGAGGGACTGGGATACCAATCCCAGCCACAGATCCTTTGACTTACAATTTGTCCTATCTACAAGATGTGTTGGGGTAAAGATGGCACAAAAATGGTGACAGTGACAACCAATGACTGACCCAGCTTGAGACCCAAACCATGAGAGCCAGCTCACCCCTGAGGGCCAGGACCCACAGGCAGGATAGCCCAGAGGTCTAGGGTAGAACCAAGCATGACTGGTGTGCGCGCGCGCGCGCGTGTGTGTGTGTATACATATATATATATATGTATATATATATATATATATATATATATTAAAAAAAGTCAGTGAAGTGATTCCAAATGATATTCTGCTATACTCATAGATTGGGGCCTAGCCCAATTGTCATCAGAGAGGCTTCATCCAGCAACTTACGAAACAGATGCAGGACCCACAGCCAAATATTAGGCAGAGCCTGGGGAAACTTTCGGGAGAGGGTGAGGAAGGATCATAGGAGCCAGTGGAGTCAAGGGCTCAAGAAAACCCACGGAATCAACTAACTTGGTTTCACAGAGACTGAACCAACAACCAGGGAGTCTGCATGACTTAGGCCCTCTTTATATGTTACAGTTGTGTAACTTGGTCTTCTTGTGGGACTCCTAATAGTGGGAGCTGGGCTGTCTCTGACTCTGTTGCCTGCTTTTGGGACCCTTTCCACCTATCAGATTGCCTCATCCAGTCTTAATATCATTGCAACTTGATATAACATGGCTGGTTGGTACCCATGAAGAGAAACAGGAATGGATGGAGTGGGAGGGGAGGGGGAACTAGGAGGAAAGGAGGGAGGGAAAATTTTGGTAAGGATATAACATAAAAATAACTAAAAAAGATTTTAAAAAATTGATGTGACTAGGCATTGATGGCTCGTGCCTTTAATACCAGCACTCGGGAGACAGAGGCAGGTGGATCTCTGTGAGTCTGTGGTCAGCCTGGTCTACGGAGAGAGTTCCAGGACAATCTACAGAGAAACTCTGTCTTGAAAAAAAAAAGTTGATATGGTTTGAATTTTTATTAATGTTGGTGTTTAACAACTCAATTAAAATTTTCTAAAAGCAAACTAGGTATGGCAACACACTCTGAAGCAGGGTACTAGGAGTTTGAGGAGAGGTTGTTGTGGTGGCACATGCCTTTAATCCCATAGAGACTGTCTCAAAAACCAAATGAACTGCAGAAGAGGAGGAGGATGACAAGGAGGAAAGAAAACATCTATGGGCAGCCTGAGGCACAGAGAGAAGCCCTGATGCCAGCTGCTCCTGGACTCTTAATTTCAGACCCCAGACTAAGAAGTGTCATGGCACCAGCCAAGGGCTCCAGAGAAAGGCAGTTTTATTAGAAAATATATTGGCCTGGTCTGTGACATTGCCTGGGCTGTGGCATTGGGTTGAAGTTCTGTAGTACTGTCACTCATGGCTGATGGACCAGGAAGATGTTGTCCAGGAGGTGGAAACAAGGGGCCAGGCACCTTCTGCAGGTTGTGCTTGAGTTTTAGATAGAATGCTGAGGAGGCAGCTGAGGGTGTCTTCATCCTGTCCACACTTCTACAGGTCTGGTCTCTAACTGACCCCCTTTGTCTCATCTTAACTGAACCCTGTAGGCCAGTGGAGGGCGCTGAACACCTGACCAAGAAGAGAAAGACCAGACTCTCACCCTGGGTCCCAGGCTGGCCCTGATGTCCAGATCTCATACTATGAGAATACCATAATGCCCCTCTCTGTAAGCCTTAGATTCTTTGGCCCTGCTGTGATGCAGTGTGGATGGGGCTCAGGTCTGTAATGCTCAAGAGTGCCCATCTATCTAACAGGGCCAAAGAAGGCCTGGGTGGGACTGATGGTCACTTGTCTTTATAACAGTGTGGGTACCCACCCACAGAGGCAAGGACAGGTGACCCTGAAGTAGCCCACGGATGATGGCTCCCTCATAGCCCTTGAATGAGAGCAGGTTGGGCTTGAAGGAGAGGGTGGTGCCCTGTGGATGGAGTCCTGGAAGGAAAATCTCTGAGATCCTCCCCAGGCTGCAGAAGAAGCCTCAGTTCAAGTATTTGGAGGTGTCCCTATGTCCCTACAATGAGCTTGCCTTCTCTATCTTCCATCTTCCCTGAAGCTTCTCTATCTTCCACCTTCCCTGAAGGACTCCTGTCTATGAAAGAGCTGGAAGTCTGCATTTTTGGAGTTTAACTTGAGTAACAGAGTCTCTATGAAATTTATCAACTGAAGAAAGAAGTTGAAACCATCCACCACCCTGAGGATAATGAGGGCTGCCAAGGTGGGCTCAGACACTGCCCTGCAGAGACTGGAGGCCACTATGCTGTTGTCTGAGCACATCCAGCCCGTTTATATCCCAGCCGTCTCCTTGAGAGTTTTCCAGGGGAGGCTGTGCTCAGTGACTGGCTAGAGGGACATCAGAGTTAGAAGTAAGGGTCAGGGACATGGTGGGTGGTGGGATGAAGTTAGGAAAGGCAGCCATGTTAGAGGAATCCCTTTGATGGAGATCCCCCAAGGGTGGAGTCTCCAGGACCCTTTGTAGTGGTAGTTCTGGGTCTAATGGCTGCTGAGAAATGCATTCTCTGCAGCTGTTTGGAGGCAGCAAAGGATGTGTGGATGCTAGCTGGTTTCACCAAGAGGTTCCAGGGAGTCCTGCCTTGCCCATCCCTGTTCCTGTTGCTACTACCGATGTAGCTTAGTAACATAAGTCAGTCACAAAAATGACAAGAAATGGGGCTGGAGAGATGGCTTAATAGTTAAGATTACTTGCTGCTCTTGTAGAGATCTGAGTTCGATTCTCAACACCCACGTGACAGCTCACAATCCTTTTTTTTTTTTTTTTCTTTTCAGTTTTTGAAATAGGGTTTCTCTTTGTAACAGACCTGCTGGACTGGAACTCACATTGTAGATCAGGATGGCCTCAAACTCATAGAGATCCGTCTGTTTCTGCTTCCCAAGCACTGGAATTAAAGGTATGTCCCATCACTGCCTGGCCTCCTCTGGTCTTTTTAAGCACTGCACTCAAGTCACTCTCTCTCTCTCTCTCTCTCTCTCTCTCTCTCTCTCTCTCTCTCTCTCTCTCTCTCTGTCTCTCCATATAATTAATTTTGTTTGCTTCTTTAGTTTTTTTGAAACAGAGTCTCACTTTGTAGCCCTGGTTGTCCTGGAACTCATTATATAGACCAAACTGGTTTTGAACTCTGCCTGCTTCAGTCTCCTGAGTGCTGGAATTAAATAAAGGTGTCCAACAAGAATAAAATAAAGCTTAAAAAATGGAAAAGAACAACAGCAACAAAACCTGTATGATTCCAGTAACAAGGTCTCCAGAGAAACCAAAGTCATAGACATAAAAGTAGAATGGTGGGCATGAAGTGTCAAATACCCCAGCTGAAAACAGACAGAGCTGGAGGACCATGGTGCTGGCTCTAGGACTATGATCACAGGCACCCGTGCTTGACTGAAAGTCGGGATGCTTTATTGAACATGGTGGATTGAGTTTCTCTCGCTGCTGCTACCATTGTTTGATTCTTTCCATTACGGAATGGACTATTGTTTGTCCATCTGGTTGCTTTTAAAAAGCCTGACTTAAAACAAAACAAAAACCTGAACCTGCCCTGCATTGTTCGAAGGTTTTGGCTGTGTGTAAAGTTGGTATAAATGTTCACATACAGGTGTTTGTTCAAACTTTCTTTCTCCTATCAGTGAAAGTCTAGCCTAACTTCATCCTCCCTGGCCACTAGAATAGTCTGCTTCTTTTGCGCTTAAATACATTTAATTAATTATTTAATTAATCAATTTGTTTATTTATTGTGTTATTTCCTTCCTTTCTTAAATTATCTTTTATTTTTCCTTTTGATCCAGTCTTCAAGTCTTCACTACACTCCAGGCTGGCCTTGACCTTGCACAGCCCTCCTTCCTCAGCTTTCTGATCACTGGGATTATAGTCCTGACTCCTATATCTGGCTGGCTTTCCGTTTTCTTGAGATTTTCTGATGAGATTAAAAAATTGAATGTGATTAAATCCAATTCACTTAAACTTTAAGAAATCATCTCTGGTTAAGACTTGCATTAAATATCTTATTTTTGTTGTTTGAGGCTGATCTGGAGTTTATTATGAAAAGGTCTTACCATAGATTTAGGCAGGGCCATTAGGGGAGAAAGAAAGGAGGCACTTAAGAGAGAGCTAACTCTCACCCGTTTTGCTTATGACAGCATATTTCTGGGCTTATTTTGATACAATCAATATTTATATCTTACTCATAGTTTATTTTAATCAGTTAACTAATTTGGCACTGGGGCTCAAGTCTAGGGCCTCAAGCACATTAGGCAAAAACTCTATCATCGAGGGACATCCTCAGCCTGATATTTGTATTCTTTCTGGCTATTTACAGTTGTTCCCTCTGTGTTTATTAGAATAATTGGTTTACTCATACTGGTTCCTCTCATCCTAATGTAACTTTATATCCTTCAATCATTTTCTTTGCCTATTTTCTCCCTTTTGAAACTTTTCTTCTACATTTCCATCTACATGTTTCTTACTAAGATAACACATTTATCAACATTTGCAGCTTCTCTTTACTCCTCTCTCAAACCTATCAGATAGCATCACAACTGTTAATTCTGTGTCACTGTGGATACATTTTCTTCTTTTAGAATGTGTTATCTATTAAAGATACATTAGCCTTTGCTGTGACCTTTAGTCTCCTTTGCTGTCCGTTTCTGCAACTGTCTTTCCTTTTGTTGTTAATGTTTATCTCAACTGTTTCAAAACCTGTCACAGATCTCACAAGTCCTGTGCCTGAGAACACTGCTTGACCCTTTGCTCAGAGAAATGTTCCAGATTCTAAGCTGTTCTACTCATGGGTTAAAATCTTACTTTGTGGTCAGTTGGCATCTACTGTTGCAGTTGGAAAATTCCAAGAACTGAGAATTTTCTCCTTTTCAAACAATCAGTGGTTTTCTCAAAATGTGAAGTTTGGATAGCTATGATGGTACACAACTGTAATCCCTACACTTGGACTGAGGCAGGGTGGTTGAGAGTTCAAGGTTAGCCTGGTTTCATAATAAGATCAATCTTCAAAAGTAAATTGATAGACAGGATCCAGCCCTTGCCTGCTCTCTCTGGCCACTGCAGCCCTGTTGTCTCTTTGACATTAGTGTGGTCTTGGACTTGAGCCAGACAGGAGCCAACCCTGGACTCAGCTAAGAGCAGGGTATTTGGGAAGAAGCAGGGAAAGGACAGTAGGCTGTGTGCTTCCAGGGAGGTTCCTGGAGCTTGTTGGCAGAGGGCCAGAGAAGCTAGCAGTATGTACTCTGGAGTCTTCATCCTGAAGAACAGAGATTGAGTAGTTATCCTCTAGCTGCTCCTGTGGACCACCAGAACCTAAGGAGACTCCTGTTGCACTCTAGTCAGCAGCAGAGCTAGCAAAGCTAGGTGCTAACCCTGGAAGTGGAACCTAGCCACACAGAGGTGGGAAAGAGTGAGACTTGAGAGATCGCTGCTGGAATGGCTCAGCTGATAAAGGCAGTAGTAAGTACTACCCAGCTCTAGCAACCTGAGTTTCATACCTGGAATCCATGTAAAGGGGGAGACAGGCAACCAATATCTGATCTCCAAGAACATGATGTGGCACATGTGAGCACTCATACACATACTGACAACATATGTGGATGCATACAATTACATACAGTTACAACAGTAAATTAATAAGCCTGACTCAGAGGGCTCTGAGTTGGTTCTTGTGGTGTTAATGGGATTTTTTTTTTTTTTTTGGCTAGGTTTGTGTGTGTGAAGTAGGAATGTGAGCTCCAAAGGGAGCTTACATTGAAATGACAGGGGTCTCTGAGTCCACTTTAAGGCGAAGGATGTGGGAAGTGTGAGTCCCGTGGCAGGAAACCCCACCTGATAAGCGGATTATTGAAAAACAAGCTTGTGCCCCCATGTACCTTGAATGAAAATGCCCACTTATGTTTGTGGTGGCAAGAATCTAGACACGAACTACACCCTTCAATTAGAAAGGGTAAATCCATATCTGTTTTTGAAAGATTAATTTATCTTCACATGTAAATGTTTTCTGACATACATATATGTACATTATGTGCATGCCTGGTATCATGAAGGCAGAGGCCAGAAGAGGACAGCAGATGCCCTAGAAGTGCAATTACAGATAATTGTGAGTTACCATGCAGGTACTGGGAACTAACTGTGTGTCCTCTGTAAGAGCAAAAACTGCTCTTAACTGCTGAGCTATCTCTTCACTCTGCTAGTGGCCATGTCAGAGGAGCAAGCAGGTAGCAACTGAACTTTAGAAGTTAGGGCCACCAGAATGCAAGGCATTGATGGGTGAATCTCAAATAGGCAAGGCCCGAGGGGTTTTGGCTCCAGAATATCTCTTGCTACCTCCGTGCCTTTATGTGTTTGCTGTTGCTATTTTTCTCTGATATTTGACATGATATGAATGGATGTATGGGGATCCCCACTTTAATGTACTGTGATTATCTCATGGAAATATCCTGTTTTACCAGGCATTTTTTTAAATCTGTGGATTATCATGAAGATGATTTCCTCTTAAGCTGTACTGTTTAATTGAAGTAATGATTTTTAAATAAAATAATAATGTTAGTTTACATAGGATTTTGGTAATTAAGGATTTCTAATAAATATAGTAAGGGATTATAATAGAGGTTAGTTTAATGGGGAAATTAATATAGGTAAAGGTAGGATATATTGTTGCCCCCAATCCTGATAAAGCAGGGCCTGCAAATGATGCAAAGTAGAAATAGGAACAAGGAAGTGTCACACACTGAGGGCTTACTAGTTTCTCTTGAGGAGTCATATAGACTATGGTCTAGTTTAATGATTAATGAAAATAATCAAGTCCCAGGAGTTAAGCTAATTGAGTTTTGGTGTGCACCTAGCTAAAACAAAGTTTTTTTTTAATGATTTCGTGTAACTAAAAAACAAAGAATTGGTTGGTTAGTTAAGATAATTAGACAGGACTCTAAAGTATGAAAAATAAAACTAGAAACCTGTTTTCCTGGTATTTATTAAAAATCACTGCCTATGTAAACAGTTACAGCTGAAAGGCCCCTGGCCTATGGGAAGTCCAAAAGATAAATGTTTAACTGTGTGTGGGTTCTTGGGGATAATTTGTTTTTCACCTGTAATATGTAAAATATTTAATCATGTAAGGGAAATGGGAAACATGTTTTTGTATTCGTTGTAATCATTCACTTAAAAAATAGAATGTAACCTTATGGTAACTTTTATATTGCTTGAGAGATTTCGCTGGTGTATATAAGCTGGAAGGGAAAAAATAAAGACACATAGAAGAAAAACTCCAGGGTAGAAGAACAGAACAGAAAAAGAAAAGGTTAGAACAAACAACAAAAAGAATAATAAAATGAAGAACTAAGCTTCGGCCCTCAGAAAAGTTCTCACGTGTCTGTCTGTCCAGTAGTTCACCTGCTCTGCATCTCCTCTTCAGTTTCTCTGAACTGCTGAAGACTTGCCATTCATCAGCACTCTAGGTGAGATCCTGACATGTTGGAGGTGTGTGTGTGTGTGTTGTATACACGAGTGCTCCAATGCACGTGTGCTTTCTTTTTTCACCAGCCCCAGACAAGTTTTACTCTCAGATAGAAAGGCAAATGATGATTAGTTGCCTGCCTCCATGGCTCCCCTTCAGTCCCTGAGTTGCTGAAGGCTGGTCCTTCCAGCCTCATCACCTCCTAGTTCTTTTCCCTTTCCTTTGCCTTCCCTTTCCTTTTTTTCTGACAGGGTCATATGACACAGCTCTAGCAGGCCTGGAGGTCAAGATGCGACTCATAGAAATTAGGCTCAGCCTAATTAAAAGCATGGTGTCACACACCTTTAATTCCATAACTCAGGAAGCAGAGGCAGGTTCTCTGAGTTAGAGGCCAGCCTGCTCTGCAAAGTTGAGTTCCAGGTCAGCCTGGGCTACAAAAAAAAAAAAAAAAAAAAAAAAAAAAAAAAAAAAAAAAAAAGAAAGAAAGAAAGAAATCAAGCCCTCCCTCCCAGTCTTCCAGGTGCTGGGTTTATAAGGCATGCATGCCAATAAAAGAAATAAAGCCCTCTCAGCCTCCCAGGTAGGTATTGGGTTGATAGGTATACATCCCAGTATCCAGCTTAGATGAATTCCTGTTCTAATCCCTATGAAAGAAGTACAAACCAATCACGTTGGCAATAGGATAAACCAACAAGACACTGTGGTGCCATGGATAGATTATGGAATTTCTTTTTCTTTCTTTTTTTCTTTTCTTTTTTAGGTAGGATCTTATCATATAACCTTGGCTGGCCTGGAGTTACTTATGTAGATCAGGTTGATCTCTAATTCATAGAGACCTGTCTGTCTCTGCTTCCTGAATGCTGAGATAAAAGACACACACCACCATACCTGGCTAAACAGTGGAGTCTTACAACCATAAGATGATGGCTCAGTTTCCTTGACTTTATAGGTCCTGTGGCAGGCACAGAAACACATGGCAGTGCTGAGTAGTATCCTCCCTGAGGGCTATGGTCAGTCCTTTACTGCTCTTTGAAAAAGGTTGGCTGCCTTGAGTGGGTGATGGCTCTAGATTCATCAGGAGCAATGTGGTGCGCCTGGGGAATCTGAACTTCAGCATCATTATCTGTAGTTACAGTGATTTGTATGACAGGGTACAGACCTACTCTGGCTGCAGCATTGAGGGGTATCCCTGGAGGAAAGTTTGTGACTCTGTGGCTTCAGTGGTCAGGGTCCGTGGTCACCTGCCAGAACATGGGAAGGTGTTCTGGAGGGTCTGGCTAACATATGGTACCTATCTCAGCCCGTCTCTCAGGATTCCCCAGCTATCCAAATAGCATTGGGTAAGTGGTGTTCTTTTCTTCAGCAGGGATGTAAACTGGACCTGGGGCTCAAGACAGAGAGTGGTAACTGCTCACTGTTGCTCTTGTCTAATTTTCTGTTGCAACACTGAATAGGGTAATAGGTAAATTTTGGTTAGGCCCTGAGGTCTTCAAGAGGGAATCCAGATGGGTGTGGAGGCACATGCCTATAATCTCTGCACCCAGGAAGCAAATAGGAGACCCTCTTGTCCAAATTTGGTCACCTTATAAAGTTCCCCCTTCTCACTGAACACACAGGGCCCCTCAACTCCTATAGCATCAGAACACATGTTCTTCGTTCCTGCATCAGGATGCTCTCGGCACACACACACACTCAGAAAAATGTTCTGTCCTCTAAGCCTCAGATGTTCCTAACACACCTTCAAACCTTCTTCAACCAGCATAGAAAATGTTGCAGGACCAAGGTGAAACAAGGATGATTCCCTCCAGGGACCCATCCCCTGCTTGTGGCTCCATAGATGTATCTGGTCCTCAAAGGATCTTTGGAATACAAGGGTCCTAACAGGGGAGGCAGACAGGCTCAGGGGATGTCTATCATGATTTGAGGGTACAGACTTGAGCCCCTTCTGACTTTGGGGGGTTCCCCAAGGTCTTCCTAAAGCAGGGCTTCTCTGCTTCTCCAAGCCTGGATGCTCTCGTGAACTGATTCAGCCACTGGCAAGGAACCAGCTGATCTGGGAGCCAGAGACACTAGAAGTCTGTAGCGTTTAGGATCTTATAGCAGTGGGCAATGAGGATATGAACTTCCATGCCTGGCTGTTACTCCCAGAAAGTAACAGCAACAGCTTGGCTCTCTCTTCCACACTTCCATGTGCATGTCACCCACCACAGGGAGTGGCCGTGTCCCCTTGTACTCAACTATGTGCTCTGACCCAACAATTCTGCAAGTGTTTGGAGGCCTCCTGTGTCCGTCAGAATGACCCTATGTAAGAGTTTTGAGAGTGTCGCTCACATACTGGGGTATTAGCAGCTCCAGGTGCCAGGCTTCTGTGGGTGGAGGGGTGGTGACTCTAACCAAGGACAGAAGGAGGTCACGTCAGAGTCTCTCCAGCAGACTAGTCTCTCCATCTTGTTTTTCTCTTTTCAAATACCCTGTTTGCAGCCTTACTCACCTACTACAGGGCATCCTGTCAAGTTGGCACACCCCACAGCCCACCCTGCCAGTCTGGGAGGTGGTGAACTTGCACTGACTGGTCAATTCATATCAGCCCCAATGACATGTGTGGCCACAACATGCACCTCCTAGAGTACAGATGTTGCATTCAATGCCCACATCCTGTGGGAGAAAGATAAATGGGATCCTGGGGAGCCTCAAGGGAAGACAAAAAGTGGGGCACAGCCACTCCTATCTATCAGGACCTCTGCCCTCAGGTCTCCTGGTGCAGAAGCCATTGTTTGGGACCAGCGACCTCTGCGAACCTGGGATGCTGTGGCTGCTGTTCCTCACCCTCCCCTGTCTGGGGAGCACAATGCCTGTGACTCCTGGTGAGTCCTAGCCCCCAGCCCTTACACTGTCCCAGGCTCAGATTCTTGCTCTGGATCCCCTGGGATTATGGCAGACTGTCAATTTGCCAGGAATCTCACTGACTTCCAAGCCTTGGAAACCTCTGCCTGGTATCTGATGCCCCTACTTGCTTTCCCAGACCTCAGCTCAGGACAGGAGTTGGTAGGCATCGTTGGGGGCTGCCCTGTCCCAGTCAGCCGGTTCCCGTGGCAGGTCAGCCTGAGGTTCTACGATATGAAGGAGAGAAAATGGGAACACATCTGTGGAGGCTCCCTCATCCACCCTCAGTGGGTGCTGACTGCTGCTCACTGCGTGCAGCCGTGAGTAGGGTCACTCATTCCCTTGTGTGGGAGCAGATGGACGTTGGGAGGTGGGTGGACTTTGTTGGCAGGGTTCCCAGTGGGAGGCAGGATTTCTGAGACCTTCCTGATCCCTATGTATATTCTGAGATTAATTTCCCTACCCTTGAGTCTCTCTGAGGGGTTCACTGTCCTGTCTCCCAGGAAAGAACTGGAAGCTTGTGGCTTTCGGGTCCAAGTTGGACAGCTGAGGCTCTATGAAAACGACCATCTGACGAGAGTGTCCAGGATCATCCGCCACCCCAAGTTCAATGAGAGGCTGTCTGCTGTGGGGGGTGCAGATATTGCCCTGCTGAAACTGGACACCCCAGTTATGCTGTCTGAGCATGTCTACCCTGTCACCCTCCCTGCTGCTTCCCAGAAGGTCTCCCCGAGGAAGACCTGCTGGGTGGCTGGCTGGGGTGTCATCGAGGACAACAGTGGGTACTGGGAAAACCTAATGCCCATGGTCAGCACTGTTGGGAAGAGGTGGAAGTCCCTAGCTCTGGTTCTCACTGGCTTTCTCCACAGTGCCACTGCCACCACCCTACCATCTACGGGAAGTAGCAGTCCCCATTGTGGGAAACAATGATTGTGAGCAGAAGTACCAGACCAATTCTTCCTTGGACAGCAAGACCAGGATCATCAAAGAGGACATGCTTTGTGCTGGGATGGAAGGCCGGGACTCCTGCCAGGTGACAGCCTGACTATCTTCTTCCCTCTGTCCCTTCCTGGCCCAGGACACTGGGACCCACCCACCCTGGCATCATGGGATGCCTGGAGTGCTGATGCCTGCCTTTTCCCACAGCATGACTCCGGGGGCCCTTTGGTGTGCAGGTGGAACTGCTCCTGGGTCCAGGTGGGCGTGGTCAGCTGGGGCAGAGGCTGCGGACTTCCTGATTTCCCTGGTGTATACACTCGAGTGATGAACTACATGTCCTGGATCCATCGCTATGTCCCCAAGTTCCCAGAACCCTCGATGGGGCCAGATGGGATTCATACAACGAAAGAGACCCTAACAACTCTCGCTGACCACCTCACTCCTTCTTCTGGTCTGCCCTCACCATATTAATCCTCCCTATCCTATGGTAGTGAAATTCCTTCTGCTCCTGATCTAAAGTCTCTGGTGTCCCTTATCTCTGGGAGAATGGGGGTAAAGCCACATCTGTCAGAAGTAGCTGGGCAGCCCATATCTCCTCCTTACCCTGTTTCCCATTAAAAAGTGAATTGGCTAATTAATATCTGTTTGAATTTTGAACCAGAGCTTGGCACTAAGGGTTGGGGTTGAGCTGGTAGAGTGGGACATCCCCCATTAGTGCCTTGGAGCCCTTGGTGTTGTGAAGAGGTGGGGCTCACAGTCACTAAGTTAGTCCATGCTATTCTGTGGAGTCCAGGCCTCCTAAAGTGGAAGGTCCTGGGCTGTTCCCACTTGTCTAGTCAGGCTCCAGGAATCCCAGGCAGATCTCAGATCTGGGGAACTCCCCAACACTTCAGCCCTCATTTAGTGGTGTCTAAATGCCCCTTTTTGAGACTATGTGACCATTCAAATTCTAAAGAATTGAGTCTCCTTTTTTTTCTTTCTTTCCTTTTTTCTTCTTCTCTTGCATGTTTGTTGTGCTTGTGTGAACATATGTGCATGTTCACGGGTGTGTGTGTGTGTGTGTGTGTGTGTGTGTGTGTGTGTGTGTGTGTGTGCGCGCATGTGCAAGCCAGAGGTTGACATTAGGTACTTTCCTTGAACACTTTCTACTTAATTTACTAATGCTGGGTCTCTGGCTGAACCCAGAGCTTGCCCATTCTTCAAGTTTAGCTAGCTCACTTACCCCAAGAACCTCATCTCTGTCTCTTGAGTGGGGGGATTTTAATGGGACTGCCACATTCATCTGGGTTCTGGGGATCTGAACTCCAGCTCTAAAGCTTACACAAGTGGTTTATGCACTGAACCATATCCCTAGCCCATTTTGTTTCTTGAGAGAGGGCCACATGTATCCCAGAGTAGCCTAGAAATTATAAAATAGCTGAAGATGACCTTGAACTTCTGATCCTTCTGCTTTCACCTCCCAAGTGCTGGAATTACAGGTATGCCCTACCAGATGCCTTTATGTGGTCCTGAGGATCAAACCCAGGGCTTAGTGAATGCTAGACAAGCACTCTACCAAAGGAGCTACAGCTATAGCTCTCAAGTGTTTATTTCTACCCATAGTGCTTTGAAATCTTCTGCAGGCACCTTGAAGCCATTCTGCTTTCACCTTATCCCAGATGGATGTCATGAGAGAACTCAGGTTCTTCAGGGGCCTACAAATGTGTCTGTCAGCCTAGTGCCTAGGAAAGACCCACCCACCCAGCACTGCTGGTGGCCGAGCACTGCTTCTTGAGGTTCCAGCCTCTATCTCAGAAACATTAGGAAATGATTATAACAGGGACCTCAGAGAACTTACTTGTCCATCTGATGTGTGAGGGTATAGGGGAAAGGAACAGACTGTGATCCAATAGGTGGGCCCTCTCCAAAGTCTACCTGTGGACATCTAGCTCCAGACCAACAGATTGAAAGCCCTGGTGTGTGTAAGCTACCATATCCACAGTGCTGGGCAGAGCAGCCCCAGGGGACAAACCCACAAGGCGGTTAGGTATTCTCTAAGCTACAAGTTGAATCAGGGAGTTGTCTGGCTTCCTGGGGCAGGTAGGCACCCAATGGGAAGGAGTTCTCTATTAGGTGACCAAGAAGCTGGTCACAAAGGACCACAAGGTCTGATCTCCACGGAGAGCAGGCTGATGGCCACTAGGAGTGAGGAGGGGAGCCAGGACAGGGGGTGAGAGCTAAAAGGCACACATGTCCTTCAGAGTGAGGAAAATGCTGTAACATGGAGTGTGGGGATGGCGTGCACCTCCAGGCATGGGTTGAAACCCATGAAACTACACTCTTTGTGATTTGCTCTTGAGACAGGGTCTCACTCCATAGTCCACGCTAGCCTTGAACTCTAAGCAAACCTCCTGCTTTAGCCTGCCAAGTGTTAGGATTGCAGGCATGCAGTATTATGATGAATAGAACTAGACTCATTAAGTGGGTGAATTGTATGGTGTATAAACTACATCTCAGTAAAGCTGCCAAAAATAATAAAGTGGAAAAAATTCCACTTATTTATTTTTGAGGCAGTCTCACTATGTGGTTCTGGCTGGCCTAGAACTCACTATGTAGACGTAGACTGGGCTGGTCTCAGACTTACAGAGACCTGCATGTCTTTGCCTTCCAAGTGCTGGGGTTAAACGAATGCACCATCCTCATATCAAGCCTGGCATGTTTGATTGACGTCACTGGGAGACCTGCTCTTTTCTGAAGGGAAATGGAGGAGGAGTGGGCCTGGGGGAGAGATGGGGAGGGAGGGAGAGAGGGGAGGCTGTGGTTGGATGTATTATATGAGAGAAGAATGAGCCTTGATGCAGGGCGGGGGTGGGGGAGCTTGGTCCTACCTCAACTTGATGTGCCGTGGATGACGTCCACGGGAGGCCTGGCCCTTTCTAAACTGAGGATCAGTGGATGGGGGTGGGTAGATGGGAGGTAGGGGGAGGAAACAGGAAGAGAGGAGGGAAGGGAAACTGTAGTTGATATTAAAAACAATGAAAGCATTTTAATAATAAAGAAATAATAAAGAAGTGAGCCACCATGCCCAGCCATTATGTTTTTATTATTTCGAGAAGTGTGTGTGTGTTCACGTGTGTGCACACAGGGGTCAGAAGACAACTTACAGGACTTTATTTTCTCCTTCCATCTTGAGGGTTCTAGGAATTGAACTCAGGTCTTCAGGATTGGTAGCAAGTGCCTTTACCCATCTATCCTTCTTGTTGACCCTAAATAAACTTTTTTTTTTTTTTAAGTCTAGAGTTTGAATTTCTCTGGAAACTATAAAACCAGACACAAGTCTCTAGAATGACTACTGGGTTACCTGTGTCCACAAAAACCGTGTTGGATGGGGAGTTCCTGGGCACCCCTCCTGCACAATGGACCCTGGGGAGGTTGGGGCTTCCAGAAGTCTACACTGGGAACTTGCTGAATTTGAAGAATGGCCTTTTGGGAATCTTGACAGGTGGAGCTTTCATGTTTGGCTAGAATCACATGACCTGACTCAGCAAATAGAGAGGCTTGGTGTTTAAAGGCACTGGTGATGCCTTGAGGTGGCTATGAGACTCATGCCTTAGACTCACAGGAAGATGCAGGGCCGCTGTGGGGAGACTCTGGAACCAATCAGTGTCCTTGTCACTCACCTTTCCTGTCAACTCAGCAGGACCTAGCCCCAGAATTCTGGAATTCCCTGGGCCTATGACCTTACCTCCTTTGTTGAGGGAAGCTTCACGCCTTAAATTACTAAAACTCCCTTAGATTGCACCAGCTGGTTGTGCTTGGGCCCTGGGATGACTGTCCAGACAGAAATGGAGGCAGACCTTCCTTCCAGTAGACCTTCCCCTGCTGAGGATACCTGTGCCATGCCCTCCCCTGACTACTGACCCCACCTGATGTTCCCACGGACATGGAACCCAGTCCTTGACCCCAGGCCTGACTTTGGGTAGGATAGCAGGGTGACCACCATATAGGCTGGCTCATTCCACTCTGGGAAGGGCTCCTTAGGCCCATGACTTTTTCTTCTCATGCCCCAGCCCAGGGGCTGATTATGTGGATACCAGGGAGGTGTCCATAATAGGATGGCCAGACGAGATCCAATAAAGAACATGATCAACGGGAATGCACATTTAGGTGCCCCCATGGCCACCAGCATTGGGGCTGGCTGCTGCTCATACAGAGCTCAGAGCTCTGAGCAATTCACCCAACCACCCTCATATTAAGGAGCAAGCAGAGGAGCCAGGCAATGGAGGCCAGCACCCAGTGGTGGGGCTGGAGACCTTCACTAAAGTGTACTGCTGACATCAGGGTGTTAGTACCCCTGTTTTCCCAGCTACAGGCACCATGTGGTCATGATACCTTCAGCTGATCAGCTATAAACATCCCCTATAGCTTATGTTTCTGGCCCTGGGTGGCTTGTTCCACCTACTACCTGCTATTAACTCTCATGGCTCCCTCCCTGGTACCCAGAAGCCATAACACTTGCAGATGTCCTCCTCAGCCCCCTGTCCATTCCATTCAAGTACTTCTGATGTGTCTGGCAACTCCTCAGGCACTAGGAGCTGGTCAGAGCAGGCCCAGAGCAGAGGGGAGTCATCGTTCATCCAAGTCAGGATGGTGGCTGGCAATGGTAGGATTTGTGCGTGCGTGCGTGCGCGCACGCGCGCGCGCGCACACACACACACACACACACACAGAGGCACGGGCGGGTACTAACTGCTGCTTCTCTCAGCATTTGACCAAGTGGCACTGGCATGTCATGCTGAGCTGACAGTGTGACTGCACTCTATTGGGCTGCTGTGGAGATGGGATGGAGTGTCCCTTCTTTTTCTTCCTCTTGCAAGCACAGCTAGGTCTTGGCCAACTGTGAGGTCCAGGGGCAGTTGTGTCCCTCTTGCTAAGGACAGTGGCATTGTTAGGCACTTTCTTCTTAAATGGTCTCATTATGTAGCTCTGGCTGGCCAAATTCATAGTAAATAGCAGGAAGAGTTATTCAATTTGGCCATATTGGGAAGAAAGTCAAAGTAACCCAGTGTCTCCTCAAGTCTATCATCTGGGTCCTGAAGAGAAGTTGAGGCTTAAGTAGTGGGCCAGAGTTATGCATATTTAGATATGTATTCCTAGTCAAGGTAAGGTCCTGCCTACAGTTGGTCCAGAATTTGTTCAGTCTGTGAGGCAGAGAGGGGACAGCATAGCCCAGTTACAGAACGGGTTAAAACACTGCAGCTAGGGCTGGACCCAGGGGTTCTATGGGGAGCACTTCAGTGATCAGCAGTGAGGGAGTATCCTCAGAGTTCACACAGGTCACAACACAGGGCTCCAGCAGACCTGAAGTCCTGGTTCAGGGTCTGGGTGGCTATGAACTTGTCATCTGAGGCCCAACACAGGGCTTTGTGACAGTGACAACATGGCTGACCACTTTGCTTACACTTGTCTGTATCACATACAGGCCCAGCAAGGAGCTCTTCACCCTCCCCATCCTCTAAGCATTATAACACAGCCGAGTCCAACAATCTTTAGCCAGACAGGTCATCACGCCTTGCTTCCTACTCTGCTGGCTGCTCTCCTTTTCCACCACTGGTGCTCATGGCACCGAGGCACTCTCACTTGGCGCTGGGAACATGGCTGGAGAGATCGCCATTCCCCATGGAGATGTACCCCTGGACATGGTATTTTAATTGTGATGGGACATAGCCCTCACTGGCCTCCACCCAACTGCCTGGCTGATGAGGACTTTGGATTTCTGACCTTCCTGCCTTTGCCTCTGTAGTGCTTGGAATCACAGATTTACACCACTCTCAGATGATACAGGGCTAGGGGCAAGACCTAGAGCTTCATGCTTGCTAGGCAGTTACTACTAACTGAGCTACACCCCTGGTCATGTTTTCTTTGTAAGCATCTTATTTTTTTTGGGGGGGGTTGGTTTCAAGTTGAAGATCAGAGAAGCAAAGCAGCCAAGCAACCAGAGAGCTCTTACTTCTACCAAGGCTGGGTGATCCTGTCCTTAATGTGGCTGGAGACTAATTGCTGAATACTGAATGCCAACTCTGAGATTCTACTCCTATCTTAGACACCTTTCTAGTGCTGGGATTAAAGGTGTGAGCTGTTTCTGTTTTAGGCTGATTCACTCTCATGTAGCCCTGGGTGGCCTTGAACTCACAGAGATCCATCTGCCTATGTCTGCTGAGTTCTGGGATTAAAAGCATGTGCCATCACTGCCCAGCTATGACTAACTTTGAATTCATGACTAACTTTGAATTCTGATCCCCAGGCAAACTTTAGTAAGCATCACATTTTTTTAAAAAAAATATATATATATACATTTATTATTTTTCTTATTTTACATATCAATCCCAGTTCCCTCTCCCTCCCTCCCATGCTTCCCCACTCTCCCCTCCATCCCATTCCCCCCCAACACACACTCTACAGGGAGGGTGATGCCTTCCAGATGGGAATCATCAAAATGTGTCAAGTCATTTGGAGTAGGGTCTAGGCCCTCCCTCCTGCCTCTAGGCTAAGAGAGTATCCCTTCATGGGGAATGTGCTCCCAAAGTCCTTTCTCGCATCAGGGAAACACCTGGCTCCACTGTCAGTGGTCCCTTAGACTGTCCAGGCCTTCTAACTGAGATAGTGGGTCTGAGTCAGTACAATGCTGGTTTCCCAGCTATCAGTCTGGAGGTCCATGAGCTCCTTCTTGTTCAGGTCAGCTGTCTCTGTGGGTTTTTGTAGCTTGGTCTTGACCCCTTTGCTTATCACTTCTCTCTGCAACTGGATTCCAGGAGTTCGGCTCAGTGTTTAGCTGTGGGTGGCTGCTTCTGTTTCCATCAGCTACTAGATGAGAGCTACTAGATGGCATATAAGTAGTTATCAATCTCATTATCAGGGAAGGACATTTAAGGTAGCCTCTCCACTGTTGCTCAGATTGTTAGTTGGGGTCATCCTTGTAGGTCTCTGGATATTTTTCTAGAATCAGTTTTCTCTTCAAACCTATAATGGCTCCCTCTTTTATTATGATCTCTCTCTCTCTCTCTCTCTTGCTTTTGTCTAGTCATCCCCTGACTCAATCTTCCTGGTCCCACATGTTCTCCTCTTCTCCCCTTCTCTTTCTCCCAATTCCTTTTCCACTCACTGCTTCCCCCACTCCCAATATGCTCAGGGGATCTTGTCCCTTTCCCCTTCTGTGAGGGACCTTGCATGAATCTCTTAGAATCCTGCTTGTATCCTAGTTTCTCTGGCAGTGTGAATTATTGGCTGGTGATCCTTTGCTTTATGTCTAAAATCCATATATGAGTGAGTACATACCATGTTCCTCTTTTTGTGACTGGGTTGCCTCACTTAGGATGGTTTCTTCAAGTTCCATCCATTTGCCTGTGAATTTCAAGATTCCATTGTTTTCCCCCTCTGAGTAGTATTCCATTGTGTAAATGTGCCACATCGTCTTTATCCAATCTTCAGTTGAGGGGCATGTAGGTTGCTTCCAAGTTCTTGCTATTACAAATAATGCTGCTATGAACATAGTTGAACAGATGTCTTTGTTGCATGGAAAGCATCTCATTTTTAAGGTGAAGGAAATTGGTTTGCTTAGGAGAAAAAAAAGATGTTTCTGTCATAGCCAAAGAACAAAAATATCTTCAAAGTTTAGGTGCACACAGTTGCTTTGGAAAAAACAAAAAATAGCCAGAAACAAACAAACTCAAGCATCCATGATACTACATTCTCACTTACAAGGTTCCATTCTCTGACTTCAGGGCAGGGTGACTCTCCTAAACATGTCATCAACAACTGTGCTGTGTGTATTCCAATATTTGTAAAGGGAAATTGCTTTCTTTCATTACAACTCATAAACATTAGTCATCAGCAGTCTGTCAACTGATTTATGCAAACCACCCTTCTGCCCCCATGGGTCCTGCAATGATCCATCTCTGTGTGCATTGTCTTGTCAGCTGGAAAACCTCAGTCATTGGTTTAGTTTTGCTTTGTGCCTGTGTGGGAGAGAAACAAATGCAGCAGTTTGGCCATAGAGTCTTAGAAGGAAGAGCAAGGCCTTCTGGAGGGAGGGGGTGCACCAGAAACGTTGATGAGTTAAGTAATCTGTTCAGGACTTGAAAGATACCCCAATGAAGCCATGTATGGTGGCTCATGCCTATAATCCTAGCATTCAAGAAACTCAGACAGGAAGGTTGTGGTGAGTTCAAGGCTAGCCTGGGCTACAAAATCCCTGCCTCAAAACACTAATGACCCTGAAGCCAATTAAACCATCCATGTTCCTCTGCTCATGGGAATGTAGTGTGAAGTGATTGCAAAAGGCAGCCTCTTTGGGAATGTGTGCAGGTTACCTTTATGGGTTGCCCTAAGGGACGTTGGAGACAATTTTCTGGTGGCTATCAACATCTTTGATCTCAATGTTGTCCTCAAGCTGGGCTCCAGACAGGTGCCTTTGGGAAGCCCCAGGGCACAGTAGTCAGGGTTCGAATTGGCCAGCTCATCATGTCCATCTAAACAAAACTGCAGAATAAGGAACATGTGACTGAGGCCCTGATTGAGCTGGGGTGAGGGTCCCTGGCCACTGGGAGGTACACTTCAAAGAAATGGGGTTTTCATCAAGTTTAATGCAAATGAAATTGATGACATGATAGCTGAGAAGATGGCTGTGGGGTGAAATATGTTCCTAGTTATGGTCCCCTGAACAAATGGCAGTCCATGCTCTCCTGAGTGCTTCCACTCTACTGTCCTGCACCCCCCAAATCATGTTCTGTAATGAATCTTATGTCCTGTGTGAGAAAACAAACAAAAAAGATAACAACAAGATAAGCCCCATTGTAACAAGAGAGGCATCGAGGAAAAACCCAGGTATACGTGCCTGTGGCAGGTCTGCAAAGTGACATTAAAAACTGGAGAGAGCTGGAAAGATGTGAAGCCACTTGGACAAAGCAAAATAAGCTCACAAACCTCACACATCTCTAACACAGATTTAAGATGCACTAAGATGCTCCTCCTTGCTGGGTGATGGTGGTGCACTCCTTTAATCCCAGCACTCAGGAGGCAGAGGCAGGTGGATCTCTGTGAGTTTGAGGTCAGCCTTGTCTATAGAGTGAGTTCCAGGACAGGATCCAAAGCTACAGAGAAACTCTGTCTTGAAAAACAAAAACCAAACCAAAACAAAAATGTTCTTCTTTTTCTTTTTCATGACCCTGGGACACATCTGCTAACATAGGAGCACTTACAGCATCAGTGGGTGGCCAGGCCTAAGAATTCAGTTCCTAGCCCTCTGAGACTCCCTGCAGACTAGACTCCCAAAGTTTATCTCCCCTCATATAAGCTTCATTTTAGGTGGGATTAAAACAACTCCAGAGCCGTGGGGAGAACTCAGCTGTACAGCATTTGCTAAGTACTCAAGGTGATCAGGCAAACATAGCCCCCAAGGCTGGGCCTAGCTCTGTTCAAGTGGCCTCAGCAGCATCATTGACCTTGACTCTGGGGCCTGGGTGGAGGCCACCTGTTAAGAGTGTCCCTTCCCTGGAGAGACTTAAACAATGTTTATCCCATCCTCAAAGTATGATTCCACTAAAGTTTACCCTGGGGAACCAGTTGGTTGATTGGGCTTAGAGAGGGCACAGCTGAGGTGTTGTTGAAGCTCCAAAGCAACTTCCCTGGAAAGTCTTCACCCAGCTCAGGATGATGGTTGCACACAGATGGGGCCCTTTTGTATTTAATCTCCTGGGGTATATACAGTCTGTACTCTATACCTCCCAGATCCAAAGGACATTTGCAGCTAGAGCAGAGTCAAATTAAAATGGGCTGTTCTACTTTCATTTCTGGTGCTATGATAAAATATCCAGGCAAAGCATCATTGGGCAGACAGGGTTTATTTGGCTCATAACTCCAGGTCACAATCTGTTATTGCAGGGAAGTGAATCAGGAAGGAGAATAAAAATATGAATAATTGTTCTCAGCTAGCTTGCTCCTCTCTTACACTGTTTAGGACCCTCTTTCTGCCTACGAAATAGTGTCACAATGGGCTGGGTCTTCCTACATCAGTTAACAACCAAGACAGTACCACACAGACATGCCCACAGGCCAATCTGAGCTAGATATTTTTTTTTTTATGATTCTCTTCCCAGGTGACTCTGGGCCTTGTCATTGTGGTAGTTTAAATAAGAATGGCCCCCAAAGGCTCACAGATTTGAGGGCTTGGTCACCAGAAAGTTGTACTGTTTGAAAAGATTAGGAGGTGTCACTGGAGATGGGCTTTGAGGTTTCAAAAAGCCTACTCCAAGCCCAGAGTCTCTTTCTTCCTGCTGCTTGTGGATCTGGATCTGGATATAGACCTCTCAACTACTTCTCCATCACCTTGTCTGCCTGTGCTTTACTATGCTCTCCATGGATGACAATGGACAAACCACTCAAACTGCAAGCTAGCCCCAATTAAATGCTTTCCTTTATAAGAGTTGCCTCAGTCATGGTGTCTCTCTTCACAGTAATAGAACACTGACTAAGACAATTCACTCCTTGTCAGCTTGATGCACACATATGTCATTTAAGCCTTAACTTTTCTTTCCTTGTCTACAAAGTCTCATCTGTTAATATGACAAAAAGTAAGTCCAACTCCAAAAAGCCCCCAAAGACTGTAAACTATGAGATCCTATCAATCTTTTTAAAGCTATAGATTTAACTTTTCTTATCCCTAAAGGGAAGAACGAGGGCAGAAAGGGAGCTATATCAAAGCAAAACTAAAATCCAGCAGCGTAAATCCAAATCCTGTAGTTCAGTGTCTGACATATGGGACCCACGAACAATCTTCTGGGCTCCAAAGGGCTCACGATGTCCCATTCCTCCTACTGTGCCATCTTCAGCATGGGGCTTCTCTCCTAGGCCGGCTCCATCCCACGCCTGCAGTACTCCTCGGCAGACAGCCCACAGTCTTGCTACCTTCAATGTGTGGAGTCTCGCTATAACTGAGGCTTCACCATTAACAATGTGTGTTCAGCATCTCTGCAGGGATTTGACCCTGCAGCTTTCCATGACCTCTTCAACCTTGCATTTTTCATGCCTGCAACACCAGTACCACCAGAACAATGCTTACCACGTTGCCAAGTTTGACCAGCTCAATATGTAGCTTAGTTCCATTGAGTCAGCTTCTGTGTGTTGATCCTGAGGAAAACAGGTTCCTGATGTCCCAATGAAACATAGGAAATTTTGCTTCAGCGGTACTGCGCTCTGTGACAGTCAGCTGTTCCTCAGTCCCAGAATGATCAGCACTCTCAGGCAGGGATCCAAAGACCGTTATCTGCTCCCTCTTTGAAGGAATGTCAACAGGCAACAACTGAAAGTAGTGGTGGCCTCTTGCAATCTGATGAAGGCAATTTGTCCAGAGGATCATGTTCCACCTCTAAAAAGGAGACCTAGTTTTGCTTGACCATGGTCATGTTGGCCCTCACTTCCATTTTGTCATTAGGCGACACTGGCACAAGGTGCCAACCTTGAGGCATAAACAAAGTCATTAAGATAGCTGATAGTTCTGATGCTCAAGTGGTCTTTTTACTGGTGTTGGACTTGTTAATAGTGTTTGAGGAAGCCAGGGTTTACTCCAGGTAGCTGTGGGTCACCTTTGTCCAGGTTAGCTTATAAACCCATCCTCTTGCCTAGGAGTGTGGGAATTGTCTGTCTTGTTTCCACCTCAGATTTACTTCTGTCACTGAGTCTCTAAAGAGATTGTACCATAGACAATTTGAACCCACTCACCTGGTTTGGGGGAGGTCTCACAACACCTTGTAAATGGTTCTCATAGGCAAAAACCTGGTGTTTCCGGGAGCCTAGGTGAGCTGTCACCCTGTCTCTAAAGCACTTCTGAAACCCCCATGGAGGGGGCAGTGGGTGTCCTGATTCTCCTTTGTGGAGAGTAGGGACACTGCAGGGAGCCAGTTACTGACAAATTCTCAGCTGGTGTCTGGAAGCTTCTTTGGCATCCTTGCTTCACCTACAAGATGGGTGGAATGGGCTGTGTCTGTGGCAGGACCGGATCATTTTAATGGGACACTGTGGATATGTGGTGTGGGAAAGCCCCAGTGTTTGGCAGCACCCCTGGCTTTTACCTTGTGTGTGCCAGTTGCCACTGGCTCCAAACCAGAAATACCTTCAGATGCTGGCAGATGTGTCCTTGGAGCCCACTCCTCTGGCTGTGAAGTGCTGGGCTTGGGATGATCTGTGGGTTCCTGCCAGGAACACTGTGGGCCAAAGCAGGGAGGTACAGAAGCCCATATTCCAAGTGCCATCTCGGTTGCAGGAAGGCTCCACCAAGCCCAATCGATTCTTTCATGAGGACAAAGGGGTTTTGAGGGTGCATCCAGGGAGGTGAGCTGTAGTACCTGGCCCCTGTGGTGGCTGAGGCCCTGCACTTCTCAGAGCTCCACTTCCCCTGCAGATGTTCCTGCCATTGCTCCTGCCTTTCTCCTACCTGGGAAGCCCTGTGCTCATGGCTTCTGGTAAGTTCCAACCCATCTCAGCAACTGCTTTGTACCAGGAATACCATCCTGGACCCAACTGTTCACTCTTATGGCTTACCTGAACATTGGGTGACAGCATCTGGTCCAGGTTGGGGGTCACAGGAGGCTTTGCCCTTGTACTCTGACTTGTTTATATTGTTTTTAGTATCTGCCTCCAAAAGCAAGCCAGTGGGCATTGTGAGAGGCCTCTGTAGCCATTGTGGGAGGTAGCCATGGTAGGTCAGCCTGAGAACTTACAGTTACAAGACAGGCTCCTAGGAACACATCTGTGGGGCTCCATCATCCATCCACAATAGGTACTGACTGCTGCACACTCCCTCCAAAGGTGAGACACTGCTGGGGGCACCTTCTGGGTGTAGGATGTAGACGGTGGGCTAACCCAGACCAGCTGCCTCTGAGCCAACCAGGGTCTGTTCTCCCCTAGCCAGGATGGCGACCCAGCCTTATTCTGTGTCCAGGTGGGGGAAATATACCTCTACAAGGAACAGGAGCTTCTGAACACCAGTGAGATCATTATCTACCCTGACTTTAACAATTTTAATACGAGGTTTGACTTGGCCTTGCTGGAGCTGACTACCCTCCTGAGTTATGTCTGGCCAGTCTGTCTGCCAGAAGACAACTTGACCTCCAACTCAAATGACCAGTGCTGGCTGGCTGGCTGGGGTAACCTTCTTGATAATGGTAAGCATAGCTGGGACTGAAAGGTGGAGAGACAGAGGGAGCATTTGTTAGGAGTAGGTTTTTCCCACTGGTCTGGCCCCACCGCCACGCCAGCCCCAAATAACACACAGACTCTGTATTAGATATAATGCTGTTGACCAGTTACTAGTTTCTTATTGGCTAGCTCTGTCTTAAATATTAACTCACTTCTACTAATCTAAGTATTTCCACATGGTCTCATCTTTCCGGAGAGTGGGGCCGGCCTCTGTTCTCCCCAGTCTCTCCATGTTGACTCCTCCCTACTACTTCCTCGAATCCTCCTTGTCTCCTAGTCCTGCCTATCTTCCCTTCCTATTGGCCAGCAGTGCTTTATTCATTAACAAATAAGAGAAACATATTTACAGAATGACATCTCCCATCATCTTCTCTTTTTTGTTTAAATAAAAAGAAGGGTTTTAACATTAACAAAGCAAAATAAAAAAGCAGTTAACAATATTTAGTTCATTAACATTTAGCAAGATTTGAAGAAAATACTCCATCATCTATCCTATCTTTGTGTGTCTAAAGTCTATGTAACTTATCTTTAATCCTAACTAATGAAAACTATAACCATAACTATTTGTCTTCAACTCCCTCAAAGACCACAGAAGGATAATATATAAACTCTAGAAATGACAGAGACAACTCATTGCCTGGTCAGTCACCCGAAGTTCTTCTGTAATCTTCCATCTTCAGCCCATAGGCCATAGTGTGTCTGGCAGACTCTTCAGCAAAGCAGGAAACTTTAAACTGTCTTCTTGTATTGGCAGTTTGTCAGTCACTTTTGTCTGTGTCCTGCAGACTGTCTGGCAGACTCTTCCATGAAGCAGGAACCCCACAACAGTGTTCAACTTGTATTAGCAGTCACATTCCCAGTCTTGGAATTTGGGGATAATATTCATCTTCTTAGGGTTGGTTTTAGTTACTTAGGGTTGGGGATGGAAGGTGATGCTTAGACGTGGGTATCTCTTTTAGACAGGAATAGGGTATGGTTGGGAAAGGTATGGTTTAGATGGGATATAGGTAGATTAGCCTATCTTCTTGTGAATTATTTAGGAAGAGTGAGATAATAGTACTTTACAGCTTACATTGTTATATACTCTTATTTGTGGTAAGCTATGTAAAATTAAGTTTATATTCCCTTCCCAGAAGAATTGTATATTATACTTTGACATATTGTGTGAAATCTTTCCATTTATGATGTTTTATGTACATTATTCTTACCATATTCTATGTATGTATACTTTTACTTATGTTCAAGACATTTTGTATATTGATACAATTTATGCACATTTATTCTTGCCATATTCTATGTATGTATACTTTTGCTTGTGTTCAAGGCATTTTGTATATTGATACAATTTGTATATTGATAATGCTGCCTTTTATAGTTCTACCTCTTGTCTAGACATTTCTACTCTACCTCTATTTTAGGGATTTATATGTATGTATATGTACATAGTTATATTGTTCAGGTATTTATCCCTGCTTTACTCAAGGAAGTTTTAATCAGTTATTTTAGCTAAGTTCCTGAGTATTACAGATTATCTTCACCCATGTTTCCTTTACCTATGAGATTATTCAGACATAGATGCTTAATCTTCAATCACTTCATAGACATACAGAACATGGCATTTAAATGTTTTAATATTAGTACTCCGTTGACATGAGACACTGTTGCTCCTGACAGCACTGTGCACTTTCCCAAAAAATGTTGGACACTGTTGTTGCTCCTTCTGGAGTCCATCCTTGCTTCAGCTAATGGCCTGTTGGGCAAAGAACTGCCCCCACCTTGACCACTGATTTGGAAATGCGGTCCTATGTGCGTGCAGGAGACAAATATAGAAGACTGGTGAACCTTGCCAAGTCAGGGTAAGACAGCCTTTCTACCTCCCTGCTGTTGTTGTGGTCTGTCAAGTACTCTTGGCTTTAGCCAAAAACTGGGTGTACCATCATTGCTCTGAGACCTTGGGTGACTGTCCAGATGGCCTGCTGTTTCTGTCCTCACTGCACCTTTTGGAAGTTACCCATCCGCACTTCTTGTCTACCCTAGTATCGTTATTTTCCTTCTCAGGTCTTGATGAGGTTGAAGATTAAACTATCACAAATATTATTCTCTCTTCCTAGTTAGATATGTTTTTCAGCTTAGGACAACTCTATTGTAAGCTCCATTATGCCTTCACCCTAGGACTAAATATGTACGTTGTTTTATTCTCAATTTTCCTTTTCTTAGAGCACACTTGTTATTCACTGTTTTGTATCTAGCCTAAATCTTTTCTTTAGACTAAAAGGGGAATTGTAGTGGGATATTCACTTTGTCTCCTTCTGTGGCACTGACCACGCCCATTGGGGGGTGGAGCCAGGGGCAGAAGTGACCTGTGGAACTAGGTCTGAGGAGGATCCCGGAACGCTCTCTTGCTGGCGGACACGGAAAGGAGAGCATCCAGTGGAACCTGCTGGTGTTCATCTGTCTAGGTTGTAAGTTATTTCTCCCTGAATAAACATCTATTCGGCCTATCTGTTTATCCTGATCCTTATTAAACCGCAATAAGCATTGCACAATCTCTTGTTCCCTGTTCCTTCCCAGAGGGCTAGCTAGCAGTGTGGAAACGAATGGGGAGAAAGCAAGACTCTTCTATGGCCCAGCTGTGGCACTGGGTAGGCCATAGGGGCATTTTCAGATCTTCTGGTCAGCAAGTAGGCAAGGCAGAATCAGCTGGGTTGCCTTGGCTTGAAGCTGCTGCTGCTTTTTGGGCTCTATCCCATGCAGGAGGGAGTCTGATTAGATCCCCACTTAGAGGAACATCACTTCTTCACATGATCTGGATACATTTTGGGAACCAGAGGCTCTAGGTGCACACATACCTTTTCTCTTGTATATGTTGTAGCCATGCACCATAGACCCAGGTGCAAGCAATGGCAGTGAGCTCTCATCTTGGCGTATCTGACACCAATTTTTCACCACTGGCTTCAGGGCACAGTCCTTGTCCCTTCCAGTTTCTCCAGGTCCACATGCTGTCATTTGTGGCTTTATCACTAAACTCTTCAGTGTCCCCTCTGTAAGAACTCTTACAATGGGAGTTAGGGCCCATCCAAAATCCAGGATAAGCTCACTTACTAGGAAGCCTAGACTGCTTCAAACTTATGATCCTCCTGCCTCAGCCTCAAGGGCTAGGATTATAAATGTGTGCATCCATGCCTGCCTCAGAGTGGCCTCATTTTTTTAAACTTAAAAACATATGTAAATAATTTATCTTTAAATAAAGCCCCATTCTGAAGTTCTAGGTAGACATGAATTTGGAGGGTCTCTAACCCCATTTATTTATTTGCTTGTTTATTTATTTTTGTTTGAGACAGAGTTTCTCTGTATAGCATCGGCTGTCCTGGAACTCACTCTGTAGACCAGGCTGGCCTTGAACTCACAGAGATTCTTCTGTGTCTGCCTCCCAAGGCTGGGAATAAAGGTGTGGCCCACCACCGCCCAGCTCTAACCTCTTTTATAGATCCATTTAACATAGACAGCTTGAGATCATGGCCACATCCAGGATACATGGGGAAGAGGAGGCTCTGACTCAATCCGGGCCAAGCAGTGACTGGCATGAAGTGCACCTGTTAGGGCTAGGGACATAGCCCCTCACTCCTGCTTCCTGCCTCCTCCACCCCTGCTCCAGTGCCTCTGCAGCCTCTCTATCAGCGGAACCAGGTGAAGATCCCAATTCAGGATGACAAGACCTATGAGAAGGCTTACAGGAAGGAAGTGCATGACAGCAACAAAACGAAGATCACTGTGAGCACATGCTGTGCACTGGTACCTTAGGCTGAGGCTGTTTTGTGAGTCATCCAGGCTCCGGATGCTTTACCCTTCAAGGCAGGCTGGATTCTGGCACTTCCTTGTGCTTTGCCTCTGATGGTACTGCCTCTCTTCCTACAGGGTGACTCTGGGGGCCCTTGGTCTGCTGGAAAGGCAAGAAGTGGATGCAGGTGGGAGTGGCCAGCTGGGGGAGAGATTGGAGCACCAAGCTGCCAGCAGTCTTCTCCAGAGTCCAGAGTTCCTTATTCTGGAAACATTGGCACATCCAGTAGACATGTGCACCGGCCTCTGTCAAGCAACAGAGACAGCTTGATGACTCTGTTCTGTCCTTCCTAGACCTGCAGCCGATCCCTTTCTCCCTGGCCTGTCCCTCCCTGCTGACAGGAATGCCCAGGTTCCTGTGGGGTGGGCTGCTGCATGGCTGTATTTGTCTCCTTAAACTGACTGAATAAATGAAGGTGGGCAGAGTGGTCTTTGAGGTGAAGGCCTGGCTGTGGAGTGGGTGGACTCAGAGCCTCCAGGGTCAGTTATAATTCTTCACTTTCTTCTGTAGCACCCCAATCTTGAGGTGAACTATGTTGATGAAACAAATATAATAAACAAAATGCAAATCAGGACCAACATTAGGATGCATTTATTTAGTGTGTGGTAACATACATAAGAGCCATTTTTTTCATAACTTCTTGACTTTTAGTTACTTTTGGAAGGGCTGGCCCATTGGCTTGAGACAGGGTCTCATCATGAAGCCTAGGCTGGCCTCAAGCTTCCAACCTCCTGTTTCAGCTTCCCAAGTGCTGAGATTACAGGAGAGCACTACCAGGTCCAGTGTAACTTAATTTCAGTTCTAACAACTTCCGCCTTGTGTCTGAACAATAATGTCTTTAAAGACACTGCCGATTAGCCATTGTCATTGTCCCGTGATTGCTAATAAAGATTCTCTGTTCTGGTTTGGTCTGAGTCACACATTGGTGGTGGGGAGGAAAGTGACAAATGTCAGGAAGCCAATGCCAATAAACTCTTCAGGACCAATTTAAGCAACAGAGGTATAAAAGGAATGGCTCTTAGGTCAGTTGTCCCCGAAATGCCACTCTGCTTGTCGGATGGGCTATGCCCCAGCATCTCAGAAATGTCATTCGGGTCCCTTTGTCAGAAGCTTCACTTCTGTAGAAGGTGACTGGTGACTGTTTAGTTGCAAGGCTTTAAGAAAACACAACCAATGAGAGCAAGACTAGTTTGAAAATTAAATAATCGAGTACAGTTTACAAATATCCTGAACTGTCAATCTTTAGAAGGCTTACATAGCATAAGAGGTATCTATCCACAGAGCCAACAATTAGACAATTAGCATCAAGACACAGAAGAACTATATAGAAGCTACTTCTAAAGCAAAAAAATAGAATTCTTTGGTTTGGTAGAGTAAACCATAAAGGCAATTACATTTATTATTTATTTTATTTTATACATGTAACCTGCATGTATCCCCATGTACTTACATTCAAGCTTGGCTGCCAAGGAGGCCAGAAGAAGGTGTCAGATCCTCTGGAACTGGAGTTACAGTTGGTTGTGAGCCTCATGTGGGTTCTGGGAAATGAACCTGCATCCTCTGGAAAGGCTGCCGGTATTTTTAAACACTGCATCATCCAGATCCTAAGAATGGCAATTTTTAAATGCCTTTTTTTTCTAAGTCTGTAAGACACAAAGGGGTCAGCATTATATTGTACATGTTATAAAACCTTTTTAAAAGTGGTGGGAGGGTCCTTGCTTCCTATTATTATCCATTTTAAGCAAGAGGCAGTTGGTTTCAGGATCTAGTAACTGGAGGAAAATCCAATGCAGCATGAAAAGATGCTATCATTTTTTTTTTAAATCAGTTGTTCCCTTAAAAGTGAGGCCAGCTTGGTGGACCGGAAGACTTTCCTTGTTGGTGCTCTGTAATCCACAGTCTCCTTGAGTTGCCTTTCTCATGCAGGTATGATCATATGGTTTTCTTGTATTTTCTTAGCCTTAGCAGCCTTAGTTTATACTAGTGAGTTTGACACATGGTCAAATGTGTAAGAAACATTAAATGCTCATCTTTTTTATCAAATACCATAAAACTTGTTTATGATAAGGAACTAAAATCTCATTATCATCCCACACACATCTTATAAAGCCTTTCTGCAAATGTTTTGATTCCCCGTATTGGTAAAACCTTTGTTTACATTGAAGACCTAAAGGGGCCAATCTCTCCCCTTTTCCTTCATTTCCTTTGTGTTGATTCTTCTAAAACTAGCCAATCATGGAAGACTGTGAGGTAGGACCCCAGCCAAAGGGAAAAAGACCCAGTCGCCTTGTGGACTAGACTAAAAGCCAAGGGTACTTCTTATTCCATGTGCTCATACCAGTTGGCACAATGGTCTCTGTGTCCTGAATTTCTTTCTAACAGAGGGAAGCAGGGCATGTTCTGACCAACTGTGCCCACTGTCTTCTGTGACAGGATTTCTCTGTGAAGCCCTAGATGTCCTGGAACTCACTCTGTAGACCAGGCTGGCCTCAAACTCAGAGATCCACCTGCCTCTGCCTCCTGAGCGCTGGGATAAAAGATGTGAGCCACAGTGCCTGGCTTTTACATTTTTTGATTGATTTATGGTTTTTTGAGACAAGGTTTCTCTGTATAGCTTTGGAGCCTGTCCTGGAACTCACTCTGTAGATCAGGCTGGCCTTGAACTCACAGAGATCAGGTGCCTCCCGAGTGCTGGGACTAAAGGTGTGCCCACCAATGCCCGGCTTATACTTTTTGTTTTAACTGACCTACTTTCAACTGTGATCATGTCAGTTATGGGAGCAGCTTCTATTCTTGCTATTTACTTTCAGGGTTAGGGTTAGTGTGCAGACCCAACAGGCTGGAATAAAGACTTTCAGTTGTCTATAAACTGTCTGAGTGGTCATCTCTGGTGGGCTCCCTATAACAATCCTCTCAGAGATAAAGTCTAGAAAAATTTGCTTTTTTCTCTCTTTATTTATGATGATAGTTTTATTTAAATTTGAAACAAGCTTGTTTTATATGTTCCAGTCCCCTCACCCTCTTCTCCTCCTCTGTCACCCCCACCCCCGCCCCATCCCCTTCTGCTCCCCAGGAAGGTGAGGCCTTCCATGGGAGAGCTTCAAAGTCTGTCTGGTTTTTTTTTTTCTTTTTTAAATTTATTTATTTTTTTATCTTTGGACATTAGGTTTAAAAAATAGAGAAACAATCCAAAATGATCCTAAACACGTTCACACACACTCAAACATTTTTAAAAGGCATTCTAATTGTGATTATCAGCTTAAAATTAATTAAAAAAAAAAAAAAAACGAAGTGGGCTGGGCATTGGTGGCACACGCCTTTGATTCCAGCACTTGGGAGGCAGAGGCAGGCGGATATTTGTGAGTTTGAGACCAGCCTGGCCTACAAGAGCTAGTTCCAGGACAGCCTCCAAAGCCACAGAGAAACCCTGTCTCAAAAAACAAACAAACAAAAACAATAACAACAATAAAAACCCAAAATAAATAAATAAATAAATAGTAAATGGCGCTGGAGAGTTGACTCAGCAATTAAGAGCACTAGCTGCTCTTTCAGAGGACCAGGATTTGATTCTTAGCACCCATACGGCAACTCACAGCTGTCTATAACTCCAGTTCTAGAGGATCTCATGCGCTCTTTTAGCTTCCAAGGGCATCTGACATGCAAGTGTTTCCCAGATAATGATGAGTGGAAAGAAGAAAGAAAAAGGAAAGGAAAGGACATGACTGCTCCTAGGTATGGTGGAGGAGAAAGTTTATTGTAGATACTTGGGGGAGCATAACCAGAGGCAGGAATATCTGGGAGAGTCCAGAGTAGACATGACCCTGAGCCAGTGAGGAAAGGGGGAGAGGGGACCAGGTGCTGCAGCTAGGAGGGCAAAGAAAAGACCAAAGAGACCAGGTAACCAAAACAGCTGGATTGTATAGGGAAGCGCAGCTGGGGGAAGGGCAGCCCAGCCCCTGGGCTGAAGAAGTTCAGGGTAGAGGAAGGGGTATGCCTGGGTAGGACGGCCAGGTCCACTTTGATGTGTTAAATAGGTACCTAGTCATTCCTCCCAGGTTTGAGACCTAACACATACATGCAGGCAAAAACATTCATATATGTAACACTTTAAAAATCAATCAATCAATCAATCAATCAATCAATAAATAAATAAATATCTTTTAAAATTCAAGAGTCAGGCATTGTTCCTATTAGAAATAAGTTTCAGGGTCTGGAGAGATGGCTCAGTGGTTAAGAGCACTGGCTGCTCTTCCAGAAGACCCAGTTCAATTCCCAGCACCCACATGTCAGAACCATCTGAAATGAGACCTCATGCCCTTTTCTGACCTGCAGACATAATAAATAAATAAATTTTCAAAAAAACAAAACAAAACAAAACAAAATCCTGCTTAAAAAACAGGAAAAGAAATAAGCTCCAGGTTATAAAGCAAGAGACCATCACTCCAACTGAAGTGCCTAGAGAGGGCAAACTTCACTCTTGATCAACAGGGTGTGTCCAGAAGAGCAAACACATGGAGATAGGAAGTAAGTACATTTGTGGTCTGTGAGCTAATAGATTCCAAAGATTGTTATCTATTAGTCACAGGATGCTAACTCTGACACAGAAGTGGGTAAAGAGGCTGTTCTGGGGGCTAGAGCCAACCCCAGATAAGACAATTAGCTTCCTGGACCCTTCACATTCCCACTTCCCCACATCATAGTTATATTCAGTCAGTCTTTGCAGACACATCTTCTTTCCAGTTTCTCATTAACAATGTCTTGACCAGACAGACAGACAGACCTTCAACTTGTCAGGACAGGAGTCCTCCTGGTGGGAAAAATAGGCCCTGTCAGGCCTTTGTTTTAAGTGGCCAGGTTTTTGTCTCAGGTCGGGGATGGGGGTTGAGCTGGACTTTTGCTGTCTTAGAAGTTTGCTTTTTTTAAGTTTTATTTTTATTATTTTTTGGTTATGTGTGTGTGTGTGTATGGTTTGTGTATAGATTTATACATGTGCAGGGACCAAAAGGGTTGGAAACCCTGGGAACTGGAGTTGGAGATGATTCTGAGCTGTGCACATGGATGCTGGGAACTACACTCAGGTCTTCTGCAAGAGCAGCCAGTGTTCTTAACAGCCAAGCCATCTCTGCAGCCCCTTGCTATCTTATTCCCAGTGCTGGTCCCTCCCTATCTGTCATCCTGTCAGGGATCTATCTAAGTGCTAATCCCTCAGTTTGACATTTCACATCTTTCAGAAGCATTTCACCCAGTACTAAGTTTATCACTAATACATTCTCCTTGTCCCTAGGGCTGGGATGCAATGGGCACATGGGGAAAGGTGGTTTTGCCTTTCCATTGCTCCTGAGTAGACCCTTTGCTCTGAGACCCTGGTGCCCTAGTGCTGATGCCTTGTCCTATCTGCTGCCCAACATCCCTTCTTGCAACAGAGCTCTGGGTAGCCACATCCTTCTAACGGCATCCCTGACACCAGAACCTGGTCACGGCCCTTTTATTGGCCAGTCTGTGGCCCCTTGTTAACAGCTGCTCCCCATTGCTGTGTGGCTCCTGGTTCTTTCTGATCCTATCACTGGATGTGACAATGGTGGCCTGACTGCTGTTATGATAGTCATCCAAGCATTTCCCATCAGGCTTTGTTGCCCATACTGCCTTTTTACTGACGCTGGACATGTTAATAATGTTTGAGGAAGCCAGGGTTCAGGGCTCAGGTTTGAGGTAGTTGTGGGTCACCTTTGTGCAGCTTAGCATATAAACCCTTCCTCTTGCTCAGGAATTACCTGTCTTGTTTCCACCTGAGAAATACTTCTGCCAATGAGTTCCCAAGAAGCTGTGTCCTCTACAGTTCTGGGCATACCTCCCTCTTTTAGGAACTTCACAACACCTGTGGCTAGTTCTTTCACAGAGGGACTTGTATTTCTGGAACCAAGGTGAGTCCCTACCCTGGCTCTGAGCTACCTCTGAAAACACCCATGGAGGGGACAGTGGGTGTCCTGATTCTCCTTTGTGGAGAGTAGGGACACTGCAGGGAGCCAGTTACTGACAAATTCTCAGCTGAAGTCTAGAAGCTTCTTTGGCATCTTTGTTTCAGCCACAAGATGGGTGGGATGGGCTGTGTCTGTGGCAGGACCGGATCATTTTAATGGGACACTGTGGATATGTGGTGTGGGAAAGCCCCAGAGTTTGGTAGCACCCCTGGCTTTTACCTAGTGTGTGCCAGTGACATCTTCACAGGCTCCAAACCAGAAATGCCTTCAGATACTGGCAGATGTGTCCTTGGGGTCCACTCCCCTGGCTGTGAAGTGCTGGGCTGGGGATGTGATCCAGGTGACCTGTGGGCTCCTGCCAGGAGCACAGATCTTCCAGAGCCAGGCTAGCTAGTTGTCCCTTTGATTCAAGAAGAGCAAACTCCATTTTAGAGCTAGTGGTGGGGCAGGCATATGACATGTCCTTAGTGTAGAGGTCCCTTGGGACTCCTGCAGAGCTCTTTACCCACCCAAACACTCCAGTGGCCAGAGTAAGACTTCAGGCAAGCATTGTCCACAAACAGAAGAGGTTGGCTGGGCCCACTGTAGGTACCAGGGAGCATCTGTTCTTAGATTTGACAGTAAAGTTAGTCACAGTTGCCACAGTCCTGGGTCATGGGTGTCTCTGACAGCACTGGGCTCTTAATCCTCCACTGCCCACTGAAACAGCAAGGACACACACACACTTGCAGAATGCCCTGGTGCAGTGTCTGCGGGGTGCACTGTGTTGGACACTGTAGGTCCAACAGAGGAGCTCCAGCTTAAAGCTCCTAGTGATGTGTGCTCCCTGCATGGGGGAGTTGTTGCACTGGAGTGTCAGAGTTAACTAGATGGATCGGGGACTATCTCCCATAAAACCCAGGCTGTGTTAGGGATACCTGGCAGGCACTTCTGAGCCACCAGCCTGAGACACAGCCCTTATCTTTCCAACATTCCTGGTGATGCTACTGTAAGCAGGTGGTGATGCCCATGTAACCTTGGTGGCAAAGGACTTCACGTCCCTGAGCATGGGTCACCAGCCCCCTCCCATCCTCCCTGAGGTCAAATGCCATTTCCTCCCAGCTCTTCCTCCAAGCAGAGGCCTGGCCAAGCCACCTGCCCACTTCCTGGGGCTTGAGGATAAAGGGGCTGAGAGGCTCAAGCAGGAGGATGCTGTGGAGACCCGGCAAGGTAAGGGCACCACCCCCCCTTTCCCAGCTGCCTCCACCGGCTTTGGATTTCAATCTTCTCCACCCCAAACCAGGCAAGCCCAGTCCCCTCCATACCTCTCCATGCTCCTTTCCTTGCCCAGAATCATGCTCCAGTCCTCTCCATGCTGACCCAGGCTACTCCCGGGCCCCTCCAACTCTCCGCCCGTGTGTCTCTCTACAGATGCTGAGTCTGCTGTGTCTGACCCTTTTCTTTGTTGGGTGCTCCACGGCTGGAACCCCAGGTGAGTCCTTGTCCCTGGCTTTCCTTCCATTCCACAGAGGATCCAAGAGGTCCTGTCCTCAGGACTCTGGGGACACGAGCGTGACCCGCTCTGCTCCAGTGTGGGTGGCAGGCTGAGCACTGGCCTCCTGACCTTCTACTTGTTGCTTGCAGCACCTGTGTCTGAGGACGTGCTGGTGGGCATTGTGGGGGGCCACAGTGCCCGGCAGGGGAAGTGGCCATGGCAGGTCAGCCTGAGGATCTACAGCTACTACATGGCCTCGTGGGTGCACATCTGTGGGGGCTCCATCATTCACCCACAGTGGGTGCTGACTGCTGCCCACTGCATTCACAAGTGAGTTCCTTTGTCATCCAGTGCTGGGTAGGATGAGGGGTAAATCAGAAAGGCCAGGCCAAAACCTGGGTCTGGAGACCTGGATTTCAGTTGATTCTGTCCAGGATTGTGGAGAACTTCCCCACAGTACTAGACTATGTCATCACAACTTCTTTCTGACCTCAGGAGAGATGCTGACCCGTCATCTTTCCGGATCCACGCTGGGGATGTGTACCTCTATGGGGGCAAGGAGCTGCTGAAAGTGAGCCAGGTCATCATCCACCAGGACTTTGTCCATGCTGGCCTGGGTTCTGATGTGGCTCTGCTCCGGCTGGCAGAACCTGTGAGATCCTTTGCTAATGTCCAGCCAGTCAAGCTATCCTCTGGGTCTCTTGAGGTTACCCCAAAGGATGTGTGCTGGGTGACTGGCTGGGGTGCAGTGAGCATGTACAGTAAGTACTGGGGAAGGATTTGAGCTGTGGGAACAAACTTGTCATCGGAGGATCCCTGATGGGTGGTACCAAGGTGCTGGGAGCAGGATTCAAAGAGGAAAGATAGAATGGCCGACAAACATGAACTAATCTAAATGCATCTCC
Source organism: Phodopus roborovskii (assembly GCF_943737965.1). NCBI lineage: Eukaryota > Metazoa > Chordata > Mammalia > Rodentia > Cricetidae > Phodopus > Phodopus roborovskii. The sequence goes on along the minus strand of NW_026126407.1, from coordinate 48,462,853 downwards.
AAGCTACTCTAGATATCCATCAGAACCTCTGTACCTGAGGCCAATGACACAGTTGGACTCAGAATCCAAGACTCTAAGGTGGAATGGTTGCTTCTTATTTTCTAATAATAAAATATCTTGGAGAAAATGCCAAAAATCAAACCCATTTCTTTGGCCTTTGATAGGCAAGCAGGCAGAATCCATGTGTAGAAGTCCTAGAAGTTATAAGTGAACATGGACCCTTCAGGCTGGCATCCACACATTCCTTTTCAGAAGGGAGATACTGAGGCTCAGAGAGGGAGCTGGACTTGGACAGGGATAGAGCTATGCTGGAGACAGAACTCTCTACCCCTAAGTGGAGCAGTAGGATCGTAGGATGGGTAGGGGATCTATGCGCCAACCAGCCACATCTCTCTCCTCCCCAGGGCCACTGCCTCCCCCCTACCGCCTGCAGCAGGTGCAGGTGCAGGTAGTGGACAATGACCTATGTGAAGAGCTGTACCATAACGCCTCCAGGCACTACTATCGTGGTCAGAGACTGATCCTACAGGACATGTTATGTGCAGGCAGTGAAGGCCGAGACTCCTGCTATGTGAGTCCCACCCTCCTCCCCCTCTGTTTCCCATTCTCATGCCAAGGCCAATAACCACAAATGCTGCTTTTTCTCCCAGGGTGACTCAGGCGGCCCCCTGGTCTGCAGGGTGGCAGGCTCCTGGAACTTGGTGGGAGTGGTGAGCTGGGGCTATGGCTGTGCCCTGAGGAACATCCCTGGGGTCTATGCACGCGTACAGTCCTTTCTGCCCTGGATCACTCGGCAGATGAAGAGGCTCTCCTGAGTCCAGCTGTTGGCCTGGTGCTGGTCAGGCAAGGATGGACCTGCTTTGATTACAATTCCAGAATGCACGGGCAGGTTTCAGGCTCTGGAGTGTTGGTGCCAAGTTCTCTGGTCAGTAGCTACTGAACCTGGATGGCTCTGTTTCCCAGCTTCCTAAATAAAGAAGATGTGTTGCACACTCACCATGTTCAAGTTTTTGTGTGACTACCAATCCTTTTTTTTTTTTTTTTTTAGTGGAAACACATATGGACGCTGTTTTAATAGCTTTCTAGGCAAGGAAACAAATCTTGAATTTGGCAGAGGTAGGGCTCAGGCAGGTCTGCATGTTCCCCAGGCGCCCTGAACAGATTGATTCTTGTCTCTCCAGCACCTAGTAACCCTATAGCAACCTGGAACCTGGATATGGTGACATTGTGCAATGATGAGAAGGGTGACAATCTCAGGTACCCAGCCTGGGGACAATGATACTCTGACCCTCATCAATGTCACCATGGGGTCAGGAAACTCCTGCAACATTGATGTCCTTCCTGTACCTCATTTTTTCAAAACCCTGGAACCCTATAGACTCAGTTACCCAGTGTGGCTAAGGTTATCTTCATGGTTTGGGCTGCTGCCTTGAATTACACACAATGATAGCTGTCTATGCCCAGGGTGAGGGTGAGGGTGAGGGCCAACAGCTACCTGGCTTCTCTCACAGCGATTCTGTCCCTGGGTGCATGGTGGAGAGTGTCTGACTAACTTTTTATTGGGAGCAGCTGGAAAATTAGGGTGGATTGGACCCGAAGCATCTACTCCAGACTCAGACAGCAGTCTCCATTCATCCAGAGGCTCTACCTAGGAGCCAGTAGTCTGCAGAGGTCATCAGGTGCACAGGCCAGTGAGTTGCACTGGCCTTTGTGGCTTCTAGGAGGTGGGAGGGGACTGATGGGTGCTAAACTCAGATGAGCTTTATCTAAGGGGTCAGGGGTCAAGAAGGGACAGAAGAGGCTCTGATTAGAACTCTGCTGAGTCTGGAGGGGGAATCAGGGTTGCAGGGGAGATCTTAGGTCCTGTGAGGGTCCCAGCTTGCTGAGCAGGGGCCCCAAGGCTGGGCAAGTCTGGCTTCTGCTCTTCTGGAAGGAAGCAGGTGCTTTTAAGTAAGGTTTCTTTCCCTTTCTTGCCTGTAACTGGGCAGAGCAATGAGAGGGAGGAGGTCACTCCAAGGAAACTGGTAGTCACCTGATTCCCATGGCTCCCACAGGCATCTGGACAGTGCCACTGTCCTCAAAGGTACCACATGCTCTCTCTACAGACACACACACACACACACACAGGCCCCTATTTCTCCAACACAGCCCATCAAAAGCAAGACCTGTCCTGTGCTTCCACATCTCCTCAGGGCAGGAAGGGTGGAAGGAAAGGGTAGGGAAGCCTGTAGTATCTGGACTGTGGCTATCCAGTGGCTCCCAGAATGCTGGAGCTGTGTTGACCCAGGTATTTCTCTTATAATTCCCCCTTCCTGGGGGTAAGCAGAGGGTCCCCAGGCCCCTGGGAGGATAGGGTGGCCGGGGTGCTGGGGCAACAGGCACTGCTTCTCTGACCGATGCAGTCTGGTTCCCACAGCCTGTGGCTCCCTAATGACCTTTTCTTTTTTGCCTGTGACACTCTGGAAGCCAGAGCTAGGGAAGTGTGGTCAGTGGACTCTTCAATCCCAAGGAGTGCACACTGGATGCTCCATGCCTGCTGTGAAGTATTTCTGTGTGGCTCACAAGGACACTGAGGTCTGGAACAAGGAGCCAATACTTGTCAGCACTTCTAGGTGCCAGAAACTATACTAAAGGCATCCTTCTACCCTTCAGAAGAACATATGTGTCCCTAGTCTACCTATCAGGGAACAGAAATATTCCCTCAGTTTCTGCCCCAAGGCTTGTGGTCACAAGTGACGTGTGTGTGTGTGTGTGTGTGTGTGTGTGTGTGTGTGTGTGTGTGTGTCTGTAGAGGGGAGAAGGGTGAATATGTGGAGGTCAGAGGACAACTTGGAGTCAGCTCCCCCTTCTACCCTATGAGTCTCAGGGATGGAGCTCAGGTTGACAGGCTTAGCAACTAGCTCTTGCACTTGCTGAGAGCCATCTCACCTTGCTCCCACTGTTGTTTGTTTGGTTGGTTTTGTTTTGTTTTTCAAGACAGGGTTTCTTTGTGTAACCCTGGCTGTCCTGAAACTCACTTTGTAGACCAGGCTGCCTCGAATTCAGAGATTTGCTTGCCTCTGCCTCCCTAGTGCTGGGATTAAAGGAGTATGTCTCCATGTTTGGCTCTGAGACAGGGTCTTGCTATGTCTATAGACTTGGCTGGCCTGAAACTCACTGTATAGGCCAGGCTGGCCTCAGACTTGCGCCTCAGTAGCCACCATGGCACCTGGTACAGAGTATACTTCTCACTAAGTTTCACTGAGTAGCATTTGCCTGGAGGCTTAGAAAGTTGATCATACTTGATAGGCTCTAGAGGTCTAGGGAGAGGTGGATGGCACTGACTTCCAGAGAAGGTCCATTCCCACTGTAACCATCCTCTTACCTTGGTGACATTCCTTCTGTAACCTCCCTCTTACCCCTAGGAAGTCACTTTGTCTCTACAACTCTTACTGGAGACAATAGAGTAGCTTCCCCTTGCAAGACCCTGGCAGTCATCCTTAGAAAATGGGGTAGCAGGTATGTGGAGGCCTCTCTCCAGCCTTGGTAGGTGCCAGGCCTTCTTCTACATACCCAACTGAGTTATTTTCCTTATACCCCAGGAAGGTCCAAGAGTGGTGTCCTTTGCAGGGGCATCTGGGAGTGAGGGGATTGGTGCCTAGAGGCAGGGCCTTAGAAGGTGGCTCTGATAGCTGGTAGTTCCACACCCATCCATCCTTCTCACAAATGGCTTAGGCCCTGTCCTTGTCTACAAGGAAGTGGATGCATTTTCATTAGTGGACCCCGTTGCTTGGGTGTTTGTCTTAATTTTCTGTTACAGCACTGGGGGTTGAAACCAGAGTGTTGTGCCGAGTGGACAAGTGCTCTGCCATTGAGTTACGTCCCCAGTCTGACGTCACTGCTTTTTAAATAGCAAAATGCTCTGTAAGAGATGAGACAATGAAATGTAAAAGACAAGAAAATTAAATGGAGAAAAACCTAATTGAATGCTGCTGCAGTTTGTACAGAGATGTTTCAGCCAAGCCTGGTCATCCTCAGGGCTGAGCCACCATCCCAATGCCCTTGACAGGTGCTATTATGAATACACAACTGGCTGGTCCCTAATAAAATCTTGGGTAAATAAACCTTTTAGGATTCTATTAGTGTCAGAGCATTTTCTGGAATGTTCTTGGTAAACTCATCTTCAGCAAATAATGAGCAATAATAGCTCCTGGGACATTTCCTAGGGACACTCACTGTTTCACACTCACTGGGAACAGCTCTTTTCTCCCAAGGCAGGTGAGATTGTCCCTGCACTCAGGATTAGGATTGGGGAAGATAATGCTGGGAACCAAGTACTGAGAATGTCAACCCTGGACCTTTCCCCCTGCTGGCCTCTGAGCCTGATCCCATGAGGAGAGAACAGGACAAGTGTGGCCCTGAGCAAGTCAATACAGCGAGACTGGCTTTGTGGGGGCAGATAGAGTGGCCCAAGCACCTTGCCTCTTTCCTAGCTAATCCTAGATCATCTCAATCTCAGGGACATCCTGCTTAGCCTGCACACCCATCAAGGCATCCTTCAATGCTAGTCAGGGGTATCCCAACATGCTGCTTGTATACCATAGCTCCATCATCAGGGACCAAAATTGATCCTACCCCTTCAACTTCAACCTGAGAATGCTGGGAACCAGCCAACATCACATGTGACTAAGCAAATCTGATCATATGGACAGTGGAAATTTCTTCCTAGATCACCCAGAACTCAAGAGGGGGACTCTTCAGATCTTGTAAAAGTACTGTGCCTAACTCAGGAGCTGGTTCATCAAAAATTCATGTTCCCTTCGAGCACAGGCTGGGATAGATTTGGGGACATTTGGAAAAACCTTGTCTGTGCCTCTAATCAGCTGTAGTTTAAGTGCCCTGATGACTCTGGTCATTTTACTCCAAGACAATGGTGCCCCAGTGCTAGTCCCTTCCAACTCTCTTCTTGCAACACCAGCCCTGAGCAACCACATCCTTCACCTAACGGCATCCCTGAACCCAGAACTTGGACAGGACCTCTCACTGGCTAGGTTGTGGCTCCTGAGCTAACGGCTAACTGACCCAACTCCTGTGGTCCATAGTTCTCTCAGATCCTATCACGGATGTGCTCATTCATGGTGGTCTTGTTTCTATCAGATGGACATGTATCCTGTCTCCAGGTCTTGTTGCCTAACAGCAACATCAGGACCACCAATGGGGTCCTCAGGTGATTTCACCCAGATAAGACACCCTGGGCTTGCAATGGCCACAGGAAGCAGGAAATGATTTCCCTTGAGTGAACCCTTGGGTCACTCCCTAGGTTTTGCTAGGTTTCTTAGAAGATGTAAAGGACCCAACCCCGAATTCACCTCCTGTCTGTACTCTCATGCAACTGCCCAGATGGGCATCCTTTGTCTAAGAGGACCTATTTCTCCCTCTTTTGCCATTCCCAGTCTTATTTTGTTTTGTTATTTGAGACAGGATCTCACTATATAGCCTTTACAAGCCTGGAGCTCACTATTTAGACAGACTGGCCTTAAACTCAGAGAGCCATATGCTCCTGCTTTCTGCTGGGTTTAAAGGGGTGTGCCACCACACCTAGCCCGCTGTTCCCAGTCTTGATAGTCCATGCAGGTTTGAAGCTACTCCACAGCTAGGCTTCCTTTCAGGCTGAGATTCCCACGTCACAGTGCCCCTTGCTTCTTTACTACAATGCAAGGGGTCCATAGCCAAGAACCCTATGCCCTGATGCTAGGCTTACATTATTCTCCCAAAGTACCGTGACCCATCCTGGGGCCCCTGGACTCACACTGTTTCCATGTACAGGAGCTCTGTACACTTAGCTCAAACACTCTATGAGCACCTGGGCCAGTTATAGGTCTCCCTTGCTTCCTCCATACTCCCCAGGCATAGCCAACCCTGAGCAACTGGGTGTGCTACTCCACCAGCACTGCCTGAAACCCTACAGCCCACTCTGGTCTTAGAGCTTGGAGACATCAAGTCCTGTGCAGGGACAGTCATTGCTTTCTGGGTTACCTTGGGGAAAGAGCAGGAACATGTTTCCAATGACTGGTAGAATCCTTTCCAAAAGATGGTATCGTGGCTGAAAAAGAGGAGGTTGGCCTGGTTCCCATGGAGCAGGTGTGCCCACACAAAGGAGCCTCATTCTTTTGTGTAGTGCAAGTGGAGGGGAAGATGCATGGAAAACCTAGGAATCTGACCCCCAGTAAGGACATAGACCCCTTTGGTTCCCACATGGGGTCTTGAACTTTCCAATGTTCCAAAACTAACACTACACTGTTGGTAAAAGAATGGCCAGAGGGGCTGGGTGGTGGTGGTTCATGCCTTTATAAATCCCAGAACTGGGGAGGCGGAGGCAAGAAGATCTCTGTGAGTTCGAGGCCAGCCTGGTCTACAAAGTGAGTTCCAGGATAGCCAGGAATACACAGAGAAATCCTGTCTCACCTGCCCCCTCAAAAGAAAAGACCTGCCAGAGGCTGGGAGTAGATAGATTACTTGCCTAAAATGCTGGAGGCCCCAGCAATGCATAAAACCAGGCCTGGTGGTGCACACATGTAATCCCAGTACTTGGAAGGTAGAGAGGCAACAGAAATTAGAAGTTTGAGGTTATCCCAGGCCATGTACTGAACTCAAGGCCATCTTGGACCACACGAGACCCCACCCCCAACCACATACCTACCTCCCCCACCCCACACATACACAATTACTGTCCACAAATGGAGGGAGAGTTCCACCAGGGTCCATAGTGACTCCAGGACACATCTGATACTAAGATTTGTGGAGGAGAAACACAAGACGGAGTTACTGTGAGCAGGGATGTGGAGCATGGGAGTTGTTGGCAAGCTTTGGGATCCTTGGGCTTCATACCCCCACAGCTGTTAAAAAGAATGGGTACTGAGTTCAATGCCATAAGCTCTGCCGATGGGTGTTCTCGGTGACAAGGTTCTTAGCCTAGACATTCAGGGCAGTTTTTGAGAAGTGTATCTGGGGCCTGTGTTCTAGACACTGTAGGCCCCAGTGGAGTCCTGGGCAGAGCTTTCCTGTGATGTCAATAGCATGGCTATGTGGTGTGGGGGAGCTGGGGAACCTGGGCTTGAGTGTAACCTATACAGTTGGAGAGGTTTATCTTGCCCGAACCCTTATGGTGCAAGCTGTACTATGGGGTGAAGCGGCACCAGCACCAGGCTAGGCTGTAGCCCTCCTCCTCCAAACTTTCCCATGATGCTACTTTGAGCAGACAGCGACACTCCTATGGCTGTTATTCTGGGTGCCCGGACCCAGGGAAGGACATAGTTCCCAACAGTCCCTCTTGAGGTTAAATGCCACTTCCTTCCAGCCCCTCCTTGAAGTAGAGGTCCAGCTAGTCCTCCTGCCCACTTCCTGGGGCTCACGGATAAAGGGGCTGAGAGACTCTGGTAGGAGGGAGCTACAGAGACCTGGCATGGTAAAGGCATCATCCTCTTCCTTCCCAGATACCCTCAATGGACTCTGAGTTCCAGGCTTCTCCCTCCCGGGCAAGCCTGGCTTCCCCCATGACCTTCTATGCTCCTGTCTTCTCCTAGATCCATGCAGGGGCTCCAGCCCTCTCCATCCTGATAGAAGCCAGTCCAGCCCTCTCTCTGTGTCTCTCACATACTCCCCCTCACATGCTCTCTCCCTGTTTCTCCACAGATGCTGAGCCTGCTGTGTCTGACCCTGCTCTTCGCTGGGTGCTCCACAGCTGGAACCCCAGGTGAGTCCTCACCCCATGCCATTCTTTCCTTCTACACTGGCCAGGACTCTGGGGACATGAGTGTGACCCGCTCTGCTCCAGTGTGGGTGGCAGGCTGAGCACTGGCCTCCTGACCTTCTACTTGTTGCTTGCAGCACCTGTGTCTGAGGACGTGCTGGTGGGCATTGTGGGGGGCCACAGTGCCCGGCAGGGGAAGTGGCCATGGCAGGTCAGCCTGAGGATCTACAGCTACTACATGGCCTCGTGGGTGCACATCTGTGGGGGCTCCATCATTCACCCACAGTGGGTGCTGACTGCTGCCCACTGCATTCACAAGTGAGTTCCTTTTGTTTGTTTGTTTTGATTTTTGTTTGAGACAGGGTTTCTCTGTGTAGCTTTGTAGACCAAGCTGGCCTCAAACTGACAAAAATCCGCCTGCCTCTGCCTCCTAAGTGCTGGAATTAAAGGTATGAACCACCAGTGCCTGGCAACAAGTGAGTTCCTTGGTCATCTAGTGCGAGATAGGATGAGGAGTAAATCAGAAAAGCTGGGCCAACATGGGGGTTCAGTTGATTCTGTCCAGGACAACCTCTCCACAGTACTAATATGTCATCACAACTTCTTTCTGACTTCAGGAGAGATGCTGACCCATCATCCTTCCGGATCCACGCTGGGGATGTGTACCTCTATGGGGGCAAGGAGCTTCTGAGTGTGAACCAGGTCATCATCCACCAGGATTATGTGCATGGTGTCCTGGGTTCAGACGTGGCCCTGCTCAGGCTTGAGAAACCCCTGGGCTGCTCTGCTAACATCAAGCCTGTCAAGCTGACCTCTGGGTCTCTTGAGATTACCTCAAGATACCCATGTTGGGTGACTGGCTGGGGCATGGTCCACATGTATGGTATGTATCAAGGAAAGGTTTGGGCTGGGGGAACAAACTTGTTATCTGAGGATCCCTGGTGGGTGACATTGATGTCCTAAGAAGCTGGATCCAGGAGGGAAGAGAGGACCTCAGCTGTTTCCCCCAGATACTTCGTACATTCATTAGAGCTCTGTACCTGAGAACAATGGCATGGCTGGGCCCAGAAAACAAGACGCAAGGGAAAGGCCATGCTCCCTCCTCTCCCCCATTCTCTGCTTGGAAATACTGGAACATCTGGCTTAACGCTTTAGTTCTTGAACTACAGGCAGAAAGATTTTTTTCTTACATTATTTATGTATTATTGGGGGGCATGTGTGTCATGGCACTCATGTGGAGGTCAGGAGACAACTTGTAGGAATGTTTTCTCCATCTTTGAGTCCCTGGGGTTGAACTCAGGTCTTCAGAACTGGAATCAAATAATTCTATCTGCTAATCCATCTCTCCATCCCATATAAACAGACAGAGTCCTTCCCACACACACTGTTCCAGGGGTGGCTTTGGGTAGGGATGGAGTTGTTCTCAGCTCCCAGAATGAGTGGTAGTGGACAGGTAGGGCTATGCACCACCAACCCTGCTTCCTTTCTCCCCAGCATCGCTGCCCCCTCCCTACCGCCTGCAGCAGGTTCGGGTGAAGATAGTGGACAATGCCATCTGTGAGCAGATGTACCACAATGCCACCAGGAACAGATACCAGGGCCACAAATTCATCCAAGATGACATGCTGTGTGCTGGAAGTGAAGGCCGTGGAGCCTGCTATGTGGGTCCCATTGACCTCTTTCCTGTTCCCATTCCCACTTCAAGGATAATTCCTACTGATGTTTGTTCCTCTTCTAGGGTGACTCAGGCGGCCCCCTGGTCTGCAGGGTGGCAGGCTCCTGGAACTTGGTAGGAGTGGTGAGCTGGGGCTATGGCTGTGCCCTGAGGAACATCCCTGGGGTTTATGCAAGAGTGCAGTCCTTCCTGCCCTGGATCATTCAGCAGATGAAGAGGTTCTCCTGAGCCCAGTGTTGGCCTCGTACTGGTCAGCAGATGAGTCGGCTAACCTCTCCCAGCACCCACTGCTTTAGCCTTTTTGTGGTATCCTGAACCTGCCCAGTCCTCTGACCTTCTGGGAGTATGGACATCCCTGACCCAAGGAAGAAAGCAGGGAGGGTGGCTGGGGGTGGGTGCTCTAGCTCGAAGGGGTGGGGGGGAAGAGTGGGGATTTATTATGCATGCAGCTGCTGAAGTTTTGGCTGGTCTTAATAAAGGTCTTGTGCACATCCAAGTTCAGAATTTTGTGTGAGTTTACATCTCCTTTTCTTTGGAAAGGATGCCTACTGTGTTGTCTACCATATGTTGGCAGAAAGATCTGCCCATGATGCTAAACCTGTTGGTTCTCTGTGTCCTTGTCCTGGACGGGTATCTAGATAGTCACTGTTGGCCTTCACTATTTTGGCATCTCAAGTGTACGTGAAGCTTACATGTAGCTACACTGTGCACAAATAATCTGGGGCCAGGGCAGACCTTCAGCATGACAAAAGACTTTAGCCATCACCAGTGGCATATCGTGCTTGGGATCAGGTGACTCAGAGAAAGTCCTCATCCTTTACCCTCTTGTTCATCCTATGCTGGGACTCTGGAGACCCAGCTACTCAGACCACATGGATAAGGTCAGCTGAGGAAGAAGGAGCTGGAAAACAAGCACACCTGTCAGAGCCCCAGCCAGGAGATGTCCAGCCGCCCTAATGAGAGGTCAGCAGCCCAGGATGGGCTTGTCTCATCTGCACTCATCTAGAGAAGATACTGAGTTTCCCAAGGAGGATGCCTGTAGGCATGGGGCAGTGGCCTGGGCATCAGTTCTGTGGTACATAGGGGACAGGAGGACAGGGGTGTGGCCTGGTTGGGACTAAGTGCAGACAAGGAGAGGTTAATGAAAACTGTAGGGGTGTGAGAAGAGCTCCAGTCAGGGTTCACCCAAGGGATGGGAAGGAAGGAAGGAAGATTGCGGGGGGGGGGGGGGTCGTCCCGCCCCTACCACAAATGCCTTTTGGTATCTTATTGAGAAAGGTAGTGGAGGCGGGCTGTGCTCAAAGGTGACTATAGCTGGGCGGTGATGGCGCACACCTTTAATCCCAGCACTCCGGAGGCAGAGGCAAGCAGATCTCTGTGAGTTTGAGGCCAGCCTGGTCTACAGTGTGAGTTCCAAGGCAGGCTCCAAAGCTTCAGAGAAACCCTGTCTCAACACCACCCCCACAAGGTGACTGGTAATCAGTCAGTTCTATGGCCAGCTGCAGGCCTCTAATATCGCCAAACAACCTGCCTGTGTCCACCCCTGCCCCAGCTCTCAGTTGTGTAGCAGAGGCTACCCCAGGATCATGGGAGCTTCCCTGTCCCACACTTCAGGACCTCCACGACTGGGACAGAGAGAGGTCAACCCTGCCACCCCTGCACATCTGTCTCCTTCATATGTGGCCTGGAGATGGGTTTAAGGGGGAAGACAGTAAAAGGAAAGGTGTGGGGCATTTGCTGAAAGCAAAGAGCTGGACAGTGGGCTGCAAAGGGTAAACCATAGTAAATGCTCTTTGCTATTCTTTAGAGAGCCTCCAGGTGGTGGTGCAGGAGTAAGGACACCATGGTTCCAGTGCCTGCCTGTTAGGTGTGCAAGGGGCCTGGTCATAAGGCAAAAGCTCAACACCCCCTGGCAGGGTCTGTTTGTGCTCGGCAGGTAGGGAGCAGTCTTTCCCAGTCCTTTCAGGGTCGTTTTGTTTTTAACTTTATTTCTCTTGGAGAAGGGAGATTTATGTGGATCAGGCTGGCCTTGACTGTCCATGCCAAAGCTCTTGTGGGAGGGTGTCCTCTCTTTTCTTGGCTTTTATTTGCTGGCAGAATAGAGGTGGATGGCCCAGTATGTACTCCGACTGCACTGGGTCTGGGATGGGACGTGGAGGGCAGTGGTGGGAAGCAGGGTTTGGGGACCTGGCACCTTTCTATGTGACAACAGGGTGTGGCATGCAGCATGCCCACTCAGACTCCCAGATCCCCTCCTATCTCCTGTGGAACCTCACGGTCTAGGAGTTTAGTAATGCATGTGTACCTGTGAAGTCCCCAGGATCCCAGAGGAAGTGGATCATACCAACCTGTTGCTCTCAGCCTGACATACACTCTGCGGCTCCTAATTGGAAGGAGGCTTCCTGGGGAGTGACCATCTTTCTCAGCCTGTGAAGGCCCTAGGTCTGCCCAGCAGGATTCAATTCACTGTCTATCCCAGGGCCTCACATGTATTGGGCAAACACTACCACTAGGCTACATTCCCAGTCCTTTTCAACATTTTGAGACAGCTTGTTAAGTTGGCAATCCTCCTGCCTTAGCCTCCCCGAGGCTGAGATGACAGGCCTGTGCCTCCAGGCCTGGGTCTGCCTTGCTTATTGCTTCTGAGCACAGGACTGTGACACAAGTGTCCTGGCTCTTGCCTGATGGCTGCCACAACCCACTGAAGGATCTGCTCATCTGGGTTCAGGTTAATGGACACTTTGGGCTGCTTCCAATCGGGGCTCTTAGGGATAATGCTGCTTTTAACAGTTTGTGTTTTGTGTGAACACATGTTTTCTCTTGGAGCAGCACCAACTGTAATTGTGAACTCACACAGAATCTTTACAGGATACAAGGCTCCCAGATCTGGGCCTGTGAACACATCTGGGTGGCTGTGGCCAGGGCTGGGCTTCTCCTCAGTTCTTGGTTCCCACCGCCTCCATGGCTTCAGGAATTCTGGGGGCTCTTCAGAGCTTCTCCCCATGTTTTATTTGTGACAGGGTTTCTTTCTGTAGACCAGGATGGCTTCAAACTTGCGGTGATCCTCCTGCCTCAGGCTCCAGAGTGCTAGGCTTACAAACATTAAGTCACCATGGCTAGCTCTGTTTCCTCTCTTTCTTTGGGGACAGAGCCTCATGAAACTCAGGTTGGCCTTGAATCCCTGACCCTCCTGCTTTCATCTTCTGGGAGTTAGGATTACAGATTGGCACCACCACGTCAGGGGGCTTACTTTCATTTTTATTGTCTTTGATTAAAAAACAAAAATAAACAAACAAAAACACCTTAACAAAAGCAACTTAAGGGTAGAAAGTGTTTGTTCTGATTGCCAGGTACACTCCATCACTGTGGGGAAGGCGTGGAGGCAGGGGCATGAGACAAAGTAATCATGTGATAGTCACAGTCCAGGCTCAGAGCAACAAACACATGCTGATTAGCTCTCTTCATTCGCACAGTTCAGAAGCCCAGCCAGTGAACAGCGCCACTACAGTCCCCAGGTCCCCCCACCTAAACCAGTGTAACAAGGTGATTCCCTACTGGAATGCCCAGAGGCCCTTCTGTCAAGCTGAAAGTCAACATTGTCACATTCAGTTTATTCTGGACTGGGGAATCCAATCCAGTGCCTCCAGCTTGTTAGGCAAGCGCTCTCCCAACTGTGCCCTCTCACAGCTCTGTTCTCCCTGCTTCTAATTAGCATTTTTGTCAGGGCTAGCAGTGTACATTTCACCACATGTCCATATTTTCTATTTGCATATCTATTTTGATGAATGTGCAAATGTTTTTTTATTTTGTTGTTTTTAATTGCTTCCTAAGTTCTACATAATATATGTCTTGACTCAAAGGCTTTTAAACATTTAAATGTTCTACAGAGAACCGATTCTGTTGCACAGAATTGGAGGATAGAGGTAAACAGAACAAGTGAAAGGAGTAGAATTGAGCTGAAAGTTCTTCAGGATCTAGCCACAAAGTTATGGAGTCTGTCTGCTGTGGGGACAAGACTACCTAGGCCAGCCCTGGGCCTTGTATCTGCCATAAGTTGGGAGGAAAGAGGAGGTGAGGTCCGTGATGGCTTCCCCCAATCCTGCTGCATAAGGCAGGGAAAAGCGTGAGATCCCAGCACGGCTGGGTGTGGTGCACACCTGCGATCCCAGAACCAATGGCCCAGGTGTACACCTGTGATCCCAGCACCAATGGCTGTGGTGCACACCTGAGATCCCAGCACCGCTGGCTGTGGTGCACACCTGAGATCCCAGCACCGCTGGCTGAGGTGCACACCTGTGATCCCAGCACCAATGGCTGTGGTGCACACCTGAGATCCCAGCACCAATGGCTGAGGTGCACACCTGAGATCCAAGCACCGCTGGCTGTGGTGCACACCTGAGATCCCAGCACCAATGGCTGAGGTGCACACCTGCGATCCCAGCACCAATGGCTGTGGTGCACACCTGAGATCCCAGCACCGCTGGCTGTGGTGCACACCTGAGATCCCAGCAGCACCAATGGCTGAGGTGCACACCCGAGATCCCAGCACCGCTGGCTGAGGTGCACACCTGAGATCCCAGCACTGCTGGCTGAGGTGCACACCTGAGATCCCAGCACCAATGGCTGAGGTGCACACCTGAGATCCCAGCACCGCTGGCTATGGTGCACACCTGAGATCCCAGCACCAATGGCTGAGGTGCACACCTGAGATCCCAGCACCGCTGGCTGTGGTGCACACCTGAGATCCCAGCACCGCTGGCTGTGGTGCACACCTGCGATCCCAGCACCGCTGGCTGAGGTGCACACCTGTGATCCCAGCACCAATGGCTGTGGTGCACACCTGAGATCCCAGCACCGCTGGCTATGGTGCACACCTGAGATCCCAGCACCAATGGCTGAGGTGCACACCTGTGATCCCAGCACCAATGGCTGAGGTGCACACCTGCGATCCCAGCGGCACCAATGGCTGAGGTGCACACCTGCGATCCCAGCGGCACCAATGGCTGTGGTGCACACCTGAGATCCCAGCACCAATGGCTGTGGTGCACACCTGCGATCCCAGCACCAATGGCTGAGGTGCACACCTGAGATCCCAGCGGCACCAATGGCTGAGGTGCACACCTGAGATCCCAGCACCAATGGCTGAGGTGCACACCTGAGACCCCAGCACCAATGGCTGAGGTGCACACCTGCGATCCCTGCACTTGGGAAGATGAAGCAGAATGATCATGAGTTAGTTGAGAGCTTGGGCTACATAGTGAGACTGGATCTTAAAAACAAATCTAGAAGAACCATTGAGAGATAGAGGACAACAATTCATGTGTGACATCAGATGAGAGAAGCACGTGGACATGGTGTGTTCTATGTGACATTTACTCAGTGTAATTGGAAGTCTCCATAAGACCACAGCCAGGGCTGGGGAGACAGCTCAGTTGGCAAAGTATGTGCCTTATAAGTGTGTGGACTTGAATTTAGCTCTCAAGAATCCACATAAACAACCTGGCATGGTGGCACACTTGTGATCCTGTAGCTGGGAAGAGGAGACAGAGGACTTTGGGCATACAAATGAGCCAGCGTAGGCTAATTGAGCAAGTCCCAGGCAAGAGACCTTGTTTTTAAAAAATGACACAAACCAGGCAGTGGTGGCAGTTGCCTTAAATCCCAGTACTTGGGAGGCAGAGACAGTCAAATTTCTATGAATTTGAGGCCAGCCTGGTCTACAGAGGGAGTTCCAGGGCAGCCAAGGCTACACAGAGAAACCCTGTCTCAGGAAGAAGAGGAAAGAAAAGGAAGAACGAAAGAGAGAGAGGAAGGAAGAAAGAGAGGAAGGAAGGAAGAAAATGACACTTGAGGTCAACTTCTAGTTTCCATATGTGTGTGTGTGCGCACGAGCACACACACGCGCGTACACACACACACACACACACACACACACACACACACACACACACGATGAGGGACAGCCAGTATCAGCAACAGCAAGGATTTGTCACTTTTCTAACTATTAAACAGAGCCGAAGATACATTTTCCCAAAAGAGCAGTTTTCTGTTGTCTAGACAAATGAAGTTCTGGTTCCTCAAGATCCCAGCCATGCCCATTGCCAGCACGTTCCATCCACAGGACACCTATGTGCACAGTAACAGCAGTGAACTTGGAACCCTGAATGTGAACACAGCAAAACCCATGGCTGCTTCATGCACTTTAATGAGCCATAAAGGGTGGCTGACTGCACCCTGTAGGTACCTGGGTAGCAGGGACAAGAGTGGTTAGGGGCTCTGATAGAACAGAGTCGATGGGGAACAGAGGGACAGGAAAGCAGCGATGCTACCTGGGCAGGAAGTAGTGTGTTGGGAACAGCCCACTGGTCTGGTTCTCCCCGACCCTGGAAGTAATTCAGGAGTCCTCAGAGGACATAGTGGTGGATCCAGTCCAAGCAATGTATGATCTGAGTGTAGATGCCAGGTCTGCTGGGTTGTGCACAGCCATTACATCATCTGACCACATCTGCCTGCAGTCAGGTATCTAAATTTACCTCACAGGCCAAAGATCCTCTGGAGTTGCCCCAGAGAGAACAGGGGTCAGCACTCTTGTCAAGGCTGAGTGGAGCTGGCAAGATTGATGAAGTGTCTGGACTTGGGATCACTTGGCAGGAGTCGAGGTTTCCATTCCTAGCACACAGGATGTTGTCACAGACAATATGAATAGTGTCCCCTGTGTTGAGACCTTTGTGGCACTTCAAGACACAAAGGTGGTTTTCCACAATGGGAACTTGCACACCCCCTCAGGGAAATGGCAGTGGCAGTCTTACTGCGGGCAGGGCTGCAGGTGACTGGGATGGGCTCAGCTAACCCTGTTCCCTGGGGACAGTTATGCTGTCGAATGTCTCCATGAGCCAGGCCTGTTGGACCAAGCTTTGACAGCCTGGTTTCTTTCTCCAGTTGGACCTGAATTTCTGACCTAATTCGGTGAAGGACGGTCCTTGGAGTCATCAGAGAGTCATCTGGTTGGTGGAGGGCAGGGTCAAAGAACATCATCTACCCTCAGCATGGCTGACTCTGGTCTAGGCTGGGTAGAGAATTCCAGTGGAGTCCTGGTCCTGGACACTGTTCCCCCTGACCTCTGTGTATGAGGAGATTGGATCCTGTTCCAAGGATTCCAGAATCTTGAGGTTCACAGCCAGGGCCTGCTCACAGCTCTATCCTTAGAGCTCTGCTGTAACTTAGAAGGAGGAGGAGGAGGGGAAGGGGGAGGGGAAGGAAGAGGAGGGGAAGGAAGAGAAGAAGAACCATCATTATCTCTGGTGACATTTAATTGCCATGTCTCCTTGGGTTATTCTTAGTTGTGACAGTTTATAAGAATCTTCTTCTTCTCTTCTTCCTTTTTTTTTTTTTTTTTTTTTTTTTTTTTTTTTTGGACAGGGTCTTTTTTGACCCAAGCTAGTTTTGAAATGACTGTATCTGAGACTGTCTTTGCTCCTGCTGTCTCTGCCTCCTGAGTGCTAGAATTACAGGTGTGTGCCATGACTGGCTTCCTGTTCATTTTGACCACCATGGTAACTTTGTAAATCACTGGTTAGGATGTTGCAGCATGCCCCTCTCTTGAGGTTTGCTAGATGTTTCCTTGCGGGTTCTGGAGAGGAAAAGGACAGAGGTTAGGTGCAAGAAGGGAAAACCAGAAAGAACAAATGCTTCTGCCAATAGATATAGATAACTCCCTGACTGGAGAGTACATTCTCCCTGCTCCCCATTATCTTAAGGACAAGGCCACTGAGCCTGCCAGTCCTAGAGAAAGAAACCCCCTAACCTTACAGGTGCACTAAACAATCCCGTCTCGTAAAAACTTTGTACTCTATGAAATCTCTGTAACCTTGGAAACCTTATGGCTGAGACTAGCAGTCTAAAACCTCCCTTTGCCTTTAAAATATGCTTTGCAATTTTAAGTGGGCACCTTACTCTTCTGATAGAGTGAGGTCCCAGCAGGTTTGGTTCTTAGCAATAAAAACCTTTTGCTTTTGCAGTTGGGAATTACTTCCTTGGAGGTTGAGGAAATCTGGTAGGCACAACAGATTGGGATTTGTCAAATATTTGTGTGGCTCAGTGGTCGAGAGCATGTAAAGAGTCTGGAGAGATGGTGGGATGGTTAAAAGCACATACAGCTTCTAGGGGGCTGAGCTCAGATCCCAGCATCCACATGGGTCATTCCCAACTGCCTGTAATTCTAGTTCAAGAGGATCTGATGTCTCTGGTCTCCAAGAGGACCTACAAGTGTGCACACGTGCACGCACGCGCGCGCGCGCACACACACACACAGAGTAGTTTTTAAAAATAAAAGAGGACCCATAACTACAATAATAATAAAAGGGGTGGGGGCTGTATAGGATAAAAGGGTCAGTCAAGGAAACACACCCTGACCCTGAAACCAGAGCCAGTGAAAGAAACTCACTTTGGTCCTGAAACCAGAGCCAGTGAAAGAAACTAGAATCAACAAGTTAAAAAGGGCCAGTAAAGGAAACACACTTTGGCCCCAAGACAAGAGCCCTGTCCCTGACCAACTGAGTGCAAAACCAACCAATCCCTGAGCAGGAAAACCAACTAGTCCCTAAGCACAAAATCTAGCAAATCTGAGTTTATCCACCCTGGTGGAGGCAGCCACTTTACTAGATTCCTCCCTCCCAAATAAATCTCTTGAAAGAGTTTTGGATGAGACCTTTTGCTGGAACAGAGCAGAATCTCTGCCAGGAAGCTCTCTTTGCAGGATGGAACAGAGAAGCAATGGACACCTATGCTGAAAACTCCCTTAGGGGAGGGGGAGTAGAAGTAACCACTTTTCCCTAGAGCCAGAGCAGATTGCTACATTTCTGCAGGGGTTTCCCCCTTAGCAGAGTAAAGCAGAGAAATAACACTTGGGCCAGAGCTGAAAAGAAACTGGCCTCTCTGCTGGGAAAGTCCCTAGTGGGAATGAAGCCCAGCGCAATGGATACCTCTGCTGGGAAACTCCCTTAGGGGAGTGGAACAGAGCTTAGTGGTAGTAGCAGCTATCTCTTGGAGAGGGGCAGGATTGTCACATCCTGTGGGGAAACCATTCTCCACCAGAATATAGGTATAGCCTGACTTGCTGACAAGTCAGGATTCCTTTCCCTTCAGAGCTGTAACGCTTGTACACATTGTTTTGTTTTCAAAATTAAAAAGAGAACGCATAACTAAAATAAAGAAAAAGGAGTGAGGGGGCTAGAGAAGTGGCTTGGTAGCTAAGAGGCTGACAGCTCCTATAGAGGACCTGAGTTCAGTTCCCAGCACACCCATATTGGACAACACAAAACTGCCTATAACTCCAACTCCAGGGAATCTGATGCCCTCTTCTAGTCTTCATGGGCACCTTCAGTTATGTACACACACACACACACACACACACACACACACACACACACACACACACACACAGGATTCACAAACAACAGCCATGACATGGTGTTAGACCTAAAGTTCTGGGTCTAAAGATGCAGGTGGGCAAGCCCCTCGACTGAATGACCAGTCCAGGAGATGCAATTAGCAAGAGGCTTTTATTGAGTGAATGCGCAATGGAGCTCCAGTAAAGACTGCGCTCCCAACAAAGTATCAAGGCTCTTTTATAGGGCAAACCCACAAATTAGCGTAGATACATTAGGCATAACATGATTGGCTATATTGACATTCTTTCATTAGCATAAGGTCAAACTGGGGTAAGGTTAAACTGGGGTAAGGGTTGTTTATGTTCCAAGAAAAACCACAAAGTGTCCTTGGCCCTTGTTGGTCCATCTGGGGGTTATTTACCTAAGGTCTTTCAATGGGAAGACATTTGGCAATATTTATCACTTAGGAAACACAGATACAAACCACCCAGGATTCTGCTTCACCTGAACGAGGATGACTATTTTAAAAAGGAATTTGGATGTTAAGATGGTTCAGTATGTAAAAGGCACTTGCCACCAAGCCTGACAACCTGAGTTGAAGGCCTTGGATCCACATGGTGGAAGGAAAGAACTAACTCTTGCAAATTGTCCTGTGACCTCCACACATGCTGAGGAGTGTGTGCACACAGAGATTTTTAAAATGTAATTAAAAGTTAAAATGAGTCAGGTGGGGTGGTGCACGCCTTAATTCCCAGCACTCCAGAGGCAGAAACAGGCAGGTCTCTGTGAGTTTGAGGCCAGTCTGATCTACATAGTTCTAGGACAGCCAAATCTGTTACACAGAATTCTGTCCCAAAAAACTAAAAAAACTATTATAATGACATAAAATAGTTAAAAAGGAATTTAGCACATGTTGAAAAGATATGGGGAGGTGAGTCGCTTCAAGCCCTGTGTTCTGGTGCTAGGAATGTGAAGAGGCATAGCTGGAGGGAAGATCAGTCTGTGAAGAGTAAGTTAATCACCACACACCCTGCATCTCTCCTTTACGCATCTGTGATAGAAAACACTAGGAGACTAGGTCCCCGAACATGCAAGGCTAAAAGCAGACCCTATACTAACTGCTCTCTCATTGCTGTGATAAAATAACAAACAGAAGCAACTTAAGGGGAGATTGATTTTGTCTCATGATTTGAGAAGGGGCATAGATAGTCCCTGATGGTGGCAGGAAAAGTGTGGTGGCAGGAGTCACTCCGCATATGCAATCAGGAAGCAGAGTGAGATGGTAAAGACCAGTGCTCAGCTGTCTCTCACCTTTCCCCTCTTTTATCCGGTCCAGGCCCCTAGCCCTAGGATGATGGTGTTCACATTCAGGGTGGGTCTTTCTTTCCTCTTCATTTAAACCACTCTGGCTGCACCCTCAAAGACTTGCCCACGGACATGTCTTTAGGAGATTCAAAGTGCTGTCATGTTAACACTGATGATTAGCCATCATAGACCTGTACCTCACATTGCAATGAAGCTGGCCTGCTGGTCAAGTGGAGAACAACCCTTTAAGTACAGCAACGTAATGCTCACAGCAGAATCATTCCTAATAGACAAAGGCAGAAACTCCTAACTGGTCACCACAGGAGGAATCAATGAGCAAAGTGAGGGGCACCCACACATTAAAAGACTGTTGGCCACAGAAGGAAGGAAGCACTCACTAGTTCATTGGAGAACATCATTGATTTGACTGTGCTGCGTGAAGCCAAAGAAGCTGGACACACAGGGTCATGCATGAGTTTGTTGTTTGATGCCACTCATGTGGGATGTTTAGAATCAGGAATCCATAGATTTAGGAAGCAACAGAGGCTGAGAGGCAGATAGAATGAGCGACTTTAAAGGTCTAGGTTCTTCTCTGGGTGGTGACATTGTCATATAAGAAGACAGAGGTCATTGTCTCAGTATACTATGAACACAGCATACGCCACTGGCATGTTCATTTTAAAATGACAGGTTCTACGCTATGTGACTATGTGAATTTTACCTCAATGAAAATAAATTTTGTTAAAGACCAAGTAAGAGAAACACCTTTCAGCTGGGGGTGGTGGTGGTGGTGGTGGTGACACACACTTTTAATCCCAGCTCTCCAGAGGCGGAGGTGGGTAGATCTCTGTGAGTTCAAGGTCAGCCTGGTCTACAGAGCAAATTTCAACAGAGCCAGGCCTGCACAGTGTGACTCTGATCCAGCTGTCTGTCCTTCTTCCCTGCAAAAGCAACTGCACCAGTTCTGTCCAGTAGGGAGCTCTCATTGTCCCGCGCACTGTGTGCCAAGCCCCACTTTCAGCTCCTGAGAAATGACATATATGTGCAGACAGGTGCATCTGTATTTACACACATATAAACATGCACACATACAATTTGATAGCCACAAATTTTATGAACAGCCATGGGTCTGGTCCAAAGGGTTTCATCTCTGGACCACTTAAGAGTTTGGACTATGTGACTGTGATAGTCCTTCAGATTTTCACTAGCAGCATTTTTGTTTGTGGGGGTGGTGGTGGTCATGTTGGTGCTTTTTTTTAATGGTGTTACCCCACAGCCACCTGAGTCAGGACACAGCTAAGGATACTGTTACTGAGGAATTCTCAGGCATTGTGTGATACTCCCCTACCACCTCAGTGGGAACGGGGAAGCAAAAGGAGCCAGCCTAGAATATCCCAGGGTATCCTTGGTCCCTCCCCTAATCCTGCCAGTGTGACATTGACCCCTGGACTAGTCAGTCCCTTTCCTGGGACTTTCTGACTCCAAAGCTTCTTAGGATTGCATTTTGTTGAATGCTACTCAAGCAGGGATTTCCGATATTTCTCACAATTAGACTGAAGTCGGACATCTGATGCTAACATCACAGATGTGATTCTGAGTTCTAGTTGTGTTTTATCAAATACCCCATTTCAGTTCCTCTTGTTTGTTTTTGTTGTTTGATTCAGGGTCTTCGGCTTCCCCAGGAGAAGTCCTCTGTTCAACTTTCTAATTACTGTGCACTTAGGGTGGAGGGAAAAACTCTAGCTGATGTCTTAACAGAATTTCGATCAATTACTTATCAATACTACATTGACTCATGGTCTTCTATTTTAGTCAATGAATCTCCACGTGTTTCTTTCCCCAGTTTCTGTCCCCTGTGCTATGCAGGGTTCCGACTGGGACTCCAGGGCCTCCTGCAAGCTGGCTTCTGTCTTCAGGCTGCTGTTCTATCTCTTTTACATGATCTAATTATGCAAAATAACTTCCTTTGATCCAGAAACTTCTCCATGAAGTCCAGCTCCTTTCACTGGCAAATGGTATTTAGAAACCCATATCTGGGGATGGGTGCTCTATGTAGCTCATGGAGTGTCTGCACTTTTGTCCCTTCTTGGGGGACAAAACTAGGGAATACACATGTGTGTGCACACACAATGCACAGACACACGTATGTGCTGATGCAATGCACATGGGCACACATACTGTTAAGTGGACTCTTTCTGGGGAAATTTGAACAAACACCAACCCTTCCTTATATGAACACTAATGACAAACCGAAGCATAATTCCAGAGTCAGACTTGGGGAACCAATGAGTTTCTTGGACTTTCTTATAGAACAAAGATAAGGGATTACTTACACGAGGGCGGGTGGCCCCAAAGTAGTTGTACCATCTAACATTCTCACCTCGACATGGGCAAAGATTCCCCCTCCCCCAGTTAACCTGTCATAGTCTATACACAGAGGACCTCCCCAGCCCATGAGGCTATGTGCATTTGGAGTACAACAGCATACAAATAAATGGCCAGAGTGTCCAATGACCCCCCACCCTTTTCTTCCTGAAATGAGTCAACAGTCAGGCCTGATCTTGAGAGACTCTTGTAAGCAGTTAAAGCTGTTCTGATGAAGATGATGGCTGTCATGCTGCCAGGACAGTGCTCTGCAACACATACCGTGTGTACAACATCCATGTTCACACACTCACACCTCCTATTTATGTTTGTACACCTATAGTGAAAACTGCAAGCTCTTGGTTACAATCCTCCTCTAAGGGTCAGCCAGGGTTACTTTCCCATCTTGAACTGCTGGTCTACATTATCCCTCTGCCCCTCCTCCAAGAAAGAAGAGGGCAAAGGTCACACACTGAGTAAGTTTAGGGTTCTAGCAATCCTGGTTCTGCCTCCATCTCAGGCTCTGGGTAGTTCTGCTTTATGTCTTCATGGGGGAAACTGAGGTTTAGAGTGCCAAGGTCGTGTAGAGGGTCTGCCCATCCTGGTTCACCCAGTTTACTCTTGCTCACACTAGGGGGCGCTCTCTTACAACCCTGTGAGGGCCCTTGCATAGCCTGGACTCAAAGTCACTACACAACAGGTGATTTAGGGGAGTCCCAGTTAGCATTGCACCTAGGCAATAGGCCTAGTGGATGCTCCACAGCCTCCTTCCTGGTCTGGCATACCCTCTTCTGGAGATACCATGAACTGCAGCATTAGGAGAAATCTAGGCTTTGCAGGTAACTCCAGATGGTTGTAGCATAGGAAAACCTCAGAGTTCTGCAAACATAGTGATGCCCAAATTTAGCAAGGCGGACAGACAGTGGTGGTACACACCTTTAACCCAAGTCCTTGGGAGGCAGAGGCAGGCAGATCTCTGTGAGTTTGAGGCCAGCCTGGCCTACAAAGTGAGTTTCAGGACAGACAGAGCTATATCACAGAGAAACCCTGTCATGAAAAACAAAACAAAAAATTTAGCAAGGCTACAATGCACAAAATCAGCTTTCAATCATACTTTACCAGCAATTGGAAAATAAACTTAGAAGTCAGTATCATTTGCTAGCAGTAGCTGTAAGGATACTACATTGTCGTTTCTGTGGTTACAATAAACCACCAATTATTTTCAGTTACATTTGGAAAGTTCACACTTAAAGATCTTCTCATCTCTAGGATGTCCGTGATGCAGATCTAGATTGTGCCATCTCTTATCATCTTTCTGAGGTGGGACTTTCTTTTCAGATTCCAGGGTAGCAACACATTCTCTCAGAACCTTTATCTGGAGAGGTGGGGCAGCGGGACGCCTTGGGCTGGGTCACTTGGTCCTGTTCCCTGCCAAAACTGACTACTATTCTGACAAGGGTTCTTGTGTGACCCTCTCCCTAAAACTGTCCAGGAAAGCTGAGCCTGACCCAAAGGACTCAGAGGCCTTAAGATGAATGACACTGTTACCCTTGTTCCTTTTGGGGTGGCTTGCAGGCACTATCTCCTGTCCTATATCCCTTTTAGGGAATATGTTAGAGTGTGCCAACATGTCATTATAGGGTGACACTGAGCTAGGAGCTATTGTGAGACCTCCCCTGAATCCCTGGGCAGAGGACAGGATCCTCATCTCAACAGTTGGAAAGGGTGCCATCGGTGGTGTAAGGCACTCAGCTGAGAGGGACCCTCAGTGTGCAGTATTCTGCCCATAGTGGGATCCCCTGGGACCCCCAATACAAACAGTAGACCTGGTGGACCCTGAGCAGAGACCAGTTGGATACCAGAACTCTGTCCTCCATAGCCTGATACACCAAAACTCCACACAGGGTATGTTGCTGGTCTTCTGATTGTGCACTCAGTCTTATGACTTGTGGACATCAGAAGGGTATCTGGGCGGAGGGGGCATATGTTACATGGGGGCCTTTGATTGAAATCATCCTCTTCGTGTCTGGATTGGAGGGTGGTGTGCCCCTCCTCTTATGCACTCTGATCTAGAAAAATAAAAGGCAGAGGACAGCATGCAGAGAAGAGAGGAGCAGAGACTGTCAAGGTAAAGTCCTTCCCAGAGACCTGGGCATCTGTCTGTTACCCTGAAGCTTGTGACCTTTGTGACCTGGAACACCAGACCCCAGACTCCCTGGTTGAACTTACCCTCTATTTCATGGCCCTGGCTGCATTCTGGACTTGATGATACTCTGCCAATCTCAGTCCAGTCCTTCTTCCAGCTGAACTCACACTGAATTCTTCACTTCCTCCAGATGCTGAAGCTGCTGCTGTGGGCGCTGCCCCTCCTGGCTAACCTGTTGCATGCCGCCCCTCGTGAGTCCTATCATGAGCCATCCCGGCTATGGGGGAATTTGGAAGATCTCAGGGATCGCTGCTCCAGTACAGGGAGGAGCAAGCCAGGATGCTGAGGTTGCCCCCTTGCCCTTTTCCAGGCCCAGCTGAGCAGCGAGTGGGCATTGTGGGAGGACGAGAAGCTTCTGAGAGTGAGTGGCCCTGGCAGGTTAGCCTGAGACTTAAGTTCAGCTACTGGATGCATTGCTGCGGAGGCTCCCTCATCCACCCACAGTGGGTGCTCACTGCGGCACACTGTGTGGGACCGTGAGTATCCCTGGGCCTGGTATGATGAGGGACAGGAGTCAAGATTTCTCCCATGGTCCCCTGTGTTCCTGAGGTCAAGGCTGGAGCCTTCCAAACAGGGCTGTATTCTTCCAGGCACATCCAAAGCCCAGAGCACTTCCGGGTGCAGCTTCGCGAGCAGCATCTATACTATCAGGACCAACTGCTGCCTGTGAACCGGATCATTGTGCACCCCAACTACTATTCAGCCGAGGACGGGGCAGACATTGCCCTGCTGGAGCTTGAGGACCCTGTGAATGTCTCCAGCCATGTCCAGCCTGTATCCCTGCCTCCTGCCATGGAGACCTTCCCTTCAGGGACACCATGCTGGGTGACAGGCTGGGGCAACATTGATAAGGATGGTATGTGACAGGGATGGCTGCCAGACAATGGAGGGTGGGCAGGGGTTCCTAGGGCTGGCCAGGGAAGAGCTTCCCCCAAAGGCTGCACTTCTCTCACCCCAGAGTCTCTTCCGCCACCGTATCCGCTGAAGCAAGTGAAGGTGCCCATTGTGGAAAATAGCCTCTGTGATCGGAAGTACCACACTGGCCTCTCCACAGGGGACAATGTTCTCATTGTCCGTGATGATATGCTGTGTGCTGGGAATACTGGGAGAGACTCCTGCCAGGTGGGTCCTGTGCCTCTGCAGCATCCTTTGAACCCCACCCCATCCAGTCTCCATATGGAGTACTAATTTGTATCTTCCCCAGGGTGATTCAGGCGGGCCGCTGGTCTGCAAAGTCAATGGTGCCTGGCTGCAAGCAGGTGTGGTCAGCTGGGGTGAGGGCTGCGCAGAGGCCAACCATCCTGGCATCTACACCCGGGTGACGTACTACTTGGAATGGATCCACCAGTATGTTCCTGAGAACTGAGCTACTTCCGGCCCGGATGAAGCCTTGTCCTTTTGCCTCCCCATCTCTCTGAGCCCCTGGCCACCCCTATCCCTCTGCTTCCCACCCCAGGTGACTGCCCTGGGTCCTCACTCCCCTCTGTGGCTCATTAAAGTCCATGAAAGCAGCTATGGGGTTGCTGATCTCATTGAGGGTGTCACTGGGGGCAAATGGAATACCATGTGTGACAAGGCTGTGATGCTCTTACTGTGGGGTCCTAGTCACAGGATTGGCATACTGTAGTGGGGTTGGGTCAGCTTGCCAATCCCTGTCCCCAAGACTAACCTCTTTCCACAAACCTCTCTTAAAAAGTTATTTTAAATAAGCTGGGCATTGGTGGCACATGCCCTTAGTCCCAGCACTCGAGAGGCAGAGGCAAGCAGATCTTTGTGAGCCTGGTCTACAGAGCTAGTTCCAGGACAGACTCCAAAGCAATACAGAGAAACCCTGTCTCAAAAAAAAAAAAAAAAAAAAAAAACTAACAACAAAAAAAAGAAAGTTATTTTAAACATATGCCAAACATATGCTTGTTTGTAGGGTGGTGGTGGTGCACGCCTTTAATCCCAGAACAGGGGACCTCTGTAACTTTGAGGTCAGCCTGGTCTACAGAGTGAGTTTCAGGACAGCCAAGGCTGTTACACAGAGAAACCCTGTCTTGAAAAACCACAAAACAAACAAACAAACAAACAAAAAACCCCACGAGCTTGCTCATACGTGTGCATGCCACATGCATGTGTGGAGGCCAGAGGACACATTTGTGGATTAATTTCTCCCTTCCACCTCTATATGGACTCTGGGCATCAAACTCAGGTTATCAGGCTTTGATGGCTAGCACCTTTGCCCACTGAACCATCTCGCCTGCCCACAACCCTTTGAACCCCACCACCATATAAGCCAGATGTGGTTACATACCCCTACAATCCCAGCACTGGGAAAGTGGAGGCAGACCAAGAGTACAAGGTCATTCTTGTCTACAAACTGAGTGTGAGGCCAGCCTGGGATATGTGAGAACCCATCCCAAAAGAACAAAGCTCAAAAATAATTTTGTACAGTAGCACATCTGGCTGCTAAGGTGAACTTTGCTTTGAGGCTGTTTCATTTGAGGCTCCCAGGACTTGTGTGTTCATGGCTGTTTCTGCTCTCACAAATGCCTGTGTCTGGAACATTCAGATGGGTCCAGGGGGCCCATTCTGTTTGTTGGAATGTCACTTATGTTTCATAATCATATGCCAGCAATGCTGTCCCTTTGTTCCCTTGCCTTGATTCAGTTTTCCATATTAGAGGTAATATCTGATGGGAGGGGTGATATGCACATTTTTGTGATTTGCTGAGGACTGACCATTCCCTTTACTGGGTAGAGCCCTCATCCTTGATAGGGAAATGAAGTCAGTTGTCTTATTCAGTGCTTAGTGTCATCTCTTGGTGGTGGGATGGGGGGTGGGGGAAATGTCACACTCTTAACCACTGACCCGTCTCTGGCTCCTTAGTTTTAATGTTTAATGTAAAAAATAATACATACCCATCACAAAAATAAAAGGTAAATCTGGAACTTGGTCCCTTGTCCCTTCATGCCAGCCATCTCACTCTCTCAGGGTCACTGTGGATGCTGGTAGGTGATGACACCCTAATGGGTGTATTTAGTTATCCTTTAGCTGAGGCCATACAGGGTGGGAGATGGCCAGGATCCCAGTAAGAAGCATCTAGGGACAGACAAGGGGCGAGGAGGAAAGCGGGGGGGGGGGGGGGATGGAGAGAGCAGCCTGGCCTCTTGCTGGGCTTTCTTACCTGACCCTGGCAGAGCAGTTCGGCACAGCTCAGAGTCAGCTGACAGATAAAAGTGTCAGCTGACAGATAAAAGTGATCACTGGTTTCATCTCTTGCCATAAGCTACAAGGACCATGCCTGAGGGCTTTCAGGGCAGGACCCAAACCCTTTGTCTCAGTCAGAGGCCAGTACCCAGGTGAGCAGGCTACTTTAGCCCTCAGGTCTGGCTCTACTTGAGGTCTGAGTTACAGGAGACTCTGGCAGCTCTCTCTCTCTCTCTCTCTCTCTCTCTCTCTCTCTCTCTCTCTCTCTCTCTCTGTGTCCCTTGCTTTTCTGTGAGGTGGAAACTACTCGTGTCTTCGGGCATGGATGGAGTTTTAGTCTGGATAGCAGACCCGGAATGAGAGAGAGTACTGAGGGCTCTGCAGGGAGCCATGTGGGAGACAAAAAGCAAAAGGAGGAGGGACAGGGAAGGGCCCTGAAGTTCTCTCCGGTGGGACCTGGATAGTGATGAGGATCTGGCCCTGTGAACACCTGAGTGAGTCACACCAGATTCTTGGGTTGGCTGCGATGGCTTGTCAGAACACATGACCCCTTTCCCTCCACTGCCCTGCCATATGCTGGGATGAAAGGGAGGCAGGTCCAATATTCGCAACAGTCCCCTTAGGTATGCAGCTACCTGAGGGAGGCCAACCACACAGGGTGGACTGAAAGTGTACTTGTTTGATACTAGGTCAAATATTTAACATGCATGTTGAGCTGTGGGATAGGTGGACACATTTTGCCTTGTAATGTCACATCCTGAAGAAGGAATGGGCCACTCTTTACTGCCAGTTTTCCCACATTTAATAGGGGACTACTTACCTAAAAAGTATCAGTGAGACCCTCCAACCCTGGCCTGTGATTTGGAGCTGGGAGATGTTCCTGACTCTGGCTTCACCCCTGGCCAGCTGCCCATCAGGCCCCAGACAGACCAGAAGCCCTGCACAGGGTCTATTTATCTGAGGTGTTAGGGGACTCAGGGTTGGACATGAGAACAGGGACAAGGAGGAGGTTGTGTCATCATAGAGATCTGGGCCTCTCTGAAGAGCTTTGGGGCTGAGCATCTGGAGAGTGGAGATGCTGGAGAGTGGAGATGCTGGAGAGTGGAGATGCTTGCTCAGCAGGAAGCAAGCCTGCATGCCTCCTCTCCACAGTGGGGCAAGAGAAGCTCGGGCTGTGCTGGGGGTAGCTGAGCCCTCTGTTCCTATTATTTTCTGAGTTCTTGAACTTGTCCCTTGCTGCCAAGGCTGGGTGTAGCCTTCCTGTGAGACAAATGAAGTTGACGGCCCCTCCCTGTGGTATGCAACAGGGTCAGGTGGGGAGAATGTTTCCTTCTCCCTCCCTACAGCAGGTGTGAAACCATTCCTACACCTCCCCACACTGGCAGGTCCTGGCTCTGCTGTGGGTAGACACCATGGCTCTGGGGCCTCTGGGCTTCCTACTTCTGGCTGTTTCTGGTGAGTGAGCTGGCTTGGGGTCAGTGTGGCATTGTATTTATACTCTGCTCTGGGGTGGGGGTGGGGAAGGTGGGCTTGCTTCCTCTCTGAACACCCCCTGGATTCACCTTGTTTTCCACCAGCCCCTGGCTGGAGCTCTGAGTTTCGGTTCTGGTTCTGTAGAGGGCTCTGGGGACCTTGGAGTCCGAACTTAGGTGGGCAAAAGCCAAGTTCTTCCTGGTGGGCCTCTGCTCTGTCTGGGCCCCTCGTCTGGGTAGCTTGGCCATCATTGCTGGGGACAGAGGCTTGGGGTGTGGGTGTGGGGCCACCTACAGGCCCAGACCCTGGTAAGACCCTCCTAGGAGGACCTAGATAGAGTTTGGGAGGGACTAAGGCTGGGGCAGTACTTGGTGCTTCCCAGCTGTTGTTTATGGCCCATGGCTGGTCTCACTGTACTCAGGACTGGGATGGCAGCTGGTCAGGCCACATCTACCTGGCAGGGCCCCACCTATCTGGCTAGATACCAGCGTTAGCTGCTCAGGGTGGGAACATCCACCTTAGGGTCATCTTGGACATTGTGGGGGACAATGCTTAGGCCCAGGGAACCAGAGTCATTCTCATGAACAACACACCTAACCCTTTTGTCTCTGTCCTTCAGGTATCTCTCATGAGACTCTACAGTCAGGTATGTTCCCAACAGATGTTTCGGGATTAGAGGCTAGTTCTGGCAGACAGGCCACAGGAGGACAGCCTATGGTGGGGGATGGGTGGGCTGGCCTAGGGAGGCCATGTACTTGCCACAGGCACCTCTGGTACCCTGGCTGATAAAACACAGGCTGGCTTCACCTGGGAAGCTGCACCTCTATTTTGGCT
This sequence comes from Phodopus roborovskii, assembly GCF_943737965.1. NCBI lineage: Eukaryota > Metazoa > Chordata > Mammalia > Rodentia > Cricetidae > Phodopus > Phodopus roborovskii. The sequence goes on along the minus strand of NW_026126407.1, from coordinate 48,432,686 downwards.
ATTTTGTATCTTTGAGAGCTACTTTGAATCTCCTGTGCAAGCTGCTGGCCCTTCACCCTTTCTTCTGCTGACGTTGATCTTGGGAGAGACTTTCCCCGGGGCATCTTGTTAGCCTTCTTTAGGACTTACCTGGTGTTCTGGGGTAAAGGATGCAGTCTGCTTCCATTCCTTCTAGCAGCGTGGACCCAATTTCCAATTTCATTCTGTCCTACAGATTAAGAGTGAAGCCCTCCCCTATGGGAAGGGACGGCCTCAACTTTTTTTTTGGGGGGTGTTTCAAGACAGGGTTTCTCTTTGTAGCTTTGTAGACCCAACTGCCTCTGCCTCCCCAGTGCTGGGACTAAAGGCATGCACCAGCACTGCCCAGCTACTCTACTTTTCATTAAAAAAAAAATTAGGGTGAAGTCCATCAAATTTAGCCATGATACAGTGTAGCATTTGGTGGCATTTAACACATTTCCAGTGTTTTGTGATATTACATCTATCTAGTTCCAAACTTCACTCTAAAAGGAAACCCCACTCTCTCCACGGAGGTACCTCCTCCCCCACCCCCAGCCTCCTGGGCCTTCATAGCTCCCAGCACTCTCAGCCCTTTCTCACCCCCTTAACTCCAGGCAGTAAGCTGCCTGCCCCAGCTCCACCCAGCCGGCTTTCTAAGGAGGACTGCCGCGTCCTATGGGGCCATGCTCAGACACCAAGATCCATAAACTTATTGCTTCTAGGGCATCAATTTCCAGCCTGTGAGTCATGACCCCTTTGAGGGGGTCAAACAACCTTTTCACAGGGGTCGCCTAAGTCCATCTGCACATCAGTTATTTACATTGGGATTTATAGCAGTAGCAAAATTACAGCTATGAAGTAGCAATGAAAATGATTTTATGGTCACAGCATTGTGAAGGTTGAGAACCCCTGCACCCCACAATATTTCTGAGGGAAGGGACCAGCAGACAGGGAGCAGAGACATTTAAGATGCTAAGGAGTGGGAATCATGGAGGGCTCCTAGAGGAAAGGCAGAATGCCAGTCTCTGGGATTCCCTAGCCAACAGTGCCTCCTCTGGATCAGGGTGTGGCCAGCCCCAGGTTTCGCATGCAGGAAGTCGAATCGTGGGAGGCCAAGCTGCCTCAGCTGGCATATGGCCATGGCAGGCTAGCCTCCGTCTGCAGAAGGTGCATGTGTGTGGAGGGTCCCTGCTCAGCCCAGAATGGGTGCTCACAGCAGCCCACTGCTTCTCTGGGTGAGTGACCCGACAAAGCCTGACTGCCTGGGCTTATGGGACAGTGACAGCAAGCAGGTCCTTGCTTAGCCTGTGATTCACACCCTTGAGTGTATTAATCTTTCTTCAATAAAGAAAAACACATTAAGGTCCGCCCACCTGAAGCAGCAGTGTGCAGCCTCAGTGGGATAGGGTCCCCTATCCCACATCCGCCAGTCCAGGGCAAGCAGCATTTGATGGAGTAATTCTGGCCACTTAACCAGCTTCTATTCAGGAAGTATCCTAGACCTAGTCAGCCTGAAGCTCTTCTACTTATCTTTCGTACTTCCAGAACTGCCTTTACCCGTTTTAGGACAGTTGTTGCCCCCCACCCCCATGTGCTGGACACCTTCCAGCCAGAGGCTGGCTGTCCTTGGGCCCTGAAGTGTGAGGCACTGCCAGACTTTGGCCCCATGGACACAGTAGCTGTTTCTATGCCTAGAGCTGAGGACAAGGCCAAGGGGGCATTGGACACTGGCAGAGGTGGGTGGAGGGAGGTTAGTCACTGTTCGAGAGGGACACTTCCATCTCTCCCTTACACCCTCCCCCCAGGTCTGTGAACTCATCTGATTACCAGGTGCACTTGGGAGAGCTGACGATCACCCTGTCTCCCCATTTCTCCTCTGTGAAGCAGATCATCCTGTACTCTAGCCCCCCAGGACCACCAGGGTCCAATGGAGACATAGCCCTGGTGCAGCTGGGCACCCCTGTGGCCCTCTCCAGTTGGGTCCAGCCTGTGTGCCTCCCAGAGGCCTCAGCTGACTTCTACCCCGGGATGCGATGCTGGGTGACAGGCTGGGGCCATACACAGGAGGGAGGTAAGGAGCCCTTTCTGAAACCCTCTCCAATGGGGATAAGGGAAGGCAAAGACCACCTGGGTGGAAGCAGGAGCCACTGGTGCTATCGCTTGCTCCTAGTGGCCACACCTGTTCCTCCTCAAAGCTGATTATATACTGGTCTCTGCCAAGATCCACATCTGACCCATAGAATGGGGTGACAAGGTCAGTGTGGTGAGAGGCTGGTAACTGCATGGGGGATGTGCCTGCCTCTTGCCCACTCCTGCAGTGCAGAGCTGGTTATTCAACTTCCTCCTGAACTTTCATTTCTCTCAGAGCCTCTGAAGCCCCCATATAACCTGCAGGAGGCAGAGGTCTCTGTGGTGGATGTAGAGACCTGCAGCCAGGCTTACAGTAGTCCCAATGGCACCATCATCCAGCCAGACATGCTATGTGCCCAGGGCCCGGGGGATGCCTGCCAGGTGAGCTGGCTGGGAACACGGAGGGATGACAATCAGGATGGCACAGCCTGAAGCATGATAGGGGTCCCCAAGTCCTTGGTATCCCATCCTCATTCTGACTTGTCCTGCAGGATGACTCTGGAGGGCCATTAGTCTGCCGGGTGTCTGGGACCTGGCAGCAGGCTGGCGTGGTCAGCTGGGGTGAGGGCTGTGGCCGCCCCAACCGGCCTGGTGTCTATACTCGAGTTACAGCCTACGTAAACTGGATCCATCACCATATTCCAGAATCAGGGGGCTCAGGAATACCAGGGGTTTCCTGGATCCCCCTCCTGGCTGGCCTCTTCTTGCCCAGCCTCCTGCTGTTGCTGGTCTCTGGAGTCCTGATGGCCAAGTGCTGGCTGAGGGGATCCTGGCTAGGCTCTCCCTCCCGCCCAACTTCAGACCTCTGACTCAGGTGTCACAACCCAAGTATATTCCTTAAATAAGTTAGTGTTTATTCAGCTTTGCTTTGCCCCTTCCCTCCCCTTATCTTTGACTTAGGAAGCCAAGTTTTCTGCATCAGATTATTGCGATGTTTAACCTGAATTTGTAAAATGGATGACATAAAGCAAACAGATGGTGAATGAATGTCAAGGCCAAAGGCCTGTGATGGAAGGGGAAGCCCCGTTCAGTTGGGACTGTGATGTCTTATTGCACCAGCCAGTACCCCTTGGTGATGTGGCCCTTCCCTGGGTCACTGAGAAGTTTCTAGACCATCTAAGAGGATGGAACAGGGAGAGGGGCTGTGTGAGAGAAAGAACGCTGAGTGATGAACAGACAAAGGCTGTGAATGAAGGGGGCATCAGTTGTGGTGGCTACAGGACATGTCTGCCCACCAGGGCACAAGGGGCTCAAGCGTGTGCTCCCTATGGGAATCTGCAGTGCCCTCCTGCCCATGAGGAGTTTCTGGTCCTTCTCAGGACATAGTCTCTCCTCTTGAGACTGATAACCTGGTCCTGGTACGACTTCAGATGGCGGTGGTTAAAACTCAGGGAAACCCAAACCTGAATCACCACGAGGGAGGCTCGTGGGGCCCGAGGCTGCTCCTGTGTCATGGTGCAGAGACTGAGTGCCTGCTGCCTCTCCCGGGATGACGTCTCCGGGTCCCTCTGCCTCAGTGGGGCCTGAGCCAGGGTCCACTCATGGCCCTGACTGGGGCTACCACCCTGCAGGGAGCCACCAACCTGAATGCCAAAGCTCTGTGAACACGCAACCCAATCTACACAGGCTCATCTCCACTGTCATCTAGGGCAGGGGTGGCTGGGGGAGACCCTGGTTTCTTCAAGGGGGTCTGGGGCACAGTGAGGTACAGTCCTTGTCCCTTCTCTGGGGGGTTACCAGAGGGCACAGAAGGTTCAGTTCCATGGTGTGCAAGAGGCATTATAGCCCCCGAAGAGGAAACTCTGGGTTCTGGGGTCACACTTTGGTCACTGTCCAAGAAAGAGTCTCCACCAGGTCCCCCCATGTCCAGAGGCTCGAAGGCAAAGTTGGGGACAGTCAGGTGCTCTGCTCGGCAGGAGGCCTGGCCCCAGCGCTCACCCTTCGCTACAGGGTCCCCTCCAGTGCCTGGGCCCTCTGTGGACTCTGGGCAGTCCCTGTGTAGGGCAGCCTCACACGATGGGGTTCGGCGCCTCAGGGTAGTATTGCCACCTTCGGCTGCAGGGGGCCGGGAGGAGCCCTCATCCTCAGTGGGAGGTTCAATGGAGATGCAGGGAGGGCTCATCTTCTTCTTCCTTCGTGCTCCAAGAGCTGGCTCCAGCTCTGAGGCCCGACCCCTCCCCTCCCCGGACTCTAGGTAGCTGTCTCCACTATCCAGTTCCACAGAGTGCCACCGTTGTGAATCTGCCCGACCCGGTTTGTCCAGGAAGCTCTGAGCATCTACACTGCAGAACCTGCGTGGGTCCCGCCCACTACCCACCATACCTTTGGCAGCAGGGGAGGCTGTTGGGGAGGCCTCTGGGCTGTGGGGCTCTGTAGCCGGCCAGGGGTGGGCTGAGCTGGTGATGTGACTGACCTCCTCGTCAGCTGGGTCCGCCGCTTCAGCCTCATCTCCTCCCAGGGTGGGAGGGCGGCTAGAGATGCAGCGCTGCCCAAAAGTGTGCTTGCGAGTACGGACACTGGCAGGTCGTGGGGAGCAAGTAGGGGACCGTAGGGAGCCCAGAGACAACTGTCTGGTGGAGGTCTTTTCAACAGGCTCTGTGTGGTCTGGGATGTTGTCTTCTACAGGGTCATCAACCTGACCTTCCAGGGATTCGGTGTGCATGGCCTCCTGAAATGACACGGAGGGCCAAGTTAAAGGCCTATCTAGCACCCAGCAGTCAGGCACCACCTTTTTTCCCTCAGGGCCCTGGGAAGGTCAAGACTGGCAATAGCCCAGGGTGGCTCTCACCCTCCAGGCTGGTGACTCAGGGTTAGGTGGGACTGGGAACTGTTGATGTGAACATCCCTGACTTTGGCCTCACCCAATGACCTATGAGATGTCAGAGGATGAATCTGCCACACTGGGAGAACATGGAGAAGAGGCCTGGGGGCGTCTAAACTCCTAAGACAGCCTCACAGAGCCTGGAGAACTTTAAAGGGCTCAGGTCACCTCTTCACTCTTCAGCCCCACAGTCCCACAGCTCAACTTGTACCCCAAGAACAGGAGGTTCCCGGGAGATTCTATGTTGTAAAAGGCTCTTGTGCCAAGCAGTAGGAACTGAGGGAAAGAGACAGGCAGAGGCTATGAACCAGGCTGGGAGGTACAGGCCCATTAGCCACTGTGGTTGTCTGAGGCTTCTGCCTAAGAAAGGGACTTGAGCCCCATGAGGGGCTCTGCTACCACAGCTGGCCTGTCGATGGACCTGGTTGAGGACGCAAGACCCTTTAAAGCAGAGATGGAAGACTCCAAGTTCAAGGATACATGGAGCATGTGCCCTCTTGGGCCTCAGCCTAGATAACCCTCCGAATGGGAGAAGGAACCCTGGGAGCCCCAAAGGCCCATGGGGTAAAGGTTTCCCTTACCTGTCTGCAGAGTATCCGTGAAAGGCTCAGAGAGCGGGGTGTACCCCGGGGTGAAAGGGCATGAAGCGGGTCGCTGACCCTGGCTGGGGAGGATGCAGCTGATGGGACCTGGAAGGAGGCACGGGGCTCCAGGGGCGGCGAGTGAGCAGAGGTGACCGGGCCTGGGTCAGGGATGCATCTGAATGTATGGCCTGAGGGCTTGGCCCCCATCTTTCCTCCAGCCCTCCCTGCCATGCGGTCCAGTCCCCCACCCGCCCAACCTCCCTGCCCAGTCCTGCTTCCCCACTGCCCCTGCCAGAGTCCATACCCGAAGAGACGCTACCAGCGTAGGTCTCCATCTCCACTTCCTGCAGTGGTTGAGGGTGTGGGACGACAGCGGGAGCCACGGGCCGGAACATGTAGCTGTCATTGGGCAGCGAGAGCATCCTGGACACAGACACTTTGCGCACGACCAAGAGGTTTGGAGTGTCTGGCTGGGAACCTGGGCTTTCCTGTGGTGAGGAAAACGGCTTGGCTTATCAGCTCAGCAGCATCCCAGAAGCCCTGGGACCACCCAGAGCCCAGGGGAAGCCTTACCTGTGCTGCAGATGGGGGCTGGGCTGTGGACCCCTGAGCCATCTCCAGCTCAATCTCGGCATCCATCTCGGCGTCCTCACGGGCCTCCTTGTTGCTCTCCTCCAGGTGTTTCATGAGCACAGCCACCACCACATTGACCAGCACAAACTGGGCAACCAGCACGAAGGTGACGAAGTAGACGGGAGACAGTGCGGGCAGGTAGCTGAGGCAGTGTTTGTCCTCACGGGCACATTCACGTAGAGTGTCCTAGGTTGGGCGGCAGGGTCATGGCTCTGTCTTCCCTCCCTGTCAGAGCCAGGAAGTGGGGAGGGAAGAGTGGCCCCACATTTACCTTCATGATCCCATTCCAGTTGTCCCCGGTGGACACTCGGAACAGTGTGAGGAAGGCCATGCCAAAGTTGGTGAAGGTAGCGTGCCTGCTCAGGCCCTCACAGGGATTGTCCTCACTGCATTCTGAAAGGAAGAGTCCTGCCCACTGAGCAATCCTGCCTCTGTGAGACTGGGTCATGGTCAGCAGACTACATCCCACATGGGGCTGGCTGGGGTGTGTGTGTTTGGAACCTGGGGCCCAGGCCTCTGTTCTACACTAGATAGCAGCATCTGAGCTCCTAAGTGGTCCCAAGCCTTAAGCCTGGTCTCTCTGCTCATGGCAGGTATATACCAAGCAATAGGGTTCCCTGGGGCACAAGGTGGTTTGGCTGCCAAGCCTGGCCACCAGATCTATCCTGGGAGTCTTGGAGGCAGGGAAGAAATGATTTTTTTTTTTTGTAGACATTTTCTGTGGATGTGTGAGATGACCGAGTGAGAACCTGGACTCAGCTCTCTGGGTGGGCAGACATTTCCTGTGACAACCTGCATGGTCTCCGTCCAACTGGGGCACAATAAAGCCCCAGAAGATCCTCATAGCTAGTGGAAGGGTGGAGCAGTTCCTAACATGCCCTAGCCTAGACAGAATACAGTCTCAGACGTGTCTTAGGCAATAATACAGAAGCCATATTGCTAGCAACCTTTGCTGGGGACAGTGTTCAGGGTGAGGCATGGGTATGTGCTAGTGTGTGCAAGTCTTCCAGTGCACACATTCACCCTGGAACGTGGCCCTGGCTGGAGTGTAGACACGTGCACCACAGATCTGGGGGCATGCTTCCTAGCGGGCATGTCTGTCTGCACAGGTACCTGCTTTAAATACTGGGCTGGCAAGGTGAAGGTGAGCAGAGTCAGGCAGTCTGAGGACACACTAGAATGCTTGTGGCCTACTTGGTCTAGGCCAGTACCCTTCACACTCCATAAACCTGTGGGAAGGTGGGGTGGGGCAGAGACAAGAGCCACCTTCCCTGGGGACCAGTATCACCTTGTGGGAGAGGCACAGAGTGGCCACACTCACCTAGCCTCCCAAACAGCTCCACTCCCAGGGCAGCATAGATAAAAAACAGGAGCATGAAAAGAAGACCAAGGTTCCCTACCTACACAAAAGAGAAGCAGAACAACGTCAGCCCCATGCCGGCCTGCTCTGCCCGTACTGCCCTCCGCTCCCAGCACAGGGGAGGGGCCCAAGCTATAGTCCCACTTAGGCCCTGTGGCGTTCCTGGGCCCAGGGCATCACCCATCCTCAGAGGCTCTCTGTCCTGGTTCAGCATCCCTCTGTAAAATAGCCTCTGCTCCTCCATGGTTCCCAATGCCTACTTTGTTCTCCCAATTGCTCCTGGCAGCTGCTCTTCTCTCTGCCTTGCCCTCAAGACATAGAGGGGTCCCACTCAGGGATCATGCCTATCACATGGAGAGGCCACCTCGGGAGTTCCCACACTGGGCTGGTGCTAAGTGGACAGGGGCACCAGGAGGGATCTCCTACAACCACCCATGAGGAGTCCCAACACCTGTACACACCATGCCTCAGCATCTACTCCGGCCCCTTTTCAAGGTATCACCTAGGCCTCCATCACTGACCCCACGGACAGTAAAAATGATGGAAGTCACTCAGATGGGACTCAAAATGCTGCGGAGGCCAGCACGTGTCAGGCAAGATTGGGACGGGCAGTACAGAGGGCTGGAGAGTAGGCATATGGGCATCAGGGCACACAGCAGACAGAAGTGGCAGTGGGCTGAATTGAGTGGGGGGCTTAATTGGTGGTCTGTCAGCTGGAGGGTGGGCATAGGTGCAGGGGTGGCCAGGCAGCAGGTTGGGCTGTGGAGTATGTGTGCAAGTCTTCCAGTGTGTTCTTGCTTGGTACAGATCTGGCTGAACAGTGTAGATATGTTCTGCAGTTCAGGGATGGGAAGGATTGGGGCAGAGCTGAAGGTGCAGAAATTCAGGATTCTGGTCTGCACTGGCTCTAAAGCCACTGCTGGAGTTCTCTGTCCATTGGCAAGCTCACCGTGGAGCCTGCTGGCCTTGCTGTGGCCCCTTACCTCCCATGTGCACCAGCCGTTACTAATGCTCTTGCCCAAAGCCTGAGGCCAAGTTGGGATGCCATCTCCAACCTCTTCCAGATCAGCTGAGCCAAACATTCAGGCATGACCCTGGCCTCAGGACAGAGCAAGCAAGCAAGGGCATGGGCCATGCCCACTCTGAAGCTTGTTTCCTGAAGGCTTGCGGTGGTGGCCTTCAGGGGTGCTGGACTCCAACCTACCTGAGGCAGAGCTTGAACCACAGTATCCAGCAGAGCACGCATGCCTGTGGCCATCTTCAGTAGCTTCAGCACTAGGGCAGGAGCCGAATGTCAACAGGGCCAAGCTGACCCAACAGCCCAGGGGACCCTGGACACCAGTCCCCTTCAATTTCTATCTAAAGACCAGGGGTCCCAGGCATCAGCTGAAGATGGAACCTGTCTGTAGCCCATCCTAGACAGCCTACGTAGACCCTGGACAGGGCACACAGAGGCCACCTACCACGAGCGATGCGAAGCACGCGCATGATGCGGATGATGGTGGGGTTGATGGGCAGGGCAGCATTCATTTCAATTTCCTCCAGCGCAATGCCCATGATGGACAGGAGGACTATGGCCAAGTCCAGCTGGTTCCACCTGGCCAGCCATGGGTGAAGCTTAGTGTGGCCATGGCTTGGAGTAGCTGCAGCTCAGCCAAAGCTCACCCAGAAGAGAAAAGAGCCTTCTCCCTACCACCTGCAGCCTGTCCCAGGCTACCGGCGGCCCCAACCTGCCCTGCATCCAAGACCACACACCTGTCCTTGAAGAACCTCCGGAACCCAAACGCTACCAGCTTCAGTGCAGCCTCAAAGACGAAGACAACGGTAAAGACGTAGTTGCAGTACTTGAGGGCCTCATCCAGGGACTAGGGAACAGAGGAGAGCTGGCTGAGGTGCCCTGTGGCTGCCCAATCACCTTGCTCCCTCAGTGCCAACTCCATGACACCTGTGGCACGCCTGGGGTCATCACCCAATGACTTTAGGAAAGGGAGGGACCAGGATATTCCCTGCCCTCAGCCCTGATGAGTAGATGGCATTTTTCACAGCCCAAGTGCACTTCCACTAAAAGGCTCTGCTGCGGGAAACCTGCACTCCCTGAGGGAGGCCCTTCAGCAAATAACATGGAGGACGATGAAAAGGACAAGGGCCCTGAGACTGGAGGTCTCTGGCTAGCCCCTCTTGCTCTGGTACCCACACAATAGTGTTCACCCCTGCAGGCAGTTCCCTGATGGGTTTCAGCTCCTAATCTTGTGTTGGAACACACGCTCCATGTCCCTCCCACCCTTGTTGGGGGGCCCTCTTCCTAATTCAACCCCTGCCTCTGGCCACCTTGGGCTGGTTGTAGTGCTCCATGGACATGGTGATGACATTGAGGCAGATGATGAAGGTGATGAAGAGGTCCAGGTAGTGGCTGGTGCACAGCGAATGGATGGAGCGGCGTGTATGTGAATAGTCTGCGTAGTAGGGCCGGCGCTGGGCCTCTGTGGAAGAGGGGAGCCAGTGAGCAACCTCTGCAATCCCTCCCCACTTTGGCATACAAAGGCCCCATCCTTTAAGTGTGTGGATGCGGCAGGCAGGACTTCAGCCTGGCTGGGTGGCCCCTGGACCAGGCTGGAGGAGGGAAGATTCTTTTTAGAAAGGCCTGTTCTGATCAAGCGGTACCTGTGAGGCCATGGTACCCAAGGAGCAGGACTGGGGCCCCCAACAGTGTCCAGGAGGGGTGAACCATCCAGCCTCCCTATGTGAGTGCCTGCCCAGACCCTATTCACCAGTGGCTTTTAGTCTGGGGAGCAGAGGGACTACCCTCTTCATCAACCACATGCTGGCACTGGGGTAGAGTCATCTCCCTGTCTCGGCTCTGCAGGCTCCACTTGGACAGAGATGGCAAAGAAGCCATTCCCAGCCTCCAAGGGGCCACTAGTGACCACCTGTGGCCTGGGATGAGCACCCCAGGGAGCCCGAGGCTGAAGTCAGGACAGGTACCCCTCCCCACATGCATCCCCACAGGTTTATCTACACTAAATGCTGTGCCTGCAGCAGCCCTCTCAGGGAACCCAGTGTAGCCAAAGGGTCCCACAGATGAGGGCATTAGCCACCCTGCACTCCAGAACCCACCTTGGCCTAGAACCACACACACAGGGGCTGAAGGCCATGGTGTCTGAAAGAGCAGGGTCTGATGGGCAACCATCCCACCCTGGACCCACATGCTCCTCAGCACAACATGCAGTCATTAGCGAACTCAGCTCAGTGCGAGCAGTCAGGGGGGCCGACAGCCAGCTGAGACACCAGGGAGCAGCCATGAAGCCCTGGGGAACGAGGATGGACCTTGTTCCCTGGGCACAGACATGTGTACATGATAGCCACAAGGAGGGCCACAAGCAAGGGCAGGGCCAGCAACATAGATACTGGTGGGCAAGCCACTGACTTTCCTCCCACCCTCTGGCAGCACCCTGACACTTGTGTCCCACCCTGAGGTGGCCCCTGGAGGCCTATGACACCCATCTTTCCCACTGCAGCAGCAGCAGCAACAGCAGCAGTAGCAGCAGGCTGAGCATGCATAGCAGGGCAGGTACCTGGGTTGGGGAAAGTGCCTGGAAAAACAAGGACATGTCTGAGCGGCTGTGATGGGGACACTGTGTGGGAAGCCCTCCTTGCTCCCAAGCTAGGGCCCACTGTCCTGACTCTCCAATTCATGAGGGGTCTGGGAGGGTCCCATCTACCTCCTGAGCCCTCATGGGGTATCCTGCATCTTTTCATGGCAGGCACCCCAGCTGCTCACTCCAGTTGGCCCCTCTTCCAAGGCCTGGCCCCTATGCAAGGTGGCCACGTGCAGAGCCATCTGGGCTGGGGGCTGCAGGCCCAGAGCTGGGTGCCACACAGCATGCGTTCAGGTACCGACCCTCCACCTTGGGGGCCGCCTTACTCCTGCGCCTCCTTTCCAGGCGCCGCAGCCGTTTCTCCTCACGCCGCCGTGCCTCCTCAGCCTCCTGGTGCTGCCGACATTTGTGGAAGTTCTCCACCACCACACCCACAAACATGTTAAGCACGAAGAAGCTGACGATGAGCAGGAAGGAGATGAAGTACAGCAACATCCAGGGGTTATGGTTCTGCACGGGCTGCAGCACACAAGAAGGTGGGCCCCTGACCATCCACCTTCCTGCCCAGAAGCCCTCCCTAGGACTGGCCTGTAGGTGGGAAGCGACTGCACCATGGCAGACTGAAGTTTTGGGGAAGGTTTCTGAGATGACCTGCCCCAATTCCGAAGACATGCAGGATTTGCTCAAGGTCACCCATGAGAGCTGCCTCAGACTTGCTCACCTGCTGGTCAATGCCCACGGCATCAAGCCCATCATACATGATGTTCACCCAGCCATCCTTGGATGACAGCACAAACAGGGACATCAGTGCCTGTGCAGCAGGGTAAGGGTCACTGGCAAGGTAGGACTGTAGCCGTGTCCCCCACACCCCTAGTTACCTCCATAGCCATACTGCATGCCACCCATACCTACCTGGCCCAGGTTGTCAAAGTTGTACTTGCGCCTCACCCAGCGGTAGTGGGCGGCATGGCACTCAGCCTTGGTGGTGATATTCCTGGTATCTGTGCCCTCGCAGTAGTAGAATTTGCCCTTGAAAAGCTGACCGAAAGGAGCTGTCACTCCAGGGGGCCTGGCCCAATCACAGGCCCACAGATCTGCCTACCTCAGGCCTCTTGGATTCCAAACTACACATGCTGACCACCCACCATGGAGGACAGGACCCATCCCACCAGTGGGGAGCAGAGGCCCAGGGTGGAGCAGACTCTGGACAAGCCAGTGCCACACACCTGCACCCCGAGGATGCCAAAGATAATGAAGAAGGCGCAGCAGATGAGGACGATGTTCCCAATGGGCCTGAGCGATGATATCAGAGTCTCTACAACCAGCTTGAGGCCCGGAGCTCGGCTGATGACCCTGCACCCAGGCAGAGGGGACATGCCGTTGGGTGCATCTAAGAGGGCAACCAGTGGTAGAAGCAATGGTACATGCAAAGGCCCTAAGGTAATGTGAATGTGTGGCTGAGAGCCATACAGTTGGGCAGAGGTGGGGCTGGGCTTTTGGGGTCCTTTCTGGATATATATAGGTGGCCCCCACCCCTACACCCCCACCTCAGAGGCCGCAGGGTCCGAAGCAGGCGCAACACACGCAGGACGCCCAGGATCTTGGCACCGCCAGCTGAGGCCATGGCCACGATGATGTCAACCAGGGACACCAGGACAAGAAGCCCATCCAGCACATTCCAGCTGCTCTGCAGGTAGGCATGCTCACCCCACAGCAGGCCCAGGGCTACCACCTGCGGGAGGGACAGTCACATATAGGCTTGGCATAGGGTCCCAGGACAGGGTAGTGTGGGACAGAGACCCGAGGGGAAAGAGAGCATCTGTACCTTCACCATCATCTCTACCACGAAGATGGCTGTGAAGATGTAGTTGGAGACGCTGAGGAAGGCCCTCTCCTGCAGGGAGAGACCAGTGGGAGGTCCAAGTCCACCTGACCCTGTCCCACCCAGAGGGCCAGCTACGTTCGGGGACTCACGGTGCTGCCTGGGTCAATGTCTGGCCTCTCCAGGGCAATGGTGATGCAGTTGAGGAAGATGAAGACGAGGACCACATGGTCAAACATCTTGTGTGCGATGACTTTCTGGCAGGAGACTCGTAGCCTGAGGAGGCAGCAGAGGTGAGAAGACCCCCAAACAGACTCAGTGTCTGTTTGTGTTGCTTGAGATGAAATGCTTGGCCACGGGTGGGTCAGTCTGGGCTCGCTCTACCTTCCCAGCAAGATGAAGCCTCTGTGGCTGTTGGGTTTAACCCAGCTCACCTGTTCTGCGGTGGGAAGAGGTACAGGGCCCAGGACTCCCGGCTGCGGCACCACTGGGGTGCATAGGGTTCCAGTACTTTGTGCAGGCGGAAGCAGCAGCTCTGGGGATAGAGACAGGTTCTGAGTCATAGTAGCCTTTTCTTGCTGATTCCTAGCACAGGACCATCCTGACCCTCCCACCTCAGGACTGCCTTTCTTACTACTCCCCACCCAGGCAATTGGAGAGTAGCCATGCTGGGAGCCACAGGAATGGAAGAGTCAAAAGGCCCCTGAAGACAGGCTCAGCCAATAAGCTGCTTTTTGCAGTGGCCACCTCTCTTCTTCAACCACAGAGGCAGGTTCCTGACCGTGAGGGCCCTGACGGCCAGTAGCAGGCAGTTCCTAACCTGGGGCAGGCAAACTAGACACCTGCCCTGACTCACCTGCTCCCTTTCCTTCTGCTGAGACAGGAGTTGGGATAACTATGGGTCTAGCTAGCACTCTGCCTTTAGTCAGGACCAGAGGGGGATGGAAGTGGCTCTGAGCATAGGCCACGCCCCACCTTACTCCACCCACTCACATCCTCTATATCATCATCAAACTCGGCTGCATCTTCCTTGTGGCTGTCGATGCGCAGGAAGAACTCGCTGGGCAGGGCCACCATCTGCCCATTGCAGTCATGGAACTTGGTGGGTAGGAGGGCAGCAGGCCGTGGGGGACACAGGTCCAGAGTGCTGTGGTGGTCCAATGACTCGGCCCTCCGCAGTGGAGTGGCACGGGGCCCAGGCGATGCTCCTGGGTGGCTTCCTGTGCCTGGCCTGCTATCCTCAGCCTCATCATCTGTGCTGCCCTTTCCCTCACCAGAGAGCAGTGACTCACGCTCCCCACACTGACTGCGGCGTTTGAGGCTGGGTGCACGGCCCAGGCTGTTCCAGCTGGAGCGCCGGCTGCTCCCAGCGCTGTTGGGGCCCCATGGAGCACACGGGGAGCTGCGGAGACTGGCCTGAGGGTGACAGGGAATGAGCAGACTCGTATAGGCCCGAGGATCACCACACACCCTAGTTTGTGGGATGGGAGGGGCTTTCCCAAGATGTTACTGTCAACTGCCATCATGGGCATCTATGAAACACTTGCTGTATGCCTCTGGCCATTCATGGCTAGGCAAGTGTTCTCTGCCAGGACACCACCAATGTTCCCTTTTCAGGTAATACCTGACTTGGTTGGAGATGGTTAGAGCAAAGCGCAGGATCATCAGCCAGGGCTGGCAAATTTGCAGTGGCCCAGGTCTCTAGCTTTCCACACCACTCAAGAAGTCTCCAGACTCATCCCTACCTCCGGGGTCTCACAGGAGCTGAGTCTTACTCTCCTCTAGCCTGTCCCTGTCTGTCTCTCAGGGCCCCTTGGCACGTGACTGTGACAAGCTGTGCTAAGTGTGGCTCAGCCCCAGGACTCCTGATTTCTCCATCAGACATAACTTTCTCGTCTGTCTTTACCCTCTTCCCTCAGATCTGCCCCTGCGCTCCTCCACATAGTGTAACTGCTGCCTCTGTACACCCTCACCTGACCTTCTCAGGGTCTCAGAAGCCATGGGAAACCATCACCAGGCACTCTGGGTGTGAGCTGCCAGGTCCTCCACAAACCATGGACCCTCAGCCTGGCCTGCTTGTCAGTTTCCCAGGCTGATTTTAAATGCTTTTGCCACCCCCTTGCTTCTCTGGCGTGTCCTGTGCTTGGCCAGCTTTTATCTTCTCCTCTACTTTTTGCACAGCTGTGGCCAAGAGGGGTCATAACACACATTCATTCCTCTCTCATGGTTCCAGGAACAGATTGCCCTGACCCTCAGTCTTGGACAGGGCTGAGGAGTTATGGGGACCCTCCCTTATCTCACAGGCTGGGGTTGGTCCCTACCAGAGACTTCTGGTCCCCCAGCTGGGGGTCCACAGAGCCACTGCTGCTGTGCTGCGAGTCCAGGATAACATGAGCCACATCCAGGTGTGGGGAGCTCTTGGGTGTAGGCATAGGCGTAGCCGCTGTGTGCGTGATGACGGGAGGTGGCAGGCTGCCACGGCCCTCTAGGTGCCCATTGGGGGTCACAGCCAGTGAGTACATCTTCATCTCTAGGGGTGGATGAAGGGGCTGTCTGAGCCTCCGGGGGTTCCATCAGTAGGAATCTACCCTCCAGAACTCTGCCTCAGTCTACAGTGGTTCTCAACCTTCCTAATGACGCAATCCTTTAATACCGTTCCTCATGTTGTGGTGACCCCCCCCAACATAAAATTACTTTTGTTGCTATTTCCTAACTGTACTCTTGCTACTCTTATGGACTCTAATGTAAATATCTGACTGCCTGATATCTGTGACCACCAAAGGGTTGTGACCCACAGGTTGAGAACCACTGGTCTACAACATCTAAGCACATACCTGTAGCCTGAAGATCTCTGAGCTTATCAAACTCTTCCTCTAAGTGAGTAGATGTCTTATCCTCGTCAGTGTCAGACCTGGTGGCATCACCCTGAACCCATGCAACACAAGGTAAGTGTGATGTTCCCGCAGCAGGATCCTCTGTACCTAGCCCCAGTCACATGTTTGGGAGCACAAGCCCAGAGGTTGCAGTGTGAACATGGGGAGGGTCTGCTGAGGCAAGACTGCCTCCATTCCCAGACTCTATCCTATTAACCCCTTCCTTACCTCTGCCTGGAAGCCTTCCACCAGGATGGCTACCAGCAGGTTGAAGAGCACGTAGTTCCCGAAGGTCATCAGGGCTACAAAGTACAGGGCAGCCCAGGAGGAGGTGGAAGCCATGCCATTGTAGAGGACCACGTTCCAGTCTTCCTGTGTCAGGATCTGGAGGGGCATGTTTGCAGGACTGAAAGCAGCTCATTCCCACAAGGAGACCCTTGAATCTCCCTGGGGACACCTGGGGTTGTACCTGGAACACAGTGACGATGGCCCACAGCAGGGAGTCAAAGTTCTTCCTGTCAGGGACTGTGTCTCCAGAGTCTGTCTTCAGGCTGAACTTACAGCCAAATAGGTGCATTCCCAGAATGCTGAGGGGGATGGGCACTGAGCGGGAGGGGCCCAGTACCCCCTCTGCCTCAGTTAGCTACCAGCCTCAGCATACCCTACTTTTGCAATAAGGGCCAACCCTGGGCCACGACCAGTTTTCTACAGGCTATCATAGTGCCTTTGGACAGTGGCAAGGACTGTCCAGTCTCAGTAGCCTGTGGAATGCTCACTCTCCTCCTCCCTCCCCAAGCGGCAAGACTGGCACACACACAGAAGGTGCCACGCAAACTTCATTAGAAGCCTGGCACCATTCCCTGAGTCCAACTTATCTCTTCAGTCTGTGTATCCCACAGAGCTGAGACACCCCCACCCCACCCCCACCATTCCTAGTGCTCTAATATCAGTGCTGCCTGAGGGAGGAGCTTGGGCCCCACCCACCTGAAAATGAAGATGAAGAGCATGAGTAACATGCAGAAGGTGGCCACATTGTCCATGGTCCTCATGAGCACCACCAGCTGCCGCCGCAGGGCAGGTAGGAAGCGCACCAGCTTCAGCACCCGAAGCAGCCGGAATGTGCGAAGCACAGACAAGCCACCATCTGCCTGCCCCACGATCTCCCAGACGCTATGGGTTGGGATGATAGTATGAGGGTCAGGAGGGCTGGTCCGAGAGCCACCATAGCCTCTGTTCAACCCTATAGCGGGGGCAGATCCAGCTACACATGGTATCCTGGGAACTATAGTAGTCCCAGCTGCTGTGTGTCCTCAGCCTCAGGGAAGCTCTGGCTCTCAGCTGTCAGGGAAGTTGGTGACAGGGTCTTCTACCCTGGCCTTTTGTGCCAGCCTCATATGTATGCTCAACTCATTCCTTCCAGGTAAAAGACCCTCCTCTGAAGGGATGTGGGCCCACTCTCAAGTGTTCCATCATTCTGTGCTTATTTTGCTCTTGCAAATGCCACTTCCTACCCCAGGACCAGTGTTAAGACTGCTCGGAAGCCGGCCTCACTACAGACGTGGCTGACCATGTATAGCGTGGACAAGGCTCCAAGGTGGGGACTAGACCATCAGGTCTACTATGTGAGTGATCAGGGTCCTCATATCCATCACCCTGCCCACTATGTATTCTGTCTTCAGCCTTCCAGCTATGGCAGGCTTTGTTTCTGCAGTGCCTGAGTGAGGCTCCCTGGGCCTCTGCCCTGGGTGGGGACAGGTCCTACCTGATGACAACAACAATGCCGTCAAAGATGTTGTAGGGGTTTCGGATGTAGCCCAGTGGGCCACAGGCCAGCAACTTCAGTAGCATCTCCAGGGCGAACATGCTGGTGAATACGATGTTGCTTATCTCCAGTGCATTGGTCAGCTCATCAGGCTGTGGGTCAGGAGAGGTAGTCAGGACCCACCATGGCTCCTGCCCTTTTGGGGGCACAGAACCCAGAAGCCAAAGCAAATCTACTGCATTAAGAATGCAAGGGACCAACAGCTACTCAGCCTCTTAGAAAGAGCTGCCTACTACCTAGGAAAGGACACTAGGATCTGAGTATGTTTCCTCTACATAGAAAGCCAATTTGGCTCTTTTAGTCTGGTAGTCCCCATCCTGATCTTCCACTAACGACGGATGGAAAAAAGTACTGCCAAGTCTCCCAAAACACACCTTTCTCTGTAGGCCCTGCAAACACAGGATAGGTCTGAGACATTGTACCAGGGCTCAGGATGGGCCATGGGGGCACAAGACAGTCTCACCTACCTCTTCTTTTGCAGAAGGCCCAGCAGGTCTCTTACAATGAGAATGCTGACACTTCTGCCTGTGCAAGAGTATGTGCACGTGTGTTTGCCTATACCTGTACCATTGTGACCTACATGTGTGTATATGCATGTACTCCTAAATGTTAGATAGGTTTGGGTATGTATACTCTAGCACAATTTGAGCAGAGTTGTATCACACTGGACACTTGATATGCAGAAACTTGTTCATATGCACCTGCCCCCACCATAGGTGAACTGATTTCTGTGTTCATAGGTGAGTCTTGTGTGTACAATGCAGATGCATGTACAGTAGCCTCTATGTACACAGGTGATCCTTGAGCATGTGCAATGTACATGCATACAAATGATTTTCATGCACACAGTGAAGTCATGCATGTGCAGTATGCATCCATGCACACTTGTGCACACATATGTGCGTAAGTGAGACTGATAACATGCAGCATTTGCACATATGTATGCATTCATGGGTTCTTCGAGGTGGAGAATTGACCTGTCCTCACCCTAGCATCACCTGCCCAGATCTGCCTGTGGTCACAGTTGGTAGATTTCCTCTGCTTACTCCAAGTTTAGAAAAAGGAACTAAAAAAAGCCCAGAGGCAAAAGCCCTAGGAAATCACACCATTCCCTACAAGTGGGTTGAGCTTCCTGAGCTTCCTGGCCCCCAGGAGTGCCTGTCTCACTAGGCTTTACCTTGTTTTCCCTAGTGTGGTTGTCCCTGGGGTGGAGGAAGCAAGAGGGCTTGTAGTATCCGTGCTTGTGAGGAGTTCCAGATACTCCTTCATCTTTCTCAAAGGACCAGCCCACACTGCTGATCCCTTCTAGTTTCTCAGGTCCCCAAAGACATGGCCGGGAAGCCGAGGAAGTTTGGGAGCCCCTCTCCAGGGAGTCTTGGCGAGACTTTGCTCCCTGGGATGAGGCAGCTGGGTGGGGTGGGGAGCCTTGCTGTGCTTCTGGGCCCCCTAACCCTTGGGGGTAGTCCCTGGTGATCTCAGCCCACCTATCACTCCCATAGCCAGGAGCCACTGAACTAGAGCCAAAATGGTGTGCTTATCATTCAGGAGAACCCCAGTCTAAGGAGCCATAATTGCTGACAGAATGAAAGCCCCAGGTTCACGTAGCCCCCTAGCTCTAGTGCCAACCCTCAGAGACCCTAGGAAAAGGCTGGAAACTCTAGGAAGTCATAGGGCTCTCTGCTTATAACACTGGTGCTTATCATCTTGCAAGCCCAGCCCTGCTTTGCCCCAGGGGAGGGGGCCCACCTGTTCATGATACTCAACGCCCATGCTCAGCGTGTTGACGAGGATGGCTGCCATAATGCCCCTGTTGAAGTACTTGCTGTCCACGATTCGACGCAGCTTGCCACTGAAAGATGCCCAGAGGCGGCCTAGCCCTCCTGGCTCTGAGGCTGTCCGCCGAGGTGGCCGCCGCCTCTCACTGCCATGACCTGGTGTGCCCACTTCATTGGGCCGCTGCACAGGGTCCCGGAAATCCCCATGTCGTACATCCTGTGTAAACTCATAGACTCCATGGGCATCTGAGTCTCCACTCTCCGAACCACTAAACTCAAACTCAGGATCCTCCAGGGCGCTGGCACAATATGGGCAGCTCTTCAGTTCACAGGTCAGTGTGCCCGCCTGGGGGCTGGGCAGGGGGCAAGGCACACTCAGGCCAGAAAGGTGGCTAGAGGCTCGGCCCAGTCCTGTGATGCCAAAACATAGGTGTGGTTAGGCTATTGCAGCAGCACCCAGAGACTAGCCACCCCAATATTCTGATCTTCATTTCCCCTCCTACATAACCCCCATTTTAGGTTTTTCATAAAGCAAGGGGCATCTGTGGACCCTAAGTATTTCAGAGCTCTGGCGAGCACACAAAAATGGCCTTACACTTGGTTCCTCTTGGGGCCAGGCCGGAGCAATGGGATGTGGGCCCAGAACACTTGGGACCAAGGACTTGCCTTGCCTGGATACTTCCTCCCCACTTTCCTTTACATGGTGGGCCCGGGTCCTCACCTTGTTCCCCAACCACATGCTGGATCTTCTCATAGGGGCTAGGGCTGCCCAGGCTCAGAGGACTGTGAGCTGCAGCCCCTGGGGTCCCAGCACCCCGCAGCCCCTTGGGTCGTGGGCCGGTGCCACCTTTGCTGTTGATTGCTCCTGAAGGCAGGATGGTGGGGTAGTTCATGGTGCCCAGACCTGAGGCCAGCTTGAGACTGGCAGCAGTTGCTATGGAGTGTGCCACCCGGGCTCTTTCCTGTGGCCCCTCCACATGGCAGTCAGCATGATAGATACTGTGCACAGACTCAGAGTCTGGAGGCCCATGGCCTGGGGATGGTGGCGAGGGGGGCACACAGGCCCGAACCAACCTGGTGTCACCAGCACCTGGCTCTGGGCTGGGCTTGCGTGGGCCAGTGTGGCTGAAGTGGTAATGGTGATGATGGTGGTGGTGGTGATGGTAGACCAGGTGGTGCACGGAAGCTGTGCGCCTGCCTGGCCGCCGTGGCCGCCGCCCAGGGCCTTGGCCATGCAGGGTGCTGCTGGGGTCCACCTTCTTACGCCAGCGGCTCTGCCAGCGGGCATAAAGGCGCAGGCTACGGCGCTTAACCTTGCGGAAGATGTGGCCCACATACTTGAGGAGCTCTTCGTAACAGCTGCCGGGCTCTGAGAAGCTGGCCAGAGTGCTGTCGTTGGACAGATAGCGGGCCCGCTGTTCACGCATCAGCTGGTTCTCCCTCTGTTTTGTCTCTGAGAACTGCGTGGCTATCACCACCAAGCACAGGTTGATCATGAAGAAGGAGCCCACCTATGGCAGGGGGTATGTGACTACCAGCACCTTCATATCAAGCCCAAATAGGAGCTGATCTGGGGACCGGGGCCTAGCCACAATACTCTAAGCAGGGATGCTCCAGGCATTCACTAGGTAGCATACAGTAGGTATTTTGTGACTGTGTGATAATGGGACAGGGACCTCCCTTGGGGTCCTGCATGCAGGACTTCCTGCTCCTCAGGTTTGTCCTCAACATACTCTCCAGTATGTCCACATTGTCCTTCGGTGAGGCCTTCCCAGCCAGCCCCTATGGCCCATTCTCCCTGGCTCTCCCATATGTCCTGCCACATGGGCTGTCTGAGAATACAACTGAATGGCGTCTATTCCCTGCTGGGTCCCTCCTGTAGGCAGCTCCAGGGATCTGCAAATGTCTGATGACCTAACAATGATCTAAACTGAGGACCACCGGACACTGAGGGACAAGAGGAGACTAAATCTGAGACATGGATGCTTTAGGGGGTGCTATGTGTGGTGTGAATGTTAATGGGGAAAACTGTACGGTCATGGACGCTGACTGAAACTGCCAGAAGATTATGTTCACTACACTGTGCTAGGAGATCATGTTTGTTGTGGGAAGGTTGTGCTAGAGTGCCAGACACAATGTGGAGGGCTAGGACAGACTATTCTGTAGCTTCTGGGCATCACCTTGGACCTAGGGGCAGTATGGGCCTTCTTCTGTCCTGTCTACTTCCTTCCACTACAGGCTGGGCAGAAAAGCCCCTGCTCGTCCACCCATCGAAGGGACAGGATATGGCTTCTTCCCCCATCAAATGCAGGATGCCCACCAACCAATCACGCCCACACTCACGATGATGAGCAGGATGAAGTAGATGAAGTTGTAGAACGAGTGGGCGTCCATGACGTAGTACATGATGTCCACCCAGCCCTCCAGTGTGATGACCTGAGGAGGCAAGCAGCTGGACACGGGCCCACATTCTCCAGCTCCCAAGGGAGGCAGTGCATGCCACACCCTGGCATGGGTGCCTTTCTCAGGGGTCACTGTCCCACACCCCCAAGTATCCCCAGGCTATCCTAGTATATACCTGAAAGATGGCGATCCAAGCATAGCCGATGTTGTCAAAGTTGATGGCACCATTGTGAGGGTTGAATTCCCCTGAGCGGCACACGTTGTAGTACTGGTTCCAGTTGATACAGGCATTGCGGCCAGCACCCCCGTCCTCAGCCTGCGGCTGCCCATAGGCTTCCCAGCCAAGTGTGCACTGCACACGAAGCTCACGACGGCTGGGGATGTGTGAGCACTTCTGCATGCCATTGTCGCGGCGTGAGGAGCAGATGAAAGGGTTCTCCTCACCTTCCTCTGTTTGGTAGTATGGACGCAGGAAGGTCAGGTTGTTGTTCCTGGGTTGCAGAAGGTTAAGGCTTGGCTAGGGTTTCCTGGGATGAACACCACTTCCTCATTCACTCACCCAGTCTTACTCAGGGCTGCTGAGCCTGAATCCCATATGTGCATCAAGATAACTATTCCTCTCTAACCCTCAACTGGACCCTAGACTTGAAATGATTAGGGAAGAGGTACTGGGTACATAATGTGGTACCCAGCTCACTGCATTATCTCTGCTGCAGTGACTGACAGGTTATGCTTGAAGCATCTCAAGGCCCCTGGATCCACCCTCAGTTCCTTCCCATGGTGTTTACAGTATCTTGTCCAACAGTGAATTTTCCTAGTGAGGCCTGGCAACATGGGCCAGGCAATATGTCTCTATAACTCTAGGTCCTCTAGAGTCTCCTCATGGACCCACTATCTTCCTCCCTCTCAGCCCCCATATTCCTCTCCACGAACATCTCAGAAGCTCTGAGACCCAGAGACCAGAACATCCTTGGCCTGTGGGTACCCATCCTACAAGCTCAGAGCTCAGGTATCTGACTTGTGCTAGAGGGGCAGACAGTTCCTAAGCAGGGTCTAGTGAAGAGCAGGGAGCCTCCCAGTGTCACTTTCCAGGGAAGCCCTAGCAGGTCAGTGGCCCTGGGTCACCTGGGTCACCTGGGTCACCTGTCTTCTGATGCTGTAGAGTGGGCCCAGGATGACAGGGATGGACACACCCTCATTCCCATGAAGCAAATGCTGTGTTGGTACAAGGGTGCTAGCTCAGGAAGTACTTGAGTCAGGCAGATGCAAGGACAGAGGGCAGCAGCCACTGGGGTACTGTGCCAGGAACTGGCACACAGATGAGCACAGTGTCCTCCCTCAGGCAGGCCTCTGGGGCTAAGGATACCTGGTATCAAACCCTCACATCCACTCACAGAGAAAAACTGTTTGAGAGGAAGTGGCCTCCACCCAGGCTCCCCTATAACCTGCCCCTGAACTACCATGCCTGTGTCTTCATCTCCACCATGACGTGTCTCTGGGACTGTACTTGTACCTACTATGGCCTATCCTGAGTAGAGCTGGGCACCCTAGGATCTCACCACAAATTAAGACCTGGGTTCACTCTATGGGTATTCAAGGACCGAATACCTTGGGGGTGGGGCCTCATACCAGGGTGGGGCAGAACAGTCTTGGAGAAACGGGGGGTGGGGTGGGGGGGGCGGAAATCAGGCCTGCAGAAGGGAAAAGCCTGAAGGGCCAAGTCAAGAGACAACATTTTGGGGTCATGGCTGGCTAGGTGGGCACAGCCTTACAACACGGGTGGGGCCCGCACACCTGACGAAGGTACTGTCCAGGAAGCAGCGGTTCCTCAGCAGGCCAGCCCAGAGCTGAACCCCAACAATGCCGAAGATGAAGAAGACGAAGAAGCAGAGCAGAAGAACATTCCCAAGCATGGGCAGCGTGTCCAGCAGCAGAGTGACCAGGATCCGCATGCCTGAGGGAGGCAGGGCTGGTCTCAACACAGCTAAGCCCTGGTGGAGGGTCCTGGGGTTCCTCCCCCAGCCGCCTGCTGCTCACGAATCCACACCAAGGCTATGTGTATGCGGAGGGCAGGGTCAGGAGAGGCCTGATGGACCCCTAGAGGGGAGTCAAGTTGTAGCCCCAGACAGCCGCCGGGGCAAACCTGTCCCTGCTCCATCTCACATAGCATCCCCATGATGAACCAGTGAGATGGCCAGTGCAGCTTCTGTGGGGACCCTAGCACACTGGGCTCTGAGGCTCTGCGCTGGGAAGGAGCTTTCTTATTTCCAATGCAAGAGCTGACCTGCAGGGCCCTGTTATAGGGAAGGCATGGGAGGTGCCATATCTCAGAGCAATGTTGAAGTCCATTTTCCTGGGTGGTGTATGAACTTGAACATATCTAGGAAGTGGGTCAACAGTGGCCTCATCCTGGGTCTGCCCCCTCAGTCATCAAAAGAATGTGCTCAAAATATGCACAGGGCCACACAACTGGGTCAGAGATGGAACCATAGTTTTAAGGAATCCAGAGAGGGGTTCATGGAATGGGGGGGGGCTCAGATCATAGGGGGTCCAAGCTGATGGGTGCTAACATTTCAGCTGGAGAGAAAGTGTCTCATGGAGCAGCAACCAATTAGGTCATGTGATTGCACCATCCTAGGTGCAATCACAATCATGTGATCTAGGGATCTGAGTAGAGCCAAAGCAGGTAGTCAGATAGCTCTGAAGGTTCTGGAGGAACAGGCAGTCCTGTCTAGGAAAGAATTCCAGAGTTACTTGGATATTTAACATGAGCATCTTGGATGGGAGTGGACCTGGGTTTCATCTCTGCTCCCATACACAAGTTGCCCAGGTGGAGGAGCTGTGGAATCTGCTGAGTACACTGAGCACACAGGGTGCTAGGCAAAGCCCTTGGAATCACTGCTGTCCTTTGGACATATATCTTGTACTCCATCGATACAAAGGGAACCTGGTGCTCAGAAAGGTTTGGTAACATGTTCAATGTCACACAGCATTATAACCATATCTGATCCCATAAATCATGGCCAGGCAGGGAGGTGGAAGACTGAGTGTTTGAGGCAGCTGAAAAGGGGGAGCATATGCCCAGATGGACCTGGAGCCACACCTGTTCATGCATGTGTATATGTACCTTGCACAGCTCCAAGAGAGTTGCACCTCCCACTCTCAAACTGAACATCTGAGTTTAGCTACTAAGAAAACACAAAAGCTAACCCCAGATGCAGGCAGATGGCTGGCATCTGGACAGGCCACATTCAAGCACAGCCATGGCTTCCTGCATGCTTTCCCTCCATGTGTAGTGGGAGCATGCCGGGCACCCCTCCCTGCCCCAGAGCTCACCTACTCTGTCTGCAGAGTATCCACTGGAGCCCAGTCTCTCACATGTGCTTCCATCTGCCTCAGCACCCATTGGACAGTGATGTAGCTGTCCTTCTCAGCCCCACGTCTCACCCCAGATGCTATGTGGAGGCCAAGGTTCAGAGTAGCTCCCATCGCTAACTAAGCACTGGGAGTCTCCATCCTATCCCAGCTAGGACTATCCTAGAAGGGCCAAGTCTGCTGGTGTCTAGGTAAGCAGCAGGCCCAGCAGGACATACAGGCTGATCTCTATTCAAGGCAGAAGTGACACTTACTAGGGACCCGATTGATGGCACGGAGGGGCCGCAGCACACGCACTGTGCGGATGGCAGAGAGGCTCACGTTGTGTCCATCCAGAGAGTACTCCATCATGCTGAGGGAGTAAAGGTGCTCAAGAAGGGGGAGAGAACAGGGACCATGACTCCTAGTCCATCACCCACTGTTCTATAGACATGGCTATAGACATGGCATCCTGCCCAACAAGATCGCCTGTCAAACCCTAGCCCCTCTCAGGTCTCAGCCCTGAGGTCAGCCCTAGGATTCCCAAGCATACCAAGTTGAGGCTGCATACCCCGCCATGACAATGAAGAAGTCCAGCCTGTTCCAGGTATCACCCAGGTAGCACTTCTGCCCAAACAGTCCCAAAGCCACCATTTTGATAACCATCTCCACAGCAAAGAAGGCAAAGATGAAGTCATCAAAGGCCTGGAGGGAAGGGGATCACAATGAAGAAGAGGGGACATACACTTGGTACCCTCTTGGTCTTCCTCACAGTCCTTGACACCTACCTCCAAGATGCTGCAACGTTCTGAGCGGCACTCAACATCCTCACAGGGCCGGAACATGCCTAGTGTCACGCAGTTTAGCATGATGACCAGCATGCTGATGTGCTCAAACCACCTGCGGGCTGTGCGTTAAGGGCCATGTGCAGCAGACAACCCCACTCTGCCTCCTCCAGATGCCTCCCTCCCACATGTATGCAACCAGCAAGAGTGGGCCCTTTCCCCAGGCTGAGGCAGGGTTCAGTCTCGTGTCAACAACACCAGAACATGGCCACCAGGTGGCACCATAGCACCATGCTGGCTCCTATGACTCGCCCCTGCCTCATACCCTGAGATGGACCTGGAAACATTGCAGTGAGCCAGCAGCAGTGTCACATACAAGGCCCAGGTGAGGACATCAAACACACTGGAGCTTGGTAGCTTTAGTGAGGGTCAAACACACAATACAAGAAAGGCCCGACTACAGCTGGGACAGGAGCTCGCGACCATGTGGTAGGAGACAGTGAATTTCCTGAAGGTGACCTTGAGCAGATCTCGCACCTCTAAGCCTGCACGGGTTGGTGATCATCAATGAAGTGCCCATGAAGACAGTAGCACAGAGCTCTACCAGCATGTGTCCATGCCCCAAACAGTAGCACTGTCAGCTCAGAATGTGGACACAGGCTGGCGTTGGGGTGGCCACATTCCACAGAACCAGTACCAGCCAAAGCAACAACCTGTCAGAAGTACAGGGACAGAATAAGCCGGGAGACATCATCATGAGGGACAGGGCTGCTGGTGGGCTACCTGGGATGGGGGGTTAGGCCATTCTCCGAATGCTCCTCTCACACTCACAGAGTTGGGCCCCCGGCCCACAAGGCAGTGTGCTCCATGGCACCAAGCCACCAATGTAATTACACGCTCCTGCCGGCAGTGTCATAATTACACTTAATGGGTTCAGCAGTAACAAGCGCCTCTGCCATAATGGGGCTGCGGAAAACAGAAATCAGCCTCCTGCTAGCGCAGCACTGGCCTGCCTCCCTCAGGCGGGCAACACAGTGCTCCCGGGCCACAAGACTGTAGAGTTCTCACCCTCTGTCCTTGTCCACATCTGGCTAAGAGCCTGTGGCTCCAAGTGGCTTCTGTACACCCCTCACCCAGCAACTCCCAGCTTTACCAAGCTCATTCACAATACCACTCTAAGCTATCCGCCACCTGGACAAAGGGGACAGGGGGACAGGGGGTGGGTATTCCAGGTGGCCTCACTGTGGTTCAGGTGGGCAACCTCATGGGGTCCAGTGGTAGACGGATTTCCAAGGTGAGGGGGTACTGCTCTGGGTGGAAGAGAGCAAGCTAGGGGGCTGTGAGGGACAGGAACCCTCCTATAGCAAAGGTCACCAGTAGGACATATGGTCAGACCAGACTAACACAAATGACTCACAGGCCTGTCTGGACTGAGTCTACCAGGCACCATGCCTTTCCAAGCCTGCCTGCCACCATTGGAGGGGGCAACTATCCCTTCCTTGGCAAGACTAGGCCCCGCTTCCCTGGTGGCTCCTTGAGTTCTGCCTGCCCCACTCACAGAAGAGGCTGTATCAATGGAGACAGGCTTTCTAGCTCACCCACTCAACTCCAGAACCCAGGACTAGAAGCCTGTCCAGGACTGAACCCTGCTTCTTGACTTCTTTGCCCATCATTTGGTTTCTCCCAGGCTTGGCTCACATTCATTCACTCACAGATTATCCAAGGAAGACTGAGATGAACTATACTCCCTGAAGCCGGCTTGCCTGGGGTTACACTGTGGGTGGACTATAGGTTCCAGTCTACCCACTGTGTAACCCCAGGCCACCAGCTGTTACTTTCACACACAGCCTGACACCAAGGTTGGAGTATGGCCTCCAACTGTTGCTTCTGGACAAGAGGCAGGTCTGGGTCTCTGTGGAGCAGGGAAAACTTGCAGGGGGCCTGGTGGGAAAGAGGGTCAGGTCCAGAGATCAGGGCTGGTTTGTACCAGGGACAGACCTGGGACCTCCCAAGCAGGGCCTAGTTCAGCTTCCTACAACAGCAAGGACACACCTCACATGTCACACTGCCCCTTGTCATGTTCTGTGGGCAGCTAAGGACAGGCAGCACCAACTGGACATATCACGTGGAGCCGGGTGACTTCCAGAGGCTTAATTACAACAGATAGATTTTCTGGGTTTAATTAAAATTCCTGCAGGCTTTGAACTGACTTCTACAAATTAGAATCAATTTCCATGGGGGTTAGAGGAAACCAAACGGATATGTGAACAGGAGGTGGTACTGGTAGAGTTCAGGGCCTGAATCCAGCCAAGTGGACTAATCTGGTTCCTCCTTGGGAGGGCTCACTCAAAAAACAAGGACCACCCACCTCTGAGGCTTAGCAAGCAGCAAAGGTCTGAGAAGTAGGACAAGAGAGAAGCTGAATAAGGGGTCTCAGGCGTGCCTCCCCATGGATGATAGGGTCCTGTGGTTGAAGATCATAAAACAGCACCTACCTACTCTGTTAGCCACCACTCCAAACTCCAAGTACCCCACTGTCTGCCTGGCCACCTCTCCGATGGGTCTCAAATACTTTCCTATTCTGTACCACACCATGGGGCCAGAAGCCCAGTCAGCAGCCAGCAAAGGGAAGGTCCTTCCAAGGGAACTTCAGAACATTAAAGAAACCTGCTCTAGGGTCTCCAGGCTGTCTGCTATGGACATAGCCTCCTTTGGGGACCTGGAACACAAGGCTACCCCACAGAAAGGTTCCCCCTCCCCATCTGTGTAGGAAACTCACATTGGACTCATGAAATAGTCCACAGGTGGGTCCTCAGTCCACATCTGGGTGGTCTTCAATGCACCCCCAAATAAAACCCCCAAATGCAGCCTTCTGGGAACCTGAGTGAGGATGACCCTGGATGGAAGGCGCTGATGGTTGCTGTCCATGGTGCTGAAGCAGCTGTACCACCTGGGGCCCATCCAGGGTGAACATCAGGCTGGGGTAGCTGGAGTGGCTGGAAAGGTTGCAAACCCTAGAGGCGGGGTGTCCCTCCCTGGAGCAGAGTGGCCCTTGTGGAAGTGCATCTTGGCTCTGCCCTTCCTCACTCAAAGGGAAGCAGGAAGAAAACACCCAACACACAACACACGACTGTGCTGAGAAAGGTGGTAACTTGCCACAATCCCTTTGTCCTAGCAGAGGTGAGAAAGCTAAGGGGTCCTTGCCTGTATGTGCAAGATGATGAGACCACACCTAACCTATTAGTTGGGGTGGCTACTTTCACTTTTATAAAATCCCTGTGGCCTGGCAGGTAAATGCCTCTTGCTGTTTGCTTAACAAGCTGTTGGCTCCCTATGGGTAATAGTCCCAGCTGGAACTCCAGATGGAATACAGTCCCTCATAGCGGAACTGCATGACACAGGATGGTTATAGCCCAATGTGATCCTGTACCCCCAGACCCCAGACTTTATTAATACCCATCTTAGCACAGCCCCCATGTCTGATGGCTTAGAGTCCCTGGGATTCTCTTCACCCACCTAGTGACTCATATCTAGAATTGGAGGACAGGAAATCTGCTGATTCTGCTATAACTGCCCCTCTTTGGGTCTGAGTTTCTCCATCGGTCACAACTCTGATTCAGTCGGACCCTTCTGGTACATCAGCAGCAGGGCCTTAAGTCCTCCTGATGTGCTCAACCCCTGGGTTGGGTTTCTGAATATCACCCATCACAGTGTCATTCTGCACAAGGGAGAGGGAAGGGTGCCACCGCAGTGAGCAGGGCAGTGGCAGCAGTGAGATTTGCAGTACCTAAACCAGTGTGGTAGCTAAGACCCCAGAGTCCCACATTCTCATAACACGGGGTAGTGTGGCCATGCTAGCTGCAGCCAGAGTGAGGAGTCTCCAAGTGTGGCTGCTGCCTGGCCTCCATTGCCAGAGTGCCCCCCCCCCCAAGCAGGACAAGGACTCGGGATTCCAACCAGGGCTCCCTGCTAGGCGGTGCATGAGATCAGAGGATTAGCTCTGAGCTGCTTCAGCCCCGCCTGCCAGCCCCCAGAGCAATCTGCACAGCCAGCTAAGCTCCATTAGGCCAGATCCAGAACAGCTTGGTTTGCATGTGAGAGGCTGGGCAGGAGGGGCAGAAGCCTGGAGGACCCACTGTAGGAAAAGAGATCGGGCAGCCAGCACCACACTCAAGCCCCCATGCTTCCTGTCTTGGGGATCTGGGGATCCCTATGCAGGGGCCCTTGGTTTTGTAGAGAACTCCTTATCTGGGGGGACTGGGCTGTCCCTCTCAGTCACTCTACAGCATGCAGCCTGCATACCATGCTCAACGCCGCCCCTCCTGCCATGGTGTTCTCAGGAGCACTCAACCTTATTTTTCCAATTTGTTCAAGAAGAAAGGAACACGTTTATTCATAGTGAAGGACTGTCCTCAAAAGGGACAGCCCAGCACAGTGAGGAGGTAAGTATGCCAACAAGTCCTCACAAATTCCATGGTCTGTCTGTCTCTGCTGGCAGAATAACAGCTTCAGGGCCTGCATCAGATAACCCTCCTGAGGGGTAGCAGCAGTGCCTGGCATTCAGTGGACAGTAAGTACGTACCCAAGGCAGTCCAACTCCCCCAGCATGGCCTTCCTTAGCCTCTATCTTCCTGGCCTTTCTCTCTATGACAATGAGATCGGGATGAACTAGTTACCCTGAAGTCTATACAACCACAGTGGTCAGGGAGGCCCAAGGGCTTCTGAACCAAGCACCAGGGCTACCCTGTGTTGAAAAGAAGTTAAAATGGCAGAAATTCCAGGCAAGTGCCCACGGCTCAGCCTAAACATGTATGTAGCCCGTGGCACTATTGTTCAAATGAAGGCTGCTATATGAATTAGGACACAATGACATGAGGGGGGCAGAGAAGGAAGTAACAAGCTACAGAAGGCACACAGACCCATCTGTGGAAAATGTCACAACACAAAACTGTCCCTGAAGGAGGGGAATTCCCTACAACGTAAAGGAAAGACAAGTTGGACCATCACTCACCATGGGCACATGAGTTACGTGCAGGTGGGAGACAGGGATGGGGGAAACGGCCACTCGGTTTTCGCTCCCTTCACCCAATCCTCACATCTTTTGACTTTTTGTACTGAGAACCTAGGTACTGCCTCTACTTGTAGAGGTACTGCAAGGAATGCTGGGTTCCTGAAAAGGGAGGACACACCACTGTAGCCTCCAGTTGGCAGATGGCAAGGAGACCACACCTCCACCTCTCTAGGTACCAGGTCATGAACTATCAGGACAAGCGGATGACAAGGAAGAGGGTGTGGGGCCACACCTGTCCTGGGTTGCCAGCCCAGCTAACCTGATTCTTCCCACACCTGGGTGGAGTATGTGAGGGACTCTAGGCTCCATGCTTAGTGACTTCCATATGGCCCTTCACAGATAGTGCTCCAGGTAGACCTGCTCTTAGAGCTCTGGGAGCCTGGAAGGGTCTGGGATAGGTTCTGGGCAGAGATCATGCATCAGGGGAGGGAACAAATGTGGAAGGTCCTTGACATGACTATGTTCTGTGAAAGCTAGTTTTCCTGCCAGTACTCTTTTTGGGGTCAGCAGGGCCCAAGACTAGGTACAGCCCAGGTAGTTGGTTGGCTTACATTGGATGGATGTGATCCTACAGGACCCTTGGCCAGCTGACAGAATAGGTTTAGCTAGTGATTACTCAGTGGTAGTGGGTATATCTGGGGCAAGGTGTCTGAAGATCTTAGGTGTGTCTCTTCAAGGGAGACAGGAGCCACCTGCTCGTCACACTCCAGGACATGCACACTGTGCTATGTGCCTTCACCCTGGTGAGCTCTCCAATTTTGGGGACCCTAACATCTTCCATCTTTGTCCTTTTGGGGCTGTCTCTCAACCCCAGAGACTAGCCCCTAGCCCTTTTCATTCCTCAAGACCTTAGGTCCCACACTCAGCCCTAAATAACTGGGCACCCACAGTGCCATCTCTCAGAGTCCATTGTGAGCCACAGGCATCCCTGAGAGGTTCCAGATCTGTCCTTGTTCGCGTGACACCACCCCTCAATCCATCCGAGCTGCTTCTAATACAAAGCACTGACAGAAGCATCTGTTCAACACCCTGCTGTGGCTCCCTAGTGCCCTGGACACAACCCAAACCACAGCCCTGTGTGGCCTAGCCATAGGGAAACAACGCTGGATTCCACCTTGCCCTGGCTGCTTCAGGGATCCAGGCATCTGTTACTCCTTACAATGGCCTTTCCAGCCTGTAGGGCAGCCCTTCCAGTATCCCTGGAAAGTTATTATGGATAGAGCCTGAGCAAGTGACTGCTAGAGCCTCTACTGATGCACAGAGTCCTTCAATGCTAGACACCTGGAAAGCTTCACACAGGTGTCTCTGGCATCCATCCTAATCAGGAGACTGGGAAGATGCTCTGAAGGGCAGGCAGGTTGCCACCAGGTAGAACCCCAAAGCTGACCCAGATACTCTAGCCCCCTCACAAGTCAGAGTAGGTGGGGCCTGCTACTCCTTTCCCTGGGAAAGCCTGAAACACGGGGCGGGGGGGGGCAGATACCTGGGTATGGCCGTGTCCTCCAGCCTGACATTGATAGCCAGGACCTCTCTGTGTAAGAGGACTGCAAACAAAGCCAGCTATTAGACCACTGGGGCTGCATGCCTTTCTTCCTCCCCAGGAAAAAGTGGCAGAAATCCCCAATATTTCTCACAAGTGGATGCCCAGGGAGCTCTCCGTGGGCATTTGTCTTGGTCTCCTGGGAGGTCTTAGGGGCGGAGCATTCACTTTGCAGGATGTACTAACTGAAGAGGTTTCTCTTTCTTCCCTGAGGCTGTTGCCATGCCGACAGCTGATAACAAGGTGAGGAAGAACCTGAAGACCCAATTAGGGCAAAGGCAGAGGGGATTCCCCAGCCCAGCTCCATTTCCAAAGGCTTCCATTAGCCCTGATCCAGATCATCCACACATTCCTGCTTAATACTGGGGGTCTTATGAGAGGAGAATGTGTGTTGTGGATCCTGTTTGAGTTTGGGACTTGGAAAGATGGGAGTGGCAGGGGGAGGGGTCAGGGACAAGGTGACCCTGTTATGGATCATCAGAGTGATCCCATGAGGAGCACTAGCATGGGCCATATCTTCCTTGAGGGACACAGTGTGCCCCATCCCCATATCAGACCCTATA
The DNA here is from genome assembly GCF_943737965.1 of Phodopus roborovskii. Taxonomy (NCBI): domain Eukaryota; kingdom Metazoa; phylum Chordata; class Mammalia; order Rodentia; family Cricetidae; genus Phodopus; species Phodopus roborovskii. The sequence continues at coordinate 48,399,554 of NW_026126407.1, read as the reverse complement.
TCTGGGTCAATTGGTTTCACCCAGAGCTTCCAGAAGTTGACTTTTTTCTTTCATTTTTGGTTTTTCGAGACAGGTTTTCTCTGTATTGCCTTGGAGCCTGTCCTGGAACTCACAGAGATACACCTGTCTCTGCCTCCCAAGTGCCACCGATGCCTGGCTTAGAAGTAGACTGTCTAATGTTGTATACACATATCCCAGCTACCACAGGACCAGGGAGCTATACCTTCACCAAAGCCTCCTCTTATGGAGGGGTGTGTGCAGCGGTTATCTAAGGCCACTCAGGTCTGGATCTGAGTCCTCTCTCCGTCAGCACAGAAGGCCAGGAGGCCACCCCAGCTGGGACAAATGGGCTTGGATACCGTGTCACCAGCTGCTTAGGACTCAGTGGAGGAACACTGGCTCCATGAGGCTCAGTCTGACCTAGACACAGGCCGGAGGGAGACAAGGTGGGATGGTTGGTCCAGTGTATCACTTCTGTCCGGGGCTCGGGGTCTCGGGGTGTGGTGAGGATCCTGGCCCTGTTTCCCCCTCACTAGCCTTTCTAAGCCCCACTCCCATGCCTAGAGAACCCATTTCCTGCTCTCAGCACCACTCTAGGAGACCCATTTTCCTCTAAGCCCGCTCCCCACAGCCTGGCCCAGGGAACATGGCCTGGGAGCCTGGGCCTAGGCCTGCGTGACTCACAGCAGGTTGGGCTGAGCTGGGCTGGGGCTGGGGCTGGGGGGTGGGGGTGGGGAGTGAGGGCAGCAGACCAAACATGGAGCTGTTTGTTCTCCAGCTGCCTGCTCTGCTCGGGGTCACCCAGGGGAAGGGGGGGCAGGCTGTCTGTGGAAGAATACTTCCTCCTGAAGCTAGGGTGTGGGAGCCACTCCCCACTATATAGCCCCTTAAATGGGGGGAGCAGGACATTATGAATACTCAGCTCCTGCTTCCAGAACGTTCTATCTCATCCTCATCCTCCCCTGTGCCCTGTGAAGCACTCTGCTTTCCCTGTCCTTTTGACTAGTAATAACCAGAGTGAGCTGACACACCCCATGGTCTAGGCAATGCACAGCAGCCCCCACCTCGTCCAGCTCATTGTTCTGGCCCTAGCTAATGTGTGCCTGGTTGTTGACCACAGGGGCAGGCTGGGGCAGTGGGGCACCCAGAGCCAGGGCTGAACACCAGGCATGTACCCCTAAACCCATGTGTACACACTATTATCTGTTCTAATGTGCTATACATGCCTCAAACACACACAACAGGGGCACTTTATACTAAACATGTAGACACATACTATGAGGTCCTCAAAGGAGAGCAGGACCCCAGGCCTCCCAGGCTAAGTCCCCTTATCTTCTGGAACTGACATTGTAGAGCCTGGCTGAGCACTTGCCAATGGCTCTAATTGTGCAGTTTTTAAAGCCATGCTAATTAGAAAGTGCGCTAATGTCTCTGCTTAGCTCTTAATAAAGAGCTTGATTCGAGATCTTTTCAAGGGATAATTGAGTGGAAAAGTGTCTGATCCCACCCCTCTAGTCCCTGTGCCTGCAGGAAGGCAGGCTGTGTAGGCGAGAAGCCTCACCCAGACTCTGCCAGCCACTTGGCTGCAGAGCACAACCCCGACAAACGCCAGGGGGTGCTGCTTGGAAGGGGGACCAGGCCCAGCCTGTTTCCCATAGTTTCAGGTTCTCCTGGTTGATCCCTACGAACACCAGTTACAGTGACAGCAACCCCCCATTCCCCTCTGAAAGAGCCTGGTTTGACCAACTCTGCCCAGCAGGGTCCCCAAAAGTAGTCTGCACACCCCACTCTAATGGTCCTGGAAGGGAGGGATGGACAGTAGACACAAGAAACAGAGCTAGGTGATTCCTGGGAAAGATGACTGTTGGCCCACAGGGATGGGCTTTCAGGGACCGCTTTGCTGGAATTCTCTGGGCCAGAAATAACTGCCTGGGCCTCGCTGCACAGCTGCCTGCTGCTCAATTTAGTGACCCTAGGGGATTGGACACTCCTTCCATGGGAACATGGCCTGGCCCTCTTCCCCTTCCCCACCCCCACCATCTCCAGGGTCTGCTCCCTTCTGCAGGAGATCTGTGGTGAGCCAGTCTGGATGTGGGACCCAGGTGGTCTCTGTTCTCTGTGGTTGGACAGTAAGGATATGGACCAGCCTGGGAAGGTCCAGTGTAGAGCAGGGCCCTTCTGTGAGACCCTATGCTACCTGGGCCTGGAGGCTGAGAAGAGGCTCAAGGGAAAGGTCACAGCACTGTCCAGGACTCTGCCTCAGTCCAGTGTCTCTGCTGCCTTATCCAGCTCCACAGAGTACCCACAGAGGATAAACGAAGTTATTCCAAGAGGAACCTCTACCAGTTACCACACTCTTGTCTGCAAGTCCCTTAAGACACGCTTCTCATGTCCCCACCATATGCTCAGCACACAAACTGTACTCTGTCCTCTCTGAGGGTCAAAAGACTTTATCTGACCCTCAAGGGATGGAGGGGCTGGGTGGTCCATAAGAGCAGGTGCTTAACTCCCTCTCTGCTGGCTAGGGGTAGGGACCCCTCTGGGCAGGCCTTAGCTCCCCAGTTCATGAGGCTGAGTCCTTTCTCTTTTCTACATACTGCTAGTGACACTACTATCTCCACCTTCAATATGAAAACTCAGCTTACACTTGTGACCTGAGGTATGTGTGTGGGCTGTTGCAAATGCAAATTTGTGTCTACATGGGAGGTGGGATCCCAGGCACATGGGGAAAGGGAATAGGTAGGGCAGCACCTTGTGGTATGATGGCTGGCATCCATGGAAAACTAGGAACCCTGCAGCAGGCTATGTTCCCACTGGGTCTCTGCAACCCCACCCCATCCATGTAGAGCCTGGCTATCCCCACTAGTGTTGCCAGGCAACCAGATATTTATTTAAAAGGGAGACCTCACAGTAATGCCTACAACCAGCCTGCTCTCCCAGCCTGGCACAAACCTCACCAGTTTTTTGGATTCCACACCCTCAGACATGTTACTTTGCCTATCCCTGGGCCTCAGGTCCAACCTACCCCATATCATCCACTTCCCTGCAACCCTAAAAGCACCTGGGGACAGTGAACCACATTTTAATAATTACACTTTTTCAGCAGGGCAGAGAGCAGCTGCTCTCTGTCCACAGGCTCTGCCAGCCTGCCAGGCTCAAGAGCCTCCTGTATCTAGCTACTCACACTTCATGGGCACCTATGTATAAGATTCCAGGTCTCAGGGTGCAATGAGTCAGGACCTTCTGGGCTGCTGGGTTATGGGGAGCTCCGTACCAAGGCTATGGGCCAGCCCAGGGTGTGGATGCCAAGGCGCAGTTGGAGTCCTACATCCTAGGGGACAACATCTAGAACCTTAAAGTCCTAGGTACTGGTAATGAGTGAGGTTGGCTCCTGGCCTCATGAGGAGTCCTAAGTCTACTTGATTGCTGAAGACACTAACATAGGCTGTTCAGTGCTGCCTCCATGCCCATGCAGGGCTCACTTGGAGCCCCTTAACCTATCTACCACACTTTGGTTCAGACCTGTTTGTGAAAAGGTAACTCATTCTCCTGCCTGAGCTGTTACTGCCAGGCTGCCAGACAGATTCACCTCTCCCAGCAGACACATGGCAACATCAAAGTTAGAAGTTAGAACAAACCTCCCATTTCTGTCATCTCTGGGTACCTCCTGTCTGGTCCTTTGGGCAAAGTGTCGCGTTAAGCAAGCCTTAACTATACTATGTTGACCCTCACCGCAGACCCCAGGCTTCATGCAGCTTTCTTAAGTCAGTCTTCACAGCACCTGGCCTACATCCCCAAGGCTGCTCAAGCCGTGGATGGCCTTGTCCCTGTCATCTCTCCACCAGAAGCCATGTTATTAATAGTGGTGACATTTTAAAAAGATGACCCAGACCCCTGAAAATCTGCAGAGTGAAGCTTCTGGACCTTGGTTTGCCAAGGTGACTGTTTCATCCCCAAGGTCAGGCTCTCTGCTACCTGGGTGTCAGCCCCAGCATGACATTTATACACTGACTACATCACAGCAGATATGGCCCAAAGGTCAGAACCATAAGCCCTGTTCTTCCCACTCTGGGACCCAAGTTGGCTGGGCCAGGATGGCTCAGAGGTAGCTCAGAGTCCACACTCTGTTCAGTTGTGACCCAGAGGTGGGTGAAGGAGTCCCCTCCTCCAGGTATTATATATCCCAGTTCCAGTCTGGCACAAAGTGGAATGGGAGGGGTAGAGCCTTTGGGTCTGGGGCTTTCACACAACATCTTAGTCTAGAGGCTGCAAAGTGTGAAAAAGATGTGGCAGGGAAGGTTTCCGGACTCACGCAGCTGACTTCTGGGTTCATAAATAGCAGGGATCATGCATACAGGTAGCTGATAAGCCTTCTCTCATAACCTTATCTGGTCATCATAGACCAGATAACACAACCTGCAGAGGCCTCCACTCCCAGTTCTAACACACTACTGGGATGTTTCAATTGCTGAATGTGAGAGCAAACAAGAATTCAGCTCATGACAGGTGGCCACCTCCTGTTAAGACTCAGTTATCCTGGGCAGTCCAGTCCCTTTTAGGTGTAATATTATGGGCTATCTCCAAGACCTAGAACTAGAGATGTATGGACACAGGACCTTGGAATAAAGTAAAATATGGTTCAAAGTTGGGCTTTTGTTCCATGTGACAGGTCCTCATGGGAAGAAATCAGAGCACAAATCAGGTGAGGACAGCAGCGTGAGGGCAGGATGCAGACACCATCCAGAGAACCTGACATCTTTGGACTTGCAGCTTCTGGGGTCTTGAGATAACATCTGTCCCAGTATTTGTACAACAGGCCCTGTAGATGTACCATGTTCTGGTGGAAAAATGGCATGTGACCTTCTAGGTCACTGATAATTAGGTCTGGCTAAGCCCAAACCCCAAACCCCACATCAGTCACTCTTTGGCCACTGCCCCGGAGAATTAAATCATACACGCCCTGTGCTCAGGGCCTGCCACATCCTTCTAGGCCCAGCTCAACTTGCCTAATCAACAGCCAAACTCATGGGCAGGGTGGGACACATAGAAATATCACAGCTATGCCGTGTGCATGCACCCCAAGTCAGTGGAGGCTACCCACCAGGCACTAATTAGAGCTCCACGTGGCTTGCCTGAAGAACAGTCAGGGCGACTCCAGCACAAATATTTCAAACCGCATGGTATTTGTGTTTAATGGGATGAAATTCTTTAAGCCTAGAACCCAGCTGAGCCATTATGCCAGCCAATTTGCAGAGAAGTGGGAAGCACAGTGCATGGCTTACAAGGCTCATCCACATAACTAGAGAGGAAGCCGAGTAGGCTGAGCACAGTCTGCCTCCTGGCACCACCTTGGCCTGGAAATGTTGCAGCCTTGGGCGACAGGGGATGGTCACACCACTAACCTCAGCAACACCCACTTCTCTTTTTGCTTTGGTAACCTCTGCTCAGATTCAAAAGCCCATCTCAGGAAGTCTTCCCCAGGAAAGAACCAGGTCCTCTGTTGCTCTGCCTGTCATGAACAGCAAAATCCATCACAGAGTACCTACTGCCCGTCAGGGATGCGCTGCAGGTCCACAGACCTGAGAGTGCACTGACAGAGGCTGGCGGTCATCAAGCTAGGTGCAGGAGATAATGGAGGACAAACAATGATAAGCGGGTGTGAGACAAGGCTCAAAAAGAAAGTAGTGAAGGGAGGGAGCCTTGACCTGTGATGGGAATCAGTGGGGAGCTCTGTGGGCCCCGTTACCACCCCACATTGGGGCTTCACAGTACAAGCCACAAACATCTAAGGGGGGAGGGAGAGCCTACTGGGCCTCCTTAGAGGCCCCTGCTTACTCCAATAATGGGGGTGGGGGCACACAAAGGAGTCCTTACACACAGTAGGGCCTTACTGTGGGATCACAGTCACAAACATAGAAAGGCCTGGGTCTAAATGGGGCACACTTTAGGGCACCACCCACAAGAGGCATATTTGGGAGTGTATGCATGTACATGAGTGTACACACATTCTCTTTCCTCTTAGCACCCCCCCCCCGCCCACAGAAGGCCCCCAATGCAGGGACTGGCTACCCTCCCAGAACTGTGATTCCCCTGTGGCCACTAGGAGCTAGGTGCTTCTCACTGGCTGCCTGCCTGTCCACCAGCCGGCTGACTGCAGACCTCGACCCTAGGGAGTCTCCTGGCCAGTGCCATACCAATTTGCTGGGTCTGGCTCCCCTCCAGCTCCCCGTGTCTCAATCGATCCCCTAATAACTCGATCCATTATGTCGGAGCAGGATTCTTGGAAACCAGCAGGAAAAGGAAGCTCTGAGAATCATTGGAGTGTTTTTTTTTTTTTTTTTTTTAAACTAACAATGGGGCATCTCTCCCCTTCCCAGTCGCAAGCTGCACTGCCTCCACATGTTCTAGAAGGTGCTGTGCAATGTTTTGGAAGGTGCTAGATACCCTTGCCAGGAGAGGTGGGTCAGGACAGCCTTGTGCAGAGCAGGGTCTTCTTAATTGAGCACGTAAAGCTCATCCCTTCTTCCTTTCAAGCTGGCCCCACACCAGCTTCCAACCATTAAGGCTGGCTGGCCCTGTGGCTCTGGCTACCCACAGCTGGGGAATCCTGGTGCTATCCCCCTCCCTGGGAGCCAGGGAGACACCCCCACATACACCAACAAATTGGAGGATGAGCTCAATTTACACTTGGCTGTGGGAGTGTGTTACTCATGGTTCTTCAGCTCCTCACAGTCTGTATGTGCACCCCAGGGTCCAGCACCTAACAAAGAGGGAAGAAAGCTGTGTCCAGCCCTCTCCATGGCCTCAGAAAACCAAAGTAACACAGACAGGCCTAAAAACCTAACACACACAAGCAGAGACATGACCCATATCCTGGGTGATTTGGGGGTGGCGGGGCTCACTCTACAGAAATACCAGAGAAGTCTGCGCCGTGGCTGCATGAATCCTTCCTCCCATGCCTTATTCCTCCACAAGTCACAGTTCTCCACCAGGCCAAATGGTTGAGACCCCAAAGATTAATAAGCAATGCACCTGTTCCCACTGAATCTGTTTAGGAAAAACAGCAATTTTTTAGTGAAAGAATGCATTAGTAACACATGAAGTGTTACTTTTAATAATGTTTTAAAGTAAACTGGTCAGTTGGGAGTTTTCAATTTTCCAGTTTTAAGATTTGTTTTTAAATGTGCAAGTGTGTGTCTGTGCCTTGTGTAGGTATATGCACAAGTGCAGCTGTCCTTAGAGGGCAAAGGTGTCCAATCCCATGGAGCTGGAGTTATAAGTGGTTGTGAGCACTCAGATATGGGCGCTGGGAACCAAACTTGGGTCCTCTGCATGAGTAGTAAATGCTCTTAGTTACTGAGCCATTTCTCTAACCCCTAAATTTCCAAGTTTTTAAACCCCATTAGAATAAACCACCAAGACCCTCACTCCAGATGCTCATGGGCCCTCAATCATCTGACAGGGTCCTGAGACCCCTTGAGTATGACAGCTACTGTCTCAAGAGCTGGGGAGTAGATGCTACCTTTTCCGAGAACACAGGCTCAGACATGAGTGCCTCCATTTACTCTAGCTGCCTACTGGGCTTTTGAACAATCCCCCTATACCAGCCAAGAGCCCTCCCCTTCCCACTGGCCCAGGGTCCCTATGAGTCACTAAACTAACCCATCTATAGCCTCAGAACATAAGCTCTCAATAACTATTCCAGCTCGATACCCCCAACATCCCTAGGGGGCTCCATGCTGCTCCCCCTCCTTCAGACACCAACCACTTAGCATGATGTCCTTCCCTTAATGTCCTTAGGACATCTGTCTTTGAGGTCTGGCCTGTGTTCTAATTAATCATCCCAGGGCAAACCAGGCTGATGACCCAGGTGGGCTCTGCTTAATACTGGGAGTTGATGAGTTTCCAAGTTGGTGAGTCTCACAAACATCCTTTGGGACCCAAGATTACCACAAGGGGACATGGAGCCCCGGTTTGGGCTCCTAGTAAGCACACAAACTAAGAATTCTAAATGGGTGTCAGGTTGCATGCTGTCCACCAGTGCAGCCCTTGTCGGATGGCTGCCCGTCTATCCCTGCAACAACAGTAGAAAGCAGGTTCCAAGGAAGACAGTCGCTTTAATAATGAATTGCTTAATTAGGGAACCTCCAGGCTCCCATGAGGAGCCAGCGCAGTGTGGAGTACCAGCTTGAGGGATGTTACCTGCTGTTCCCACATCTTGGGGATCCCCCCTCATGCCAAGGAGTTGATGTTGTGAGACTCAGCATACACTGAGGTACAATCCTGTAAGCATCCAATGGAGAGGGGGGACAAGTCCCAGTGTAGGAGCCAGCCTGATAGGAGAGATGGGAGGGTGGCCTAGAAGGGTATCTCATAAGATGCGATAGTTATCCTAGGCCTGTATGTGGCTCCAGGCTCTGCTAGGCAAGATGGATGAGGGAAAACCCAGGGCTAGCCTATGGCCCCGCTAACCTCTCGGGAAGCCCTGTCCACTCCAATATGGCCTCAGCCACACCCACAGCAACTGAACCCAGAGACAAGGTACCTGCAAACTGGCAAATGTGAGGAGATGCAGGATCTGAGCCAGCCGGACAAAGGGGGTTGACTAGAAACCACTAAGTCTTCTGCACCCCAGCCACCACGAGGCATTGACCCCTCAACCACACAACCTAGCCAGCCTGAGAAATTCCCACAGATGTGGACCATCCTTGCCATATCTTCTGATATGAAACCCAGTGTGAATAATAGGGATGAGGCAGAGGAATTCAGGAAGCATACCTTATGCTTTGCTCTGCCTATTCCAGATTAAGAATGGCTTAAAACAGATGGTGTAGACCAAGATGTCCAGCAGCTATGGACCTGGGATCAGAGGTTTAGGATGGAAAGTAGTGTAAGTGAGCACTAAGTGTGGCAGGTCACAGGCTACCTGGGCACTGCATCTCTGCAGGCTGGGAGGAGTTAGCCTTGTAGAGAATGAAACCCCAGCACACCCAATGCCCTGCCTCCTCCAAGATTCAGATTTTACTTCCAGAAGCTTCCATTGGTCTCTGGAGTGTTAAGGTTTGTGAAGAGGCTTCTGTGTCCACTGGTTTCCAGGCAGGAGTCTGCAATGAGCAGGCAAGAGTACCTGCTACATTTAAATGGCCCTGTCCGTGGGCCCTGGGGAACCTTCTCTCCAGTTACCCCAGTGTCACCTCATAGAGGCCAAGAGTCCTCCAAAGGAAAGAATAGTGGTTGTGCAAAGAAAAGCAGACATGGAGAACACCTAATAGGGTAGGGGGACCCCAGGATACCACCATGAAATGCTAGCCTGGCCTACAGTGGAGGGACTAGATTAGATAAAGTCCTAGAGAGGGGTGGCAGGATGGGGGAGCCTCTGCTCTGGATGGGTCTGTGAGTATTCCAGGGGGAGGTTAAGATGGACATGGGTTGCACAGACCCCAAACAGCATCTTTCAGTCTGTGCCTTTACATCCTCAGAGCCAAGGATATCCGAGTCTTGGCTCCTGAACTACCAGGCAGTGTCATGGCAAGATTGACTCTCCTGCATGTTCTCTGAGAAAGTTGTGGCCATAGTCACACATGTGTACACAAGAGAGGGAGGCAAGTAGACAAGACTTCCCTGCTGTCTTAGAGGACCAATCTGTTGGGTCCCGCTTACAAGGGCCCCTACTCTCTCCCTGGAGCCTTCCACAAGCCTGGGCTGCTGGACAGGGGTGGAGGTGATAGTCCCCCAACTTGGATGACATGGCAACTAGGAAGACAGCCCAGGGCCCCATCAGACCAGTCCTTACAGAATATATTTCCTAATTGGAGTAGAGCGGTCAACATCAATCTCAAGTGGTCCTTGGAGTTCACAAAGGAGCCAAGAATGGTGGTCATTGAGGGGTTCCTGCTGCTTGTTTCCATTTCTGTCTCCCCAGGCGACAGCTGAATGGATTCTGCTCCCTGCCCTGTGGCTCCACCCAGGCAGTTGGCTGGCAGGGTAGTCTGGCTACAGTATGACCTCAGGTCCCCATCCCAAAGAGGTCTAGAGCATGTGGGGAGGGGCCTGCCCCTCACAAAGAGGGCTCTGTGGTGGGACCTGGAAGATGGAGAGCTCATTAACCTGGGGACCCCTGCAGGGCTGGTGAAATCCTTGCAGCTGGCAGGGGTGGGGGCTAGGGGCCAGGCTCTGCCTCAAGGTAGCTCCTGATACACACCCCAGGGGACCCTGCAACCCCCAGACAGCTGGAAGCAGAGGGTGGTGAAGAGGGAGGCATTGAAGGGCAGGCAGAAACTCCAGCCCAGCACATAAACAGTCTAAATTAGGAATTAAAACATCCCGAAGCCAATCCCCATCACCATCATTGGGCAGGGTGTATTTCAGAGGAGTAGGAAAACATCCCTGCTTCAAGTCCTAAACTTCCCAGTATGATTCCAGCACAGTGGTCAGGAACACACCCATACACACCTGCATGGACACAGCTCCCCCAAGGGACAAGGACAGGCCTGAGAGGTAGACACACAAAGTCGTGTCCCCCTCACCCCCACCCCCTGGGGGACAGACTGGGCAGGACTGTCCCTAGCCCCTCACACCCACAGCAGCCTATTTTGTGGCCTCCTGCCAAACCCAACCCCCCCACACAGTGGCTTAGCCCAGCTCCTGGTTTCCAGGGGAGGAAGCCCCAGAGCATGGGAACTGGCTTGGGATGCTCCCGCCCTGTCCTGTGACTGGAGCCTCCAGTCCTAGCCCTGCTTCTCCAGGAGAAAAGCCAGGGTGAACAGCAGGCAAGAGGAACCCTAAGCAGGTGGTGGGGGAGGGGCAACAGTAGAAACACAGCACCCTTCTAACTGGGCTATGGCTTTTGCAGCCCAAGTTCCAGAGCAGATGGCAGCGGATGGAGCTTATGCATCCCTCTGCCACATCCTGTCTTGCCTTCCTGACCTGAACACCTGCAATCCTGTTCCCATGGGATCCAGCCTCTGTGAGGGAGAGAGCTCTATGGTAGAGCTCAGACAGAGGGGCAGCCAGTATCTCCAGGATCCAGGCTGAGGACAGGAGTTTCACCAGGGGTAACATATAGGCCAGGAGGGTAAACAGTCTTAACCAGGCAAATGCTATGATGTTACAGGGTTTGAAGGTCACCCAGCTTGGCCACTCTCTAGGTTGACTCCAGGTCAGGAGTGAAGTTGCTTCCTGGGTTAGGGGCCAAGTAGGGCCCTGCTCAAACCTCAACATCCATTGGGGCTCCATCTTCTGGACTGTGTGTCATGTTTGATACTGTCTCATAGGCCTGACCTTCGACCACTCCCCATCTGGCTGGCTGCTGTTTTTCCTAACACAAAGCTAGGAACCCAAGCCCATGACCCACCAGTGTCACAAGCAAACACAGTCTTGGGTCACATAGCCTAACAATGGAGACTCTGCCACTACTCCAAGCCAAGAGGGAAAGAAGGGACATCAGCTGCTACCATAGCCTTTAGCTCAGCTCCAAATCCACCGATATGCTGAAAGGCTGCTGGAGTGGACACCTCAGCTACAGGGGTCATGTTGCTGCAGTGCCTAAAAGACAGAGATCCTGCTGGTGTCCCTGAGTTGTAGGTACTGGGCTCCTAGCCACCAGTTGAAGTCTGGCCTAGCCCCGTGATGCATTCACCCAAATCTCCAGGGCTCACAGATCCAAACCCCACAAGGTAGGCATTAACTATGTAGGCTCTGCAACATGGGATTCAAGCAGAAGCAACTCCACTGAGAAGTGCCTAAGAGATGATAAAGCACACCTGAATGTGTCTGAGTGTGTTTCCCGAGATGACTAAGTCAGGGTATGTTTGGTATGTGGGCAGCACCATCCCATAGTCTGGGGACCTAAAAGGAAGAGGGAAGGACAAAGCCTGCTGATGCACATGCTCCTTTTGTTCCCTGGACATCTTTTCCATACACTCCCTGGATATTCCGCTAGAAGTAATGGAGTCAGCTGACCATGGGTTGAAACTTTTGAAACCTTGGACCCAAATCAGTCTTTCTCCTAATTGCTTTCTCTCCGCTACCTGTGACAGAGACAAGATATTAACTCATGCAGGGGCCGCAGACGTCCTGGAACAAAGGGGTCACATGCTCACTCCTGGAGACTGCATGTAGCCTAGCACTATGTGGACGTGTCACACACTCTGGCCCTTCCTACACCATCTCTATCTTCTACAACCATGTCTTAGACCAGCAAACTGAAGTTAGGAGGGGTCTTCCTGCAGCCACCCAACACCCTATCAGCCTCCTTGTATATGACTATCCCTTGCTTGAAAGCCCCTACAAGATGCCCTGAGAACACAGGCTGGAAGAAAGAGGGGTCAGCCACTGATACAAGAGCTGGCTTTGGTCAGTAGTCAGCTCAGGAAGAGATCATTAAGAATGACAAGCTCTGCATCTCAGGCCCATGCTTGGGGTTTGTGCCAAAAGTTCTACTACCCTGAGTGGCACAGAGCCTTCCTTTTGTCCTCTTATGGATGCTACTCAACTATTTTCTGAATATCCAAGCCCTTGAACTCAAGGCTCTTTAGCACTGCTCCATGAACTAGCTGTGGGCAGGCTTAACCCAAACAGCAGTTCTCCAGACCCTGAGACCCTAGTCCTGACCTACTCCATGTATCACCTGGTAGTATTCAGGATGGTCTATTGCCCCTCCTAGGCCAAAAGGGTTCTATCAAGCTGGCAGTCAGGGGGCATCTATGCACTTGGTGGGTAGCATCTATGCACGTATTTGTGTCATCTCATGAATCCTATTTTATATTCAACTTGCACTCTTACCTGCTGGGGTACTTCAATGTAGGCACTCTAACCTACTGACCCATGTAGTCTTCTCTCTAACAAAGCCCGAGACACCATATCTGTTCTTCTTATCTTGGGGATCCCATGTGTGGCCCTAGAGGAAGGGTGATGCTCCAGGGAGCCTGGTGGGGCTAGGAGCAACCAGGATCACAGTAAGAGGTTTTATGTAAGCATAAGCGGGCAGCTGGCTCCTGGGGCCAGGCCGGTAAACCAGGAGCTGGCTGGGGATTAGTGACAGGCGTTGCCACAGCAACCTAAGGAGAAGGAAGCATGCCTGGTCTGAGCATAGCTCAGCCTTGCTGTAGCTTCGCAAAGGTAAGAGGAAACCCCAGAGATTCATTAGCAACAGGTTCCCATGGCAACCGCACCAAGCTCATTAATAATTTTTTTTTATTCCAAGTGTGGGTGTTGAAATCCTCCTGAGAATGAAGGGAAGGACGGATGCAGAGCAAACACACGCGCCAGCTACTCCTACCCGTAGCCCAGACACCACCTGAAAGTAACACCTGTCCCCAACCCAACTGGAAGCCAGGACCTAGCCTTTATAGCAGGAGGCAGTCAAGCTCAGGGACCACAGCCAAAACCCCTATTTCATACCCGCTAGACAGGCTGTTATGCCTAGGAGATGCCCTGTCATGGCACCTAGGATCTAGGCTTATATGTGGGATAAAGGGTTAGCAAGTAGGGGAAAGCCCTGGTATTTTCTCACGGGACCAAACAATGTTCCTGTGTGACCCAGCAATTCTGTTCATAGTATCTCCTCAGTACTACTAAACACACTGAATCCTGAACCTGCCCATTCACTGCAGCACTTACAGCCACAGATAGAATCACCTGGACACCTGTTAGTCCATGAACACCAAAAGCTCCACTTGCACCTTGGAATAGTACCCATAAGAGAAAACCTTTGGACACTTGGGCCTGCTACAGTGAAATTAGACCTCAAAACCAGATGGTTCAATGTGCACCATCACCAACACATGCAAACATATGATCCTACTACACAGCACCTCCAGAATAGGGATGTGTGGATGAGGGTGGTCAGTTGTGATGGCAGCCATGGATACTCAACTGGAAGACTAGGGTGACAAATGCAGAGCTGTGGACTCACAACAGTGCAAGCAGTGTTGGGGTTAACCTACCAGTTCCAAACCCTGCATAGTCGCTGCTGCTGTCTTCACTGTGCCTCTGGACCCCTAGGTAGAACACACAGGGACTTGGAGAGGTGAACAGGATGCAGACCCTTGAACAGGCAGGCAGGAAGGCAAGCAGGCAAGCAGGAGCTCCTGCCTTCTACTCTGGGCAGTTGACTAAAGGCCACTGATTTCTGGGACAAACCGGGCCAGCAGGAACTTGGCAACATTTAGGGGCATGTAGAAAACTCCAAGAAACTCATTATACCCAAAATGTGTCCCAGACTACCTCATGGGGTAAAATGTGCATTCTTGTCCTCAGTACCACCCAGGCCACTAGATGCTTGATGTCCCCTTTTTTAGGCCCTGAGAAAGCATCAAATAACAAGAAATCCCTGTCACTGCTCCTGAGAACCTCTTGATGGGAGCTCAAAATCAGGAACATGTCCTTTACAGCAATATGAAGACAAGGGGGCGGTCACGGAGATATGGCAATACATAATTAAAAGGCAAAAATCAAGAGTGGTTTGCAGCCTGTGCCACACAACCACTCACACCCCAAGCTGTAATAACAGCCCAGTGGGCCAGGCCCAGACAGCCAATTTCCCAATTAGAAGCCACAAGCCCGCCCATGCACAGGGCACAGTCTAGTCCATTCTTTCCCAACAAATGAGAAGAAACCAGCTTTCATTCTGACACTCCGAGAGAGAAGGACAGTCAGCAGGGAAGGTTCAGGGGGAACACTGGACTGGTGTCAGGGTAAAGCAGTCAGAGCCATAGCCAGTATGCACCCTTAGAAGGGTGGTACACACTGCCACCTGGGGATGGAGGCGGGACACTGAGAGGATGTCAAGGACTTAGGCATGAGGAGGGATGGGGTAACCTGAAGGCTTACCCCTCTGCTTCTCTCAACTCCCAAGGCTGATGTTCCAGCGCTGGGTGCCAAGAACTCCCCCACAAGAAGCTCTCCTGAGCCAGGCCTTCTTTGATAAAGACACTCTACCCCTTCCCAGGGCACAACCAGCCAGCCTCCCCTTGTGGCTTCATGCTGGCTGGACCTTGCCCCTTGGTGATTCAGATCCCAATGTTGAAAAGCAGGCAAGATTCTGGGATATTATGGAAGAATGTGGCAGCAGGCCCAGCTTCAGAGACAAACACCATGGTCTGGGATCTGCTACCAGTTAGTGAGCCCTTGCTCCCAGGTCCTTCTGATAAACTTATTTCTGTGATACTGTCTAACTTGGGCAACATTCCTCTTAATGGAACACAGTGGTATGCAGTCATTCTTGGGCAGTGGCCTCACCACATACAGCTACCTTCGCTGTAACACACAACCAGCTGGCTCCACTGAAGGTCTTCAGGGGCCCCTCCTTATCAAACACATCAGCACTACCCACCCCTGTGCCACTGAGGAGGGTTTCACATCCTAGAACCTCTGTGGAACAAAACTGCCTGGGATTCGCTGTCTGGAGGGCACTCCTGGTAGACACACGGTTTAGGGGCAGGGCTGTGGCCCTGAAAGTTGAGGAACTCATCAACTTCCATGAGATGGGTGAACACTAGGGAACTGGAGTGACTCATACTTAGAAATTCAACTGGGGCCATAAGCCCCCATGCCTCTAACCTTCCTAGCCCTGAGCTACAGTAGCCCACATCCAGCCAGTCACTGACAGCACAAACCCCAAACCAACCAACTCTGTTACACAAGGTCCTTTCTATAGGCTCAGGCCTGGATCTCACAGAAAGGGGTATGGCAGGGTCTCTTACACAGGAACAATGACGACCCAGTAACAACTTGGATGTTTGTCGCCAACCACCTGGCCCTACCTAGAGGATGAGGTGGGGAAGCAGCAGCCAGCCCACACCTATAGCCAGGACACATTGTACCAGGGCTGTAGTCACCAGCAGTCCCAGGACTGAGAGGAACAGAGCTTTGTAGGAACTATCCACACGGGCCATTCTGCACATAAGCAAACTGAGGCTCTGCAGGTGGGGGTAGCCATATCACACACTCAGGTAGCATGTGATAACCAATACATCCTCACTGCTCACCTCACAGGATAGGGACTAAGGTGTTCCAAGTGGGTTCCATCTCACCAGGTCTGGCACCAGAGGCTTCCCTGAACCAGGATCTGAAGGGCTAACCAGAGATAAGCCCACATAAGAATGCCAGATCACGCTAATGATGAGGAGCCCACGCCCTGGAGGACGAATGCCTGCTATGTCCCCACTATGCACCTAAAGTGCTTGGGGTGAGGTCACCCGATTCCTAAGAGTCAAAGACACAGGGACTGCAGGTAGAGCTCAGCTAGAAGATGTGCCTACCATGCACACAGCCCCAAGTCTGAGCCCCCTATCGCATAAACTAGGCATGGTGATTCCAGTACTCAGGAGATGGAGACAAGGAGATCAAAAATTCAAGGTTATTCCTGGTTGCATGTAAAGTCAAGGCCAGCCTGGGTTACATGAGATTCTGTCTCAAAACAAAAAGCCTGAGATGAGCCTGCAGGTAACCATATGCCACTAAGCCTGATGACAGAGTTTGATCTCCAAGACCCACATAACACAGGAGAGAACCAACTCCCACAAGATGTCCTCTGGCCGCCAAATAAACAGTGGTACAAACAAAACACAATAAATCCCCAAACCTTAAACTTGGGTTTCAAATAGAAAAATACTTTTACTTTATGTTCTAGTTACATTCTAGATCTTTTGGTGGAAACACTAATTTAAAATTTAACAGGGAACCCTGAGTTTCCTCCAGCCACAAGACCCAGCCCCAGAACTAGCCTGTATCACCCATAGACAGCACCAGAGAAGCTAGGCATGCCTGCATCCACCCCTACTATGAAACTGGCCTGGAAAATGGTCAAATGGCCTCAGTACCTACAGCTGTTCCTTGTGGGGCAAGGAACCATCTTGGCCTCCCACATCCACATTAATGAAGAAGATGCTATGTGACAATGATGGCATCAGAGGATCTGAAGACCTGGCACAGTTGGTGGTAGTGTCAGGATACTTGCAGGTCCCATCTAGTCACCACAGTGACATAGCAGAGGCCTAGGCTGTCACGGCCCCAGAAAGGACTGAAGGTAAATGTCTTATGGGAAGCATCCTGCAGGCACCCTGAGCCTTGTTGAGGGTGGATGTGAATGGGGATGCAGCACATGCTAACAGAGTGGAGGCCTCAGTCAGCCTTAGGCACAGCCAGGGCAAGGGCAGGAGACACTGGGCTTTCCTCGGCAGCCTGGGGAAGAGTCTGTCCATTCTAATGAGGCACTAATGCAGGCTGACTCACCAGCCGTCGGCCAGAGGCTGGACTGGTGTCTGCTGCCAAAGACAAAGGGACATGACAGGACACTGCTGTGTGGTCCTTATGGCCCTCATGCCACTCTGTACCTGTCTGAGAGCAGAAGCTGGGCATCTGGGCAGGGTTATTGTCCCTGTGTCAGATTAGGATGTTCCTCAGGACGCTCACCAGGCATCCCAGGGCTAGAACCCTTAGCCAGGAAAGACAGCAGTTAGAGTCCTGCTTTAGAACAGTTACTATTTACTGCTTCAGTCTCAGGCCCTCCACCACCATCAGATACACACCTGGGCCCTGCCACGCTGCAGATGGGCCATGGCTTTTCTAAACAAAGGTGTAGGCCCTTAACTTGCAGGCTACCTCTCCTGCTTGAAGCACAGAACAGAGAGGTTGGGCGTGAACTCCAAGGACACAGAAGTCTTGAGGGTCAGTTATCCTCAAGGCAAGAGCATGTGGCCACTAGCCAGAAAGTGCCCAGGGCAGCTTCAAGGTGACCATAGGACCATCCTTCCATAGAAGAACAAGTATCCAAAGGATCTCACTTGTAGGCCACAGCTGCTTCCTTCAGTCATCTCTGTTCATGCTCACCCCATGCCCCTCTAGCCTGATCAATGCTATCCAGGGGTCTGCCTTAACAGAACAGGGCCTGAGTGTCTCCTGGAGGCCCCAAGAGGAACACAATGGTCCAAATGTACTTCCCAGTACTCTGAGCTGGCTGGAAGCTGGGGCCAGGGTACAGCTTCAGACTAGAGCAGTCTCCTCTCTGGCCATCTGTGGTCAATACTCCTCTCCATGGACACCAAGAGGGAAATGGTCCTGATCCTCCAGGGACAGCTACAACAGCTAAAGGCAGCTAACATCCAACGTCTTAGGGGCCAAATGGGTTTGTCTCCTATTTCCACTGTTGTGCTCAGAAGCAGCTGAAAAACTCAGTGAAGGACTGAGACCACCAGGGTGGAAAGATGGTTGAGGAATCCCAGGGGGGACCTCAGCAGGCTCCCTCGTGGGCAGAGTGGTCCACTCTGTAAAAGCTTGCCCAAGATCCCCAATGTGGGCTTACCTGCAGGGCACCTTTCAGAAAGCCCCTGGGCTGGATGAGAATGGCTCAGAGCTGCCTGGAGATCTTGAAGTAAATACACCAGACACCCACAGTAGCCTCTGAGAGGGGCCTCTCACCAACAGAGAGCCCCATGCATAGCCTGCCTGGCAGACCAGGCAGTCAGAATGACCGATTTCATGGCTGATTTTCTCCTCTCCCCAGGTGGCCCACCCCTTGTCTTGACCCTGGGCATTTGATTTATCCCAAGTGGCCACCTCCAGTTAGCACATCACAGTCTCCTGCCCTAGCCAAGCAGAACTGCTCATCTCCCTCCAGGGGTGGGGCATGCTATCTGGGAAAGGCTCATTCAAGCGTGCATGCATAGAAGAGCACACTCACAGCCACGTGGGCAAGCATGCCACCAGCTGGGCTGGAGTTCTGTGGCTCTGTAAAAAGCACTACAGGCCAGCCACCTCAAACAATAGCCACTTACTCCTGCTTAGTCTGGGCCAAAAGTCTCCAGTCCAGGGACTGCTTATCTCCAAGGCTCTGAGGAGGCTGTGCCTGACCTTCTATGCCTTCTGGTGTCAGTGGCAGTCCTTGTATTCTATGGCTGTGGCCACACGACTCCAGTTTCTCACAGTTGTCACACAGCCTGTCCTCTTCCCAGAGACTCCCATCACTGGGTCTGGAGCACTTAGTCCAACCTGTCTTCAGCTCAACTAGTTATGTCTGGAAATATCCCACTGACAAATGGGGGTGGCTTCACATTCTGCTGGCCACAGATTCTGAAGGGGACAATCAATGTTCAGCCTAACACAGTAACTGAAGCATTATGTATATAGCATCCTTTGCCACTCAGCTGGATGTTATAGGGACACAGGGAACAAAACCAAGGTCCAAAAGGTGGATCTATCTACAGAAACAATGCTATTTTGGTATCCCCTCTACCACTCCAACTTCAGAGACCCCAAGTCTGCTTACTTTGAAGGTCCCACTATTTTCCAGAAAAGCCACTGATCCATCCCTTCCATCACCAAGTCTGATGCTGCACACACCAGTATTGGCCAAGGCAACAAGGCCCAGGGAGTCTGGATGCTGCTCAGCCCTGGGAGCAGCCCCAGGGGCTGGAGCCTGTGCCTACCAGTCAGAGTTGCTACTAAACACCTGCTGCACTACCCTGTATATGACAGACCTGGCCAACAGACTCCCACCCTGTACCACATCCAGCCATTCCATCTACCCATTCAGCACCCTGCCCAATTACTCTGTATACTCAGGCATCAGAGTCAACTGGGTTGCTAACCTTCCTGCAGGTACAGGGATCTAGAACCCAGGAGAGTCCAACTCCCCCAATCATAGAGGTTATTGTACCCCAACAGTATTGGGGAACCTCCTTTAGTTCCATGCCTGTGAGAGGCCCAGAGACAACTGCCCCCCCATACCCAGAGCTACACCAGGTTGAGACCGGTAAAGAAGAAAAGGGCCAGAACAAAATGGGGTGGCCAGAGCAATCACCCCCTTAGACCTTTACACAGCCCCTTCCTGTTAGGTCACTGTCCTAGCTGCACCAACCTGGAGCCTAGCCTGGGGAGGGGACAGCAACAGCACAATCCAGAGGGAAAAGGACAAGGCAACCAAGCCAACTATTGTGCCTGCCAGGAACATCCTGTGTGCTGCCAGGGTCAGACCGTGGCGGGCACTCATCTATTTACACAGAGCTGAGCAGGGAATGTAGTTCCCAGGACTGGTCTGTTTCTCTGCCCTAAGCAGGTCCTCTCTCTACTGTGTGATGCAGGCCAAGCCAGCTAAGAGGCTGAGGATTCATGCTGGTGCCATGTTAATAAAACACTGACTCTTTACCTAATACTCATATACAAGGAACATTTTTGTGCCATGGTTACTTCCCTCATGAAAGGGTGAAGAAATGTGGCTGGATTGGGCAGGGCTGGGGTGTTGCCCATGGGTCTCTCATCAGAAGGTGGTAGGGGGGTACAGGTACAGGAATAGGTGTGCCTGCATCAAGCCTGATGGACCCCTCCGCAATTTGAGCAGCTGGAGGAACTGCTCTAATCCTAAGGCAGCCTCCCCTCCAAATTTCGGAGCATAAGGGAGGCTTCCAAGTCCAGTCCCCAACTCTGGCAAAGGCTTGGGTAGTCTATGTGTGAAAAGGGCCCCTGAAATCCTCCTGTAGCCAAGCCCAGCATGTGCTGGGCCAGGAGGGGTGGACCCCTGACTGTCCAGGACTTTTCTACCCACTGCTCACACATTCCAGTGGTGGAAGCAGTTAAGAGGAATGGGGGGGGGGTTCCCCAATCCAGCACCTAATTCAGCATATTCCTTAGTTGTTCCTGGTATGTGCCCCTGCCTCCAGAAACCCAATCTTCCTGCCAGCCTGTGGCTCACCTCCTCCTGCCAGCCACAGTGCCTAGAGGGATTAGAGGCCAGAGATACCAGTCCTGGTGCAACCACGTGGCAGCAGTGGCTCAAGCCTTTTCCATTAAGGCCCTTCCTGAGAAAATGGTGAGTGGCCTGAGTAGGAAGCCTGTCATTCCAGGCAGGCACAACACTCTGGGTAAGGTGCCCAGACCTTCTGCCAACTTTCTTGAACCGGGGATAGGGCTGAGAATCAGTAAGTTCCTTTCCTCCTGGTCCCTGGTCCCCTGGACTCCATCCTGTCTGGTCCTTTGTCTCCTATGTCTGATCAAGGATCCAGCCCTACACCACAACACACTTATGACCCATATCACACCTTGTTTCCGCCCAGGGTTGTGGCTGGCCTTTAATCTCAGGCTTGGAAATTTAACCTGTGTCCACATTTCTTAGGGGTGCTCCAAGTTAGGCCAGGACAGGAAAAGGGAGAAGGTTAACAGCCCTCAGGGTGGTGAAAGCACATTTTGAGTCAGGTCTCAGAGCTGCTGCCCCTTCCCCAGCAGGCTCAGCTCAGCACCAGGGCCGACATCTGCATAAACAAAGGTAACGGATTTGCACGCCTGACCTTGACTGCTCAAGACCAAGGATTGGACTTGGCCACAGGCCACTGCTCTGGATTCATCCCTGTTTGACAGGCTGCCCCATCCCCCACATTCTTCCACATCCTGACCCTGAATGGGGCGGCTGCCAGCAGAGCTGGGAGCCAGGCCCACTGCATATGAGGAAGTAGCAAAGGGAGCTCCCGGACCACCCTGTGTGCTCCTGCAGGCCACAGAGACACACACCCACAGCCTGCATTAGTGGCTTACTCTACCAGCATGGAGCTGGGGTGACTGAGCATGCTATACAGGCCAGGCCACCAAAGCACGAGGCCCATTCTTCATCCTGCAGTGCTCTTACATCCCAGGCTACCTCAATGTCCCACCAGGCTGGGTTCCAACACTGCCTCCTTTCCGAGGAACACACTAGATTCCTCAGTCCCCAGGCTGGCCTATTCACCCCTTCAATATCCCAATTCTCCATTTCATCTCACAACTCACACTCCTAAGAGCAGGCTCTGGGGATCCAGAACCCTTTCCATCATATCCCTCTCCACTTTAAATCAACTGTAGTTCTCACTTACCTCAGGAACAGAACCATGGCACTTGTTGTCTGGTCCTGCTACTGGCCTCCTCTCACACAGACTCAATGGTCACCAAGTAGCTACTGCTTCCCTGATCCTGGTACTAGCAGGACTCTAGTCCAGACTCCACACCCTCCAGAGGGCCCCACCTGCCACAGGCATAAGAATAGCTGGATTCTGGATGAGTTCTGTTGGAGAGACCTTTGCTGAATGATGCAGTCAAGGCCACTGGTATTATGAGGCCCTCCCTTCACAATTCCTTACAACATGTGGGGTTTCAAGGATTCATCACGGAAGATGCATGTGGACAAGGATGGTAGAGCCTGCCATGGTTGCCATGTGACTGGTGGCCCTGCTCTTGTGTCCACTTGAGATGCTGAGACTATCAGAAAGTAGCACTGGGTTTGGTCAATGCCAGAGGTGATTAGGATTAGGAACAAGCAGGGTAGGGCCTGGTAAAAGGGGCCACCATCCATTGGCAGCAGAGCCACCAACCCTAGAAATGTGTTTGTTAGGAAGATGATGCCTCCATGACAAGGACAGGACTGTGAGTCCACCTGGACACTGTATGGTGGCCTTGACAGTTCCAACAAACTCATACACACTAAGGAAACACAGCCATTCCTGAGCCACAGAATCAGATCCGGGAGACACAGGTCCTGCCAGAGCAAAACCTGTCCCAGAATAAGGGAGGATCCTACTCCTATTCCTTCCTCATAGGCACTAAAGCCTATGTGACCCTGCAGGCTTTCAGCAGGACACGCTTGGCCTCACTAACATCATGCTCATTTCATGGACGGATGAGATGGGAAAGGTGATCTCATACGGGTATGTGGATCTGTCACCTCCTTGATGAGGGTATGAATGACTAACAGAAGTCTGAGAAACATCCATCTGAACTCCTTTTCCAAGATCTCTCTTCCATCCACAGCTCTCAGTAACAATGTTGCCTCCCCTGGCCCAGATGAGCTCCAGAGCCATGGTATACTTTCACCCAACACAGCCATTAATCAACACATCCTCCAGATTCAAAGGTGTGAGGCATATGTCCCAAGAGTCTTCTCCCAGCAATGACCTACACACACTGGATGCTCAGCTCTTGGACCTTGGGGAAGGCTGACTCCTGAAATGCTGGGCCAGCATTCCTAGCTAGACAAGAGTACCTGTTAAGACACAGGGAAGCCAGTACCATAATCCTAACTGGATGAGAGTGATGGATATTAAATAGGATAGCTGCTGTTCTGCCAGCCAAGCAGAATCTCCAGAGTCCACAGAAGTGGACATGAACAGATAATACAAGAAGGACCCAGCAAGGCACCAGATTATGGACAGATTGGCTAGGGAGGTAGCAAGGGCCCCCCACCTAGGATCCAAGAACCCTTAAAGGATCCCCAAGAAACCACAATGTTTCTTGGGAAGAGTAGCAGCTAAGGCTACAGAAGCCTATGCTACTTAATATTCTGGCTCAGAATTCAGATCCAGGAGTCCCTAGAGGTTCAGTGATCCCCAGAAATCAAGACACTTTGGTTTTCCTAAGAGTTAGCTCTTGGATGGTCTGAAACAGCAGAGATGGACCATTCTCAAAGCACAGGATCCGGCCCAGGACAAAGGACTGGCCTTCCAAGACCAGCACCCTGCAAGCTCCCACTGGGGACATGCATGCCAAGGTGAGCCACCTTGCAGCACTGTGCCCTTGGACATCTCAAAACATCCAATAAAAAAAAAATGTCATAAGAACTTAGGCTTATCTAGCCAGGGGTACAACCAGTATGCGAGCTTCCTGGCTGGGCTGGGTCCAACTTGTCCCTCTTCACCTATGTGACCTTGATATGTCCTTCATTCGTTGCTGATGACTTGAGGGCTTGGTGCCTGTTGTGGGGAAGGAGAGGTTACAGAGTCCTAAAGACTCTCACTTTGAACACCCAGGTTCCCCTAGATTCTAAATACCCACAGCTCACTTCCCTTGATGACACAGGACAGCAGGGTGCCTACTCCCAAGCTTCCTATCCCTGGAAGGCCCCACCTTCCCTTGCTGGGACAGGCAGCTGCACTGCAGGCAGTTCTGGGTCAGGAGCCTGGGGTGGGGTGGGGTGGGGGAGCCAGGGCAGAACATAACCCAGCGGAGCAGCTACAACACACGGGTCCCACCCACCTTCCTCTATAAATAAGCCTGTGTAGGAGAAACAGCGCTCTCCCCAAAAGTTCCAGCCCGATTGTATTTTTAAAGAGCAAACTAAATCAATAAAGACAAAGGCTGTCCTTGGAGGCTCCTTTGCCACAGGGATGAGAGATACCATCCAGGCAGACCCAGGACCATGTGTACATCAGTATCTTGGCTAGCCACATGAGAGTTCCAGAGAGGTCCGGGACTGGGAGAAGGTACTTGTCTTATATTCCGACAGCCAATAGAAACCCAGCTATGGCTGGCAGGCATCTGCAGGGAGGCAGCAGCTGCTTCTTACCTGAGCAAAGCTGACTTTCCCCCCTTTGGAGTTTACCCTCTGGGAAAGACACTATGTCTACCTGCAGGTGAGAACTGAGGCCCAGGAAATACCCTCTAGCCACAGGGCACTACACAGTCCCTAGTAAGACCCTGGCTACACCAATCACCCATGGTTCCCCTGCCTCATACAAAGCCACCCCCTCCCAACTCCCAGGAATGTAAAGAACCTCAAGGAGCTTGGAAAGCCTCAGTCCACATGGGCTTCCCCAGTAAGCTGATCCCCCGCCTGTCCAGGCATGCAGCTTATTTTAGGATCTCCCTGAGGCCCAGGTTCACACCCCTACTTCAGAGCCTGGCATCTGCTGGGGGTCAGACCTATTGCCATGTGGCCAGAGCCCTAATGAACGCACTCAAATGACAGACACAGAGTGCTGACTGGGCCATACAACACAGTAGGGCTTTTTGTAGGGCTTTTCCCTAGCCTGGAGACACTCAGAATCCATTCCTGGTTTTCAGGAGTAGGAGAATCGAACTGCGTCTTGAGGTATACACAGGAAGATGGGGGGTGTGGCAGGGTTTCTGGAAATAGCAAGCAGCTTCACAACAGGGATATATTTGAGGGCAGGAGGGGTAAGACCCATCTCTCGCCCCTTGGTTTCACCCCTAGGGATTGCCTGGCCTTCTCTTCCCCAGCTGAATGCTCTCCAATCTTCTTGCCCTCTCTTCCAGGGCTGGTAACACCTGAGCCTCTCTTAAGAATACAAGGGCCATCTCCCACTTCAGGTTCACACAGATGGCTCAGGCCAGCTGGCAATGTTAGCTCCACAGCCCTTGAGGACTCACTCTACCTACATGAGCCATCCCATCCCCACCTTCTGTGCACACAGCAACACAAACAACCTTGTTAGAAGTCCTCAGGGACACAGCAGCCCAGAGAACCAGGGTTAGCCAGACTCCTGTGCAGCCACTAGGCCCACTCCAGTCTTCCCCTAGTTTGTACAGCCTTGTAGACAAACTCAGGCATCAACACAGGGCTGGCCTTTGTCCCCTTCCTAGGGTCCACAGCAGCACTGCCCAGTGGCCTATCACCACTCCCAGCCACACCATCTCTCCACCAAAGCCAAATGGCCCAGTCACCTCCAGTCTAGGTCCTGCAGAGGAGACAAAGTGACAGCTGACACACAAGGTCACCTCTTTTCTTTTTTTCCTGCACAAGAGGGCCAGCTAACCCAGGGGATGCCCACCACTGGCAGTCACCACAGTCAACTGCAGAGGACAAAGATGAAGGCACTGGAACCCAAGACAGCTCGGAGTAGGCCACAGCCATAGCCCTGAGACCACCATCCTCTTTTATAAGCAGAGAAAAATCTGACTCACCCAGTGTTTGGATTGGAGTGAAAAGAAACACGGGCTTTATTACTTTTTTTGGTACAGATTTCTCTTTTGTATTTAATATTTATACAGTTAAACACACAAGGTAGAGAAACATATACACACATTGCTCATTTTGCCTCTGTCTCCGACTCTGCCTAAGAGTGTTTATGGGCCCATGTCAACTCCCCTTGGCCCTCCACCCAACCAGTCCAGGAAGGAAGCAGGGGCACCTACAGCCCAGCCTACCCTGGGGACCAGCTCCTATCAGTTGCTGGCTGGGAGTGGGGGGCAGGGGTAAGCAATACCAGGCATGATTTCAGCTCCTCCCCAAAAGGCCACCTTCTGGGGACCAGAAGCCTCTTTATGCACCCCAGAAATACCTCCAACACTTACTCAACCCTGTTCTGGAAGCTTCTCTGAAAGTCTGTGCTCTTGGGGCCAAGGGAGGGGGGAGACACAATCCTGTTCTCTCTAGCTGGGTAACTGTGAAAAAAGGGGGGTCAGGCTCAAAGCTAGCAGCCTCCCTGCCCCCCTCCCTTAGCACATGACTTAAATCAGCCCCTGAACGGACTTCAGCCTGGAAGCGTGAGTTTTCAACTAACGTCACTGCCTCTCCGCGGAAAAGAACTAGGGACCAGCCCTGCAGGGCACACAGCGCCCACAGAGCAGGTGGAAAACTTTCTCCCCTTCCAGCCTCCAGCGAGGGTCTTCACACAGGCTTAGGTGTTCGTTTGAAAAGCTATACAAGCGGGGATCCCTCACCTCCGTAGGACGCCAAGAGTTAATAACTACCTTTTTTCCCCTTCTGAGCCGTGGCATCCTCGCTGCTTCTGTCCATACTCTCCCGTCCCAAGATGCCTCTGAACCCGGATTCCACTGGCGAATCCCCACCATCTCTGAGAACACTGTCGCACACCCCTACCCGCCCGCGCCGGATCCCAGAAGCCGGGGTTCACAGGGCGTACGCAGGGGGAGTCCCACACCCCAGTCCCCAGCGCCTCGTCAACCCTGTAAGGATATGGGTTACAAACCAGTCGGAGGCACCAGCTGCGCGGCCGCGTGGTTTGCCCAAGGCAGAAGAAGACCGTGGCCGCCAGTGCCGGGTATGGGATGGGCTGTTCCTCGTCGGCACCCAGGTCCGCACCACACTCGGTCGCTGGGCTCTCAGGAGTCAACACGCCAGACCCGGATCCTCGCTGCTCCTCGCGCCCCGGCGCCCCAGGGCTCGCTGGAGAAGCCCTCACCGGCGCTGCAGGAGACGGAGGAGAAGCGCCCAGAGGCACCCGGACCTCGTCCGCGGCCAGCGTGCCCTCGGTCATGGTGGCAGAAGGTAGCACCTGCGGAGAGAGGGCAGGCAGTGACCCTGGCCCAGGAACGACGCCCCCACCCCGCCTCAGGCGGAGTGGAGCTGCGGGAACAGCCGCGGCCGCCGGGATGTCTTTGTCTCTCCTTATTAGAGACAAATGCGCCCCCCGCCCCCTCCCGCCCCCTCCCGCCGGCAAAGGCTGGCAGCCCCACCCCCAAGGCCCAGGCGAAGGGCTGCGGGAGCCCGAAGGGCTCTGCGCCCCCAGAGCTCAAGTTCAAAGGGTCCCAGGCGCGCAATAAGCGCGCGTACCCGCCGCGTCTCACCTCGTTCCGGTGGCCAGCGGCGTCCCCGCGGGCATTGCCCGGGCGGCGCTGTCACTGGGGACCCAGCCCGGAGCCCGGAGCTGGGCCAGTACCGCCGCCTCGGCCCGCGCCCCCGGCCCACCCGGTGCCAGCTCTCGCGGAGGCTCTGGCTCCGGCTCGCCCAGCAGCAGCAACGGTGTCCCGATGCGGAAAACCGCTAAATGCACGGCGGGGCGGGCGCGGACCGCGGGCACGGGCCGGGGGCGCGGCCGAGCCGTAGAGGGAGCGAGCGAGCCCTGGAGCCCGTCCGCGCACAGCGCAGGAAACTTCGGAGTGAGCAGTGGCGAGGGGGCGGGGCGGCGGGGGCGGCCCATGGGCGGGGCCAGCGCGGCCGGGGCGGGTCGGGCGACCCGCAGGGACCGGGATAGGGACGGAGGGTGGGCGGGGGTCAACAGCTCGGCCCACTCCAACCCAGATGCACGCTATCCTACGACACCCCCTGCTCCGTTCTTCTCCGGTGCCCGTATTCCTCCTGCCCCAAGTCCAGGACTGGGCGAACCCGGTCCGCGCCCCCCTCCCTGACCTCTCCTCGCGCCCCATACCGTCTCGCGGGAGAGCACAGCAGCAGGGGGCGCTCGCAGAGATGCTCGGGCGAGGGGCGGGGGAAGCGGCGCCAACGTCCTTCCCCGCCCCCACTGCGGGGGCGCGGAGCCGGCGGGGACCCCCTCCTTTCCTCGCGCGCCGCCCCTTTCCTTCGCTGCTAGGGTCGACTAGGGGGCGGGGCTCAGCAGGCGTGGGAGGCACGCC
The DNA here is from genome assembly GCF_943737965.1 of Phodopus roborovskii. Classification (NCBI taxonomy): domain Eukaryota; kingdom Metazoa; phylum Chordata; class Mammalia; order Rodentia; family Cricetidae; genus Phodopus; species Phodopus roborovskii. The sequence continues at coordinate 48,371,483 of NW_026126407.1, read as the reverse complement.
GTGACCATGTCAGAGGCGCGTGCCCTTCCCCCACCGCGTGTGTCTTGGGTGTGCCGGGGCGCTAGTGTCCTGGCGCGCGTGGGCGACGTGGGGTGCGATGCGCGACGCGACACTGATTGTCCTGGGGCAGTCCGGGTGCTCCGGTACGCAGCTCCCCCACACCCCTCCCAGTTTCCGCAAACTTGCCGGTGCCCATCCCCCTCCCCTTCTCTCGTGGGGACTGGGGAAAGACCTGGTGAAGGAGTGCAAGCCGAATGGGGCCTCCCAGCACCCGCGGGCGCACAGAGGTACCCTGAGCATATCTCAGAATCTCCCTTCATACTCCTGGGGTTGACCACCCTTGTCCCCAGGGGGCATGAGGAGAGGGGCCGCTCTCCCTTTTCCACTGAAGGTATGCAGGGATTTTTGCTTTCTCACAATTACTACTCTAGGTCATAAAATTCCAGCTTCTGGTTGTGTATCCACTCAAATTTCAACCAACAAGGGGCTCTTTCACCTTCACTTCAGGCCCTGTTACTGGGAATGCTCATTTCTGTCCTAGACAAAGAGCAGCCTCCCTCTCTCTGCCTGAGGCAGCTGGGCTCTTTGGAGGGCCAGAGCGACTTAGCAACCCCAGACCTGGATGGGCCCCCTGCAGGGTGGGCTGCTGAGAAGTGGAGTTTCCTATGTGTGGTTCTCAGACTTTGGGAGGGTCTCACACCTGGGCCAGGGAAGGGCACAAGCTGGAGGAAGGTGATGGAAGGCAAGAGCTATGTCCTCTGTATGTAGGTCCAGGCAGGGCAGTCCCCTGGGCCCAGCAGCACCTCGACTTGTATATGTGAACTTTTCAAGAAAAGGAAAACATTTACTCTATTTTAATGCTCCTACTTACCAGTGGGTGGCTGCAGCTCATAATTAAGGTCCTCAAAGAGCAATTAAGGACCTAGCCACCCAGGAGAGGGACTAGGAAGAGCCTGGAGCCTTGAACACAGCCCATAGAAGTGCAAACAAGTAGGGGCAGATCATGCCAAAGCAAGGTCCTGGACAAGGTTGCTGGTAAGCCTGCCACTTTCCTTAAACCCCTTGTTAAAGGTTAAGATGAAGTGCAAGATTTGGTGATGGTTTGCTTGAAAGGTAGCCGGAGGCAGGTCAGGTGTCACACTCTGGAGCAGAAAGCACAATTGAGGTGACCACTATAAATCTTACCCTTGTTCCTGGGAGCTTCATTCCAGTGGGAGGCAGGCTGTGAACAAGTGGGTGGATGGATGGAGGAGACAAGTCTCTTGGCCAGAGCAAGTGCCTCAGATAGTCTTTCTAGAGGATAACCTGAGAATGTGAAAACTCTCCAGCATCAAGGCCTCCTGTCTGGAAACAGGGAAGACTGGAGGTGTTCTGACCCAAGCAGTGCAGGAGGCATCCTTGTGGAGAGCAGCTATAGGATTCAAGGAGCGGGCCAGACCTGATTTTCTACAGGGCCCCATGGAGTCTGGAGGGAGCTTCATATACTCTAGAATTGAGGGCTGTCACACCCGTCTCTGTTACACTATGTTTTTTAAATTCCTGTAGAAGGGAAAGGACCCCAGAATTGTATGTGTTTGTATATGTGTGACTGAGCTATATTTCCCAGCCCTGGCTGTGGGCATTTGAACAGTTAAAGTTATGAGCCAGGTGGTGGTGGTGGTGCATGCCTTTAATTCCCCCACTTGGGAGGCAGAGGTGGGCGGATCTCTGTGAGTTCGAGACCAGCCTGGTCTACAGAGTGAGTTACAGGACAGCTAGGACTGTTACACAGAGAAACTCTGTCTGGAAAAAGCAGCCAGCAGGACCCAGAGCCCATTTATGGACCAGATGCAGGGACACCTAAAGTATGATTTATACCCTGGGGAACTTCTCCCCATGTCTCTTCCCTCCCCCCTCTGTCCCCTCTGTCATGCCTTCTGAAGACCTATTGTACTTTCTTCACAGGGTCTCATGTCCCTGAGCTGATACTGTGTCTGCTCAGCATCCTGTAGCAATGGTCATTGAAGGTGGCTTTCCACACCTGAGCACCCATTAGTCCACGATAATATTCAATTTGCTGTAAGGGGTGAGCACATCCACGTGACACAGACTTGCCTTCAGGAGAGGAAATGAGAAGCAGACACTGCTCAGATACGAGATGAGAAAATCAGGTTCAAAACAATGAATGCATAATACGTTCACATGGTGAACAAGGAATGAGAGAGACAGGCATAGGACAACTTGGAAGTTGGCGTTAAAATTGTTTAATTAAGCCGTACAGAGTGTTCAAATGCATTTTAAAATCCTCTAGGCCTCTGGAAAATTTGGTTCTGCTTTTTGCTAGTGTGTGTGTGTGTGTGTGTGTGTGTGTACAGAGCTGCTGCTTGACAAAAAACTGGGAGCTGGAAGGGGGACACATAACATGGGAATTTGGCCAAAAGGAAGCTCAGAATCATGATCCTGGGGATCACTGGCCCCTCTAGCTAGCAGTTCATGGTCAGCTGAAGGCAGGTTGGCCCACAGGGCAGTGGGGATGCCTTTACCATGACCTGTGGGCATCTGTCCAGCTCAGAAGGTGCTCTTGGCACCCACCCCCACCCAGCTATAGACCCTCAAGACTTTCCATTCTAGCTTCATGGGGCTTCCCCCGACCCTTCACACACCTATGTCCCTCCTGAAAATTGTAGTGGTTTAAATGCTGCTTGGGTTAAGTCTGAGCTTGGAACTTGAACTGCATCGTCCATGAATTAGTGAGTACCTGAAGGGACACTAGCCCATCCAAGTATGTGGCTCTGGCAGACTTTGCCCTTTTCCTCCATTCCTTCTACCTAAAAACATTCCTAAAGCTAGCCACCAAGGTCTATTCCCTTATTTGGTCACTTCCTCCTCCTGAGGCTGATTACCAAGGTCCAGTTATCAAAGCACTCAAGTCCAGCAATCAAAAGCCCTCTTTGGCTCACCTAATTAACATGTCTGATTAAAATAAACACCTCATCCAACACAGAGTTTCTTCTTGTACCTTTATAAATTGCCATTTTCCAATGGGGCACATCTGTCCTCTTTATCCAGAGGCAGTCCTTTGTCCCTCTGGGAAAAATATCCCCACCTCCTTCCCCTTGTTCCTTCCCCTCTCTCTTCCACTATCTCCTGTCTTTGTCCCTTATCCCTGCCCTCTGTCCCCCTGGGGCAAATATCCTTTGTGCTGAGAACTTGGTCTTGGGGTTCTGAATCAATGCTGCCCCCCCACCACCATGAAATAAAGCTATTTAAGCCAATGCTATTCTTTTACAGTATCCATACCTAGGCACCAAGTAGTCTGTTTTATCTGTCTACATCAGACCACAGGCATCTTCCTCTGGCCAGCTGGCTCTTCCAGGATCCTGGTCCTGACTTCACCTACAGTTAGGTCCCTCCAATTCAGAGTATCTTGGGGTCCTCTTGGGTCCTACCAGCAAAGCTTTTGTCACTCAGTGTCACAGCCCTTGTTGCCCTCAACTGCATGTCTACTAGGCCAGGTGTGTCTGTGGGTTCTATACAGTGCTCCTGTGGTACTCCTTATTATGTATAAGGTTGTGCCTTGACCCCGGGCACATTCCTATCCCTAGGTGGATGGACAGGAAATATTTATTGTGTGAGTAGGTAATAGCACAGCAACCTTTGGGCTCAGAGAGGCTAATGGGATCATCAAGGAGGTGAGCAGCCTTGGGTGGGTGTCCATTGAGCTATAATAGAGTTAAAGATCTCAATTCTATAGCCTGCCTTTCCTAAGGGTGCCAAGCAACTCTGAAGCTCCATATATCTCTGGGAGTGCAGAACTCAAAGGTGGGGGGGTACCTTAAGGTTGCCATAGATTCTACCCTCCTTGTCTCTCTGGAAAGAGGGTGTCTGGGACAGGGAGAATCAAGCAAGGCACTGGGGATAGCATATTCCCTGAATGGCCCTAAGATGGCCCTCTGTACTGACTAGTTTTGTGTCAACTTGGCATAAGTTAGAGTCATCAGAGGAGGGAATAAGATAGGGCTGTAGGCAAGCCTGTAGGGAATGTTCTTAAGTAGAGATTGGTTTGGTAGGGCCCACATCGATTTGGGGAGGGGAGCTGTGAATGGGCCATCCATGGACTGGTATCCCTGGGTTCTATAAGATACCAGGCTGAGCAAGCCATGATGAGCAAATCAGTAAGGAGCACCCCTCCATGGCCTCTGCATCAGCTCCGGTCCCCTTCGTGAATTCCTGTCCCCATTGCTTTTGATGATGAACTGTTACATGGAACCCTTTCCTCCCCAAGGTGCTTTGGTCATGGTGTTTCATCACAGCAATAGTAACCCTAACTAAAACAAGTTGGCATCAGGATAGTGGAGTCTTGCTGTGACAGACCTGACCATGTTGTTTTGGGGAGGATTGTGGAAGGACTTTGGAACTAAGGGCTAGAAAAGCCATTGAGTGTTGAGGGCTCGGTGGGATGTTCTGCAAGAGCGTGGAAGATAAAGTTGAGAGCAGTGCAGAAGGTGGAGGCCTGGCTTGTGAAGTTTCAGAAGAAGCAGAGACTTGTGTGTGAAGAATCTGTGGTGCTGTGTCAGCTGGCACTGAAAACTCAGCTGTGACTAACAAGACAGCAGAACCTCTGAGGGAAACCTTGGCTTTGCTGGGACAATGGATGCTGGTCAGCTGGGGCTGAAGGACAAACATCATTGGAGTCTTCTGAGAAGTGTTTCCTCAAGGGCAGCACACAGAAGCTATGATCCAGAGGAGGCTAAGGTTGTACCTCCTGCCTGTACCTGTACCAGCAGCCAAACTTGGTAATGTAAGAGTCACCTAGGTGGTTCTGGTTTTGAAGGCATGAGGGAGTCATGGAGAGCAGCAGAGGCTTGGCACTATGTGGCAGGCAGGGCTGGAATCCCTGAAGGGAGCACAGAAGCTATTGGTGAAAATGCAACACAGTTGCAGTAAGGGACTCCCAGCACTTTGGAGATGCCAGTACCACAGGATGACCAGGGAACAGCAGCAGCGGAGTGGAGCCAGCCGGAGTCTAGAAGACAGCTGTGTGTGCTGCAGAGGACTGAGCCAGAGAAGTGACCCAAGCCACCTGGAAGAGCCCAGATCATGAGTGAACCCCACATAATTGGGCATTGAGTTATTTACACTGTTGGCCTTGAACTCACAAGAGGTCTTCCTGCCTCTGCCTCCCAGGTGCTGGGATTGAAGGCGTGTGACATCACTGCCCAGTGTGGTGTTTTCCTCTTGAAGACATTTGACTATACATTGATTTTTACAGTAGCCTACAGATGAAAGACTTTGAACTTTTAAAACATTTTGGATTTTTTAATAAATTGAATATTTTAAAGAGACTTAACATTTAATGTGTTTGAATTTGTAAAGAGTGTGGGACTTTTATTTACGTATTATGTTGTGATATTAACATCTATCTTGGGTATAAATGAGAAAGGAAAGGTTCTAATTGAAATGCTTTGTGTTTGTGTATCAAGTTGACAATGGGTCAGTTGTACTGGCTAGTTTTATGTCAACTTGACACAAGCTAGAGTTATCAGAGGAAGGAACTTCAATTGAGAAAATGTCTCCATGAGATTGGGCTATAGGCAAGCCTGTGGGGCATTTTCTTAATTAGTGATTGATGTGGGAGCCCATTGTGGACGGGGCCATCCCTGGGCTGGTGGTCCTGGATTCTATGTAAAGTAGACTGAGCAAACCATGGAAAGCAAGCCAATGAGCAGCCCCCCTCCTTGGCCTCTGTGTCAGTTCCTGCCTTCAGGTTCCTGTCCTGCTTGATTCCTGTCCTCACTGCTCTTGATGATGAATTGTGATATGAAACTGTGAGCAAAATAAACCCTTTCCTCCCTAAGTTGCTTTTGGTCATGGTGTTTCATTACAGCAATAGTGTCACTAACTCAGATTCCCTGTTTCCCTGGTCTGTGTGAGCTGGACACAGAGCAGGATGAACCAAGAGTTTTGTTCCTATTCTAAAGACTTAGTCATGATGTCCATCCCCACAGACAGTAAGGCCCTTTCTTCTCCATGACTCCATGTGGCATCCTATCTGAGGGGAACATTTATTTGCTTACAGGGTCACCAAAGGTCTGTCATAGCCTGGTGTTATCTGGGAACAGATCGGCATTCCTCTGCTTAGTATCCAGGTGCAGGGTGGGGTGGGGGGTGTTGGGTAGCCTGGGCCCCTGGGCAGGAAAGGGCTTTCAGAACAAGCAACAGACTGTGCTAATCTCTGGCTGGATCCAGCTCTATCATATCTTGGCTGTGTGGCCTTGCACAAATGTTTTGACCTGAGAATTAGATTTCCTGCACTGGAAAGCATTTCTCATCAAATGACAAGTGATGGTAAAATGGCAGGTCTGAGGACAGTTAAGCATGGAACTGTGACAGAATGTCCACACAGAAATGTGTACATGAACAGCTATGGCAGCATAAGTCACAGTAGCCCGGAGGTGAAAACTGCCAAATGTTCACTAGACATAGAGATAAGTGGCCTTTCCACACAGTCAGATATTGTTCAGAAGGTAGAGCCCCTGTGTGTGTGGAACAGTCTTAAAGATGCCCCTACTTCAAGAAAGCAGCCAAACATAGAAGACAACATCCATGGCTTTGTGTATATGAAATTATCAAAACCTGTAAAGACACAAGAGACACAGCTGTGGCTTCCAGAAGAGGAGGGTGACAGCAGTGGGTGGGAGACCCTTTGTGGGTGATGACAGGGTCTGAGAGGATGACGATGACCAAATATGCTGAAGCCTATACCTTGTATCTCGGATGGAGTCTTGGCTCCATGAGGCTTTGGATGCAGCAGGAAAGGGGCAGGCTAGACTTGAATACTCATGAGAGAGTTGGAGCCCCTGGGGTGCAGCCTGTGTGGGAGCTTGCTGGAGCTGCTATCTTGGGCAAGGGATCCAGGCTTAGCTTGTCCTGTGGGTCCTTAGGGTCTCAGGAGTTCTGAAAGTCGGGAGCTAAGCTGCAGAAACATCTGGCCAGCCAAACGGAGTGGACCTTTGGGAATGCAGCTCAGGCTGTGAGCTTGCAGACATTGAAGGGGCTGTGGGAAACATAGGCAGATGCCAGGCCCTGCTGATGACCGGCCCTGCTCAGGCTGGGACCTACCCAGGCCCTCTATAGCAGAAAGGGAAGGCTGAGCCCTTGCTGATCCACTCATAGAGCTCCTTCGTCCCAGGCATGATCGTTTTTCACAGAAGGATGCCCAGAGGTACACATGGCAGATCACTTAGTCACAAGTCAGACAGACTGCCATACTTCCTGAAAAGTTCAGACACCAGTGCTCTTGGAAGAACTCCATATCCTTCAAACACTGGCTTAGTACCCAGAGAAGGTACCACACACACTGGTGACATTGCTGAAATGTGTGTCTATGTTGCATTAGATCCTTAGCTTGCCCAACCTCAGATAGCCAGGCTGATTGAAACCCTGAGGCTAAAGATGGTCATTTGGGCTGAGAGAGTTGGGGAGAGAGCTTGCTAGAGATGCATCACCCCTGGAAGAACAGCTGGGGCGGCCGAATGGTGAGAGCATCCTAGGGACTCCTGGAAGGTCATTAACTGTTAGGGATTCAGGCTTGGCTTCTGTTAAATGCATGGGGTATGGGTAACACTTTATAATTTGGCTTTTGTTGTAGAGACTGAATAGGAGACACAACCAATTTAGAGCTCACACAGGCAGGTAAAGAGGCCAGGTGAGCAGTTGAGGGTCAGCAGGATCCTGGGCTGCAAAGACTATGCCCAGCTGGGAGACTAGGCAGACTCTCTCTGGTTCATGACTCTTTCATACAGTCACCCCAGGGATGTTTTCTATCTTACAGTTAACCGAGTTAAGTCATCAACTGCCAGATACTTGAATATTTGAACAGCCTCTCTAGGGATACCCTCATCCAGCTGTGACAAAGGTCAGCACCTGGGGCACCCGCCCAGCTGCAGCATCACTGAATGGTGATAGCAGATGCATGTGTTTTCTCAGCCACTGCTGAGGGCTGATCCTTGGCTTTGTTTGAGGGCTCCGACACCATTTACATAATTTATTGTAAATCATTTGCTCTTTGTTTAATGTTCTGTTGATTCTACTTAATACTGGTTTCCTCAGCTGGCCTGCTTGAGAAAGATGCAGACAGGGAAAGAGAGCCACACCCAGCACAGGGGATGTGGGCAATCAGGGCAGCCACAATGGGTATCCCTGGAACAATGGTGTGCTGGGTTTGTGGGCCAAATATCATGTGTTCACTACCCATCTCCAGCTGTGTCCGGAGCCTGTGGTAACCCTGTGGCCAGCACCCTTATTATGTCCTTCCTCCTCAGTAGATTGAGTGAGGTTGATAGGAGATCCAGAATCCCCAAAAGAAGCAACAGCAGTCTGCCAGGATACTCAGGTTGGGCAAAGAGCACCTCATTCTCATTAAAACCTTGAAAATGAGCAAAGAGTTGGAAGGCTAGTAATCAGAGATGATAGTGGCAAATAGGCAGATGGGGATGCTTGGTGTGGCTGGGATATTAGGAGAGGTTGAAACACAAAAGGCAATGTCTCAAGGTCGGAGATCCTGGGTTGGGGGTGCTAGGAAGAAAGTCCACACACTGAGAGGGACTGTGAGTTGGATCTGAGTATTCTCCAAGTGCCAGATAATGAAGGCTTGGTTTCTAGAGTAGGTGAATAAATCCTGAGGGCTTGGATATCATCAGTAGATTGATTTCTTGATGTATTCCTAATCTGTTGGCATTACTGGGAGGTGCCCAAAATTAGAATTGGCTTGGTTGGAGGAAGTGTGTTACTGTGGATATGCCTGCTTGCTTGTGTCCCTTTCCATCTCTCCCTTCTCCTCTCCCTTTCCCTCCCACATCCTTCCTGGCCATCATAAGGATAAGAGTTCTGCTCTGCCACACCCTCCTACCATCATGTTCTTCAAGCCCAGAAACAGAGCCAGCCAGTTATGACATGAAACCTCTGAAACCATGAGCCAAATAAATAATCTTTTCTCCTTTAATCTGTTTCTCTCATGTAGTCATAACAAGAACAAACAACAACAATAAAACCCCATCTTACCCAGTAGGGTTTGCAACACATTGCGGACTCTTTGGAAAACCTAATGGCAGTTTCTTAGGTTGGGAAACACATCCTTACCCCATGAGCCCAGACTGACACTGTCACATGAAGACTTGTCTAAGTGTCTAAGGCAGTCCTTTTGGGAGATGATGCTCAATGCCTGGTCCATCCCTAATGAGTCACCACTCTGTGGCATAGGACAGGATGCAGCACACAAGGAATGAGTGAACTGTTGGCATAAAACACAGGTGACACCAAAAGCAATCATGCTAAATGAAAAAAAGCCAAACAAGAAAGACTACAATGTACTGATTTCTCTGTGTAATTATGGAAAAATGCAAACTGACCTACAGTGACAGGAAACAGGTGGGCAGCCACCTGGGGGTCAGAGAGGAGGGAGGCATCAGAGCTTCAGAGTGACAGATGTTTCCGCCATCTTAATTGAAGTGGTGGTTTTATAGATGTACACATGTCAAACTTCAAATGTGTGCATTACACTTGATTACATCTTAGCAAAGCTCTTTAAAAATGCATGTGCTCAAAAAAAAAAAAAAAAAAAAAAAAAGCCTTCTCACTAAGTCTGTATAGGCCTGTCTTTACAGCTGCTGGAGGAGCTGAGGCAGGAAGATCTAAAAAGTTCTGGGCCATCCTGGGCAATTTAATGAGACCCTGTCTCAAAATTAAAAATAGATACAGAGCTGTGGCTGCAGCTCAGTGGTAGGAAGCCTGCCTAGCATGGGTATGCACACACAAAAGAAAATTGCCTCCCAAGTTCAAAGAATCGATGCCTTATAGGTGTGCATTTCCTGGGTATGTAATGTTTTCTTCAAGGCTAAGGAGAGTCCAAGAAGAGATTTGTCCAGGTTTCTAACATGGGAGAAGAGACTTTCACACAGGTGCAGGCTGCAAGCTGACCTGTTTGGCTGTCAGGCCTCTGTCCTGTAACTCCATCCTGCCTGCCTTGCTGGGGATTCCTGATCAGCACAGGGAGTTCCTGGAGATGTTTTGGTGATAGACCACACACATCCTCATCGCAGTGTCATCTGTCTTCCTAGATCTGATCCTTCTGCTGGTAGTAGGTTCAGAGATGCAGCTTGTGCTAGGCTGTAATAGGCCTGAGTGATGCCATACAGAATTCCAGAACTCTGGATCGTCCGTCACTATTAGGGCCTGGGCTCCAAGCCCTCTGGCTCAAGTGGGTCTTTCAGTCCCTAGTGAATGATCCTGGGCTTATGGAGATTTTACAGAGTCCCAGTATGAGCCACCAGAGTTATGTCTCCATAGACTATACCCCAATGCAGACAGAGCCAGCAGCCCCAATGAAGTAACTGAGCCCTCTGCCCCCAAACCCTTCTGTGATGAGCCAACTCCTCATCTCTCTAAAGGAATACTGAGGCTCAGTGAGAAGAAGGCCGTTCTGTTAGCTGATGATGGGAGGGCCAATGCTCTGGATGGCAAGGTGTGCAGTCTGCCCAAGGCCTGCAATCCCAGTGAGAATTTGGTCAATAGGCAAGGTGAGCATGCCTGAGGCAGCCAGACAATGTTTGCTCTGTACTGGGACCCTTCCTTCATAGTCAGGGAAGACCCTAGAGTGTATCATCTGAGAGTAGATGGAGAGATCCCTAACCCTTCCCTGGAGGGGGGCCTTCTTGATTCTCCCCTGATTTGGAAGGCAAGGTCTCTCTGCTACCACTGGCCAGCAGCACTTGTATGTTCATCTCAGCAGGCTGACTTTGCCTTCTGAAGCAAGACATTTCTCCAAGCTAGAACCCTCTTCTAAAACAGATGGAAACAGGTGCAGAAATCCACAACTAACCATTGGGTTGAGCTCCTGGAGTACAATCAAAGTGAGGGAGGAGCAATAATACCAACAAAGGAGTCTAGACCATGATGGGGAAACCCACAGAATCAGCTTATCCAAGCTAGTGAGAGATCATTGACTCAGGTCTGACAGATGGGGAACCTGCATAAGACCAAACTAGACTCCCTTAATATAGGTAATGATGGTGTGACTGGGACAATATATGAAGCCACTGGCAGTGGGTCCAAGATCTAATTCTAATGCACAAACTGACTTAGTGGAGCCCATTCTGTATGGAGAGACACCTTGCCCAGCCTAGACACAGGGGTGTGGGGGAGGAGAGGTGCCTTGGTCCTGCCTCAGTGAGATGACAGGACAGACTTAAGAGACTTCCTAGGGGAGGCCTCACCCTCTTTGAGGAGCAGATGGGAGGTGTGGGGTAGGGAAGTGGGGAGAGCTGAGATTGGAATGTAAGTATAAATTTAAAAAAGCATATACTACCTCCCCAAATACTTCTCCATTCTGAAATTAGGTGCCCCTCCTCCTACCTGGCTGTGGCATCTGACTGCCCTATGAGGTAAGGAAGGCAAGAGGCCCAAATTCAAGTCCATATTTGGCCCCAGAGGCCGGGAGTCCGAGCTTTGGTTTTCCCTTCCGTGAAATGCAAACAACACTCTGTCCCTCAGGACTCCATCTGAAGGTACTGAATCCAAGCTTTGACTTACCATTTACCACAGTGCCTTCCAGGAGTCATTGCATCTGCTGTCCTATGTCTGCAACATGTTGTCACAAACTGGGGCACTTAGAACAACAGAAGTCAGCTCTATTGTAGCTCTAGAGGAGGGATCTTTTCTATCTCTTGTGGCCACAACCCTGATATTCCTAATCTTGAAGCCTCATGGCTCAGCCTCTACTTTCCCTGTTTGGTACTTGGCCTCTTGTGCTGAAGACCTGCCCAAATGTTCCCAGCTGACCCTACCTCAAGATCTTCAGCTTAATCACACATGCCAAGAACCTTTTGTCCAAAACTGTGATCTCCTTAGCTAACAGGTCTAGGATGTGGGTGCCCCTCTCAGGGACCACCATTCATCCTAAGGCAGCCTCAGACTGAGAGAAGTGCTTGGGACTCTTGCCGGCCATTGTGGCAGTTCACCTCCCCAGCTATCAGGAAGCTGCTGCTGGTCCAGCCTAGAGCCTCCTAGTTAACCAGTTCCTGATTTGCTGAAGTTGTCCGTGGAGATCTGGCCCCATTCAGACTTGTTCACAAATCTGGTGCACCAAGCCTGGAGTGTGCCTCGGGAAGGGCCTGAAGCTGCAAAGGCTTCCCCGGGGAAATGCTGTTGCTTGATGTATATAGATTGCCTTTGTTACCACTTCCTTATAGCTGTATTGAGCAGCTGCTGCAGCTACCTGGCAGATGACCTCCTTGTCTTGCCAGGACTGGCATCTTCTCTCTCTTTTTATTTTGCCTTAGCTGGAATATGGACAGCAGCCTCATCAATGTTTAATGTCTGTGCCAAGACAAGCTTCGAGCTTGCTTTGTGTCCCCAGGGCATGTGCTTGGCCCAGGGGTTGTGGGACTGGCCATGTTAGTAGTTTTGGGTTTGTGGGATTTCTAAGTGTTCAGTAGAGACTCCAGTCAAGTCTGGGACCTTTGGGGATGCCCACAGATGCATCTAGGAGTCCCAAGGACCACGCAACCAAGGCTGACGTGAAATCTCCTACAGTAACACCCTAAATACCTTAGGATCCGGGTTTATTAGAAAGGGAAGGCAATCTCTACAGAGCCAGGCAGACAGCCTCATGTCTGTTCTGATGGATAAAGAAGACACTCAAGGGCTGATGTCGGGCTCCTCAGTCATAGGCAGCCTGGAAGAGGTTCACACTCAGGCATGGTCTGCTTTCCTCAGACTCCGGTGGGGAAGAATGTGGTCTCTGGAAAATTGTCAGTTTGTGTTTGACAAAGGTTTATGAACTCACACCTAGGACTGGAACTCCTCCAGCTACAAAATTGAGAAACCCACAGAGAAATTTATTCCCAGTTAGTGATTCTCCAAAGCCATGGCATGTATAATGTCATAGCTTCTCAGGGGGACAAGCCTCTAGCCAGGCCTGACCTCACAGCACCTGACAGATTACTTCCTTGTGTTGCTATGACTGGTGTCTTCTTCGTATCCACCAGAAATAAGAGCCAGCTGGGCTGAAAATCCCAGCAGCAAGTTGAAAATTAGAAAACACACACACACACACACACACACACACACACACACACACACACACACACACCCTAAGGACAGAAATAAAAATACCATGGGGCAAGGGGAATGGACCTTACTGGTAACTGAACTACAATCTTTGAAGTAAAAAGTGAAGAGGTGGGTTAGTCGGCTAATTGAGCATGACTGGGGAGAGAATTACTGAATTGGAAGATAAAAATGGGAAGTCATTGGGTGCCCCACAGAGCGTGGGAGAGCCCAACTTATAAGAAAGAGCAGAGAGACCTGGAGTGTGAGGACCAGGTCCCACATGCCTCTAGAACGGGCCATAAAGGATAATTCGGGGCTATCACATGCTTTTGTAGTAGTGTTTTGCTGGGACAGCTTTGTCCAGCTGCTAGAACACTGTCCCACTCACATGATAAACAGTTTTCATACTCAACCAAGGAGTTGAAAAGTTGGAACAGGCCATCTAGACCATAAAGTCTGCCAAGTTTTCTATCTGGATCTTTCCAGAGAAACTTAGTAAGCTGCTTTGGAAGACGTTCTAGAAAAAAAGATAAAGATAAGTGGCGACAGTTGCTGAAGTGAAGGCTAAGGATTTTCCAAAATCAATGACTTCTATGAGTCCTCAGATTTGAGAAACATAATGAGTCCCAAACATCACAAACATGCAGATTCACTAAGGGGACTGCAGGGCCCCAAGGAAAGCCAGAAACTGAATGCCAGATATTAAGGAAAGCCTGTGGCCTGTACAGCCAGTGGACCTGACCTGGTGTAACAGTCTTGTAATTCTAGCTACTCAGGAGGCTAAAAATGGAAGACCATGATTTTAAGGCCTGTCTGAGCGCCTCAGTGAGTCCCCACTTCAAAATCAAAACTAAGCTGGGTGGTGGTGGTGCACACCTTTAATCCCAGCACTAGGGAGGGAGGCAGGCAGATCTCTGTGAGTTTGAGACCAGCCTGGTCTACAGAGCAAGTTCCAGGACAGGCTCCAAAGCAATACAGAGAAACTCTGTCTCAAGAAAAAAAAAAAAAAAAAAAAAAAAAAAAAGCAAAGCAAAAATAAAGCAGAAGAGGGAGAGGGATATAGCTCATTGGTAGGGCACTTGTAAGCCCAGGTTCAGTCTCCAGCACTGTATAAAATGGCAAAAGAACACAGCATACAGAGATAACCTGAGTTTGGTGCCAGTCTCACACAACTGCAAGAAGGAACCCAGAGGCTTTGTGCAAACCAAGAACTCCTCTTTTGAAGACAGGAGCTGCACATGACATCGACAGAGGAAACAGCAAAACATGTTCAAAGTTGTAAAGGAAGACCAGAGCCACAGTGAGCTGAGACAATCACAGAATCCAAGACTCATGACAGTTGTGCCCAAGTTAATTTACACATTCAATGCACTTTCCATCAAATCCCCAGCAGCTGTTTCTTGGGCTCTGAGAAGATGACCCTACATGAATTTTAGCTACATGAATAAAGAGCCAAGAACAGCTAAGCCGTTGAGAAAGAATAGTAAAGAAAGAGATCTTCCATCAGGTTTCAGGGATCATGGTCAAGACTAGACAGCTAAAGCTAGGGAACTGGGAGCGGGAGCATGGCAGAATCAACAGCAAGAGCAGTCTACACAAGCCAGGCACACAGCCTGAATAGAGAAATCACACTGTGATCAGGGGAGTGGAGGTGCCACAAACTCAGCAGGTGCTTAAGCAGGTGACACAGCCCTGTGTGGGAGCAGGTTCCTCTGAGCCAGTGGGTAAACCTTCAGGAAATTAGTAAGCTGCTTGTTAAACACAGCCACCAGTAAGAATTACGTTATGCAAACTTACAATTAGTGCTGAAGTTGAAAGAAACTTCTGTTTGATGAGCATCATTTGTGGCAAGGCGAGGAGCAGTTGAGCAGTGGATCACATCTTCAGTTGGTGAGCACACACCTGGTGGGGGAGAGAGCTCTTCTGGTGAGGTAAGGTGTGGTCACACTGTAGTCCTTCATTAGAGGAGGTGGGCAAAAGCCAAGGTGTTCCGTGAGACTCAGCAGGCTGTGTGGGACTTAGAACCAAGAGCATCCCAAACTATCAATTGTTGGCGACATGTGGTTCATCTCTGCCCATTTTAAGCTACAGTGTTTGTGCAGACGCTTGCCTGCATTTCTGGATGGTGTTCACACCTAGACTGAAGTGGCAACTCACAAAGACTATGCCAAGTGTGCCTCACTTCCAGAAGTTTGCAAACACCCAAAGCCTTAGGACGCTGTGTTACTGCAAAGGGTGGTAAAGGCAAGGTTCCCTTTCCCAGCATTTTAGGATATGTAAAATATATCATAGTTTGGAAGTTATTTTTAAACAGAAATAGGTCCAGCTCTCAAGGTCCCCTCCTGTGTCCTCTACAGCCACCCCTTCTGGCCCTCATCACTGTAGGCAGAGCTCATAGAATGGAAACTCCCAAGCTCAGCCCATCCTGTGTGGCAGGCTAGGTCCTTGGAGCAGCAACAGATCTTCCATCTCTCTTTCTCATCTGTTCCACCAGACAGATCCTTAGGGACTTCAGGGGACATCCGGTCCTGCCCAGTCTGGGCAGGGAAGCAGTACTGGGAGGGAACTCCCAGGTAGAAGAGCCCCCAAGAGCCAGGTCAGCACTGTGAGAGGCAAGACAGCCCTGCCTCCAGATCTCTCCCTCTCCCAGGCTCCTCTGTGACAGACCCCTCCTCTGCATAAAGGCCCCTCCCCCACTTCATCCCTCTCTAACTCCTCCCCTGTGTGAGACCCCCCCTCCTCCATCCCATCCTCCAATCCCCACTCAAGCTGATAAGCTTGGGTACAGGAGCAGAGCACCAGCCCTGGTCCCCACAGCTGCAGAGAATCGATCCAATTGTAATTGGGACTCAGAAGAGGTTTAATATTTAACTGGATTAAATATTTAAACAGGAGGAAGCTGGCAGCCAGTGTGACAGCCTGGAAGATGTAGGGGGACAGGTCCTGAGATTGGAGCACCCCTTTAGGAAGGATACTCAGGCCCTGTCTCCACGTAAACAGCAGGCTCTCAAAGGCTGCTCTGCATGGTGATTTGACTTCCTTCAGGCAATCTCTGGAGCTTACTTTGGGTCACTGACTGAGCACAGCTGAATGGGAGGGACCCTCTTCACCTTAGTCTATGACCACATCCACTATGGTGTAGGATGGGGAAGGACCCCAAGTCTGGAGTCAATAACACTGGGAGGTTTGAGCATTATTCTGGGTGAAGTCTCTTCATCATATCCAAGTCATGGCCTGTGTCCCACTTAGGACAAAGATGAACACCAGACCTCATTGTCACTCCCTCCACCCCTTTTACAAACTGGAAAATGCTTTGTCTTTAGCCTCTGGAGTGAGAAGGACAGTCTGTCCCTAAAGATGTTCCCCAAGGGACAGCATAGCTGGGCAGGGCCCTACAGCATCCTGGCCACTTGTCCCCACTCTGCAAGGTTCAATCCTTGCTCTGTAGAGAAAACTGTCCATCACTGTCCCCTGGGCTTCACCACCTCTTCTAGGTCAGCTCCCTTTGAACCACAAAGCCACTGTGGCTTCTGGAGCGCCTACCTCTGGGCACTTCCCCTTGCTTGCCTAGCAGTCTGGTATTGTGACGATGTGGCCCTGTGATGTTTGTTCAGGTCACCCTGGCAGCTGCTTCTGCACCTCATACGCCATATGAACTGTCAGCTCTGTGAGGAGGAAGTGAGAGGGTGGTTACCCATCTTGACGCCTTAGAAAGACAAAGCCTGTACACAAGGGGCTTGAGAGTCCTGGTTTAGACCCCAGGGCGTGACCAGGAAGGGAAGGAGGTGGAGAGAGCCCCATGGCTGTCAGGTCCCTGGAATACAGACCTAGGTAAGAGGCGCTCTGTGTTACCTCAGCAGGTGACTTTCACACACAGCCGCAATTTTCTCCCCCTGTTAGTGGGTTTAACAATCACCCCTGTGCAGAGATGGCCACTGGCCAAGTGCTCTGCTGGGGCCTCCATGCCTGGTGCTCTTCACAGGGCTTCCTGACAAGGGAAAACAAAGGAAAGCTAGGCAAAGCCAGGGATGGCAGAAGGAGGCCAGGCAGCCGGGGGGGGGGGGGGGGAGTGTCTGTGACCTGTGCCCCTCTCCCCAACCCGGCTTCCCTTAAGGCAGTGGACATCTGGGGAAAGGGCCTGACCCACATTCCTCGATGCTGCCGGCCCCAGCAGCTCACTCTCAGCAGCTGGCTTCTTTGCACTTGGAGGTCTGTGCCTTTTATGGAATATCTGTCCTCATTCTGGGCTCTGACCTTTGAGCAAAAGCCCAGCCCCAAGGTCTTGCCCTAGGGCTTCTCAGAGACTACAGGCAAGAAAGAGAGAGAGGACTGGGGTCACACACAAGCAGATGGGAGGAGGCCCCAGGCCTAACAGGGTTGCTCTGTAGGCCCTGACCTGCTCTTTTTTTATCAGCTGCTGGGCAGCCATCTAGCCTGGCCTGAGCATGAGCATGGGCTCAGTCTCCGAGGTACCTTTTCCATTCAGTGACCATGATGGGGCAAGGCCCAGGCAGCCGGAGGCTAAGGCTTATATAGGAGAGTTGTTGTGGTTGGAGTGGAGACTAAACAGAGCCCCTCAGGTAGGGCCAACATGATGGGCAGGACTGTGACTCAAGGCAAGTAGGTGCCCTGGGTTTTGACTTCAACTTGTGTAGGGAAAAGGCTAGGCTGTATTTACTTTGTCTTGCCTGGTGTGCAGGTACAGGATACCAAAGAAGGTAAGTAGATGGAAATATGGCATGTGGATGGGTTTGGAGGATAGGAGGGTGGATTGGTAGGTGTATGGATGATGTTGGGTGGGCAGTGGATAGATTTTTACCACCCTGGCCATAGGCTAACCCAGGGAATACCTAGATGCCATTACATTTGGATAAACTGAGTATAGCCATCAAGCCTGTCTCCTAGGGAAGAGGGGACAAATGGCAGCCTGGTCTGTAAGCTGAGATGTGTGGTCCTGAAGAGCTGATGCTACCTCATTCCCCTTAGGGGATTTAGACTGATAGGTAAACACACAGAGCCTGTTCAGGCTCTCTTGGGTTTTCAAAGCAGGAATCAAAGGCCAGATGAGATAGACCTAAAAAGTCAGCCCAAGCCACTGACTGGGCCACTAAGTCCTATAGTAAGCCCTGGCTTGGCCATGAACAGCACACCTTGACGAGCTTAGGTAACTCCAGTAGCCTGCTTTGAGCCATGATACTGAAGGGTATCATGGGTCATCTGGACATGGTGATGCCTGCCAGGTAGGCTGTAGTCTGAACACTTCTGGGTAGACTCTTGTCACAACCAAAGCTGATAAGCAGAGATTGTGACACTCAACTGGCCCCCAGATTGGCAAGGAGGAATCCATGAGGTCTTCACAGTACGTTGGCATTGGTGAACCCCTGGAATATACTTAGAACATGCTCACCTTTTATCCCATTCTCAGTGAGCATGTGGGTGCTGTGACCCTGTGTGTGTGTGCATGTCCCACACTGCAACCCCACACCAAGCCCTCTCTCCGCTTCTTTGCGCTGCCTCCAGGTCTGTCTGCTGTTGCTGCTCTGCAGCTTTCTAATGAGTTAGAATTCACAGTGTTTGATCCAATGAGAAAAATGCTTTTACAATAAAGCATCAAGCCAAGATACACTGCCAGGGCAGAGGTGGGAGGGGGCGAGCTAGGGCAGGCAAGGCTGAGAGGCTCTTTTCTATGGGAATGCAGGTCCTGGCGGGGCATCTGAGAATGGATGCTGCTTCCTGCCCCCGCAAGAGTTGCTGCATTCACTTTGAAATCAACTGTGTTAGTGCAGGTATGGAGGTCTGAAAGCTGTGAGGCTCCTTCAAGGCTGGAGATGCTGGTGCCAGGTCCATGTTCACCTTGTGCTGGGTTTGAATTCTCGTCCATTACATAGTTGTAGAATTTTTCCAAGCTACCAAGTGGCCCTAGGTGGGGGACTGCAATTGGGCCCTAGGTAGCTCAAGGAATAGGGTAGCCGTGGTGGCCCTTCCTTTACCCTTGCCTCATCAGCCTGTGGCCCTCCCCAGGGATGTCAGCACTCTCTGTGGACAGGAGACTGTGATCCTGGAACTCCAGGCTTGCAGCTGGTGTCTCTGTCCCTGGGTTAGAGAAAGGCCAATGTGCAGGAACTCTGAGACTTCTGTGACAAATGGCCAGGAACAGCAGACACCTGCTGCCCATCGGTTCCAGGCTTGCCTATGGCCACGTGACTCTGTCTTTTCCTTTGTTATCATACCCCCACCCTCCCTGCACCAGCATCCTCGTGCCTCTTAGGAGGACAATGTCACTGGACTTGGGGCCATTCAGATAATCCATGCGATGATCCAGGATGATCCCGGCTTAGGAGCTTCAAGCATAATGACATCTGCTGAGAGCTCTTTTCCATAAGATCACATTCCCCAGGCCCAGGGGCCAAGCCTCACGCGTGTCTTTTGGAGGCCACTGTCCCACCTTCCTGCCCTCCTGCTCTCCCAGTACTGTTTTCAGGCTCATTGGAAGTAAATGTGTAAGATGTGACTCTCCGGCATGGCCAGAGGTGGCCTCTGGCTTCCAACCTGCGTCATGTCCAGTGGACAGTGACCAAATATGGTCATCCTTGAGTGCTGTGACCACCATTACCTGGCATAGGCAGAGCAGGGTCAGTGGTTAAGTGGATTCTGGGGAACTGGAGTTCTTTCAGTTTCTATTCCAGCACACAAGATGAACTATTTCTGAAGCATCTCACATTTAACCCTTGGGGTGCGCCTGTTTTCAGACCTCCCCAACCCCGAACCATGGATTGGTGACTACAGGAGAACTGCACTCGGCATGGCCTCGGCAAGTGGTGTTTCCTGGTAGGTATGGGTCTCCTCGTCCTGTCACCAAACACATTCCTACTTGACCTTCAAACTTCTGTGAGGACTATACCCTTAAATGTAGTTACTCTTGAAGACATCAGGGCAGAAAGTGGCTCCTGGTCCTGGGTGGAAGCTGAGTGGGTCGTACACAGGGTGGGGCCTACCAGGGAGGGACTTGTGGGGTGACAGTGAGGGTAGATTTGACCTGTTGATGTGGCTACGGGCATCTGGGCCAAGGCGGGGTTCTCCTTCACTGTTCCCTGCTGCTCATAGGGGTCCTGGGCCAAGCTTTGGGTAGGAACTGGGATGGACCACCCCACTGCCTCTGAATAAAGAGGGCTCCATGACTATGTGTCTGAAGAGATGGGGGAGGGAGGCTACATCAATGGCTGTGGCTCTATCCCTCACCCACAAGGCATCCTGCCTCCTCTGTCATCTTGTCTTCCACAGGTTCATCCTAGTTCTTTGTAGACATGTGGACCTGAGTGGCCTGGCAGAGAAGGTCTCCACGGAAACGGCCGTGGTGACCAGTTTGTGGGCGGCTATGCCAAGGGCCTCATGACACCATTTAGAGGCAGTAGGCTGGCTAGGGCAAGGCTACCGAGGACTGGCTACCTAGAGGCTAGGCACCAGTTAAGACAAAGGGAGTTTAAGCCTAGAGGCTGGAGGCAGCAAGCAGACCCCTCCCATGTGCAGCCTTTGGCTCCAGACCCAGCGGTCTTGCCAAGCAGGTAAGTTGTCCCCATGTCAGCCTGTGCTGTGATGCTGAGGCATCCCAGCTTGGAAGGCTTCTGAGAGAAGTATCCTGGAACAAGGCTTCTGGAACCTTCCATTCATTTCATAAACATGTGACCTGTACCCATGTGTGCCAAGGGCTGTGCTGGCTGCTGGGAGATGGTAACATGGACAATCTGGCCCTGTTTGGGCCCCTGGGGCTCAGGCTGAAAGGCTTCTCAGTGACACAGACTCCCAGGCCTCCAGGATCAGCTAGACAGCCCTCTACATACTGTTTACTGATGCTTCATCCCCAATGTAATATAGGATGGCTGGGGCAGAGAAGCTGGGCTGAAGTTCTAATTTGCCCTCAGATGTCCCTCCACCCTGGGGTAGAGGTCATGTCTCCTTAAACTATAGTACCCTGAGAACTACACAGCTAGTTTAGCCTGGGATGGGGTAAATGCCAGCAGGTCTCCTGCTCCCCCCCTAGACAGGCAGAGGCGTTGCTTGGCCTGGCGCAGCCTGAGCTCAGAACACAGTGTTTGGTTTCCAGGGCTGCGGGCCTGGTAATGCAAATGTCGATTCCGTTTCCAACAAACATTCTTGCAGTCCTCAATCTGCCTGGAGGAGCCCAGAAGCCCTGGTGAGACAGCCACACCCACTGCCTCCCATGAGTCAGCTGCAGGGCAGGTGCCCCCCACCCCCAGGCTGGCCCCACTCCCAAAATCACCTGTGGCCCCACTGCAGGGTTTATAGATGAGAATCTGGATACACACCAGGGTCCCAGAAGACCACGGTGAGACCAGCATCCGGATGGGTCAGTCGGCCTGGGCTTCTAAGGGTCTGCCCAAGGGGTCTCGAGTTCCCAGGACAGTGTACAGGGAGTCACAGCTTCCTGTCACAAGATTGGGACACAGTACGAGGCCTTTCTTCACCCTGGGTCACCTGGCAGGAAGCAGACCACAGCACACCCTAGCCTTAGCTCTGGCCTCCCTGGATACTAGTGGGCAAGGACAGGGCCACAGAACTTCTGACTATGTAGATGAGCTGGTCTTGGCCCCCTCCACATCTCACTTCTCCACGCAAGTCTGAGGGTGGGGACCTAGGGTACAGGCTGAGACAGGAGCAGGGTTTGGGGTACAGAGGCTTCTTAGAGTTTTTACCCCTATTGTCTTGAAGTATCCATGGGTATTATGGTCTGTCTCTGCCCTTTGGGAACAGGGAGTAGAGAAAGAGCAGCACATATTGTGGCACATAGTAGGTGCTCACTGATTGCTTCCTGCGGCCTGAGTCTGTGTACACAGCCAGTAATGAAACCCTTTATTTCTACACCTCACCGCAGGCTTGTCCCTCAGTGACCCCTAGCCCAGGAAGCTCTCCTATTGCACGCAGATGTCACAATGCTCTCAGACAGCTTTAGTAAGTGGCATTTGGAGGAGACAAGGAAGGGATCGATCCTGAATGTTCAGACCTGTTAGTGAGGGTGCTTGGAGGGCATCGCAGGGGTTAAAAACCAAACAACTTCAGTACACTTGGGGGTGGGTTTCTTGCCCTTATCAACTTTATTAGTCCACAACATAGCTAAGCAGTCTTTTCCAGGAGCCAGCCTGAACTGAAGTCCTTGCCCGGGAGAATAGCCCAGTGGAGATGCTCACTGTGCCTCCCATGTCTCTTGTAACTCAGAGATGTTCAAGACGTTTATGGTGGTCTCTCTTATGCACCCACATAGGAAATATAGACTGGCCCCGGGGCCTTTGCATCTGCTGCCTTTTCCCACAGTGGAGACTTCTACCTCCTATCCCCTGTGACCTTTCCTGTCACTACCCTCAGGGACCCCCAGGTTCCTTATGATCAGGGACATGATCCTTATTATAGATATCCTGTCACCTGAGATATTCTTCGCTCTCTAGTGGTATTCCTGGGGTCAAAGGGCCAGGAAGCAGGTGGAGCTGTTTTAGCCCAGGTGGCTGGGAAAGTGGAGTACACAAGTCATAGAGTGCTACAGGCCAGAAGCATGGCAGAGAGAGTCCCAGTTAGTGAGTCCTACAGGGAGAGGGTCACCTCTGTTCTCAGAGCTCTTCACAATGGTTTAGATATGTCATGCTGGGTCCCAGTCCTGGCTTGGGCCCAATAGTGTAACCTCAAGTAACAATAGACTCACCTCCTGGTGCATAGGCATTGCATTCTGCACCCCACTAATCGATGTCATGATGTCTTTAATTGGAGCCTCACACCCATCCAGTGAGCCTCAGATTGTCACATGGGTGGAGGGCATGTCACCCCTGGTCTAAAATTGGGTTTTCACTTCCCAAAGTTGTGCAATCTCTGATTGGGGCCAATAGCTGCAGATTGGACTGACACAACCTCTGGGCGTCAGTTTTTCACCTAGAATGGCAAAGACTGCCCAACCCCAGGGATCCTTTGGAGGCTGAAGTGAGAGCAAGGTGCTCTAGGTGGGGCAGGGCAGACACTGGGAGAAATGGGTGCTGTGTGTAGGAGATTGGAACTTTCCACCCAGGCAGACATGACTGAGTTCCTGCCCTCTTCCACTGAGACCTGCAGCCCAGAATCCACCTTGAGGGACAGACAGACAGGCTTAACCAGAACAGACACTGGGGCAACTTCCCTCCACTGTCCCCTCCTGGCCTGGCCATCTGGGCCTACGGGCAGGGCAGGAGTGCTGAGCAGAGACAGAGATGGCTGCGTGGGCGCAGGGGCTCAGGCGTGCAGGCTGGGGGTTGCCAGGCAACAGCCACGCGCATCCGGCCCGGCTCCTGCACCAAGTGGCTGGATGAGCATAGGTTCCAACCAAATGTAGGAGCTCTGCTGCTGGCTGAGCCTTGCTTTTGCTCAGGGATGGATTCCTGACAACTCTCTTTGGTGTTCAGAGAGACCACCCCAGAGGACAGTGACTATATTCTGGGTCCTGAAATACCCACTGTTCCCTCAAGTCAGCTCTTACCCACAGCAGATGCTGTATAGCTCAGAGTTGGGAGCAGAGACAGGATGGCCTGACTCCCTGTCTCCCACTCCCGACCTTGGTGGGGCACAGAGGCTTCTGGTTGACTGAGAGTGACACCAGATGCTGATATCTCTCTGCCTAGACCAGAATGAAGAGAAACCCGGATGGGGTCCAGCCCATGCTGGGCTACCCAGAGGAGAGATCAGGCCTCAGCAGGCAGCCTCCCTGGAACATGTTTTGAGCTGAACTCTGCCATAAAAAACTAGAGTGAGCCTAGAAAGAGATCTGAGCATTACCTGAAATCTAGCAGAAGGCTAGTTCTACACTAGCTGGCTGGTGTAGAAATCAAGGAGTGTGGATATTGCACGGTGAACTCATGGAACAGACTCCCAACCCTTAGAACTGAACTGTTGAGTGGGGACCCCTGGGGACTGGGATCTGTGTACCTTCTGTGATCTGTCCACTGTCCAACTCAAATATAGTGGCCAGTATTCCCCACACATGGGTCTTGTTGACCCCCTGAGATGTGTCCAGAACTGGACACTGAGCCCTTTGTGTGGGTGGAGCTCAGGGCTGTGGCTGTAGCCTCCCCTGGGATGACCTCCCCCTCCAACACACCTTACACTGTATAGGCAATGCTGGACCTTCCCCCACCCCACCCATTTGGGAGCCTAATGTCTTCTATGTATCAGCAGAGGCACTTCCCCAGAGTGACCCTGGCCCTCCTACCACAGTGATTCAGTCTACTCCCATACCCGGCAGGCTGCTCTGACCCCAGCTGTGCCTATCATATGCCATTGATTGGAGCCCATCACAGCTCTGGCCCCTCTGCTGTGTGCCCAGGATAGCTCAACTAGGGCCATGTCCCAGCTCTGCCAGCTTCAGACTCGGCACTTTGCGAAGAGAAAGAAGCAGCAGGAGATGGCAGGCAGGGCCTGGGTATGGGTAGGAGGAGCTTTCTGACAAAGCTGGCCTTGAAGGAGGTTGGTGCACCAGAACCCCTAGCTGTCCTTGGTTTTTAGGTCTAAGCCACATTGGATATAGTATCTCCAGGCCCCTGGCACTGGGTGTGGTCAGCAAGATTGTTTGCCGCTAGCAGTGAACATCTGAGACCAGCAATTCTTCATGGCCTGCAGTCATTTCTTTTTCTACTGGACTGTCCAAGCTCCTTCCTTCTCATTTCATCATTCCCACTGGTAACATTTAAATCCTATGACTCCAGGACCTATTCTATCTTTGGGCAATGTCTAGGACAAGGCCCCACCCCCATCCCTATAGCCCCTGCCCCAAAAATTTGAACACAGTACCTGCCTAGTAGGATGTGCAGAATTGCCAGAAGCTTTGTCTAGATACACTGATGGGGCCCTGATGAGACATCAGGGTTCTGGAGGGGCAGGATCCTCCTGGAGAATCAGCTCACAGAAGGGAGGGGTCTCAGAAGGGCCAAATGGCTTGGATATAAGCCTCTGGAGGAAGTCACTGTTCTGTTGCAGACTAAGCCATGAGCCTGGTGTTCACAGGACCTTATCATCACTAAGCCTGGGGTCAGGATTACTTTTGGGGATGTGATGGTTTACTAGCTACCTCTTCTTTGGAAGAGTCTCAGATGTGGCTACAGTGATGATGGTTCCTTAGTTTGGTCATCTCATTCTTCTGCCAAGGATCTTGGAGTCACAGCTCCAATCAATAGCCAAGTCTCCCTAAGGATTCTGAGGATGGGAACTGGGGTCTCATCCAGAGCAGCCCTTTTGTGTCCTCAAAAGCTAGCAGGAGACAAAGAGGTGTGGATACATAGATTCACACTCCCCAGGAAGCTAGGGTGCCCTCTTTACTATATACAGTGTGGGCAAGATTCCTGGGTAACATGTCAGTGCTGTCCTATCCTGTGACCCTGTAGAACTCCAGAATGGATTGGTATCTGTCTGCAGAGTGGTGGCTCCTGCTGTCCCCTGAGCCCTTGGCCTGTGTCTAGGACCCTACCCATTCTGCAGCCAGAGTGAGTGCCTCCAAATGCCTGGAGCTTTTTTAGCCATCCCCTTAAGCCCTGTGGCCGCAGAAGGTGGGCTGCTCCTCCCTGTTATGACCGGTCACAACCTGCTCCTGTGCTGGGGCCCCACAGCCTCAACCCTCATGGAGACCCTTCCTGGGCCTATGTGCTTCAAATCCCAGCAACTGTGACCTTTTTGTGCCTGGCTGTGGGTTCAGATAGTGGTGACTGAGGAGGGAGCTGGCCTGGCAGCAGCCTGATTGAACTTTGACTTTTCCTGTGGCAGTTATCCCATGGCAGACCCCATTAGATCTCTCACACACCACTGAAGAGTTTAAAAATAGTTCATCACAGATCCTGTTGGCTGAGGTTCAAGGCAGGTGCTATGTACTCAATTGAGAATCAGCCTTCTGTCATGCTAATGGTTCACCTTGAGTGAATGAAGACTGGGGAGTTGTCCAAGGTGGGGACAGTGACCTTCCAGAGAGAGTGGCAGGCAAATTCTTCCCTTTCTGGGTGACTTTGGAAACTCTTGTGCATTCCAGGGCCTGGGAGACCACAGGAAGAAGAGCCCTTTGTATACTCCTGACATGTAGAAGGGTCTTGACACTCACAATTTTACCTTCACACCCATTCTTTTCTCCTATGCATTTGTGTGTTTATTTGTCTTTGCGTGCAGTTATGTGTGCACATGTATACACATATGTAGAAGCCAGGGATCAATATCTGGTGTCTTTCTGGTCACTCCATCTTATTTTGTGATAGTTTCTCACTGGATATAGGATTCATCAATTAAGTTAGACTGGGCAAGCCCCAGGCATCCTCCTGTCTTTGCTTCTCCAGAATTGGGATTGCAGTTACGTGCCACCATGTCTGGGTTTTTAAGTCTAAAGTCTATTTTACTAGCTATGAGGATGTCAATTACTGCTTGCTTCTGGATCCCATTTGCTTGGCTACTTTTCTCCACCCTTTCACTTTAAGGTGGTGCCTATGACAGCATCCCAGAAATATGGATTTTGTTTCTTAATCCATTCAGCTAGCATGTCTTTGGATTGGAGAGGCAAGAGCATTACTATTTAAAGTTATTACTGAAAGGTGTGTGTTGACTGCAGTCATTTTGTTGTTTGTGTTCGTAGTTGCTTCGTATTTCATTAGTTATAGCTTAATTTTTTGTTTTTTTTTCCCTCGAGTCTCCTGGATGTACTTATTCTTATCTTTGTTTTAAAGTGTTGCTTAGTTTAATATTCTGTTTAGCATTTTGCTGTTGGTAGATATGATTTTTAAGGCTCTTTGGATCATGGAAAGCTTCTCTTTATCCTTCTACTATGGCAGACAGGTTTGCTGGGTACAAAAGTCTAGGCTGACAGTCGTGTCTTTTAGAGCTTGGAATGCATTGCTCAGGGCTTTTCTAGCTTTCAGAATTTCCATCGACAAGCCAGCTGTTATCCTGATGGATTTTCCTTTATGTCTATCTTATATCTTTTCTCTTGCAACTATCAGTGTTTTTCTTTGTTCTGTGCATTTAGTGTTTTAACTAATAATACGCCTGGGGGAGTTTCCTTTCCAGTCTTGTCTAAGTTGGAGGGTTCAGGGTGCTGCTGCTGCTTCTCTTCCTCTCCTCATTTTGTTTTTTTTGTTTTGTTTTGTTTTGTTTTTTGAGACAGTGTTTCTCTGTGTAGCTCTGGTTGGCCCAGAACTTGCTCTGTAGACCAGGCTGGACTCTAACTCAGATCCATCTGCCTCTGCCTCCAAGGTGCTGGGATTAAAGGCAGGCACTACCACCTGGCACCTGTGTGCTTCTGGTATCTATAGGGTGTCTTTTTTTGATTGGGGAAGTTTTCTTCTCTTACATTGTTAAAGAGCTGCTCTGTGCCATTATCCTGGTTTTCTTCTCCCTCGTCTTTGCCTATGATTAGAAGATTTGGTCTTTCGAATGGTGTTCTTCCTTATGCTTGTTTTTTTTCTTATTCTTTGCTTATTTGGTTCAGAACCTCTGCTTTATAATTGGGACCTGTTTCTATCTTCTGTTTGATTCATTCTGCTTGTCAGGCTTTCCTCTAAGTTCTCTAATTGGGATATTAAGGTTTTCATTTCCATCTTCATTTCTCCTGTGTTCTCTTCAGGGTTTTCATTTCTTTGTTGAATTCAGTTTTCAAATTCTAAATTACCTTTGTTATTTCCTTCAGCTGGGTTATTTATATTTTCTTGAGCATTGCTGAGGTGTTTTGTTATTCTCAAAGTTCAATGAAGCATTTGTGTCTTCTTTAAATTCTGATAAAGTTTGTGGTTGTTCTTTTAAATTCCATGTCCTGGATTCATCTAGGTAGTTCTCATTAGAATATGCTCCTTAGGAGTAATGATGGGAGGCGTGCTGTCTTGGCCACTCATGCTATTTCTGTTTTTATGCTTTCACCTGGATACTGACTTCTTTTCTTAGTTGTATCTGGTGTGAGAATCTTTCCTGCTTTAGATTGGGCTGGGGGCTGCATGATCAGAGCTGGTGGATGAGCTGTTTAACTGGACCAAACAAAAAAATGACTCCCAAACCATAGGTCTGGAGGTGTGGAGATGCATGCCCAGGTTTATATATGAATGGTTGGTCTCAGAGCCTCACGTTTATGTGGGGGACACTTTATTGACAGAGGCATCTTTGTAGCCCTCGCATCCATTCTTTGGATGCCCTTGCTCCCTTCCCTGGACTATTGGACTTTTCCAGTGGGTGATCAGGGTCTCACCTTCTTGCCACTCACTGCTATATTCAAGGAGCAGGAGTTGGGGATAAGGATTTGAATCCAAGAAGGCTGAGGTGTGGGTGACATTCTTGACAGACCTCTGGCCTCCAGGACTGATGGAGAGAGACTCCAAGGCAGGGAGGACCCAGAGTTACATGTGGAATGCATGAAAAGGTACCCAGCAATGGGCTGTGGGGTAGGCTGGGCAGATAAGGGTGGCTCTCAGTGGCAAAGTTTCAGCCTTTGGCAATAGGGGACCTGGATTGATCCTCCCCTGTGTCTCTTGAGATACAGAGGTGGATGGTCTTTTGTCTTAGAACCAGGCCACATTTCCAGAATGCATCATGGCCTGTTGTGTCCCCCTTTTGGCTTGTGTCTGTTCTGTTTGTTGAAAGAACATCAAAAGCCATTTCCAGTTAGCACTCTTGTCTTACCTGTGCAGCAGGCAGGGCTCACTACTGAAGCACCCAGGCCACCTTATTTTAGTCCACACACCCCTCCCTCTGCCATGCCACACTGCCAGCCCCACCAGCTGGCCAATGGGCCTGCTAAGCCCCAGCCCATCCAAGGCAGAACATATCAGCTCTGAGCCAGCAGGGAGCTCCCAGGAGCAACAGGGGCAGGGAATCTTCCCTGGTTACCTACCACAAGAGGGTGCACCCCGCAGGGCTTGCCATACTTAAGGTCACATTCCGGTTTCCAGAACCATGTAGGATCAACTCCTGTTGTTTTAAGTTACCAAATCTGTGGGGCTGGCCTAGAATGTCTCTAGAAACTGGTATGCCACTTCAATGGATGTCACTCTGGTCTTTAACATGATGAGCTAGGATGTAGGGTGGGGGACCCAGGGACAGGCAGGATGATATGGGAAGGCTGGAGGTGGAGGAGTAGGCAGGACTCATCCCCAGAGGGGTCCTGGGCAGGTCTTTGCAGATAGAGAATAGAGGCAGATGACTTCCAAGAGCGGTACTACCATGGGGTGAGAGTGACCAAGGGAGGGACCAGTAGGGACATTGTAAACTGGAGCATGGGACATGGGAGACTAGGGAAGAGCAGATGTGGGTGACCCTGAGGCCGGTAGTACCCCCATAGGACCAGCCCCTGTGCATCTGGAGCTAGGGCATGGAATCTATTCCCGGCCAAGGCTGACTCTCTGAGCACCCTTGCTGTTGTTCAGAAAAGCTCCACTTACAATAATGCACAGTGCATTAGCGCCAGGGAGGGGTCTGCTGCCAGCCTGCCCTGGCGTCTTTACAGGCCCTTTGTGTTGGCTGCCGCTGGGCTATTTCAAGCCTGATCAGGGGCCTCCAGGGGGAGGACTTCTTAATGGGGAGCAGCCAAGGCCACACCCCCATGCCTCTGTGGTAGCTCCACCCTAGCCCTGCCCTGGTGCTGAGAGGCCCTCCCTGGCCTGACTTGCTACTTATGAGGCCCTTTCTGCATTTCACCACTATGTCTGCAGGAGCCTCCCTGCCCTTATAAGAGTGGATGTTAGCCTAGTCTATAGCCAATGGCTCAAGGACATGTCCAGTAGAAGGTGGGGTCCTGCATGGATCTGGGACTTTGGGCAGTTCACTGCTGCCTTTAATTTTGGTGCCCAGTGAATACCTAGTACATGTAAGGAACACCATGTAGTCTGAGAATTGGCTATAAACCGTCACTGGTGCAAGTGACAGGTAGTATTTGTAGAGTACTGTGGGACTGCTACCTCCATCCCATGCTATTACCTACTAAGGGCCCATGGGCTGACGTCTCTGTGCTCCCCCACTACTTAGGAAGGTCTACTCCCTTCCTGGCCTTAGAGCTGGGCCTTAGGGGGGACACAAATAGAGTCTCGTGGGCAGCTCTTCAACCACAGCAGGTGGGTGTGGCCATGGGCACCTAGAGGTGCCAGCTGGGTGCCCTGGCCTTGTGGGACATAGGAGATCCAATAGCTGAGTGGCCCTGGCCTTGGCTCTGTCACCACCCTCTTTCTTTTCAGTCTTCAAAGAACTCAGGGCCCAGCCTGGGACCTCACTGCATCTCTCGCCAACTGATGTGGTCTTTTGCAACTGCTTCTTGGACATCTGGAAGTCCACCTCTTCCTCGTCTTCTTCCAAGGCTATCCCTGTCTTGCCAGGACCTTGCTATCTGGAAGGGACATCAACGAGTTGGAGCTAAGTTGACATTTGAGACCACCAAGTAGAGACAGGAAGTCTGAACAATTGCAAAGGGAAGATGTAAATGAGCTCAGAGCCAGTGGGGAAGGAGGAAGCCAGACTCCACCCCCACCCACTCCCCCCAGCCCAGGAGGGGGATGATCACCTGATATTCTCTGGTCATTTCCTAGGGACTGGGTGGGTGGCTGGTGGGAGCATGCGATCAGATCCTAGCTCTGCAGCCCACTGCTGCAGCCTGTCTCTCCTTCAGCTGCAGCCCCTGCAGGTTCTGAACCCCCTCCGCCCCCCAGTGGATTCTCATCTGCAGCATTGGGTACCCAGGCCTCTCTTAACAGGAACCCTGCTACCCTCATTTATTGTGTAATGTGTACAGTTGTGAACATTTGCACAACCATGTACAAGTCTGTGTTAGTATTTCAAGGTTGTGTCCAGGGCAGTGTATATATTCAGGGCTATCTGCACTGCTGTGTGGTTGTGTACTGCAGTGTGAAAGGCTTTCTGGTTCCCTTATTTGCCTTGCTAATCCCCTGACCAGCTTCTAAATGAAAATATTGTGCTCTACTCTCTACTTTAAAACAGGCAAGGAATGTGTGGAAGGAAAAGAGCTTCATTCTGCCCTGTCACTAACACCCTGCTTCAAGTCCTCTCCAATCCAGACCGCAGGGTGCATCTTCTGCATCTTGGACTACCCTATGACAGTTCTTGCTTGGGGTCTAGGGAGAAAAAAGTGGAGCTGCTTGTGAGGTGTACCCCCACCCCACCAGAGGGCACAGAGTTCCTTCCTGTGCCCTTTCCTTCACTTCAGGCGTATGCTAAAGAGGTGATAGGGTGGACTCTGTAGCCAGCCCTCAGGAGAACCCCAGGGCAGCATCTTCAACCTGTGGCTTCATTCAGAGTACAGGGTCACAAGAACCACCTGAGCAGGGAGGAGACTGTGAGGAGATCAGGGGCTCGGGCTAGCTCTGTGGGAAGGAAGGAGTGCAGGTCAAGGCCAGAAGATGTCTGAAAGCTGCATGGAAATGAGATGGTGAGTACGAGAGTGTGGGCTGGGTGGTACGCACGGCTTGGTCCAGTGCACTTAATGGGTGGTTTGCTCCCTCCTGGTGGGGACTTGAACTTCTGAGTGCTCCTGCTTCCATCAGCTAATTGGCTCTAGGCGGTAGCCACAGCTCCCAAGAGGATCTTTGGGGGTATGGCATGTGAATCTCGTTGACTTTCTTCATGTCTATTTTCAGGGCTCTTTGGACTAGGTGATGGGTGGAGCCCAGACCCTCTTGTCTATTTCTGTCCCTGGATGGTGGGCACAAAGGAGCTGGGCTAGGCTCCTGGGCCAGTATCATCCATGGGCCTGACCACTCCCAAATGCACTTGTCAGGGATCAGTGGCTGTCCTGACTTCAAGGCAGAATTGTGCCCTTCACCTGCCATCTCCTCATAGGACAGACAGGACCAGAGGGGAGAGGGAAGGAAGGTCAGGATAGAAGGAGAACCCCGCCATCCCAGCCAGTTCTCAGCGCCTGCCCTCCAAACGACCCTCAGGCCCTTATCTCTCACCAGCACAGCCCTAATCTGCACTGCTGTGACAGCATCTTTTGGAAGATGTGAGGCTTCTTAACATCCCTGGGACTGAGAGCTCCCAGTGCTGCCCCATCCCCCTTCGTGAGATGATCAAGGTTACAGGGCTGCTGTCACTGCTGGAATTGGGGGCCATGCCTGGCCAGCACACTGAAGCCTACTAGGTAGAAGCATCGGGCTAGCTGACCAAAGGCCTGGATCAGGGTGTCCCTACAACTAATGCCATGAAATGGAGGGGCCAGAGGCTATGGGTTCCCACTTCTCTTTACTAGTTCCAGGGGCAGAAGTGTGTCCTGCTTTGCCACTGTTCTCCAAGGACCTCACTCGCTATCTTGTCTGGTCCTCTAGGAAGGGTACAGTGGGAGATGGATTCTGGGAGTGGACAAGCTCTTAGGGTCACCTGGTGGGGTGGCAGCATAGAAGTGTGGCTGGCTGATCCAGTGCCCTCAGAGCCCATGCAGATAGGGGTTTTGGAGGCTCCTGCTTGGAGGCCATGTAGCTGGGTTAACCACCAGGTATTGGCCTTAGGCTGTCTTCACTTTGGTGGGCACACTCCCCTGATAGTGTCTGTCCTAGGGAGGTGCTCTGAGCCCCCCAAAGCCTTCCAGGCTGGGTTGGCCTCTCACACTGGTAACCATGGCCATTTGTGCTGTCAAGCCCTTGTCTCAAAGCCCTGGGATGACCCAGGCTCCTGAGGATCTGTGAACTAAGTGAGGCCCAGATGGTCTTGCATGGTTCCTAGACAGGAATGTGACCACTCTGGTCCCCTAGTCAATGTTGAGATTCTTTGCTTTGCCCACTGCTGACCCTTTGTGGCTGGTAGGAGACCTGGGAGGCTTTCAAAGGCTCTGCCAGCTCCTTCTGAATCAGAGCTAGTGTGTGTGTGTGTGTGTGTGTGTGCGCGTGTGTGTGCCCACTTGTGTGTATGAGGGGGAGGCTGACCTCAGACCAGTCCTTGGGGATGATTGTCCTTACAGTAAATGTTTTACCCAGCCTCTGAAGCCAGGCCCCTCAGCTCACATGGGTCTACTCTGCTGAATGAACTCATATCTGGTGCCCTTGGGGACTTTTTAACATCATGAGATGTCTCTCTACCTGAAAAGCTGCCCTCCACACCAAGTTTCACAGTCCATATGGCCTACAAACTGTATCTAAGGTGCTCCAAGGGGTTCCAGGCCCCTCCCTGCAGAGCCCAGGAGAGGAAACTGGGGCTTTGAAGAGACCTACAGGGACCCTCAGGACAGCAGTCAGCTTCCCCCACCCTCTCTCTACACGGGGACTTTCCTTGGGGACCATGGGTGGGCAGAAACCAGCAGAAAGTCCCTTCCCATTGGCCCCACGGTCCCTGCCTACCTGTAGTCCCACCAGCAGGATCAAAGGCACTGGTTCCTATTCTGAGACTCGGGGATGTGAGAGCAGGACGGGCTTCTGACTTACAGCCCTGGAGAGGGAGGGTGAAGCTAGAGGTGAACACACACCCATGACCATTAGGCCCACTTCAGGGCTGTCCTCTGGGTGCATCCCTCCGCTCATCTGTTGCTCAGCTAAGAAATACAGGTCCAGTGGGTCACAGAGAATGAGGCTGGGTGACTCTGCATGAAGAACATAACAGTGAGTCAGAGTGTACTGGCATCTCAGGAAGCTGTTCCCAGGGCTCACAGGATGAGTCTTCCCTTGCTGAATACCAGCTGCTATGTACTTTGGTCTTCCACACCATGATAAAGGGAACTGTGACTGCTCTGTTGGGGGCTGGTAGAACACCCCAGCCTCTAGCTGTGGAGTTTTTTTGGGGGGGTTATGATGCCTATCTCTCTGGGATGCTCATGTTTTGTCCCTGGGACAAACACTTGAGTACTGTAGCTACACTCCAGGGTACCTGGGAGTATGATCACACAGGTCTTACGTAAGCTAATGGTACTACTTCTCTGAGCCTTAGTTTCCCCTCTAGGCATTTGGGGTGGGGAAGGGAAGGAAAGTGGAAGGCCTGGTGGCCTCTTTGAGGTATTGACTAAAAATGCCCTTTCCACTGGCCTCTAAGCCTGCAGGGCCAGGTAGGGTCAGGGGGAGTGACTGCCCACCCACCAGGGTTCAGCTCGGCAGCCTCCAGTGAGCTAGCCCATCCCAGCCCTGCCTAGGCAGCTTCAGAATCTCTACTAAATCCTCTATTTAATTTTCTTCTCAGGGAATTGTAGGAGGTTTTGCAGATAAAGCTGAGCTGATAAAGTAGGGATTTGGCTGTTCTCAAAGGCAGTAGGCCCCGGGCACTGTCTCATAGGCCCATCGGGTGTGAGGCGGCTACACCTGTAGGGATATACCCCTGGCTCTCCAGCACAGGAAACCCCTAGTGAGGGGTGTATGAGGGGACCCCCCCCCCGGTCATTAGATCTAAGCTTCTGCCTATTCCATGGGCTCCTGCTAGCTGAATGGGCAGTTGGGGCCAGCCAGAGTGATGCTCTGCCCCCAAGAGTCCTCATTGGCCTACAGGGAGTCCAAAAGCACCCTTTTGATAGAGACCAGGGGCAGAGCTCTATGAACTATCTCTCTCCTTTCAGTATGGCAGCATCGTCCTTGACCATCCAGCCTCTGCCCAGCTCCCACCGCTAACTCCAGGCCAGGCCTCCAGTTGGCTTGGCATTTGAAACCTGGGTGTCATCTTTGACTACAGTGTCCCTCTTGTCCCTAGCGGTTCCTTGATCACATCCTGACAAGCTGCTGTCTGTGTCCCTGTAGTGATGGCAGGCTCACTTCCTTCAGGAAGCTCAGCTAGGAACCTGCTCCCTGCCCACCTTTCACCATGCGTGTGTCTGTGTGTCTCTGATCCAAGATACCCTCTGTCCTTGAAGAGGAATCCTCCGTGTGGCTCTGTTTGCTCTTCTGTTAGGTGCAGGTCCCTATCTGCTTTTTTTCTGGTGATGTGTCTCTGGGACAAAGCTTGCAAATGGTTGAAATGGTTGTTCTGTCCTTTTTGAACCTCCTTCCTTGATTTGAAGTCATTTCCTATGGTTGTATTTCAAAGCCTAGTGTTGCTCGGCAGCTGGGTCGTACCTGTGGATCTTGCCTATAGAGCTGGATAGACTGCTGAGATGCCCATGAAAGGCCATGTCCACACTGGGGCTCTGCATTTTGATGTTTTCTTCTATTTATCCAGTATGGTGGTAATTGTTTAGGTTTTTTTTTGTTGTTGTTGTTTTATTTTGTTTTTGTTGTTTGTTTCAAGCCAAGATTTCTCTGTGTATCCCTGGCTGTCCTGGAACTCACTCTGTAGATCAGGCTGGCCTGGAAGAGAGAAGCCTCTGCCTTCTGAGTGCTGGAATTAAAGGCGTGTGCCACCACCTACTGGCCTAGGTTATTATTTTTAAGCCATGGAAAGGTGTAACTCAAAGTCCCTCACTGAAGGTGTCATATTTTTATTTTTATTTCTGTTTTTTTTTTTTTTTTTTTTTTTTTTTTTTTTTACAGAGTCTCTCACTGAACCAGAAGCTCTCTGATTGGCTAAACTAGTTATCTAGAAGCTCCAGGAATCCTCTTCCTCCTGTTTTCCCAGGTCTGAGATTAGAGGTGTGTGCTGCTATACTCAGCTCCTTATAAGAATGCTGGGGATCCAGAATCTGGTCCTCATGCTTATGTGACAAGTACTTTACTGACTGAGCTATCTTCCCAGGCCAAGCTTTGTCCCTAAAATAGTGGTTCTCAATATATGGGTCTCGATCCCTTTGGGAGAGAGATCACATATCATTCATTTGTATTACGATTTACATTTTTGCCTTGCCTAGTGGCAAAATTACAGTGATGATGTAGCAATGACAATAATTTTGTGGTTAGGGGGTCACAACGTGCGGAACTGTATTAAAGGGTCTCAGCATTAGGAAGGGTCCCAGGCTGAGGTTTTTTTAAAAGAAGTATTTGTTTTCACATAGCCTTGGTGCTATGGCTGGAAAACTGTTTATACAAAGTGCATCCATGTGGTGGGGACATTCTGAGTGCCAGGCTGAGTAGCTCTGAATCCTTGAGGCAATCACAGCTGTCTGGACAGCCACACACAGCCTTCCACCTTTAGGCGATGTCCTGAGCCACACATGCCTCATCTCACAGTTCCTGGTCTGAGTCTTGCCTCCCTAGGCAAGAGGTAGGCAGGAAGAGTCCTTGGATATGCCTTCCTCATTATGCTCACTGCTTGGGGAAACAGGTGAGAGTCAAGTAGGAGTAAGACATCTGTCCATTGGCCTTCTGGTCCTGCCTTGCCAAGTGGAGAGGCTCAAGCCTGACTACCTCAGTTGATGGCCAGATCACTGGACTTAGCCCTCAGCATGCTGTCCATTCCACATCGTCTTGCTTTTGCTTTGTTTCAACTTTTTTTGTTTGTTTTTTCGAGACAGGGTTTCTCTGTGTAACAACTATGACTGTCCTGGAACTCACTCTGTAGACCAGGCTGGCCTCAAACTCAGAGATCTACCTGCCTGTGCCTTCCGAGTGCTGGAATTGAAGGCATTTGCTACCACCTGGCCAGTTCTCAGCTTTCTTACTGCTGTGTACCATGGCCCTTTAATACAGTCCCTCATGGTATGACCCCCAAACTATAAAATTATTTCATTGTTACTTCATAACTGTAATTTGCTACTGGTATGAATTGTAATGTGGCTATCTGATATGTGACCCCCAAAGGGTTGCGACCCACAGATTGAGAACAGCTGCTTTGATGCCTCTGAAGGGAAGCAGGCTTTCGTGGCGGTGCAGGGAGTCGTCAGGGAGGGGTACACCTCCAATGTGCTGCACAGCTCTTTCCTACCATTGTTCAGACTTGGACTTGAGGACTCCTATCCCCCTGCTTGCTTGTCCCCTGTGCAGTCGCCCCCCACTGCAGCACTGGCTCAGGGATGCCAAGGATCCTTCTGTAATTAAAATGTTCCACTGGCCTGGGAGATGTCAGTGTGCCACCCACAGCTCCTGCAGCTGGGTCTGCTCCAGTCAGGATGGCTCCTTGGGCTGTCATTCCAGGCAGGAGCAAGTGGGGATGCTGGCCAGGGTATTTGAGGTGGCCATATGGTGGTCTCTCCTTTGCTGGTCCTATCAGGTCAGTGTGACCTTGGGCCCATCTCAGCCTGGGACACACAGGATGTGCTTGTTGTGGGTAGAGGCTGTGAGGTTGTATGGCTTTCCTCCCTCTTAGAACATTGCAGGCTGGAGTTGAGGGAGTGTCCTCTGGCCATGGGGGCTGCTGAATAGACTAATAAAGCAGGGTGGGGGTCCCTTCTGACCCAGTCCATCCCACTTATGGTGTCTAGGGCTTGTAAAGCAATCTGTACAGAGGACATCTGCACTCTTGGTCAGTCCTATGTCACAGACTGTTCCTCTATTTCCTAGGTATCCTGGAGGGCCGCCCTGTGTGGAGGGTTCTAGTCCCTCCAAGGCAGTGTCCATGGAATTGGCATTTCCAAACTCATCAAGGTCCCTAACTCTGTACAGGACGATAATGCTGCAGCTGTATTGTGGGAACTTTCATGTGCCTGGATTCAATCTTCCCATTGCAAGTGCAACTTGGAAAGAAGTCCAAATAAAAGAGGACACCTGTTCCTGCTCAGGACAGTTCCATCTCCCACCACCATCGTGTCCACACATCCCATTCAGTTTTTCTGTGTCCCACTGTGTCCCCATGTAGCCCTAGCTTTGAGTACAGTTGTGCCTGCCTTGTCAGTCCCGTGGAAGTCTTGTGGAATAACTGGTGTTCCTCCCCTCTGGGGTGGGGAGAGGCTGGGAGGGGCTACAGGCTGACACCTTCACAATATGAATGCCTCTTACTCTGGACCGAGGGTCAGACTAGTAGCTGATGGGGACAAGGACTCAACCCATCTCTGAAGGCATCTGACCAGTCCTGACCCCTCAACCTGGGGACTAAAGTTCAAGCTCTGCTTTGGAGACTGTTATGACACAGGGCAGCCTACATTGAGACCTGGCCTTCCTCATTAGCATGGGGGTCCCATGGGTGCACCCCACCTGCTGAAGCTGAAGATCATGTAGTCACTGGATGCAGGTTAGGTTTTCTCCTTGGAAGTTCTGGGTCCACACATCAGGGATAAGCTAAGGAGAAGCCATGGTCATCCTCTGGATGGCCCTGCACCTGGGGAAACTGAGTCACAGAGGAGATAGAGGGAGGTCCACGTTGCCCCCAAGGCTCTTGATCTCTAGCTCTTGGGGGACAACAATTCTGGCTTGGCTTGGTTATGAATTCTCAGGGCTTCTGCCCTGCCACCCTCAAACACACATGCGTAAAACATGTACTATCCATTCTGGTATAGATGCCAGGATACACTATCAGAAGATGGCCAGGCCAGCATGGAGTGATGCTGTGAGGTGGGCACCCGGGAAGGGTGCTAGGAATGCATAGCCTAGGCAGAAGCCTGGGTGTGTTAAGCAAAAGGAGCCCAAGGCTCTTACAGCCGGAGACAGGGGACAAGACAATGGCTAGGGAAGAGGATGGAGGGGCTCTGGCTACAGATCCTGTGTTGGCTAAGGGTGTGGATTTCTTTCAGAGAGGACCCAGTATGTGGGTGTCTCTGGGAAGGCCAGAACAATCAGGAAATAGGTGGCTAGCACATTCTGCAGTCAATGTCGTCCTCTGTTGGCCACATTGGATATTAACTTAGACTAGGGTTTTTTGTTTTGTTTTGTTTTGTTTTGTTTTGTTTTGGTTTGGTTTGGTTTTTTTTTTTTGTTATTTATTTATTTATTTTTTTGTGCCCAGATTGATGGCAGAGTTGTTTCCTGTCCAACTAGTGTCCTGGGGACAACTGCCCAGACAGAACCTGTCTCCTCTTTTGAGCAGATCAGGACATTTGGCTCCAGGTACACTCAGTGGACTTCAGAACACTGACCCACTTCCCTGGGAGGCCCTGGGTGTGAATCCGACTATGGGATGCAGCAGGAAGAGGAGGGCCTGGCCCTTAGACAGTGGCCTTGGGAGCAGATGGGGGTTAGAAGCCCAGGGATTCAGCTTCTAAAGACAGTGTGGGTGTTTGGGCCCCTGAGCCTGCATGAGGAGTTCAGACCACATGAACAATGGGGCCAAGCTGTGGGATCATGGGTGACTAGGTATTGGGAGTGTTGAAGAGGAAAGGACAGGAAGGGAAACCATTTCTGAGGAGTCTGTCCATGTTTCTACTGCCTCCACCTCAGCTTATTCACCCTTTAAGTAGGCAGAGCCTCCTCCACCCTGCTCCTGAAGAGCAGAGCCAAGCTCAGGACCAGGCCAGGGAGGAGGACTGAACATTGGGGGTTTCAGGACCCTTCACTACTCCAGCACTGGTCCAAGGCTGGTGCCAGGAGCCTCTAGTGAATTAGAATCCTGAGCCTCTAGCTTGGGTTACAGTGGACTGAAGAGGGGAGAGTTGGGGTCTGTGTGGCCGTGTGTGTGTGTGTGTGTGTGTGTGTGTGATGTATGTTGTGTATGTGTGGTGTGTGTGTGGGGTATTGTGCTGTGTGTGTTGTGTGTGTGTGGGGGAGATGTGGGGTGTGTGATGTGTGTGTGGTGTGTGGTATGTGTATGCAGTGTGTGTGGTGTCTGTGGTGTGTGTATGTGTGTGGTGTCTGTGGTGTGGTGTGTGTGTGGTGTGTGTATGTGTGCGTGGTGTCTGTGTGTGTGGTGTGTGTATGGTGTGTTTGTGTATAGTGTGGTGTGTGTGTGTGTGTATGTGGTGTGTGTATGGTGTTGTGTGTATAGTGCAGTGTGTGTGTGTGTAGTGTGTTATGTATGTGTGGTATATGTGTGGTGTGTGTGGTGTGTATGGTATGGGTATGGATGTGTGTGTAGTGTGTTATGTATGTGTAGTATGTGTGTGGTGTGTGTGGTGTGTATGGTGTGTATGGTGTGTATGGTGTGGGTATGGATGTGTGTGTAGTGTGTGTATGTGTGTGTGGTATGTGTGGTGTGGGGTGTGTGGTGTCTGTGTGTGTGGTGTGTATATAGTGCAGTGTGTGTGTGTAGTGTGTGTTATGTATGTGTGGTATATGTGTGGTGTGTGTGGTGTGTATGGTGTGGATATGGATGTGTGTGTAGTGTGTGTATGTGTGTGTGGTATGTGTGGTGTGGGGTGTGTGTGTGTGCATGTCAGTGCATATGTATATGGGTACTCGTGTGTGCATGTGGAGTCCAGAGGACAACCTTAGTTGATATTTTTCCAGCACCGTCCACCTTGGTTTGTTGTTTGTCTGTTTTTTGTTTTGTTATTGTTGTTGTTTTGGAGGGGTTTGCTTTGTTTGAGACAGGGTCTTACTATGTAGCCCTGGCTGGGCTGGAACTCATTATGTAGGCCAGGCTGGCCCCAAACTCATAGAGATCCACCTGCTTCTTCCTCCCAAGTGCTGGGATTAAGTGTTTGTCATGGGCTGGAGAGATGGCTCAGAGGTTCTGGGTCCAATGCCCAGCAACCATGTGGTTGGTGGCTCACAACCATCTACAATGAGATTTAGTGCCCTCTTCTGGCCTGCAGGCATACATGCAGGCAGAACACTGTGTTCATAATAAATAAATAAATCCTCAAAAAAAAGTGTTTGCCAACATGACTGGTCAGTCTTATTTTTTGAGAAAAAGTCTTTCACTGGCCTGGAACTCATCAAATTTATTTGGGTGGACTGTGCAGTGAACTCCACAGATTAATCTGTTTCTGCCTTCCCGGTGCTGGGATTACATGCATGTGTCACAACACCTACCTTTTTCCATCTGTGTTTTGGGGGCCAAACTCAGGTTCTTGTAAGGTGACTATTTTTACCTATTTAAGCTATCTCCCTAGCCCTTTAAGAGGGCAGTTCTGCCCCTCCCCTTAAGTGACCCTGTTGCCCAGCAACAGGAGGCAGTTGGTGTATACAATATTCCTGAGGCAACCAGGAGCCTTGCTCGGGACAAAGTGACCAGTACTGCCCCATTGATCGTGCCTGGAGAACTGCCCAGTGACCCTGTCTTCATTCTGCCCCCTTCCTGCTCAGCCAGGCAGTGGGCACCATGGCACAAACCGATGTGCTCCTTACCAAGGAGCCAGCCCCACAGTCAATACAGGCCTGTGAGCTGCCGTGCAAAGAGTACGATGTGGCCTGCAATACTGGTGCCTACACATCCTCGGGTCTGGCCACCGCTGGCTTCCGCACAGCCAAATACCTGATGGATGAGTGGTTTCAGAACTGTTATGCCCGTTACCACCAGGCCTTTGCAGACCGGGACCACTCTGAGCGGCAGCGGCATGAGAGCAGGCAGCTGGCAGCGGAGACTGAGGCGCTGGCCCAGCGCACACAGCAGGACTCCACACGAAAGACTGGAGAGCGCCTGGAGGACATACATTGCTGGAAGTCAGAGCTGCAACGAGAGATAGAGGAGCTGTCTGCCGAGACTGACCTGATGATGGCCCAGAAACTGCGGCTAGCACGTGCCTTGGATGCCACCGCTGTGCCCTTCTCCATTGCCACTGACAACCTGCAGTGCCGAGAACGCCGCCAGCATCCAGACCTCGTGCGGGACTACGTGGAGGTGGAGCTGCTAAAGGTGCAGAGTGGCTCAGGCCCAGAGTGGGAGGCAGGCTCCGGCACTCATATAGACATCACAGGGCCTGGGACTCACAAAGCGCTATGCCCCTCAGCCCAGGCAGGACCTCTGGTCCTTCAGACACAGGATGATTTTTACCACATGGATGGATTCCTGACTTCCTAGTAACTTTCCCTCTTTTGGGATCCCCTCCAGCCCCCCAAGATTTCAAAGACATTTGAAACACCCTGAGTGGTTCTTGTTGGTTTGTTTGTTGTTTGCTAAGTCAGAGGCTCCCTGGTACCAGCATGTCCCTTGTTGCAGTATTTGCTCTCAAGATAGAAAGCCAGGCCAGAGGGAGTGTAGAAGGCATGGCATCTGCCCTTTCTGCCCAGAGTCCTGAAGTCTCAGCTTCAAAGATCTCCTTGTATACACTTAGAACCCCCAGCATGGGGAGATGGAGGAAGGAGGATCACACGTTCTAGGCCAGGCTGGATTATATGGCAAGACTCTTCAAAAACAAAACAAAACAAAGCATACCACTTCCTCCCTCCATTGGACACCTTTCCCTCCAAACCCAGCACAGCTTGCTTTGGGGAACCATGTGCTATGGTTAGGGGGTCACTCAGCCTGGATGCTGTACAACCCTGAATCCCTCAGAACTGCAACCTCCTGTGGTGGGCTTAGTCCTGCAGGGATTGATGGAAATAGGCAGCTCTGTCATACCCCCAGGCCTTGACCACTGCTATGTAACTGGAGCATTGTCGGTGGTGCAGAGGTGGGTGACTTACCAAGGACACAGGACAATGGAGAGCATGGCCCATGTGGACTTGCACAAGAAAGAATTCCTGATACCCAGAAAATGCTGGGGCAAAAGGAAGCCCAGTTTCCCTCTTATTCTTGGTGGGCAGTGGGCAGCAAACAGAGGCCATCTGACTCCCTATGGGTGTGGGGTCCTCAGAGGTGGCCTAGGTCCTGCAATGAGTCTGATGCCCCCTCAGTATACTATGGTGTTGGAGATGATCCCAGAGCCTGGACAACTATCATGGGTGATCCAACAGCCATAGATACCCCTAGAGGAAGCAGTCATTTACAACATGCTAAAACCACCCAGAATAAACCTAGCACGAAGGGTTTGGCTTATACATCTTTTTCTGTGTGTGGGGAGGGGGGAGACTAAGACAAAAGCCAATGGAGGCAGAGCCCATGCCTTGGCTCCTGCTGGGTCCCTCAGTCTCTCCCAAAGAGGAGGGGCAGGCTCTGCTGCTCAAGACTCTCTCCTCCCCAGGAAACTGAGCTCATCAGGAACATCCAGGAACTCCTGAAGAGGACTATCTCACAAGCTGTGGGCCAGATACGGTGAGTCACAGCAGAGGGTCCTGAGGGATGGAAAACCCTGAGCCCCACCCCAAGGCTGGTAGGAGGTAGGAGACAGGACAGCTAGGCAGAGTGACTCTGTGGCTCAGAGAGGTCAGCACTTCCAGATCATAGCCAGAAATGCAGGCAGTGCTCGGCTGGGCATATACAACTATCTCCATTTTTGTTCTGGGACCTGGGCACTGATGGCCACTGAAGGATGCCAGAGCAGGAACTGGAGCAGGGCCCCGCAAGCAGGGCTTCCTGGCACATAGTGTGTCCTGTGCCTCCCCTCCCCAATAGGCTAAACAGGGAGCATAAGGAAACCTGTGAGATGGACTGGTCAGACAAAGTAGAGGCCTACAACATCGATGAGACCTGCACCCGCTACAACAATGAGAGCACCCAGGTGCAATTCCACCCGCATTCCAGCAAGTTTGAGGAGAGGTAGGCTTCTGGGCATCCCCGTTTGCCCGTTTTGGCTCTACTTCCAAAATCTGAGGAAGGACTCCTGCCTCCACAAATCTGGACCAGTTCTCTGTCCGCAGTTGGGGTGGGAAAACACCCCAAGTGCCTGGCACCCACAATTCACACAGGGTTGGTGCCTGCTCCAACCCCTGGATCCCTGTGGGTGGCTTGGACTGCGTTTCTGCTCGTGGCCAGCAGAGGGCAGGCAACAGCCACTAGAGGCCCGGGAGAACCTCGGGATGTCTGTGTGACACCGGGTACAATGGGGATCACCGGCAATGCCGGAGCCTCTGCATGGCTACACCCCGACCAGGCCGCACCTCCACCCTCAGTGCCTCCACTCCAGAAACGTGGGCCAAGTTCACTCAGGATAACCTGCTTCGGGCCGAACGTGAGAGGCTAGCCTCGGTTAACCTGCGGAAGTTAATTGACTGTATCCTGCGGGATACGGCCGAGGACCTGCGGCTGCAGTGCGATGCAGTGAACATGGCTTTCACACGCCGCTGCGAAGAGCTGGACGACGCCTGCCACAAGCTGCAGTACCACCTGCAAAAGGTGGGATCGCTGGGCACGCCCACCGTTGGACTCACCCAGCTGTCTGATCGAACCCAGGACATGCCTGCCAGCAAGCCCATCCCATGCTTAGGGCGCACCCATTCAAATCTGGCCTCACTCCACCTCCCTTCCCGAAACGTTCACCTGTCCCCCACTCGAATCACGCCCTTCCCTCATACATCCCCTTACCATAGGGGCCCTGGTTGCTGAGATCAGGTCGCTATATATGCTATGCTCAGCCACGATCTGACTTCAAGGGCTTCTCTGTGACCCAGAGGCAGACATCCATACACTTCTGTAGGCTCCCTGAGCTGATGTAAAAGCAGGTTTATATTTGGGAGTGGTCTGCTGGCACAGCCACTCCAGGAGGCTGACCTGCAGGAGCTTCCCCCTGTGGGGTTTGGGAGGGGGGTGGCATGGAGTCATAGTGTGCCCGTGGGGTCCTGCTCTGGGCTATTATTGTGGCTTTTCTTGCCTCCAAGCTCTGTCATTCTTGGTCAGGACTGGAGGACAAACAGACTGCCCTGACTCATAGGAACCCCTGAAGGTCTTCTACAGGGCAGCTTCTGGACGCAGATTTGGGACTCCCTCTCTCCAGTCAGGGCCAGGAGATGAGGGAGCAAGTAGTCAGGCCCTTCCCACATGCTGGGTTGGGGTAGGAAGGTGCCCTGATTGCTCCAGGCTTGAGCCGGCTTCAGGCTCACACATTGCCCTGTGCAGACGCTGAGGGAGATCACAGACCAGGAGCACCAGGTGGCAGCCCTGAAGCAAGCCATCAAGGACAAGGAGGCCCCTCT
Source organism: Phodopus roborovskii (assembly GCF_943737965.1). Lineage (NCBI taxonomy): Eukaryota > Metazoa > Chordata > Mammalia > Rodentia > Cricetidae > Phodopus > Phodopus roborovskii. The sequence continues at coordinate 48,326,751 of NW_026126407.1, read as the reverse complement.
GCGCGTGGCCCAGACCCGCCTGTACCAGCGGTCACATAGGCCCAATGTGGAGCTGTGCAGGGACGCTGCACAGTTCAGGTATCTCTGGCTGGTGGAGCAGTTCTGGGTGGCTAGGGTCATCCCTGCGCCCCTTTAATCTTCCTCCATGTGAGGCCATGTGAGATTACTCTCACCTGTGAGTGGACATGAGGCTTGTGAGGGGGTGGGGAGGGTTGAGTGTCAGGAACACCACAGGGGTCCTGTGTCACTCTGGGATGCCTCACCTTCCTGGAAGGAGCTTAGTGTCTGACAACCCAGGATTCCAGGGGCCATAGGTCAGAGAGGTGAGCCAAGGCCTCCACCCACCCTTGTACCTCTGATGTAACCCTGTGTTCCATGTGTTCCCACAGGCATGGTGGGTTATATCTTTCATTTTCTTCAGCTAGCCAGTGCCAGGATGCCCTTCTAAGCATAAGTGTCTGTCTTCTTCCTCCTTCGTTGACTATACTTTTATTCCAGAAATCAAGGTTTTAAGAGTGGTTCCTGCTTAGAAACATAAGGGTTAGCACCTGTTCAGGCTTCTTAGATAGTATTTCTAAACTTCTAGCTTCCTGGGGCCATTGGAGAGTTAGGCTGCATTTTCCACCCTTTCAGTCGACTATAATTTTGTTCCAGAAATCAAGGTTTTAAGGGTGGTTCCTGCCTGGAAATGAAAGGGTTAGCACCTGTTCAGGCCGCCATTGCTTAATTTCACCCATTGCTTATTTTTGCCATAAGGGGGCAGTGTTTCAATTCTGCCTCTCCCTGTTCTGGTGCAGCTGTGGGAGGCCCCTTGGGCTGGAAATGAGGGTCCTTCTTGATTCATGCCAGGTTCCCAGTAAATTTGCAACACTGCAGCCACTTTGGAGGGGTTCCTGTAAGCCTTCTCTGGTCCTCTGTAGCATCATTGCCCCTTCCCTTGTCTCTCCCCTAACTCACCATTCCCTCCCCTGCAGGTTGCAGAGTGAGGTGGAGGAGCTGATCATGTCCCTCAATGCGCTGAAGGAGAAGCTTCAGGATTCAGAGCAGGCGCTGAGGAACCTGGAGGACACACGCATGAGCCTGGAGAAGGACATCGCAGTCAAGACCAACAGCCTCTTCATCGACCGCCAGAAGTGCATGGCCCACCGCAACCGATACCCCAGTGTCCTCCAGTTGGCTGGCTACCAGTGACTGGCCCCTGGCCACACTGTCTCATCCAAATAAAGAGCACCTTAGTTTTCCACCTAGGGTGTGCTGCATGGAGAGGCAGGTGGCTGTTCAATTGGACAGACATTTCAGAACTTCTGTGCAGCCAGGTGTTGTCCATGAGCCCCTCGTCCTCCATACTGAAGGGAAAAATCATCTATCCAGGTGAGGCCAGGTACTCCCCCACTTCCCCACTTAAAGTCCCACCAAGCCTGGTTTCTCCTATCATCACCAGCAGTTTGAAGGACTTGGATATTTGTTAGGGACATTGCATGGCATTCTTTCCTTCTAACTCCCAGGCCTGAGGCTCAGCTGTGTCCCTTTGATTAGGCCTTTTGCTCCATATGACGTCCCCCCTGCTGTTAGCACTACTCAGAGGAATTCTTCAGGCAGAGCCCCGCACCAGCCATACCCAATTGATCCCCCACAGCTCAGCACCTCTCACTGCCCAATGCGCCCAGAATGGAGTCAGGAGGGGAGGTATGTTCACACCCTGTGATGGTGGGGTAGGTGGTATTTGTTTCTTGTCCTGGACTGTAAGGGGGCATGGAGTAACATGCCTCCACCACAAGTTGCCCACAAGTGGACACCTGACCCCATTCTGACCTCTGCTCCCCACATCTGGTAATACCTATTCCAGGAGAAATTGTCACATGTCCCCATACCTACTGCAGATAAACACCTGGAGAGGAAGTTTTAGAGACATAAGAGCATTCCTGGAAATCAAAGCCTAGATGGGGACATGGGACAGCTCTGTGGGGGCAGTTGAGGATAGGCAGGACTTCCTGGAGGTGGTGACCTGGCTTTCACAGTACGGACTATGGCACTAGTCCTGGACCAGGGAAGGATTTAGCCATACTGAGCCAATGGGGCCAGGTGGTTTCTCATCTCTGGAGTTTATGTGGAGCAGGCTCCTTCATTTCCAGAACACTTTGTCCTTGGTGCCCTCTGGGAGGATGAAGTGTGTGTGCATCGGGGTCTTATCAAGGAGGGCTTTCTGAGGAGGCCCATAACCCCGGAGGGAGGGATATTTGCTCCCCGGTTCAGACAAAGCTTAGCCTGTAACCCTGCCACAGGCACCTGCCTGCCAGACCACCCCAGTCCTGGGGCTGTAAAGGGCAGCCTTTGTTAGGGCAGCCTTTGTCCTTTCTCTGCAACCCCTGCAGGTGGGGGTGGGAGCAGCATTGGGTCCTCCCTCCCTGGCACTCTTCAGAGGACACGTCACCTCCCGTCCCCACGGAAACCAGTCCACTTGTCACAGTTGGTCACCACAGCGACAGCCAGAAAGCAGCTCATGCTCTTTAGGGTGCCATTAAGAATATGCCCTGGGTGCTGCCACCATAGGGCCCAGCAGCAGAACAGTCCATGGGTTCAAGGCATACGACACCTGTGGGGCCTGCACAGGACACATTATAGGTGGGAGGGCAGGAGCAGAAGCTGCAGGGTACTCACCCACCCAGGGGCTCCCGAGCTGGGGCGTGGTGGGTGGAGGCTGCAGAACCCCCATCCCTTGCCTTGGGGTGGTATGGTGGATTCTGTCCAGGTCCTGTTTCCATGATCTGGGTGGAAGTGCTACTCCTGCCAGCCTGGGGAACACTAGCTAGACAATCCCCTGTGTAGTGGGTGGTGGCGACGCCTCCTTGCTGTGCCCACTCACACCTACTCTCAATAGCAACTTTTCCTTCCCCCATCCTCAGCAGCCACTCACCCCCCAGGCCTCTCCCAGGGAAGTGGGAATCATTCCAACCACTCCAGCAGAGCAACCCTCCTCTGACTTCCCAAGGGTGGTATTTTAGGGTGGGCTGGTGCACTGGGGTGGAGACATTTGGGTAGTATTTTAAGCATGCCACATGTTTAAATGTTGCTCTGTTGTGGTGGGTCCTATCATTTTACAACTAGAGAAAGCAAGGCCAGGAAGGCTCCAGGCCTCCTTATGCTCACACCTCAAATAGGAGATAATCTCTCCCTCTCTAGCCTCAGACCACAGAGAAGCAGGTGAACCTTGTCCCTTGGGTCTGATTTTTTTCAGGTGCAGGTGGTGGCCACAAGGTAAAGAGGATGGATGGTACAGCCATCATCTTGAGACCATCCAAACAAGCAGCTGTTTCTTCCCTGGAGGTCCCTGCAGCTCCAGGAGGACCCCTCTGACTCCCATGTCCCAGGCAGAGTGAGATAGCAAGGATTCAAACTGCCACAAGAGGGTTGGTGTCCACCCTGGGATGTCCTCTGAACCATCTGCTGCATGACATTTCATGAGGAGATGTAAAGAACTCTCCAGTCACTCTAGACCAAGGAAAGAGATCTGTCCAAGTGCAGCTTGCTTGGTGAGCCAATGAGTTGATTGGGTTACTTACACAAAGGTTTTTGAGGGGATCCTATGGCATCTTGGAGATCCCCTGGGAAGCTTATGGCTGTATCACTGAAGGATCCCATTGGCAAAATGGATGACTCATAGAAAAACTGGTGATCCCCCACTCCCACCCTGGCCAACCTCTACTTCCTCACAAGGAGGAAAATGCCTTGTGAGGCTCTCTGAGACTACCTGCTTCAAGAGGTTGAGTCCATAGGCTGGATCTCAAGAGTCTCAGGCTAAGTCATCATAGCTGCTCAGATTCAAAATGGCGGTGGTCATGTCAACCTCAATACCCTCTGCCCATTCTGGGCCCATGGATTAAAGTTGAAAGAGGACACAAGATGCTCTCTCTGGTGCTGTGCTGTCCAGGGGCACCTATGGGACCACAATGGTGGTGTTGCTTGAACTTTCCCTGGGGATATGAGAGCAAACACCTCCTTTCGTATAGATAGGGCACCAACAAACAGAACAAAGAATGATTTCACCTAGTTTTAGCTTAGTGAGCCAATGGGTCTATTGGTTTACTTACAGAGCATGGGTGAGGGGTTACCTACTTCGGCCCCAGCAGCTGCATCATTGAACTGTCTTCCCCAGTGGAGATGACAACTCCCTCACCCTGCCCCACCCCCAAAGTAACCCCTGATATTCGATATACTCTAGCATCTTCTGAGCCATCAAGACTGCATGCAGCTGGGGTAGGTCATATACAGCTGGCTTGGAGGGATGGGAAGGAAGGGCTGAGGTCTCTGTGAGGAGTGGAACCCTCTTACCCTCTCCTTCAATGAACGAAGGCCAATATTCAACAGACCCAATCTTAAAGGTCACTTGCAAGTAAGTGGTCACAACTTGTCTGGTGAAGATAAGGGCTGTTATGCTTGGAGAAGAGACTCCCACCACAGGTGGACAATGACCCCACTGGAGCAGATGTGGAAAGGGAGAGCCATGCCCAGCTTCTCTGGCCCCATGTCACCACCAAGGGACCCAAGTATCTCAGATGCATTCCATCTATATAGCACTAACCAGCTGTGCCTGGATACAGGCTGCCTTGGCTTGTCTGGGTTGCCCCTCAGCTTCCTTCCCAGCACCCAGGTCTCCCTGCAAATTGAGCCTCCTGCCTGGACCAAGTCATTGCTTTCTTGGAGGCCAAGGATTGACCTTACAGCCCCGACTACAGATCTGTTACCCATTCTTCCTTGGACTGGCTGTTGTGGGATCTATCTTCATACACTTGGCCTCAGACCCTTACCTACTCCCCCTCCCCCCTGTCATTTACCCTACACTTAGTCCATGCCCTGGACTGGGGCCTGGATAATAGAGCCCTAAATTACTAACGCTCACCAGGTTCTCTTTGCTGTCCAAGTTACACAAGTACCTTCATGGACCACTGACCCGCCTCTACCAAGAGGGGGATTATTCATAGGGTGCTAGGTGCTGAGTCCCCCATGCCTAGTACCCCAGCTGCCTCTCCTGGCACAGGCTTCCAGCTTCCCACCTCTGTGCCATATAGAACATGACTTTGCATGCTTCTAGGTCTGGGTACAGCAAAGGGTGTCCACAGCTTCTCTATGGCACAGAAGGACATCTACTGCTGGGGGCCATGACACCCTGTCGTCACGGTGATGCTGATGGCTGCTCTCAGCCAGAGCTATTTCTGGCCTGAGACTTGCTGTCCTGTCCACTGAGTCACCCTGAATGCTGACCACTCTGCTCAGAGTCCATAGACAAATACACCAGACTGGCCAGAAAGATACCCAGCCCCCCAGCAGTTCTGGACTTGAAAACCCCCAAGCTTCTCCCTAGCTTCCACTGCTGAAAAGGCCCTTTCCCTGCACACCTTACTCTCTGAGAGGGTCCCTGGTCCCCCCATCAGAAGGTGCACCTTCTGTAGGGAACACTGAGGGTGTCAAAGGAAGAGGGGTTCTGTGGCTAGAGCTGGCTGGGCCAGTAGTGTCCCAGAGTTCATTGTCTTTGCTGCTACAGAGGGCACTCGATCCTGCCATGAGAACCCATCTATTTTAGAGGCCAATGCTCAGACCTAGGGCACCATCCTTCTCAAGGAGACCACAGAGGAGCCCCAGCCCTGGCGCTAGCCACCTAGTTCTTTCAGGGAGATGTCCCTAGTGTCCCCATCAACCAGGTCAAACAGAGATGTTGGGGGTGGGGGCTGCATGGCCTGAGGAATGGTGATTCAGTCACTGGCCTCTCTGTCTTCACACCTCCCCCATCAGAGTCATCACAGCCAACAATGGGTGACAACCACTGTCTGCAGAGAGGCTTCTGTGTCTGCAGGTACTGCGATGCTGTGAACTGTCATCTATGGCTAGCAGTCATTTCTGCCCTTAGCTCTCACCAGGGCATGCTCACCTGCAACCCAGCCCTCAAGAGTCCTTACAGTTACACATTCCGGGCCTTCTCACCTCTTTGCCTCTTTCCTTGGCCATTAGAGTGGATGGAATAAGGAGAGCTTGGAATGTGGCTAGACTCCAGCTATACCAAGCTACAGGGTGAGGCTAGTTTACCCCAGAGCACTAGCTGTGTGCCTCCCCGAACAAACAGCTTGGCTCAGGGGCACTCAGTCCCTGAGAGTAGTGTGTGTTTGGGAACTGAGCAGGGATGAGGGAGTCCTATGTGGGTTTGGTCTTGGATCACCAGGGATTGTTGGGAGACCACCATAAGCCATTCTTACTAGGGTAGCTCAGGGGCTCAAACCTCCCTGCCCTGAGGCTGATTGGAATGTGCGGAAGGGGACATCACAGAGCATGACCAAATGCTGCTCTGCAGAGCTCTGTCCATTGCTAGACACTAGGACTTGCTGAGTCAGTGGCCCAGCTTGTTGGGTACAGCATGGTCCCAACTGTACCCAACTGTGTCCCCTATACCAGATTCCTCACTAAGCCCTGCATTGTGGGACTCATTGTCCCAGACAAGAAGCAAGCTCAGTTTCTTGTAGCAGAGGGTTACTAGCCTGAAGCATTGGACCCCACAAGGTATTCAAGAGGACCCTGGAGCCCTAGTCAGGCTGTGAAGAACCAGAGGCAGATGGCCTAGGGCAGGCTGGATGGTGACTGGAGCATCTCTTCCAGCATTCTGCCCAGCCCTATGGAGCCAGCCTTAGCCTATTGGTCTTGGATGGAGCAGGGGAAGCCACAGGCGCCAGGCAGTATGAAAAGGTTCTTTGAGTGTTGGGGAAAGAGCCATGCCCACAGCTGACCAGGCAGGCAGCACTACTGTGAGATGCTAACAGGAAGTGGTAGGTGATGTGGGGAGGGGTGTGTCTTCATGTCACCCTAGGAAAGCTGGTCAGGCTTCCCTCTGCCTGCAATGTCTGCTGTGTGGACCAGGTACAGGGACATCTAAGAGTGCACACCTCGCCATCTTCACTGTGCAGAGGCGTCCTCACGACCTGTAGCAGTCCCCTGGATTGTGGCTCTCAATGGCTTCCATTCCATACCCGGCACTCCAGAGTCAGTGTTTGAGTGCCAGTGCTTAGTAGTGGTTAAGTCTGGCCTGTTCTTATGAGGGCAGCCACAGATGAAGGTATGCAGTAGAAAACCATGGTGCTGGGCGTGTGGCTGGTGGCTGAAATGTCTCTCATAGCGCTGTTGTGGATGGCCACTCTTGGGGACTGACACTGCTATTGCCCTCTTGAGCACTCAGGAGCTACACAAGTCCTGCCAAAAATTGGCCCATTAATGGTTCTTCATACAAGGGAGAGGGGCTCACAAGGCTCCACCCCTCCCTGTGGATGTAGAGTTGGCTATTGCTGGGAGGAGGGGCTAATGAGGTCCTACCCCTCCCTCAGGATTGCAGATAGGTACTGGGAGTCAGGACTTACCAAGCCCTACCCTTCCTCCTGGACTGCATGGGGAGTTAACAGTTGTTAGTGGTGGTATTCACAGGCCCCGCCCCTTCCCGAGGATAAATAGGCAGTTGGCAACTGCTGAGAGAGAGACATTTTCTTCAGTGAGTAACCCCAGTTAAACCATTGGGTTTACCAAGCTAGACTTGATAGAATTGTTGATTTAGTCTGTGCCTAATGCCCTGTCTGGGGCACAGGCTCTTTTCATCTCTTCCCCCCGAAAGTTCACATAATAGGGATGTGGAGCGGCCGTGTGCCACCTAAGAGAGGGACTTTGGCTGTGCCCTTATAGGGCTGTGTCAGGCCTGCTGTGCAGCCCACATCCCTTTTCAAAGCACCTACTGGGCTGGGTAAGTGGGGGGGGCGAGGTCAGAGGGGTCAGAGGTGGCTGGACCTCGAGGCCGACTCTGGAAGGTTGAGGAGACAGAAGGTGGCAAGAGTAATGGGGGGCTTGGCAGGAAGTGATTGGAGCCTCGCGTCATTCTTGGGGTGAACACACAGCTGAGTAGTAAGGGGTTGAATGCGGTCTCCCACCTGGATAGGGCTGGGTATGGGGCAAGATTTGGACACAGGCCCCAGAGCTTAGGATTAGACCCTAGGAGGCCACTTTGTTCTTAGACATGGGAAAGATTAGGGTCCCCTTTCCTGGCTGTATCCCTCTTCCTCTTCTGTGTAAAAGGTGTGTGACTGTGTCAAGACACATCCCAACTTCCACCTGCCCTCGGGTTGGAGTGGGTGAAGTTGTCAACCCCCTATACCTGTCCCTAGCCTACCCCAACTGGACCCCATGAGCCTCCCCTCCTCTTTCTGGCTATTCTCTCACACTCTAGCCTCCTCCTTAGGGCATCCCCAAGAGTTTCATCTGACTAGGACCCAGGGAAGCCTACACAGCTGCAGGCAGGAACATGGGAACAGGGCAGAAGGTGTCAACTGTTGGCCCAAAGGCTCCTCTCTCCTTGTGCTGGACAGTTATGGGGATCCGGATGCCCACAAGCCCTACAGGTTTTGTCCTGGGAGGCTGTTGGCCTGTGGGCTCTTCCCTGGCCCTATTCCTTCCCATATCCCCAACGACAAGTAGTGTTCACAACTGGAAGGGTGAGCTGGGTCTAGAGACTTCTCAAGACTGTGGTCAGCTGGTAGGCAATATGGACAGTAGGCAAAATGACACCTGCAGACATTTCTTATATCCTTTCTTGAGAACATGGTGACTCTGGATCACTGTGTTGACCTATAGGCATGGACTCCCATATGATACCTTAGGACTACCACAATGAGCCAAGGCTGAAAGCCATGCCAAGAAATATTTCATCTGTCCACCTTAAATGACAGTGCCATGATGGGTGACAGGCAAGGTATAATGGACACTACATAGTAAGTTGTCACTGTTGCTTGTGTTCACCAAGAAGCTGGCTGTGGGAACAGGATGGTCCTGCATTTTTCTTCCGATCCATATTTGTCTCACAGTGTCCTCCAAGGCCTCCAAGGCCTCCAAGCAGGGAGGAAAGCAGAAAAAAACAGGCCAAGAGCGAGAACACCAGCCCCGAGAAGCTTAACCACCTCTCAAGTCTTGCAATATTTTGTCTTATGGCACAATGATGGGATGATGGCAACAGGAAGTCAGAAGTTCAGCCGGGGAGGATCATCCAGAAAACAAAGCTCAATTCAAGACCTTCAATTGACTGCCTCAACTTCCCCACTTCGTTTCTCCTGCACGTTTGTATGCCCCTGATTTGATGGTGTTATCGCTATATTTTGCTATTATTTTCTTTGGAAGCCTCCTCTGAGGGGGACAGACACTCTGTTCTGCCCAGGATGTTCTCTATTGGGCACTCCATCTGGCTGACTTAAAGGGGCTTCCCAAATCAATTAATGTTGACTGTTTTGAGCACCCAAGTCAATGACGTTTTGCTGTAATCTATATCTGCCTTTTGCTAGTTATTTTTTACTTGGCCTGCTATGTACTTAATAAACTCAATGATTCAAAATGGGAAGTATGCCTATGGCAGATTAGTCTCTGGATCTACAGAACTCAGGGCTGGCCAGCTGAGGTATCAGAGAAAGGAAGGGCCAGGCACCAGTGGACATGACTCCATCCCATGGCACCACACAATACCAGTCTCTCTTGACTGTCTCCCTAGACAGGAATGTCCCAGCCTAACTCTTAGGAATCTCCCACTTCCTTACTGAGAGATGCCCACTCCAAGTGGCATGGGGTGCCCTGGCCAAATCCTGAAAAGAAAGGGTACCCTGCTTCAGGAGGTCATTGAGGCCCAGTCAGGCCTGCTGAAACCTAAGCATAATGGTCCAGAAAGGTCTCAGGCTCAGTGGATGGGGCAGGTGCCTAGGCCTGTTCCCATCTCAGGGATCCAGCCCTACTCAGGATGCTGAGGTCGGTGGAGCTTTGACCCTTGGTTTGTGTCCACTTATAGCTAGAATAGCTGGATACATCTGGGATGCTGGGCTAGCAGGAGGTATGTCAGGAACTGTCTTCAAGTGCTAGTAGGAAATGTGGAACAGAAAGGATCCTGTAGAGGTCCCCCTCCCCTGACACCCAATTCTCCCAGGTCCTGGTGTCTTTTGCCCTCCTCTCCAGATGCTGAGGTCCAGCTTGGGTAGCAGAGAAGACCCAGGCCTGGTCTTGCCTGTGCATTCTTTTTTTTTTATGATAATGTCGTTTAATCTGCCAAATATACAAGTTGAATTTGAGGAGCATGTCTTGTCTGGGTGGTGCACAGTAGCCAGAGGTTTCTTGAAATGATCAATGGGTAGGGTTAAAAATGGCCACTAGCCCTGACCCAGTGGATGGGAAGGGCGCAGAACAGGTCAGAGGTGAGGCCTCATTGGACGGAACTGGCCAGGCACAAACCTTGGACCCTTAGGGGCACAGGCTTCCCAACAGCCCCACTGAGTGAGCACCCAGACAGCAGTCTGGGCTGGTTGTCATCAACTCCCACAGCAGCTGCCTGCTGGCACTACCCCCCACCCCCAATGTGCAATCTACTGGACAAATGGAATCTCTACCCCACTTACCAGGCACCCCCCCCCAACCAGGGTTCCAAATTCTAAAAACAGCAGAAGCATTCAAATGGCTATGTATGAAATGCTGTCCTGCAATCTTTCTGTCTCAAAGATAGCAGCTGCCCCTCCCCCAGCCCCCCCCTCAACCCCTGAATGATTTCTGTGCCAAGATGAAGAGGCCATAGGGGCTCCTGGCCATGAGGGGCTGCTGCAGAGGCGCCAGGGCACAGGGTGGGTGAGACACGGCAGAGGTCCTGGCGGCACGGCCCAGTTCCCTGGCATCTCCCACAGGCCAGTTAACTTATTCAGGGAGAGTGACTGCATTCGTTTTTCCTGACAAAGTTGCGTCATCTTTTGCTTTCCTCTCCTCTTCTTTCTTTCTTGCTGCTTCCGGATGATTGCCAGCCGGGCAAGATCAGCCTTGGCCTGCTCTGTCTTCCCAGCCAAGTGCATCTTCATGTAGCGCTCTTTTGCTTTCTGCTTCTCGATTTCTTCTTGTTCCCTCCTTGAAAGCTCCTTTGGCCCATCCAGATCCAGTTGTGTGACCTTCTTCGTTGTTTGTGCCACCCGGTTGGGATTCTCAATGTCAATGAGCCCTTCCACACCTTTTTGCTTTTGCTGGTAGTCATCATCTTCATCTTCACTCTCATCTGAGTCTAGAGACTTCTCCTTTTTGGGGTCACCTGAAGCCCCATCTCCACCTTCTTCTTGTTCATCTTCTTCATTGGCCTTCTGCTTCTCAGGCTGTAGCTGGGCATCAATCTCCTCTGGGCTTGTATACTGCCTCACCCGGCCTTTGTGGCCTCCCTTTTTACCTCCTTTAGGCATCGGGGCTCCGGCGGCTGCTTGCCTGTGCATTCTTAGGCCTGTTGCCTGATCACTAAAGTAGCAGGGTGTATGGCTGGTGTTCACAGGAGCCTGCTGAACCTGCTGAACCCCAGTGCTGGACACAGTGGCTACTCTGCATTGTTCTGAGGTGAGAGGTCCAGACTGGCTGCCTCTATAGAAAGCCTGAATTCTGTTCATCTCACATGCACAATGGGGTGCAAAGAGCCCCATTTTGGGCCTCCACAACCAGGCAGACCCAGAGAGCCCATTGCCTCTTGACAGCCTTACAGTGTGAACACAGCTGGTGCTTCAAAACTGCTAGGGAGCTTGGGCCAGAGGCTCCCAGGTAACTCAGAAGGGCAGAAGGGTTGGCACCCAGCCTGGTGCAGACATCTGGCCTCTTGCTGTTGAGATGAAGGGTTATGTGGGAAGAGTAGTCATGATTTGGGGGGTGGTGACTTGAGGGTTAGAGGGTGCCTGTTCCTCTAGACTCTGCCTTTGAAGGCTTTGGACAGGGACTCTCAGACAACAGCACTCTCACTCAGCCCTGAGCCAGTGTCTCAGATCCACAGCATGTGCTGCCATGTGCAGATGGGCGTAGGAAAGGTTCCTCCGTACATGGCTCCTAGAAAATGCCAACCACCAGGACAAAGAGACAGAAGAGTCATGACCAGGCCTGTTTCCAGGTGGCCCGTTTGGAGGGGCAGAACTGGGCTCACGGGGAGGCAATGTCACCATGGGCTGATACAAACACGGCAGAGCAAGAGAAAAGGAAGGCCCTAGCTCTCAGAAGGCGACAAAGAGTCTTTGATAAACTCTAGATATGTGGGGACCCAAGTTCTTAAGGCAACACAAGGCTAAGTAAGAGCCTGCACCCCCGGGGATGTGCCTGCACCCCAAACCCACCCCCACTCCTCCCAGCTCATTTATTTTAAGATGACCAGAGTTGGGAGGGGATGTGATAGTTAAGATTCGATTTTCTGCACAGTGATAAAAGCCTGCAGGACACCACCAATCCTGGCAGAGTGATAAGCACACCCTGTGAAAAGGCCCAAGATGGAAAATCAATGGCACTCTGGCCACTGCCCTGAGCAATTAGAGATTAGAGTTAGAGGGAATTTATGGCAGCAGCCTGGACCGCCAGCTGTGCAGAACTAGAGTTAATCAGGAACACGCTGGCTCCACTCCATGTGATAAAACTAAGAAAAATATACAGGAGCTGGAGGGGCAGCTCAGAATTAAGAGCTCTTGCTGCTCTTTCAGACTTTGGTTCTCAGAACCCATGTTTGGTAGCTCACAGCCACCTGTAACTCCAGCTCCAGGGGATCTGGCATCTCTGGCCTCCGTGGCACCTGCACTCATATCCATTTACCCACATACATACACATATTCCAACACACCATCAAAAATAATAAAAAATCAATCTTATAAAAAGAAAAGCTCAGGTGTGGTGGAGCACACCTTTAATCCCAACACTGGTAAGGCAGAGGCAGAGGGATCTCTGTGAGCGAGGCCAGCAGAGCTACCTAGTGAGACCCTGTCTTTAAAAACGAAGAAAGAGAGAGAGGGAGAGAAAGGAAGAAAGGAAGGAAGGGAGGGAGAGAGGGAAGGGAGGGAGGGAAAAAGGAAGGGAGGTAGGGAGGGAGAGAGGGAGGAAGGAAGGAGCCAGACACTGGTGATGCACGCCTTTAATCCTAGCACTCAGGAGGCAGAGGCAGGCAGATCTCTGTGAGTTCAAGACTAGCCTGGTGTACAAAGTGAGCTCCAGGACAGCCAGAGCTACACAGAGAAATCCTGTCTTGAAAAACAACAACAACAACAACAACAACACACACACACACACACACAAGAAAGGGAGAGAGGGAGGGTAAAATATTGAGGTGTGCAGACATCCTGGTGATACTTCTACCCTCCTTCTGAGAAAGGTTTGTCTTGTATTTGATTTCCAGCTGAGTGGGTTCCCATCAAAACCAAATCCGGAGTCATTAGCTGAAACTCACACAATGTGACATGTTCTATTTAGTGGCAAGCGGTGAATAGCATTTAACATGCAGCTTGGGGAGCCACCACCTCCATTCAGCTGCTCAAGGAATGTGTGTTTATGGGTGGCCACCTAGTCTCCCCAGCCCTAGTAATGGGACTCTACTCTTGTCCTGGACTCTGCCCCACCTGGACATGTTGAGCAAGTGAAATCACAGTCTGTGCTCAGTGGGCCTCCCTTCTCCACATCCCCCCTCTTCTCCCTCCCTTCCTTCTTTCCCTTTGAGACAGGGTCTCTTTCTATATCTGAAATTGGTCTCAAAAATGTGATTCTTGAGGTTAGAGATGAGTAGATGGTTAAGAGGGCTGTTGTTCTCACATAGAACCCGAGTTCTGCTCCCAAAGCCTATGTCAGAGGCCTATAGTTTTAGATCCAGTTCTGAGCCCTCTTCCTGCATTCACAGGCATGTGTGTGCATGCACACACGCACACAGACAGAGAGAGACTCACAGAGAGAAATAACAAAGATACATTTTAAAGTTTCAGCCCTTCTGCCTCAGCCTCCCATGTGTTGGGATTACAGCTTAGTTGCCATATCATATTTCTGAGCTTTGTCTTCATTGTCACAGGAATCAGAATTTCTTTTCTTTTTATGGCTGAGTAATAGTCTACCAAATGGGTAGAGCTCACCTGATCATCCGATGATGTATCTCGCTGCTATTGTGGACAATACTATTGCAAATATGTTGAAAATCCATTTTAAGCTCTGTAAAAATAGTATTGATGAGAAGGAATGAACAGACTTGAAGATTTTGGAATATATATGTATATATACATACACACACACACACACACACACACACACACACACACACATATATATATATATATATGGAGAGAGAGAGTCTCTTATGCGACCCAGACTGACCTTAAACACACAATAGCTGAGTCAAGCCTTGAGTTCCTGGCTCCTGATCCTCCTGCTGCCATCACCCAAGTGCTGGGATTATAGGTTTATGCAGCCACATGTGTTATCTACATTATCAGGCCCAAATGGTGACATGACCCATATGTCTGCCAAGCATGAAGCATACCCCAGATGCAAAAGGACGCTATTCAGGGTGTGCTGACACCTGTCAGGGCATAGAGATGAACCTTGGGGAACATTATGCTAGTGTGATAACCCAGTGATGGGACAAATATTAAACAATTGCACATAAACATGGTTCTTGGTGAAGTGTGATCCACTGACAGCAAGCACATGATGCCACTGGGGGAGCATAGCTGGGTGGGCAGGAGGAGTACCCCAACTTGATCCAGGAAACCTAGTGCCAACTACTCAGGGCTGAGTTAGGAGTGAGGACACAGACTCTGTGAGGTAATAGGCCTGGCCACTGGCTCCTTCCCAAAAGCTTCAGGTCTCGGTGGGGAGGAGAATCAGTGGCCAGATGGACAGGTATCCTCTCCTGTGATCAAAGGGAAGGGCCAGGTATTTCCAACTTGCCTGCCAAGTCTCAACCTTCCCACTGGCCTGGACTCACTCGGGACAGTGATTGACCCAACAACAGCTTTCAGCTGTGCCGACTATAGAGAGCCCAGGGAACCAGAACGGAGGGAGGGTGGAGGCCACTGTCCCTGGCTGTTCCTGCACGGGCCTCTCCCTTGTATTCTCTTCTGGATCGGATGCTGCTGCTCCTGCCCTCCATCTTGGCTTATCCAAGCTCCCATTGTTTCCAGGTGAAGGCACTAAGTGTCTCTCCTCTTGCCACTCCCACGGAGATGCCCTGTTTCCCATGACAGCGAGGATCCCAGGAAACATGGAAGGCGGGCCCTGAAGGAGCAGGAGAGACTAAATGGACATCCCCAGCCCTGCTCTCTCTTGCTGTCTAAAGTCTCCCCTACTGAGGAGGAAGCAGTGGCATCCTGCCATCTTTACTCACACCTGAAAGTGGCGGTTTGTGGGAACAATGTTCCTTGCCATCAGAATCTGCACTGAGATCCCTGACATTACTCCTGCAGATGGGGTGGGGGCCGAGAGGAGCTGCTGCAACATGGCTCTACTAAGGGAACCGCTTCATCGTCACCCCCATTTCCAGGCTGCACCTCACCCTGCCAGGCAAACAGACATCTCCTGTCCCCCTCCCCATCCTCAGCCCTGCCCCATAGGCCGGATTTCCTGGGCAAGGTCACTCAGTCGCTGGAACCCAGTGCCCAATAAAACCCACTGATGCGGACAGAGCCATAAAGTAGATCAGCAGACCGTCACAGTGGCCCCAGGATGTTTGCTTTGGGTTACCCCTGCAATTCTCCATGACTGCAGTGGAGGACATCCCAGTGCTCACAGTGTCCAGGGCCTATGGCTTTTCTGGACACCCACCAGGCCTTCAATACAGGTGCGTTTAGAGTGTCCAGGGTCTTGTCTCCTCTCCCCAACTATGTTGGTCAATTTTGGACCTCCCAGAATAGTTCACATGTTTTTCAGCCCTTCCATGCTCCTTAGTCAGAAACCGGCCTGGGGTCACTGCCCCAGCTCTTGCCAGGGATGTCGTGTTAGCCTCTCAGCACCTTGGGAGCCCCTGCATCTCACTCACACATCTTGCTCAGGCCACCTCCTGCCCCATTCCTGGTGGCCTAGCACCTGTACACCAGTCACACTCTGGCTTCCCTCCTCTAGTGTCATCTCAGCTCATCCTTACTTGCTGGTGACCAGTGATGAGACTCTTAAGGAAGAGTTGGGGCTGTACCTACTCCTCTTTCCTGCTGCAACCTGTCCCTGACACCCTACCTATTCGGACAGGAGGGTGCATTTGCCTGTGCTCCTTGGCCTCTGAGACTTCACACACGTGGTTCTCTCTGTTAGAACACTCTTCTAGCCTAGCTTAGGGAAGCATAGAACTGACTGAGGCCTGCCCATGGGGTCAGTATGGCCAGAACCACCAGGGAAGATTGGAAAGGGGCATTGTGGACCAGTAGTTTGGGTCTGGGAGCAGGGATGGTATGCACTGACCATCAAGTGGTCAGTGGAATGGGTAAAGGTCACAAGACTGCAACCCTGTTGGGATGGGACCCTGGACTGGGGTACAAAGGGAATGGACTCCCTGGTGCTGGGGCCTGTATGCTGCTGCCTGCCATATGGGGCTTCAGGTTGGCAGGGTAGGGAACAGTGTGATCAGAGGTATAGGGGAAAGTTCTAGGGCCAAGGATAATCTCCCTCCACCTATTTCTATGTTCAACTCCATGGCACATGCCGGTGCCATGCTCCCTGCAAGAGGGTGCTGGCTGCCTGTCACGTCTGTACTTCTGAGAACACTTTTGTTTGGTCAAGAACCCTCTTCGTCAAAATTGTTAGCAGAGACCTAATCCCTCTGCTTACCCTCCTGAGCCCTTTGATATGGCTGCCCTTTGTAGCACAATCCCAGGAGGACCAATGGTGGGTAGAGGCTGAGGGGTAAAGTGGCCTCTGTTTCCTCTGGGAACACTCCTCTT
The DNA here is from genome assembly GCF_943737965.1 of Phodopus roborovskii. Lineage (NCBI taxonomy): Eukaryota > Metazoa > Chordata > Mammalia > Rodentia > Cricetidae > Phodopus > Phodopus roborovskii. Next base: position 48,310,021 of record NW_026126407.1, on the reverse strand, counting down.
TGGGATGCTGACATTGGTGGGTGGGGTGGGTTTTGTCACCAGATCCTGAGAACGGAGTCCAGAATCTCCAGAGAGAAGTGTCCCCTACTGTCCTTATCTGAGGCCAGGAGCTGATGACACTGCATCTATGGGGTTCTCTGATCTGACTGGCTTCACTTGGCTCCACCGACAATATTTGCTTTGGGAAAAAATCAAACACTTTATTTTCTAATTTATTTGGGGACAGATTGTCAGACACAAATACCCTCATTATGAGAGATGAGCCTCCAGGCTTGGCATCTGTCTAGGGAGGGGTCACATTTGGGACCCTGCAGCTTCCCACAGCCTTCCTCTGCCCAGGCCTGCTGGCCTGGCATCTGAACCCTCCTAGGGAGCCAGGCATCACCAGGCAGGGCTGTCCAGAGCAGGGGAATAATGGGATTAACTTCCTGCTTCAGAAAGGCCCAAGGGCGCCCTGGGGACCCCAGCAAACCATGGACAGGCGGCTCTTTGAGCACACCCTGGGTCTGGAGTAGAGAAGCTGCTAGAGGCTGAGGAGGGATCACAGGTTCCTCGGGGACTTGGCCCTCTCTGGCTCTGACATTTGCACTCTCTTCACATGGTAGGTCTTTCCAGGCTGTGCTGTTTGCACTGGGAGCAGTTCCTGCCTGCAACCTGCTCACCTTGCCCACTCTCCAAGAACAGAGTCCTAGTCTTAAGGAGAAGGAGGGCTATTAAGTCCCCTGTGTGTCCTCAGTCTCTGGACATCAGGGACACCCCTGTAGAGTCTTTCCCCAGGGCCACCCTTACTGGGCCACTCTGAATAGACTGGGTCCTGGTGAGTCTATTCCTCTTCCCACTTTCCACTACCCTGCACACCCATTCCACTGTGGAGGCCGAGACCTCACTTTCCTTGTGCTGGAGAAAGACGGGGAAAGGCCAGAGTAGGGCCCCAGGGTTTTATCTCTGTCCCAGGGCCAGTCCAGCTGCTTCAACTGTTTCCTCAAAGTACATGCAGCTGCAAGATGGCAGAGGCCTAGGAGCTCTGTGAGCAGAGGCCGGGGTCAAGCACACATGGGTACTTTTCAATTGGCTTCCATGCTGACCAGAACACGGAGGCAGCAGTAGCTGAGGGCCCAGCACAGCTTCAGGGTGGGCAGTCACCAGCACAAACCAACAGTTTACACGAGCATCTCCTGGCTTCCTCCTGGGAAATTGCTTCTTGGCCTGAGAGGCTGGCTCTCTTCACACTGCCACCAAGAGGAGTTCAACTTGCAGACCTGGGGACAAGAGCATCTCAGCACACTCACATCCCAGAAGACAACATCAGGAGCTACTGGGGCACTTAAAGCCTGCTGGTTTGCATGAGTCCATTGGCCTCACAGCTGCGTGTGGGCAGTGTGGCCTGTGGCCGGCCACTCTTGTCTGGACGTGGCTCTATGGCATCTGCATCCTCCATACCATATCCTCTGCGTAGGCACAGAACCTTCCGGAAGCTCTGGCGGAAGTTATCAGAGAGAAAGCCATAGAGCAGGGGATTGGCACAGCTGTTGGCATAAGACAGGACCACCACAAAGAAGTAGAGGCCAACAGAGACAGGTTCCTCAGGCAGCGTGAAGGCCAGGTTGACAATGTTGACAATGAAGAAAGGCAGCCAGCAGCCCACGAACACCAGCACTACCACCACCACCATGCGAGTCACCTTGCGCTCTGAGCGCCGCCGCCGAGAGGAGCCTACACGCACACCTGCAGCCTTCACCTTCACCACAATGAGCAGGTAGCACAAACAGATGACCAGCAGGGGCCCAAAGAAGCCCAGCACAGATGTGTAGGTGATAAAGGCTGCGCCCCACAGTTCCACAGGCTCTGGCCAGCTTAGGTTGCAGGTGCCCCAGCCCTCCTGGACATCTGCGAAGACCAAGAGTGGCAGAGACATGAGCAGTGAAAAGACCCAGACAGCGGCACTGGCCAGCTTGGCTACCCGTGGCCGACGCCACCGGGCTGAGCGGAGAGGGTGGACCACAGCCAGGTAGCGGTCAACACTCATGACCATCAGGCAGAAGATACTGGTGAACTGGTTGATGCCATCCAGCGTCATGACCAGGCGGCACAGGAAGGGGCCAAAGGGCCAGTAGGAGACGGCGTTCTGCGTAGCCAGGAAGGGAAGCCCTAACATAAGCAATACGTCAGCCACAGCCAGGTTCAGGATGTACACATTAGTAACTGTCTTCATCTTGGCATGCCGCAGCACCACGTAGATGACCAGTGTATTTCCACCCAGTCCTACCGTGCACACCAGCAAGTACAGCACAGGCACTAGTACTGCCCGGGCTCCCATCGATGATACTGGGCTCACCAGCGACCAGTTATGGTTACTACTGGAAGCAGCTGAGCTATTCCAGCTGGGTGTGGAAGGTGGAAAGAGGGGCTCCATGCTGCCAGCTTCAGGCCAGGTGCCAGCCCACGTGGGTCTCTGCAAGAGACGAGGGTGTCATGAGTGGGCACATTCAGGCATTCCTTCCTCCAGCCATCCCTCTCGTCTGCCCGACGGTGGTGGGTAAACACCATTAGTCATGTTCAACTTGGTCGGGAATTGCATTAAGCAAATTGTTTGGAAAACAAGCTGGAGAGAGAGAAGCCACTGTGGGGACAAGAGGATGGGTGGCTCAGTGACCCAAGAGGGCTGTTACCTGTCAATACTGATACTACAGTGGCTGCCCTATGACCTGCAACCTATGACTGCCCCCCACACCCCGAGTTGACCTACTGTCCAGTACCCTCTCTCAAAACCTCTGGGAGCCCTGGAGGGCAGCATTTCAGGAAAGTGACATAAGATCAGTGGGTATCACCTCCCAGGGGTCCCCAAATTATGAGAAGGACAGGGAGGCTGAGATACTATGGCTGCAGTAACCCAGTCATACCTAACACATGGGGCACCCTAGGCCTGCTCTGCCGATAAACTGAAGGTTGGACTCTCTCCAGGGTGGGGCTTTCCTCCCACAGGAGATCCTAGGGAATTCTGTCCCCAGTAGACAGTTTCCACCCCCAGCAGAGCCTGAGTCTCCCTACAGCAGCAGTGACTCCAGAGGTCCTTCTACTATACAATGGCTGGCCACTGCTCACCCCTGAGGACACCTGGCTGAGGGTACAGCCTGCTGAGGGCAAAGGTCTGCCCCTTGCTCAGCAATGGCAGATATCTTTAAGCCGGGGCTTAGTACACAGTGTAGGTCTGGAAGGTGCCTAGTGCAGGGAGGGCAAACATATGGACCAGACATAACAGCCATCAGGAACACATCAGGCTGTGGGCATAGCATAGGAGGGGGCATACAGCCCACCACATGGCAGAGCCAGGAGAACTAAAGCCTGGGAAGCAGAGTGAGGGAGGACACAGGGCCAGTGCATGGGCTTTGTGGAGAAAGTAGAGGCAGTGTGGGAGGACAGTGTCTGACAGATGAGTGGCAGGTGCAAACTCTTACTTGCTTTGTGTTTCTTTGTGTTTGGAGTCTTTCATAAAAGTGAAAATGCCCACGAGGAAATAAACACCTCTGTTACTGGGGAAGAAGGAGGTAGGCAGGACTGGTGTCTATGGTTGGGCAACCAGCAAGGAACTGAAGTACCTGGAGGACACAGGTCAGCGACGGGCCACGCAGGGGCAGGAGCCCTCAACCTGAGCCAAGCTATTCACTAGCTATGCCACCCCCAGAAACCTGGGCCTGCTTGGGTGATCTGAACCATAGCAGGCATGGGCCACTCCTGAGCACAGCTGAAAGGCAAGTGCAATCTGAAGAACAAGGAAGGGCAGGCTGGAGTGTGGGGATCCAGGAGCGAACAGCAGCAGCAACAACAAGAAAACGAAATGTTCCTCCCCACAAGCCAATGCACTGAAGGCCAAGCTCTCAAGGATGCTAAGGGATATGACCTGGAGCACCAAGGAGATGGGGATCAGCAGTGGGTTCACCTGGAAAAGTTGAAATAAAATAAGACGATTTAACTAGTATACCCAGAACATGTTTTAGTAAGTGTTAAGATCTTTGAGCAACGTATGGATGAAATATTTATAAGGAGAAGGAGTAAATAGAGCAGGTCCCCCTACTTTGAAGTCACAGAACTTGGCCATGAAAAAAAATCAGTCATTTAGTGCCGGGAGAGGCATCACGTCTGTTACAAGCATAGGCTATTCTTGCAGAGACCCAGATTTAATTCCTGTATGTATGTTGGGCAGCTCACAACTGCCTGCAACTCCAGCTCCAGGGGAATCTAATGTCTGCCCTCTATGAACATCTGCACTTACATGCACACAACCACACATAGACAGGCATAATTTAAAATGATTTTTAAAAATGAAGAATGCGGTCATCTAGATGAACAACTTAAAAACACAACCTAGATAATGTTGAGAACTGGTGAGATAGAAGACACTGAGGGGTGCTGAGAAGATGCGTACATGAAAGCAACAGGAAGGCCAAGCAGGGGCCACAAGAACAAGGGGGAAGGATTAGGCTTCAGCTCTCAGAGAGGATGCTACATGCCACCTCCTGGATAATCATGTCTCCAGTTGGATTAAGTCACCACTGAACTGAAGAGAATCCTGAAGAGTTTCGGTGGGACACATCGTGGACACACCATAAACAATGCCAATGATGACACTATTCCATCAGCAAAGATAAGGCAAGAGGTACATGACAAACCTTATTTAATAAAAAAGGCCAATGGTAGGGCTGGGGATGATGCATGATTACCTGGGTTCAATTGCTAGCAATGTATAAACCAGGTGAGCTAGCACAGGCTTGTGATTCTAGCACTTGAAAGAGGTTCAGGCAGATGATTAGAAGTTCAAGATCATTCCTGATTAGATACTAAGTTTACACCAGCCTGTGATGCATAAGATCTGGTATTAAGAAAGGAGAAAGGCTGAAGAGATGGCTCAATGGTTAAGAGCACTGGTTGCTCTTCCAGAGGATCCAGGTTCAATTCCCAGCACTCACATGACAGCTCACAGCTGTCTGTAACTCCAGTCCCAGGCTATCCGAGGCCCTCTTTTGGTCTCTGCCCTCACAGCACTGCATGCATGTGGTATGTGGACATATAAAGGCATAATACCCATACCACATAAATAACTTTAAAAGACAGTGCTAGGTACAAGATGGCTATGGCTGAGTACATGATGCAGTTCCTCTGTTGGCACTGAGTCCTTAGTCTGGATGGGTGCTCCCTGGATTGGGGACAAGAATGGCTTTAGCTAGGGCCCATATTACACATGGCTTCATCAGAAAACCAGGGGAACAGCCTTTTCTCAGACATCTGGACAGGGGCTTCCTTGGAGGCCAGTAGGTGAAACTGCTGCTTACAGCCAGCTCACAGGGGCTGGCTCACAGAGGCTGATTTCAGGAAGTATCTATATGATACTTTTAAAGACGTGCTCACAGGTGCCATGGACCCCTGTAGAGACATATCCCCAAAAGGACCATGGTCCAGTCAGTGAAATGTCGTTTCACATGGCCAATATGCATAGACCTGTTACAGAGGCCCATGGGTTACCTCTCCCTAAAGACTAAACAAGGGACCTGAAAAGTACTGGATGAAGGTGATGGACCAACCCCTGAAGATGAATTGTCCACCGTTTGGGGAAAAGGCTGAAGGCTCACAGCCTCCCTAATGGACTCTGTCTTTGCATAGCAGTTCTTGAACTCATTCTGACCTTAAGTCTAGCTCTCATTTTCTCTGGGCTCCTGAGATTTCTCTCTGGTCTATCCCTCCTCACTGCTGTCCAGAGCCCAGGAGAGGCTTAGCAGGCCACCAGCCCTTGCCATCTAAGCAAACACTCCAACTCCTAATCAGTCTCAGAGCTAAAAAGAACAAAATAGGCCCTAGAGCTGTGCCTGCCTCTTAGAATACAATTCTGCAAGAGCCACTTTTAAAAGAGCAGTCTTCTTATTCACAAGAATTACATGTTCACGGGAAAATTGCCCCTTGGGTCATTTTAGCTGTGGGAGGGAGAATCGAAGGAGGGGCTTTCACACCCAGAGTCCAACTAAAGACCTGCTTAGACAACCCCCCCCCCCAGTGCCATCTTCTCCAGCAGGGCCCGGTTACTTGCCCATGATCTTGAGGACCTTGGTGCTTCCTTGAGCCCAGGCTTCAGATGTAAGCAAGTCCATACACATGGAGAATTGTGGAAGAGATGAAATGACTGGACACTGCCTCATCTGGAGATACAAGTGTCAAGTCCTCCATGCTGTATGCTTCTGGCCCCCTCCTGCCTTGCTGAGGGTGGGACTGGAGTCACACGCCCCCATCTCACCCCCACCCACAGTCATTAGTGACACCTTTCCTGCTGCCTTTCCCCCAAAACATTCCACCTCTGAACACTTCTGGAGGCGGCTTGCATCAGGGCCCGGGGTAAAGTGAAGTAGGGAGGCTGGGAGGCTAGGATCGCCCAATCCTGAGAAGGAGCTCAGATGGGTCTCTCTTCCCTGAAGGAGATTAATTTCAAGCCCATTTCCTCAGAAATCTGGTCCTTTACTTTACAGGGAACCCAATGCCAGCTTACGGTCGGTCATTGGTACCACTGGAAGCTCCTGTGCATCCCACCTGACCCTGTAACGTATCTGTTGCTCAGCAACAGTTCCCATGTCTGACTTTGGGCACTAGGGCTCTGGCCCTCATCATCCTAACTCACACAAACACAACAGGTGGCAGGGAGAGGAGGGTCCCTACACACCAAGGAAAGTTCCAGGAGGTTCTCGATCTCACGGAGGGGTGGATCGCTGGGGGACCGGTGGACTCCAGGACACAAATGCCCCTCCCTGGCCACGTGGGGACTCGGTTCCCAGCGGGGAGGGGTGTACCCAGACTCTCGCTCTGCGCAAACAATCACGGGAACCCCAGATCAGGTAGGGCGTCTATGCGTGTGTCAGGCCGCAGCCCCTTGGCTGGCCCCACCATGCCAGCCACCAGCAGACCTGAATGAGCAAGCCCCAGCTTCTCTCCGACTGTCCCCCACCCACGGCATCAAGATGCAGACCTCCTAGCTTGCCTGATGCCCGCTCTGCCCCCTCCCACCTTCCCTCCCATCCCGTGGCTCCTGGGGCCTCGGGTGTTTGTCCAGTCCGCAACCCTCCCTGTGGCGCGCGCCACGGAGAGATCGGACCCGAGGGTGCACGAGCAGAGAGAGACATCTGGGTCCCTTGTGGCTTCTGACCTGACCCAGGAACTCCGGGTCACCGAGGCCGGCGGGTCGCGCGCGCGAGAAAAGGCAAAGAGGGACGCAGCTCCGAGCTTGGTGAGAAGACGCCAGTGGGACTGGGGCAGAGGCAGGTGCCCCCCGCAGATGCCCAGGGGAGCTTGGGGATCCTGTGCGTTGCAGGCAGGATACGAATGGCGGGACCCCAGGCCCGGGTTGGGAGGAAGCGACAGACCTGTACGGGACAGGGTGCCCACGCCGGAGACAGCGGGCACGGCGGCAGCACTTCGCGACGGGGCAGCGCCCTCGGGCTCCAAGAGCAGAACGCTCAAGCAATTGCAGTAGGAGGTCGGCGCCCGCCCTCAGGCTGGAAGGGAGAGGGTGGAATGGATGGAGGGGGCGGGGCGGGGCGAGGCAGGGCGGGGCGAGTGCCTCGGGTTGGGTGGGAAGGCAGGGTAAGGAGGGGCGAGCTCCCGTGGGCAGGGCGAGAAAGGGGGGTTCCGGGAGGAGTGGAGGGTCTGGGCAGTAGAGTCGGGTTGTCTGGGTGGGACTCTTGTCTAGGCAACTTCATCTGTCTAGCTCCCTGTATGTCCCAAGTCACACATGTCTATCGTCTTCGAAACATTTTCGCAGCCTTAGTACGGTAGACCACGCCCCTATCCCATCCTCTTTCGGCATCTACTTTGTACTGTGACTGAAAGCTGAAGGTTGAAAGGAGTCCCTCTCATGCCGGGAGAGTCTGAGAAGAGTCCTCCTGAGAAGTCTGGTGGCCTAAACCGATGTCTGAGGTGAGGTCCAAAGAACGAAGAGAGGGGAGGCAGTGGGAATGAATCCTCAAGGCAGAGTGCGAGCTCCTGGGTTTCTCTGAACTGGAAGGAATGGGCGGAGGCTCTATGCTTCCCACCAGGCACTCCCTAGGCCTTGGGGCGCTGCTCATGTAAGAGTGCTAAATTCAAGAGTCCAGGGCCTCACTTGGGCACAGAGGATCAGGACCTGGCCAAAGGATGTGAGGGTCAGCCACACACTGCTTGTCCCTCAGCTGATCAGGTAGGCCGTGCTTGGACTTTCCCAGTTTTTCTGTGGTTCCACATTTTCTCTGTGGACTCGGATTAAGTTTGTAATGGAGAGGACCGAACCTCATAGCAGTTGCCCATGCTCTGCCCCTCATAGCACTCCTTCCCAGGCAGACTTGGACTCCATGTATAGAACAATTTCAACCTTTCCCCTAGTCTTGGGCTCTGTTCCATAAGTGGCTGTTCAGATCCTGCCATAAAGACACCTCCACTGTTCTGCAGACTCAGGGTACTTCTCTCTGGCTGGGGAGGGAGGCTGCTAGCCCACTGCCTCCAGCATCTGACAGGATGCTTGATGCTCTATAGAGCACATCAAGGCAGACGGAGCCATCTTGAATACCCCGGGGCTGGGGTCCAGGGAATGTCCATAGCCCTCAGGCTGGGTAAGTAATCCCGGCTCTTATCTACAGACCTTCAGAACCCTCTCTGCGCTTAGGTAGAAGACCATTTCTGAGTGTTCCCACCGAGGCAGACACACCTGAGAACAAAATAGCACCTATCCCACCAGGTCAGTGTGTAGTAGAGAGGTACTAAACAATAACACCAACAACTCAATACAGAAAATTCTAGGGTCTGGAGAGGTGGCTCAGTAGTGAAGAACACTGGCTGCAGGGCCGAGATTCAGTTCCCAGCACCCACATGTTAGTTTGAAATGATCTGTAACTCCAGCTTCAGGGAATTTGATGTCCTCTTCTGACCTCTGTGGGCCCACATGTAGTGCCCAGACATACACTCAGGTACAACACCCACACACATACATAAAATAATAAAAAGTAAGACATTTTTAGATTGTGCTAAAGCCAAGCAGGAGGCTGGGGCCCACCTCTCCAAGTGCAATGTGGACACAGTGAGAAAGAGCCTTAGCCAGAAGTCAGCAGGCGAGACGAGGGCAGAGAGAAGCTGAGAGGCTGAGCAAGTGAGCCACACACGGTGGTGGTCCTGTCCTGCTGTAGCTCCTTGTTCTGTGCCACAATTCTGGCTCCACTCCATTCCAGCCATTGTCCCCACTCATGTTCCTCCTCCCACCTGTCACCTGTCACCATCCCTCTCATTCCCCCACACTGCTTAGTGTGACCATATCCAAGATTGGAAGATGCACAGAAAGCCAGGTCTCAAGAAGCTGCTTCCAGGTAGCACACCTGCTCGCTGCTCACCTGGCCTGGACTCCTCCAGCTGGGACACGGAAACAAGCAGTGAGCTTTGCTCCTGAGCCCATCTTTCCACCAACCAAGATCTCCAACAGGACACCGTTAAAGGTAACCTCCACCTGTCCACACTTCAAACTCTAGCAGCAGCAGCAGCAGCAGAGTGTACCCAGCAGGCAGGCAGGATCCATGTTCCTAGCTCGCTGAGCTCTGAGCTGGCAAAGACCAAGGCTACCCATATCTGAGGCTCCAGTACACACCCCCTCCTGACTTGCTTGGCCACACTGAGGTTGGTTCCCTCTCAGAGCATTTTCCTATTGTGGGACATGGGATGAGGGGTTATAGGAGCTCACTTCTGGCTGCCGTCTGAACCAGAGGTACTGCTGCTGGCTGAGCACAGGGTTGCCTTTGGCCTGTGGAGCGCAGGCTGGAATGGACCTCACTCTGAGAGTCTCATATGAGGACTAGCACTGTAGGTTACCCACTGAGGAGTGGGTGGTCAGGCCTTACTCCTAACCTTATAGAATTAAGGTTATCCCCTCACTCAGGCCTTGTGGCAGCAGGCTGGGAGAAACCACTGTTCCTTCTCTAGATCGGGCCATTTCCCACAGGGATCTGTCTGTCGTATTGGCCCAGAGGCAAGCTCTGCCCTGCCTTGATAGCCTAAGGTTCACAAAAGACAAGCAGATCTCTCTTCACCAGACACAGCCAGGTTGCTGTACATCTGTGGGCTGGCTGTCCATATGGGGACTTAATTCAAGGGCCTAAGCCAGGAGGCAAGGGGTGTCCAGAGGGACAGGTGAAAGGATGGGCCCTGGGACCACAGGGTGTCCCCTTAAAGAAATGTGGCATCAAGACATGGTCGGCATGTCTCAGGGATCTATCCTGAGAGTTTAGGTTTAAGTTCTGTTGTGGCTGTCATACACAAAGAACTTGGTACCTCTTGGTTTCCACTAGTCCCAGGGGCTGGTTTCCAGATCTTCTTGCTGGTTCTTCTCTGAGTGGTCTTTGTCCCTTTGGCTGCCCGGCCTTGGCTTCCTGAGTGGGTGCTAGTGACTTTCCATTCCACAGGCCAGGCCAAGCATGTGGAGCAGGTGGGCAGCAGGGGCCCCATGAGCAATACTGGAGGACAAATCAGCCTTTCTTGTCAATGGCAAGGACCCCAGCACACACCGCTTGGCTCTCTGCCATCAGTACCCAGTAATAGAGGGGAGATTGGGGGTCCTTAGGCACCATGAGAACTCCTTGTGCCCAGGAATGCCCTTGGACAGCCTCCTAAGTATGCAGTTGGAAAAACTGAGGGCTCAGGCAAGGAGCTGGGTTCCCAGTGAGCCACGTCTTCCCCTACTGAGACCATATGATAGGAACAAGCTGGTCAGGGGACTGCTTTGGACGGACTATCCTCAAGTTCTTGGTCACTGGGCAGCCCCGGAACTCCTGAGCCTCCAGGCTGCAGATATAAAGCAGTCTGGCTGACAGGACAGGTCTCAAAGACCCCTGCCACCCATGCCTCACATCTTGTGGAGAAACTTTTGTTCACCTTTCCAGGCTGGGTTCTGGGGGCTAGAGATCCTTTTGCACCTGCCAGCAGGGCTCTCAGTCTTTCCCCTCTGGAGACACTTGGTTTCCACTGGGCTTGTGTCATATGGCTCTCAGGAAAGTAGGTGTTCTGAGTACTGTCATCTATCCCCTCTGCTCCCCAGCATCCCCCCCCCCACTGCTGCGGCCACCACCATGACTACCACCACCTCCTTCACCTCCACCACCACGGCCACCACAAGCATCACCACCACCACTTTAAAGCCGTAGAGCAGAGCATTGTCATAGTCCCACTTCCCCAACAAGGCTCCAGGATTCCACTGTCAGGAGATGCTAATGACACTAAAAAGGACACAGGCCCTGTTCAGGAAGGGTGCTGGCGTTACCTACGCTTTCCTGGAGTCCATGGTAACAGATAGGTGGCCTGGTTGCTGGAAGCCTCCTTCTGCCTTCTTGGTGACCTTTGCTCTGGGCAGGAATACCTTATCTCAGGCCATGCTGCCAAGGACGATCAAATAAGGTGAGGCCCGCTTGGGGACACTGCAGAGAGGTCCAGCCAAGGGGGAGGATTAGCAGCTGCCTGTAGCCATGGCAACAGGACAGTGGCCTCATGGTCTCCCCAGAGATGGTCTCAAGCACCATTTGTGGGGACCTGTACCCCATATGAGACCCACACCTATGACACCTTGTCAGAGTGCTCAGTGGCTGCCAGGTACAAAGCCCTTTCCCTAAACCTCTGTCCTGGATGCCATGAGGGTATGTGGTTTTTAAGAGCAATGGAGGCTAACTGCAGCCAGACATCCTGTTTCTTTTGCTACTTCTGATGGGCAAGCCTCTACTCAGCTGTAACCTGTGCCTAACGCAGCCAACTTCTCTTTCAGGTGACCCCCTCAGTAGCATTAGTGGGCCTTCCTTTGGGAAGACCCCAGCAGCCCCACCCTGTGCTGGCTTCTCTGCTTTTGTCTAGGGGTCTGGTACACAGCAGTGGCCTAATAAACACTGGCCAGACCACTTCCTGGTCTCTGCTGATGGAGCCAGCAGAGTGGGGCCTGTGTAGGGGGACAAGTTCAGCTTCCTGTGGGGCCAGCACAGTGGGTTGCCACACACTCAGCCTCTGGGACATTGCCTGCTCATGGTCACATGGGTGCAGTGCTGGTCTATCTCAGAGGGCTGTGAGAATGTCTCAGTGAGAGACCGTCAGTGTGTGTCTGCAGATTCTAACTGGGGACTGGCCAAAATGGTGTCTGTGAAGGCCTATGAGTGAGGTCTAGACAGACAAGGTTCCTGGACGGTTCTGAGTCCTATTCCTGGGAACTCATAGCCAGGAAGGGACAGCTAATCCACTCCTGGCTGTGGCCACAGGCTCCAGTAGGTAACCCTTCCCTCTGTTAAAATGGGGTAAGCCACCAGGGTAGAATGGTTCTATCCCATCACACCTTTAAGAGGTACCACTCATACTCCTCCCAATCCCTTCCCACCGGTCCCTCTTGCCTCCCATTTGCCCAGTTTTGGGCTGAAGGACCATTAAAGGGGCCACTGGAGGGGAGAAGTCCTCACCAGGTGACACTGTTGGGACTCCTGAGCAGGGTGTGAGGCAATAGTGAGTCACTCCAGCCTCTCTGACAACTGCTGCCCAGGACAGGGCCTGGGTTAGTCCTGGTGGCCTGGCAGGCATCCAGACCTGCTTAGGATCATCTGTCTACCTATAGTCAGGAAATTGTCCATCCCGGCCCGGCTGTGGCAGCCCATTTCCGACCCAGACCACAAACTGCGTATCTATATATCACGCAGAGACCAGAGGTACACAGGGGCTAAGGAGCAACAGAGGATGTTCTGTTTCAAGTGTCTTGGTCAAACAGTGGCACAGGAAGGCCACCCCTCTCCCTCTTTATCCTGTCACCCAGGCAAAGGGACCCACTTTTCCCAAGATAGCCTTTTCTAGGACATCAGGGCCTTGGACCCCACTCCTGACAGATATATGGCTTGGTTCCTAGTTGAGCTGCCCTCTAAGAAGCCGGTTCCCTCTCTAGTGAAGAGAAATCAAGAGCCCTTGATGTAGGTCTATGGCCAAAGGAGCTAGCAGTAGCTACTCCAAGTGAGTGGCAGGGGCTGGCCCACATCTGCAAGCCCATGCTTCCTGAGACTCTGGTCTTCCTTTGGGGGTCTTGGAGGAGTGGCCAGCTGGGCCAGGTCCTCTATGGCTCTCAGCTTCTCAGGTAGAAGGAAGAGCTGTATCTGCTGGGACCGGGGAGATGTTCTTTGCTTCCTCTGTCTCTGACAGCAGAGCCCTTCAAAGCCTTACATTTCATGTTCAAGGCGCATTTAGATGTTGACTCATTCAAAGCTTGTTTAACTCACTAATTTATGAGTCCCAGACAGATCAAACCAGCATGTTTCCCTTGATTTGTTCACATCGATCAACTATAAAATCAATTTTTAAAGGTCCATTTCATTTACCGGATGCAAGCAGAACACCGTCCTTTCTAATACATTACAATTCATCAACTTATTTAATTTCATTTCAATCTGAAGATCTAATAGCATTGGGGACAGAAGTCCTCATCAGAGAACAAATCATTAGTAAGTCATGGATGCACAGAGCATAGTGCTGGCTTTTTGAGCTTCATGACCTACAGGGGCTGCAGTCCCTAGGAAATCAGAAGTGATAGCTTCAGTCAGATGCCCTGCCTGACCCATGCCAGGACCAGCTGCCCCTAAGTCTACACCTACCTAACCAGTTGTCTTTCTTGTAAGTTTTTTTCTGTTAAATTTTTTAGTTAGAATGCAAAATAATGGGTTTAATTGTCACATTTTATTTTATGTTTTTTCTTCTGCACACATGTCTATACATCACTTGTATGTCTGGTGCCCTCAGAGGCCAGAAGAGGGTGTCTGTCAGATTCCCTAGAATTTAAATTATAAACAGTTTTGAGCTGCTATGTGAGTGCTGGTAATTGAACCTAGGTTCTCTGGAAACACAGCCAGTGCTGTTAACCACGGAGCCAGTTTTCCAGCCCCTAATTGTCACATTTTCATGCACATATATCATTGTACTTTGCTCCTAATCGCCCCACCACTGGCTCCTTGTCCCTCTCCCTCACTCTCCTTCCCCCAAAGAGTCTTCTCTCTACTTTCTTTTTAAAGATTTATTTTATTTTTTAAATTATGTGTATGGGGGAGTGGAGGCTGTGTACATAGGTGCAGGTGCTGGAGGAGGCCAGAAGAGGGCACTGGATCCCCGGGAGCTGGAGTGACAGGAGGTTATGAGCCCGCTGACAGGGGAACTAGGGACTGAGCTCCTGTCCTCAGCAAGACCAGTACAAGCTCTTAACTGTGGAGTCATCTCTCTAGCCCCTCCCTTCTCCTTTATACTCTCTGTGTGTCTGTCTGTCTCTGTCTCCCTTTATCTCTGTCCCCCCAGGCACACACATACACACACTGAATCTTTGGCTTGTTTTACATAACATAATAATCTTCAGTTCCATCCACTCCCCCCTCCTCCCATCTGCTCCACGGAGAGGGTGAGGCCTCCCATACGAAGTTTACTAAGTCTGTCCCATCATCTAGTTGAGGCAGGACCAAAGCACCTCTCCATTCCCTCGCCCCAGTGTCTAGGCTAGGCATGGTATATGGTTATTTGCAGAAACTCCATTTCCTAACATGGTCATGCGTGCAGGCTTTAGGAGTTCAGACTTCAGCTTATCTTTGGGACTGGGATACAATTTAATCTACATATAGGCCTCAGAGTCCTGGAGAGCTCCATTCCCACCCTCCAGGTCTTGGTAGCCATTGGCCTACTCCATTCACCAGGTGTCCCTAGCTAGGCTTCTAAGTCCTACACATCCAATCCATGCCATGGCCCTATGATGAGGTGGGACAGATAGCTGCTTCCAGTAGAGACAGGTTCTGAGGAGGTACAATGTAAGCCCTGCCTGTGGGACTTCTGAGCTCCTTGGTTCAGGGATTCCCCAGGAGGAGCACTCCTTTGAGACTTTCTATTGTTCATCTGGTTCAAACCAAGCCTTGGATTTGAACATACCTGGTGGCTGTTCCTGCTTCCAGCCTACCCTGAGCTGTGTCCATGGGCAGCTGGGCAGTGTCCTCAGCTTGGGGAGCAGTTCATTTGCATATTATCTTGACAAGTGTCAAATTGGTGTCCGGGGGTGTTTAGAGCCACCACCTTGATTAATTCTATGTCCATTTAGCAGGATAATAGTGGTAGGCTCTTCCCTGGGGCCTAAAATCTATTTAGCCAAAGATTCTTGGTCCCAGTAATGATGCCCAGTGTGGATTTCATCTTGTGGACTGGGACTTGCATCCAGCCAGAAGTGTTTGGTTATTCCTTAACACCCATGCCACTGTTGCCCTAGTGGGCGTGTTGTAGTGTTGTACATGCCGGTGGTTGGTGTAGCTCACAGGGTTTGTCACTCACAGGGTCGGACTGGTGGTTACTTTTCTCCTCTGGTAGAGTGCACTGCCCCTTCCAGTGCTATGAAGACTGGCTGGTAGGGGTGGGACTTCCATACCGAAAGCAGTCGGTTTCTCCATGTTCTTTGACTCAAGGTGCAGTATCTTCAGCAACAGGATCTCACCATCAAGTGAGGGTAACTGAGAAGTGGCAATGGCCTATACTGTTTGGGGGAGTCTATGGGACCCCACTGTCCGACAGCTCCACAGGAGGTAACCAATTCCTCATCCTAGGCTTTTTATTGGCTCTCCCGACATTGCCCTCTTTTATAGAGTAACTCCATTTAATCTCTTCTTATGTGTGTATATGTGTATGTTATAGGGAGCTTCTACAGCAGTAGGTGTCCACATGATGTTTTAAAAAGTCTTTTAGTGTTAGTTGTTGCTCTGCACACTCCCTCTTCTATCCGGCCCTCCCATCCCTCACCTCATTTGACCCTTCCTGTTCAAGTATTCCCTTCCCTCCCCTCCGCTCCCCTTTGTAACACACATTCTACCTCCTCTGCCTTGAAAGTTACTTTCCTTCCCATGGCCCCTTACTACTTCCCTGACTTTTCTGAGGTTTTTTTGTTTGTTTGTTTTTCCAGACAGGGTTTCCTCTATGTAGCTTTTGGAGCCTGTCCTGGCACTCACTCTGTAGACAAGGTTGGCCTCAAACTCACAAAGATCTACGTGCCTCTGCCTCCCAAGTCCTGGGAATAAGGGTATCCAGCCCTCCAGCCTCCTTTTTTTTTTTTTTTTTCTTTTTTAACTTCTTAGCTATCTATGTCATATCCCTTTCCCCAAGGCTCAGGGATCATAGAGGAATATGGAGCTGGAATACTGTAAGAACTGCTTTCTGGATACAGCAGAACAGCAGCAATATGAACTCACAGGGTAGGTAGTGACAGCATGCACAAGACCTCATGAGCACAGCCAGGGGAAATCTCAGCATGGAGTGGAGGTGTGTGGAGCCCCCCCTCCTTGCTGAGGAGCTGTTGGCCTCTGTTAGATTCTAGGAGACTAGGAGAGGGAAGATGGGTTCTCTTTAAGGGTGTGACCCTTTGTAGGTCAACCTTACTCCAAGAGGTGACCAAGAACACTGGGCTGCATAAATTGAACTTGATGGAGGGGAGAGAGAGAGAGAGAGAGAGCGAGAGAGAAAGAACATGAAATTGGGTGGTGGGGTGGATCTGGGAGGAGTTGGGGGAATGAATAATGAATATGATCAAAATACACTGTATGGAATTCTCAAAGAATGAAATATTTTTAAAAGGGCTTCATTTGGGCTGGGGAGATGGCTCAGCAGGTAAAGGGGTTTACCACACAGGAGGTAGAAATGGAGGGCACTCAGAGCAAGCTGGCTGACTGGGATAACCAGCTGAATCAGCAAGCTTTAGCTTCAAGTGAGAGACCCTGCTTCAATGCAGAAGGCAGAAAATGACCGAGGACAATATCTGATGCTAACTTCTGGCCTCCACACACATGTGTATTCATGCCTGTGTGAATATGCATAAAAACACACACAAACACATGAAACAAAGAAAGAAAGAAAGAAAGAAAGAAAGAAAGAAAGAAAGAAAGAAAGGAAAAAAGAAAGGAAGGAAGGAGGGAGGAAAGGAAGGAAGATACCCTCTGCGACCACTGTGAAGGGGTGTGTCCTGGACCCAGATGCAGCATGGGCACTGTCCCTACACACACACACACACACACACACACACACACGCCTGCATGCGCGGGCACAAAGTTGACCATAACTCTCCAACACTTCCTGTTTCGGGTGGGGAGATCCTGGTCACCGAAGCTGGAAGTGGCCACCTAGGACATCAGGCTAGAGCTCCTCCGAAGCCACTACATGAGAGCAGGTGTTAATGAGGATCTTCATCTCCTGTTCCCCATGCAACATCAGCGGGGTTCTGCTTGTCAGAAGGCCTGGAGCCCAGCCAGCCTGGCCTGGGCAGTGAGCCCCGGCCACCAGCCAAAAGGGTGAGCCACAGCCAGGTGTGATCCATAAAGCCAGAAGCCAAGCCTTGATCTGTGAGGTCTGACCCCAATGTCTCAGGCCTGTCTGTGGCTTCAGGATCAAGTAACATTGATGAAGAAGAAAGGAGGGTTTGTGGCAAACCAGCCCCTGTAAGGGAGGGGTGACGTCTTATGTGACTGGATGTAGTAGGTGTGTCCCAAACCTTCAGTCACATAGCCCAGAGCATAGGGTTTGAAGTTCCCTTGGGAATGCTGGGGCCTGGGCCTGTACCTGGGTGTTCACTGCCTTTTGAGTCAGGGGCACTTATTCTCTGCTGGAAATTGTGTGAGGACATGCAGGTCCTAGTTTCAGAACATAGAAGCTAGCAGGATCCAGCATCATAAATGTGACACCCTATAGAAGTGCCCCCAGAACAGGGCTCCAGGAAAGTGGCCCCAATGAGCTCACAGAGTAGTGTCAGCTACAGTGATACTAGCAGAAGACTCACAGTGCAGTAAGATGGTTACAGAGATAATAGAAATGGAACGCAACACAGCCACATGCAAAAATCCAACAGATGAGAAAAACCAGCAAAGATCCAGCAAGTGAAACCTTCATGACAAGGTACATGGTAGTGTGATCTAAATAGCTTGTAGACATGGCCAGAGACTAAGGGTGTTGGGCAAAAGGTCATTTGGCAGATGGCACAGGACACAGCTGGAGAGAGACTGAGATTCCTGCTGGTGACATTTGCTAGCCAGGGCCTAGGGTGACAATTAGACAGAGAGAGGGTTGTGGTGTCTGATACCCTGGCTCCTGCTGCCAAACTCTCCTGCCCTGTGCAATGCAGAAAGCGGCTCCTGAGGCCCTCAGGGAGACACAGGCCCCAGTGGGGTCCCCCGAGGCAATGGAAAGGTGCGGCCAATTGTCCTTTCATAGGAGGAATAAGAAAGTGGGACTCTGTTGTGGGAGCCCATTCAGCCAATAGCCTTTGGGGTACCGGCCCATTAAGGCGTGGTCTCAGGTGCTATGTGTCAACTGATAAGGGGAAGATGTATACTGTCTCTCTTGGATGGTGGTCACAGAACTGATCGTAGCTTCCTGCACCCCAGGGCAGAAGACTGAGGTGGTTCTTCACCTTTATTGTGTGTTTCCCAAATAAGAATTTGAAGTCCTTTCTTCAGGCTTGCTTTCTGAACCCCCTTACTCATGCCTACAGGGCTCTAAAGGACTTCAGGCAGGCAGGGGTGAGGGGAGGACACACTTCCCCTTCTTAGGACTGAACCTTGATCGCTTCTAAAGCCAGCAGGTAAGGGGAACTGTCCAAAGGCCCTGTGACAGCCCTGTGCAGGGATTCCCCCACACCCATGTCAGGGTGACATTGTGATAACCATCTGAGAAAACAAATTATAACATCAGCGAGGACAACTTTGAGGCTTGGGAGAGGGAGGATATGAGCTCTTTATCAACCCTGTCTCCCAGTGTCTTAGCTCTGCTCACCTTTCCAGACCCCAACCCCCTGCTTTTTTTTTTTTTTTTTTGAGACACAGTCTCATGTAGTTCAGGATGGCCTTGAACTCACTGTGTAGTTAAGGATGGCCTTGACTTCTGCTCCTCCTGCTTCTACTTTGTGAACATGGAGGGTACAGGAATGTACCTCTACACCCAGTTTACTCAAATCCTCCTCCCTTTCTCTGGGATCCCCATCTGCTGTGGGTCCCAGGCTGGGTAACACTCTAGTCCCTGTGCCCCCAGCACCAAGCTCTCTTTGTAGACCTTGCCTGGGCAGCAAAGGAGATAGGATGGAAGAGAGGGCCTCAACAGGGACTACAGGACCCTCCTCAGCAAGCATTGTAGTCTTCATTTAAAGAAATGGGCTCATATTGGATGGTGCACAACCCCACTTCCACCTCACACAGCGGGGGGGCTTCCGACTGTCACCCTCAGCTGTATCAATCATCTGAAGACCAAGAGGGAGGAGCATGGCCAGCAATGAAGGATCAAGGCCCAGCCCCCAACTAGCCCATTGGAGTTCCCGTGCAGAGCCTCCACCAGCCAGCCTTTGGTGCCATCTTGTGGCTATAGTGGTCACTACATGCAGCTGCGTTAAGGACAGTTCAGGGCTTGTTGCTGGTCTGGACTGGTTGAGCCAAATTACTTCTATTCTGGGTCCTTCCTGAATTAGTTAAAGGACACCGGCTTCCAGGCCAGTGACTCATACCCATAGGCTAGGAAGTGGCTCTACAGCAGCTCGTACTGTGCAGTCTGTCTTCACAGCACCTCCCAACACTGCCCACCCCCCACCCTGCCCTGAGCCCTAGTAGCTAGCACACCATCATACTCCTTCAGAAGATCCCAGGAGCAACTGCCATGGGGCCTAGCCGGACCTCTTCAGTGTACCCCGAGAAGCGCCACAGCCCTCTCAGGCAAGCCTGCACTCTTGAGATCAGCATTTCAGCCTCAGCTCCTCTGCGCTCATGGAAGGAGGGGTGAAGCCAGTAGCTGTGAGGGCTCTGCTCTCTCCTTGGGAACCCACTCTAGTGGTACCTCCTCAGATTGGCCTGGGTGGGGAGAGGCTATCCCTTGTAGCTTTTCTGGGCTCAGCTTCACAGGCAGCCTGGGTTCCTGAGCCTGGGGAGTCTATTTCCATTCCTACATATCAGCCAGGCCCAGCAGTCTCCTTCCTCGGGGTCTCCCTGCTCCGACATCACTTTGCAAGGGCATAGCTCCACCTCAGCCCTAGCTCTCACTAGCCTTGCTATTGCTGGCATGGTGGGGAAACCTGGAAGGAGAAGAGGACCTGTCTAACTCATGATATAATGGTCATCCCCCAGAGAAAGCCTGGCCAAAGCCCAGCTGTGTGACAATACACCCTTGGCCTCTGTGAGGGCATCCTTAGGCTGCTCTGCTTATTTGCATAGAGCTGAGCCTGGGGTTTCAGACCTGCTTACAATGCATGCCTGGCTAGGCTTCTTCAGTGGCTTTCATAGCCTTACCAGCCCCATTTCAGGGGGGTCCTAGACCAGGCAGCCTTCTCTCCGCCCCTACCCTGCCTAAGCACCCCTAATCCTTCTATCCAGCAGCGGGATGTTCAGAGTCACCTCTAGCACCTCTATGCAACCCTCCCTCCTCCCCCCAGGCTGCTGCTTCCCATCTGCTTATTGTGATCTGCAAGAACAGACCAACATTGGCCAGTGGGGGGCACTCACACAGCTCATGAAAGCTCATGAAAGCTCATTGCACAGCATCATGGCAATTTTTCCACCAGTCCCCAAGATGAGGGCAGGATCCTCAGTATACTGCCTACTGCCTTACATTTACAGTTTTCCATGTCATGGTTGAATTCCCCACCTGCAGGCCTAGTCCCAGATCCCCAAGGAGGCCCTTGCCTTGCTGACCAGCTGCCACAGTGTTCATTTGGGAGTCTGAACCATGCCAGGCAGGGGACAGGGATCTGCCTCTCTGTGCTCTATCCTCTCTCCTCTGGCTCTGCTGCCCCCGGCAAGTGGCCAGAACAGCAAACCCAGCCCCCCCCCTCCAGCAGCTGGCTGGCCATCCTCCAGGAAGCCCATGGACTCTGCTAGTCATGCTGACCACACCTGCCACAGCAGATGGTTCAAAATCCCCCCAAATCCTGGCAAACCAGCCACTTGGTCCTTCAGTAGCCAGGCCAATGTGTCCTTGGCTCAAGAGTTGGATCTGTCCCTTGCTGAACCGGCTGTCAGGGACCATGGCCAGGTGGGCAAGCAGATAGCACCCAAGATCCTGGGATGCGAGGGGCTTCCTGCTCTAGCCCCATATGGGGCTGTAGACTAGGTCTGTTGGGGAGGGAGGGAACACTGCAATGGTACCAATTAGCACCTGAAAAGGCCTGGGTCATCTACTCCCAGCTTGTCGATTCCAGGTCCTTGGGTCCCTGTATGAAATGTGACTTGGGCATGCTTTCAGTGGCTGGTAAGACGGGGCTGTCTTAGTGGGAGCTACTTGGCTAGAACCCAACACCAGGACTGCTGAGTTTGCCATTACATGCCTCTGCTGCTGTTGGCCCTGCTTCTTGCTTTGCTAGACGCCAGGCTGTCAGAGCCAGAGGACAAGGAGGTGATACCCACTCCCCTCCCAGGGCCCCAGCAGGGTGAGACTCTAGCTTCATTTCCACACCTCAGAATGCAGGAGGCAAGACTGCATGGCAGTCCCTTTACCGTGTTGATACCCTTTCACTCAAAACATGTTCTGGGTGCTTCCTGTACTCTAGCGTACCTTCATCCGCGGAGTGGACCCTCCAAGGGATCCATGGTTAGTAGTGTGGTGCACATGAGGATAACCCTGAATTTTCACCCACCATGAAGTCTCTCCCTCACACACCTGCTGGGCAATAGGCATTGCTCAATTAGAACAACAGCAGCTGCCTTTGCACTCTGTCCAGAGGCTAGAGGAGGGGCTTCCCAAACAGGCTAGCGTGCCATGGCCTGAGCAGAGAGCTTCAGGGAATAGCTGGAGAGTCATCACATGGAAAGCAGCCTCAAAGGGCATCATAGGGCATCAGAGGTAGGAAGCCTGGTATGAGGAGGGTGGTCTGGGGGAGACTTTAGTCCCTCTGTTCCTTTCCTCCTCACCCCCTGCCCCCAGCATCTGCAGCCGCTGTAACCGATCCCCTGTGGGGGCTGCCTGGGCTCTGGGCTCTCCTGGCTCCCAAGCCTCCGGCCCAGCTGTTGCAGTGGAGGCCTTGTCTGTCCTCAGGGCCAACAGCTGCAGGCCCGGAAGAGTTCCCCCCCATCCCACCCCAGAGCAGGTGTGGCCCCCTACCCTAGCCCAGCCAGCCAAAGATGGATCCCAGGGGTGCAGAGCTCTGAGCCTCATCTACTCAGCTCTGGGGGTCCCGGGCCAGCATGGGCTTAGGGCTTCAGGCCTGAGGAGAGGTGTCTGTGGGCAGCATCAGCTGTGGCCACCAAGATGAGCTGCAGCAAATGGCCAGGGGCTTATGTGGCTGCAGAGTGTGGCTGGACACAAGAAGATGCTCTTTTGGGTTGCTTCCCTCATGTCTGATCCAACGGGGGCTCTGCTAATGCAACTCTCCCCATCAAGTCCTGATATCTTGAGGTCACTGTCCTCACTGGCCTGCTAGCCTGTGGCCCCTGTCTACACCACATATCCAGCTATGGCCGGGTAAAGACCATTCACACCATCTAACATTTGTCATCTGAAAGCTGCTATCACTACTCTCCTCCCCATGCTGTCCCTACCAACCCACCCTGCCCTTGGGATGGCTAGATCCTGTGTCCAACCTGGGCTGGCCTTGGCCCACAGAGTATGGCTCCCCACTTTCCTGGTCTAAGGCTCCAAACTGGGACCTATCCTGGGTCTCCCTGTCACCCCATGTCCAGCTACGAGCACTGGTAGCCTCCCCTGGCCTCTCTTTTTCTGGTCTCTTCTCCCTCTAATCCTTCACTTCTCCTTCGCTTGGTCTTCTGCTTCCCTTCTCTCCAGCTTCTGGTCTCTCTGTCTTTCCCTTGCTCCCTGAGCCTCTCCTGCCTGCCTGACACACTCAGCACCATGGCTGTCTCCTCTGACTCTGAGTCCGGGGCTGGGTAGAATTTGGTTATCTGGTTCTTGGCAGGCTCCACCATCTTTGCCTAGCACAACCCCTCTAAAGATGGAGACAGCTCCCTTGCTGGGACCAGAAGAACCTCAGCAGGGGTGGGAGGAGGATTATAATGGAGGCCTCTGTACAGAGAAGATGGGGGCCCTGGCATGTTTCTCTCCTACTGCTGGCACCTGCACTGGGATATAGTATCTCCCAAATTCAACCCTGCTTGGAGCCCTTACTTGGGAATGGGACTTTTGCAGGTGTAATAAGCTGATCAGATGGCTCCAGATCCAGTAATGAACTTCCCTGAGGACAACAGATGCAGAGACCGGGGCAGCATCGCCATAGGTCATAGACCAAGAGGCTGGGCCACTCCCCTACAGCCTGACAGAGAGACCTGTTGGGTGAGTGCCCTGTCAGAGCAGAGGCCCAGACAGGGTGTGTGAGTGCATGCTCCTGCATATGTATGTGTGTGTGTGTGTGTGTGCGCGCGCGCATGTGTGTTGCATTTCTCAAGCCAGAGCCTCAGAGGTCATACTGCCCAAAGAGATACGCTACAGGTTGTGAGTATGCAGAGCTTGATGAATGATGTCTATCTACCTCAGATGTGTTCGGGAATGTGGCTGGCTAAGAGTGAGAAAGAACCAGATAACCGAAGATTCTTCTACCCAGCCCCGGACTCAGTAATCAGGGCCAGAGAACAGAAACCTGGGACACCCAGAGGTGTTCAGGTGAGTTGCGCAGTGGCTCAGTCCCTAAGACCTTGGGAATCATTGGGTGTGACCTCCAAGGAAGAGGAAGAGCGAGGTGGCCCACACTTGTAAATATAGTACCTTGGGGACCGAGGCAGGAAGGTCAAGCGTTTCAGGACAGACAGTCTGAAAAAGAGAGGGAGACAGAGAGAAAAATTCAGAAAGGACAAGGAGGGTAAGAAGTCACCCAGCTCCCGCAGCTGGTCCTGTCTTGAACCACATGATGGAGGCCTGGACCAGACACAGTACTCAGGACACCATGGCCCTGCTCACCCAAAGCAGAGTCTCATATCTGTCACTGTCCCCTCCTTCCAGGCAGCTTCGGCTCCATATCATTCAGCACCGGCCATCCAGGGACAGATACACCTTGCTGAACTTCTCCTGACTGGGAGTAGTAGGGCTACTGGCAGGTCCATCTGGGTTGTTTCTTCCTCAGGCTCTTCCAACATCTGAGAGTATGATTTGGGCCTTGACTGGCTCTGGATTTCTCATCACTGGAGCCTTTGCTTCTGAGAGACACGCCGGGTGGATGTTTATTTTATCACTTCCCCAGGGCAGAAGTTTAATATCGCAACAGCAGGTTCGCAGCGGCTCCTGGGTCTTTGGTCCTTGGGGCTTCTCTTTTCCAGACTCTCTCATGTCTGTTCTGGGCTAGCCACGGATCATGTTTTCTCTTGAAATAAGTGGTTTTGCCATTAAGAACCTTCGTTTCAGCTCAATCGTTCTACCATCCCTCTGCACTGACCCCAGCTGCCTGTGGCAGCAGCTACATGGGACTCCATAGGCTCAGTGTGAGTCTCCCCACAAATGCCTTCTGGGGGCTTAGCAAAGGGTCTTAACACAAGCCAGGGCCATCCCAGAGAAAAGCCTGGGTCCTACATGGTCCATAGGCTCCACAAATGCCCAGAGGAAGAACCCACCTCTCAGGATGCCAGCTAAAACTCCCAAGAGGAATAAGCACAAATTTGGCACTAATTATTTATCAGACAGAATACAATTATCCCTGTGCTTGATAAAGTCCTTATCATAGGGGAAGGATGAGGTGCTGGTGGGGAGGGGGAGGCAGCTTCTTATACATCTCAGCCCCAACTAACCGGTTCACCACACCTTAATCTGACGTCCTTGCCTTACCCTCATGAGAAGGAACTGAAGCAAGGAAGCCAAGGCCTGGCCACAGGCATGCAGACGGCCCTTAGGACTTGTTGGCACTAAAAAAGGCCTACTGTTCACCCTCTGCACCACCTCCTGCATGCCCTCCGACCTGCCTGCCTCAACAGATGGAATCTGAGACCTCTGATGTGGACCTCATAGAACATGTCCTCTGAGCAAAAAAAAAAAAAAATGTCACCATCACCATCAGATCAGCTCTGCTTGGGTGTAGGAGACCATTGCAAGTGGCTCCATTAACTGTTAAGTTCCCTCCAAGCAACAGGAATGACAAAGGTCATCGCACCCTCACCTGAGGTCCCTGCCACTCCTCCATTGTGTGCAATTCTGCCCCTGGTTGAACACAGGGTCTTGGGAGGTGCTACAGTATATAGCTGGAGGTTAATCGGAAGTGCTTTATCTCCGAGCCATGGCAGAGCATCATCCATACTGGGTGAAAATGCCCCACTGTGGGGGCTTGGGGGTCTCCCTGCACTTTCTTAGGGTAGGCACCCCTCTATAAGCAAGCCCAGCAAACTCATCCTTTCCTCAGGGTCTTAGTGGGAATGTGGTGGGATCAAAGGATTTGTCAACCCCCCCTTTGGAGGGGGTTGACATTGTTTATGTCTCCCCATGGAAGGAATTCTCACAATCTCAGGCAGCCTACCCCTCTGAGCTGGGCAGGATAGGGACACAGCCCAGAGTGAAATGGGCCCCCAACATATGGGCTGTGGTGTAAGGCTTCGGGCCACAAAGGTGTCCCACCCCCAGCACCCTGGGATCAGTATGATAGGCACAGAGCCGTGAGGTCCTCAGTCCATGGGTCCAACACTCTGGGGTAGGACGCAAGTACTGGTTCATTTCCATACCCACCTTCCAGCCACTAGAGGACATCTTAGCCCCTGCCCCACCCGCTGCCCGTGGCTCCTCTGTCTGATCCTGAGATGGCCTAGGCTCAGTCCCGTCAGGTCCACTGGACTTGCCCGGGCGAAAGCATCCTGCTTGTCTTGTGCTCTCTGTCTGCCAGCCTAGCTCCAGCTCTGCTTGTTCATGGAAGCTGGGTTTTCCCCACTCCACCCTCCCCATGAGGGCTCCCTAAATCAATGAGCACAAAGTGACCCTACTGCCAAGTCTTAGTCACCCCAGACACTGTGGCAATCCATGAGGACACATGACATCTCACCTCAGTCTTACCCCGCTCCCAAGGCAGCCCAGTCTCTCTACCCCGGGGATCCCCAGAGCTGACAGAGGCTCTGAGAGGCTGGGTAGGACAGGCAGGAGCTGGAAGTCTAGAGCACCACGCATCCCATTGAGGTCATGCAGCCCTTGTCTGTATCTTTTCCTTCTCTTCCAAAGTGTGGGTTTTGACCAGCACAGAGGGCTGTCTGGTGCCTTAGCCAATTGACTGCCACTGCTGCAGCCTGTCTCAGACACTCTGACAACACCAAACACTACAGCACCTTGGTCAAGGGCAACTGTCCAGGAGGAAGATTGGGCTGTGGCTACTGCCAGGGATGGGCTCCCACCTCTTCAGGTCCTTGTGCTGCTGGTGATGGCAGCGCTGACCCTGTGCACTGCTTGGTTTTGTCCACTTGACACAAGCCTAGACCTACCTAGGGATTGGGGTTCTTATTGAGAAAAGGCATATACAAGATTGGCCTGTAGACAAATCCGTAGATCATTTTCTTAATTAATAATTGATGTGGAAAGGCCCAGCACACTGGGGACAGCACCACCCCTGGACAGGTAGTTCTGGACGGTTTAAGAAATCAGGTTGAACAAGCCATGGGGAGCAAACTCGTTAGCAGCCTTCTTCTGGTCTCTCCTTAGTTCCTGCCTTGAATTCATGTTCCAACTTCCCTCAGTGGTGAAGTGTGACCTGAGAATTGTAAGCTGAGAGAAATCCTTTCTTCTCCAAGTTGCTTTTAGTCATGGTGTTTTATCACAGCAATAGAAACCCCGACTAAGACTCCCTGTGTCCAGGAAACAGTGAGGAATCAGAAAGTGAAGTGCAAAGTTTTCTTTCTCCTCCAGCCAGGGCATACCCCCTCACTCTGGAGACACATGACCTTCCTGCCCCCTGGGGAAGTGTCACACCTTAGCCCAGCTCCTGGTCACAGCCCATGCCTTAAACTACCACTGCAACCACCTAGTGTGGCATGGCAGCTGATGCCTGCAACCATTACTGGTCCCCGCCAACTAGTGTCCCCCTCCCCCACACATGTGAGCACAGCTGTGGCCCCTGGATCCAGAGGAAATCCTCAGCTTTGCACAAGCCCAGGGGACCCCTGAGCTTGCAGCCAGCAGCAGCCGGGTTGGAGCATGCCTGTGGGGAAACAGTTTTTCCCTCCAGGGCAGGACTGGGCTGAGGCAGTTTCTGAGGTGGGGGTAGAGGAGGAGGGACCTCTGCTAGCAATCCAGCCCATCTTAGGTCAGAGATCTGCTCTATACAACCAAGGAGGTATGAGTCCAGGCTTACTACCCCAGATAAGGGACCTACTGCCCTCCACAGAGCCGGGAGGGTCTGGGCTGTACCTCTTGCCAGGACATGCCCTGAGGCTAGGACATTCCTCTCTATGTGGCTGTGAATATCTTTACTGCAGCTCCCAGCTTTCCTCTTGCTAGGAAACAACTCAAGATAAACTCTGGGAATTCTCACCAGGCTTGGGCCCTGGAGCCCCTCTCAGTGAATTCAAAGCCCTAGTCAGGACTGGCCAGAAGATCTGTGGATCCCAGGGCTAGTGGCCATAGGCAGCCTGAGGCTGACAAGCACAGAGCCCTGCCCTGCAGGCTGGCGGAGCAAGGCTCTTCCGAAGCCTTGTCAGTCCAGTCTGCCTCTTGTCACCTTCCATAGGTCCTGTGGGCAAAGGGCTGCTTGGGTGAGCTCACAATGGGGCTGGGAAATCCTGCCATGGCTGCTGGGTTAGGGTGAGTGGGGATGCCCTCAAGTCCAGCTTCAGTTACTGAAGCTAGGTTTTTCAAGAGAAGGAAGGTGGTGAGGTTACTCAGCTGTCCCTGAGCACTTACTTCCCTGCTCAGGGTCTAATTCAAACCCTGAAGTCTTCCAAAGCAAACAACAGAAACAGTAGCTTCCTTCAGTAAAAGGCATGGGGTTATGAAAGGAGGGAATGGCTTTAGGCTTGGCTGGATGATCCAGGTTCTGAGTTCTCCTCCATCCCGCTAATCAGCTCAGCTTCTCTGGGCCTGTTCTCCCCAGAATTCAACATTCTAAAGTCACTGACTTGTCCCTCTTTTGTCCAGTTCATGGATAGCTCTGGTTGACCTGTGGAGTCATAGCCACATCCCAGGGGTGGGGAGAGAAGGACACTGTGATAACGTTTCCTCACACACCATAGAGCCCAGTTCTTTCCCTCTTGCAACATGTTTGGTTTAAGCACCCAAGAGTCAGATGTTAGGAGGCAGCATCTGGCTGTTGACTGCCTACCCAACAGGCTTGTGGTGTCTATCCAGTAGGATAACTGGGTTTTTGTTTGTTTGTTTTTGTTTCTGACGTTTTGTTTGGGACCTTTATAGCCCCTGACATGGGAAGCTTGAACTCTATTGAGGCTTCCAGACCTCCTCGTGGCCACATTTGGACACTGCTAGCCCTCAGAGCAGTACTTTGCAGGACCCCCGACAGGATGAATCTTCAACATTGCTTGGGTGGCTTCATTGTTACTTGCTTCCTGCCAAGTTCTGAGAAGGCAGAATTTTAGGTCAAGGTGAAGCTAGGGTGGGTGACCCAGCCCTCACTCAGTTCCTGGCTGCTGGAGACCCCTGGCAGTCAGCCCACAGTGCAGTACTCTCATCCTCAGGCAGGCAGACCACCAGGAGACAGGAGTAGGGACCAATAGAGTGCTAGGAAGAGGCAGGAACACTGTGGCCCAGGATGGGTGGGGCCAGCCTAGCTGGATCCATGCTGCCCATCCAGGGCAGCCACCCCACACAACAGGGCTCTGAGCTTGGGGTGGGCTGCCCATTACTCACAAGGGCTTCATTGTGTGGCTGCGGCTGTGGGCAGCAGGTGGCTGCCCAGTCCCACACGGGGAGGCCCTGCCGCCAGCCGCGCGAGCGGAGGAGGGCACCATGGGCCCAGCAGGGTGGGGGCACGGGTAAGCTGGGCCAGGTCAGGGCACAGCACACAGCCAGGCCTGCAGAGTGAAGATGTCTGTTTTTCTGCCTCATCTCCTGCTCTACTGTGTTGTGAAGCAGCCCAAGGTCACACCCTAGCTGTACCCAGGTTGTGGGCACCAGAGAAGTGAGTCTGAGGAATGGGAGGTCAGTCTTGGTGGAGGGGGTTAGGCAGCTTCCTGGAGCTGGTGAAACATTTCAGGTCAGTGCGTGCTAGTTAAGGCAGGAGATAGGGTACCCGAGTTAACACCCCTTCCCGCTGGGCGACCTACACCTCTCTGTGCCTCTGTAGTCTTATCTGGAACAAGGGGACAGAACAGAATGTCCTTGTGGCAGGGAGATGACAGGAGCCAGCCCCTAGACAAATGAAGCTGCTCCCTTTCTTTTTAATAGTAGGTGCCAACTTGGCTGAAAAGTCTTCTCACACTGTCTACTTCCTGCCCTCACTGGCCACCCAGCCCCCTCTAAGTGCCCTCTCCCCAGTAGCTCTGCCCCCACAGCCCATCTTCCAGCAGTTGACTAAGATGAGCTTGTAGAAGGGCTATTCTGCTTGGAGCAGATAGCCTGTGGGTCAGCCTGCCACTCCACTGAAGGTGAAGACCCCAGTCCGGCTCCCCTGGGCTGCCCCGCCCTGGGCAGGAACATATGTGTAATGGCAATTCTCCTCACCCTAAGTATAGGTGGGACAACTGAAGATAGATTACCAGGCCTGGACCACTAGATAGTTAGGCCTCTGACAACAGATGCTTGGCTGTTTCATAGCTGCCCTTAGGTGCTGGGATCAATCACCCTTGTTACTCACTAGGAGGTGAGCACCCCTCAAGCAGGCCAAAGACTGGGCAATTTTGTAGCCTTGGGGCCTAGCTTCATTGTCTCTCAGACAAGGGGTCTAGGTCACTGGCCATTTACACATGGGATGACCCAGGATGATCACAAACCCTTGGCTCCATACAAGACTTGAGTCCAAATGCAACTTGTCCTGACTTGGTGCTCCCTGGGACTAGAGATGGGCATGGATGTTAATGCTTGTTGGCAGCCCAGGACTGTCCAAAACACAAAACAACAGGATAGGAGGAAGAGTCCTAGGTCCTCGGAGGCCCCACGGCAGGTGGCTAGTGTCCACAGGCAGCGTCCCCCAGCCCCAGGGGGGCTCCATACAATGGCCTTGCAGGCTGAGCAGAGCCCAGCTGGCTGGTTTAGCAGCCAAGAAAACTGGAGCTCAGAACCCATTGATGCCTGGGGCCTGTATACATCTAGTCCTGGACCAGGCTGTCTGCCGCTGAGACCCAGACCATCCTTTCTGAGGCTTCTCCTGTATGGCTCCTTTGATGCCACTGGGGCAGTCTCTTCACAGTGTTCCTGCCCATGGGACTTGAGACACTGTGAACCCAGCGGCTCTGGAAGCCAAAGCCACTGGGTGCTTTCCCTCCCTGGCACCATGGACAGTCCTTCCCACAACCCTCTGCCTGACTCTGTCTGTCTTTGGGCCTGAGCCCAACCTGGGAGGCCACTGTGGGCCTGGTAGCTCTGGAAGGCGGTTCTATCTGCAATTCCAGCCTGCTGGAGTATCAGGAAGGCCATTCCAGGTGATGAGCCTGAGCCCCAGACAGTATCCCAGAGGACAGGAAGACTTAGCTCATTTGCTGAAAGGATTTGGGCTCTTGTGTCCACAAGAGCTCCCTTCTTCATACCCAGTTCAGGGGATTCCCTACTCCTCAGGGAGGTTGGTACATGCCCTGGCACAATGCCCCAACCACTGCAGCTCATCTCCTGCCTCCTCCCTCAAGAAGTTTACCTGTTCTCTTTCAGATCCCTGTCCCCAGTAATGGTAAGAGCAAACGAAATGACGGAATCCTGGCAAGCCCAGTGCTGCCTACCTCTGTTCTTCAGGGTGAGAGGAAGGTTCCTGACCCTGGGTCTCTGATACTGTTCTGTATGAGTATCTCTATTTTGAGAATGTTTAGGACCAGTGTGTCTGCAGCTCTGGTCTTGGATCTGTCAGGCAGCCAGCAGATAGGATAAACCCAACCCCCACACAATGAATATCACCCAGGAGACCCCAGGGTTCTGCCTCTGGCAAGTGAGTGTGGCTCAATGGGGTATCCCAACTCCCCTCCTAGGCGCCTGGCAGGCAGGCCAGGGGTACATGGGGTGGAGGAGGAAAGGAGGATTCTGAGCCTTGGAGCCAGAGGATCCCAAGGGAGGAATGGGGCTGGGCTGGGGCTCCACACCACAGTCGCCTGGCGTCTGTCATGAGGGACGTGCTAGTATAACATGGCACCAATCAATTCTCCCCCAATTTCTTCCTGGGCCAATCTGGAGCCGGATCAGAGGAGGAATTCCACAGCCGGCTGAGCGGAGCCAGGCTTAATGCTGAGCGAGCCACCTCCCCCACAGCGCTCCCCCTGCAGCCCCCATGGCTGTGCCCAAATCACAGCCAGAGCCCAATTACCAGCCTCCAACAGGCCCCGGGGGTCCATGGAAGGGCAGCTGCTGGGCTCAAACACCTCTACCCAGCCAGGGCCCAGCCAAGTGGCTGGAGTCTGACTGTCCTTCTACCCTGGTTAGGTAGGATCTGGACCCATGGACACCCCACTATCCCTGAAGGCTGAGTTGATTCCATCTCCCTTCCTGACCACGGAAGCTGAACCACAGTTGTGTCTGTCCCATATCTGTCCATAATGACTATCTATCCAACCTGTGATCCTTCGTGTGTGTGATTTGGTAAACTGAGTCACGAGACATCTTGCCTTAAAAACTAAGAATGTCCCTGAGAGCCTGATGGTCTCACAGTGACCAGCCCAGGTTTCTTCTATGAGGCGTAGGTCTGGTTTTGCAGGCAGGTCAAGAGAGATATGCCAGGAGGGCAGCACAGAAAACCACACAGTCACATGGATGAAAACTCAGTAGGGGACCTGGGGCTGGCCAGCAAAGGCTGAGATAGCTGGCTAGAGAGGGGGATGGCAGCTGCTGAGAGTCTCATGGGGAGGCAGAGGCTGCAGCATGGCTGACCTATATGTGAAGACAGAACCCTGGCCTTTGGCTCAGGCCAGTTCCTACTGTGGGCTTGGATGAATGTCCACCAC
The DNA here is from genome assembly GCF_943737965.1 of Phodopus roborovskii. Lineage (NCBI taxonomy): Eukaryota > Metazoa > Chordata > Mammalia > Rodentia > Cricetidae > Phodopus > Phodopus roborovskii. The sequence continues at coordinate 48,277,994 of NW_026126407.1, read as the reverse complement.
ACTGAATTGTATGGAAGGTTCATGCTGCCCTCAACGTTTCTGCTTTGGGACCTAGCTACCTCCCACACTCCCACTCCGCCACCACTTCCCTTGTTGCAGTTGACAACGTCCATGGGACAGTGTTTCTATCACAGATCTTTTCATTTCCTCTATCTTGAATTGCTCCACACTGAACCTTTGAATGCTCTAAGATGTGTCTCTAACCTAGACAAAAATGCTGTCCCTTCCACTAAGCTATCCCTGAGCAACACCCTGTCATTTCTTCCATGACATGTGCCCCTTCCAGAAATGACCTGGCGTGTGCACTTGCTTCCATCTGCACCTGACTTCTAGGTACAAAGAGTAAGTGCCACTCATCACTGGCCCCATAACCCAGTCCAGTGCCGGACACCCAGAAGGCATTGTATACATACTTGCTGGGTGAATCAGTGGACAAACGGTCGTCAAAATCCTCAGCTAAAACTGAAAATAGAGAAACAACCCTTGAGTTACATGATCCCCCAACATCTGGTACAGGATTCTTTTCAGCGAATTAACCAGCTGTTTTGGAGTCACGCATAACCAGGCTGATTATATTCATTTCTGTAGGTTGACTGGAGTTGGTGGAAGAGAACAGAGTCTGGTAGGAGACCATGTGTGCAGGGAGGGTGGGAGGAGGAGCCATTGGTGGACAGTGGACAGTGGATGAACTGTAGGACTAGCAAAGAATAGAATGGAGAGGTGATTAGATCCCTATCTTACACTGCCACCAAAAAGAAAAAAAAAAAAAAAGATTCCAGGTAAATGAAGGGTTTGTTTTGTTTTGTTTTGTTTTGTTTTGTTTTACCCAGACTGTAGAAACGTAACTGCAAAGAAAATGAAACATGATATGCTAATAAAATTGTGCTGGGGAAAAATTTTCTAAACGTGATGCCAATACCAGAAATTATAAAGGGAAATGTCTACCTAGTTCATAAATAGATTAAATTTCTCAGAGTGCTAGGCTGCAACATGGTCAAGAATGGTAAGCCCAATTCAGAAAGGAGGGACCCTTCCCTTGGAAGTAGTTTGGGGTGGTAGTCCTTGGAGGTTGTCACCTGTTTAATGACAAGGGACTGGATATCTTTTGGGGGTGTCAGGGATGAAATCCATGATCTTGTACGTGATAGCCAAATACTCTACTACTGAGCTATTGCTACAGGTTTTTTTTTTAAAACAACTTTCTACTTTGAGACCGAGTTTATTAAGTTGTGCAGGCTGGCCTTGAATCTTCCATGCTCTTGCTTCATCCTCCTAAGTAGTTAGGATGACAGACCTGTGCCTCCAGGCCCAGATGGGATGTCTTACTGTCTCTGTTTTCCAGGGTTGTGGGAAATCCAGGGCTGACAGCAGAACATGGTTTGTGGTTTTAGAGTCCTAGGTTTTGGGCGTCTTAAACGCATGCACATGAAGAACAGAGAATATACAAGGATGTGAAAATTCACACTGAAGCAGGAGCTGATCCTGTAGTATCCATTCAGTGATCTCTGAACCCTTCAACGTGCCTAGCTATGTTTCTCAAGCCCTCCTCAGTGTGCAGCACCTTGTGGCAATGTGCAGATATGAGCACCTTCCCATAAGAGCTCCTGAGACCTCCTCCAGCCCTTGGGGAGCCTGATTTTGCAGGCCTTGGCAACTGGACCTTAGCAACAGCAACCCCTATTTCCATTGCTGCTGAAGATAGACTGGACATGCTGGCTTTTTGAATAACCGTGTTCAATGGTCTCAGGTCCCTCACATTATTTTGGACTTCTTGGACATGTTTATCTCTCATAGAGATTGCCTCAAGCCTTGTCTCTTTCCATGCCTTAAGTAGAGAAGCTAGGAAGACTTGAAAACATATGTCTGCACAGAATCAGGTGTGCCATGGGAAGGGTGGTCAACAAAAATTAAACAGAGAAATATTGGACCTAACAGATGTTATGAATTAAATGCATCTAACAGATATCTACAGAACATTTCACCCAAACACAAAAGAATATACCTCCTCAGCACCTCACAGAACAGTCTCCAAAACTGGCTTTGGGACAGTGGCCCTGGACAGAAACCCTTTTTGCCTGTATGTAAATGTTGGGTCATCTCTGGCTGTCATGGTAAACATCTGGGTGTCTCCAGTGGTTTCCAGCTGTCCTGAAATCTCTGGAGTAGAAGTTTTGATGTGCCACCAGCACTTGTCTGACTCAAGGTCAACAAAAAATCTAGATTCAGCTGCCCCAAAGTTGAAGGTCACCAGGAGATAGGAGCCTAGAAAGATGTGCCCAGATGGGTTTCCCTCAGCCACTTTGTACTGATTGCTCCCGAATCTGGGCATGTGGGCCCAGGCCAGGCCCTCCTGTGACCCACCATTGCAGCAACTCAGGTGCTGTCCATGCCTCTGGCTGAGGCTCTTTGCAGTCACAGGCCGGTAACTGGCAATTACCAAAGAAAACCCACAAACCACTACATAATTGTCCCAAATCCCCAAAGCGGAGACCACATCAGCCGCTCTGGAGGAGGAGGGCCACACTGAGGCTGGCTCCAGGCAGATCCCATCTCTCAGCCACAGGATCTTAGTGCACCCCCCACGAGGATTCCTGGGGTGGGGAATCACCCCTCCCATCAATGCCAGTGTTCCTGTTTGTCATTCCTGGCTCCCTCCAGTTGGGGCAACTCTGGGATTCCATCTTCAGGAAGCTGGCTCTGGGCTCTGTTCCCCAGCCCGGGAGGGCATGTCTCTCGGAAGTCATGGCTGGAGCCTGAGGTTGGCTCGAGTGAGGGAAGAGAAAGCCTTTCTAATTACAAGGCTGGGCCTAGGAAATGGGGGGATTACACGCTTGCGGAGCTGGCAAATGCGGTACACCAAAGCAATATGAAGTGAGTTAGGCCACAGGGAGACCTTCCCTTTATAGTGCTTCTCACTGCTGTGGTCGCTGTGGGGGACTAACTTCCCCTGGGAGGGTTGTCAGGCTCTAGAGACAGATGCTAGTGACAGAAGCAGAGTAGAAATGACACTGGGTGCGGGTGTGTGTGTGTGTGTGTGTGTGTGTAGGAGGCTGGACTGTGCCCCATGGGAACCCTGAACCTCTGCAAACCTGGGAAGGCTCTATCTCTATGTGTTGCCAGCAGTTTATCACTGTGACAAGACAGCTCACAAAATGCTTATGGAAAGGTTTACTTACCTATGGAGGAGAGAGAGGGAGAGAGAGCAGAGGTCACCCAGATTGAGATGGGGGTCTCTCATTAGTCTGGAACTCTCTGAGTAGGCTAAGCTGGCTGACTGATGAGCCCCAGCGAATGACAGGGTAAACTGACTTCTCCTCCACATGTACACTTGCCCGCACATACACACATGAAAATTAAGGCCCTCATCACTCCCTGTAAGCCTCATCACTGCTTCACTGAGAAGCCAAGCCTTTCATACACAGGCCTTTGGGGAACGTCACAGGTTGACACTGTGGCAGGCAGTGAATACGGGTCTTCTTACAGGAGGTACTTAAGAAATACATCTATTGTGACCCCCAAGCTCTGCAGAGTCACATAGGTGCCAAACCTAGACCTATCCTCAGCTCACAGTGCTTCCTGACTCTGGGTTTAGCCTTAAGGGGTTAATGATAAGTGGGTGGGTGGGCTGGGGAGGTCCTTGACCTCTCAGGCTTCCTTCTGCCCTCTAGTGCACACTCAGGCTGCACTGCAAGGCTTTCCATTGTCCACTGCAGCCCACACTAGGGGCAGGGATGGCAGGCCACTCACTGCCCAGACACACATGGCTGAAGGCAGGGCAGGGAGAGTCCCTGACCTGGCTCACTCATGTCCAGGGCTTGGCGACTGACAGGGTGCTTCCATGATGGGCTCTGGAAGGGAGCTGACTAATTCCAATGGCTTCTGTCTGTGGTGGTAAAATAAGTTGAGACCCATTTTCTCCTAACATGGATCTACAAGGAAATAAGAAGCCTGAAGGGCAGTGTATCTGGAATTGATGAAGGCCCGGAGTCAGCCTTCACCAGAATCACCAGAATGGCCCCTCCAGACACCCTGAAGGGCACATCTATGGGAGGTAGAGCTGACCTCAAGTTTACAGGCGCTGTGTTAAATGGAGACAGTTTGTCAGCCACTGTCCCATCCCCTTGCATCCACTGGGGCCAGGCCTTTTCAAGACTCTGTGTATCCCTTCCCTAGAAAACCCACCCCTCCTTTTGACTGTCCAGAGCTGTGGGGCCAGCCCCACTCTGAGCCCAGCACCCCCTGGCTGGGTTCCTAGGGCTCTGGCAGCCTGGCCATACTGGCCTGCACCTCTGCCAAGGCCAGCTCCCTCCCAGGTCCAGGCGCCTGACCCTCTCAGCTCCTGTCTGTCTGCTTGGGATGGCACTGTGCCCTCAGGCCGTCTCTATGTTCTGACCCACTGATGCAGAGGCATAGGGGAGCCACTCCCACCTCCCACCCTGGCATAGGCATACCCAGCTTTCCTGTCCTCTCCAGCAGGGATCGGCCTGGACCAGTGACATCTGCCTCCCTGTACACTCCCATCTAAAGGAGGGTGAGTAATTATGTTGGTGTAAACTGGAAATGCTTTTCAGCTGCAGAAACAGCAGCCAGAAGGCCCAGGATCCCACCCGGAGCTCCAGCTGCAGGCTGGGCTTCCTGCCTGATGTCCAGCAGGGAAAACAACTAGAAAGGGGCCTTGGACTCCTCTCCCACTCACCACACTCCCAAGGGCAGATGTTCAAATGGATAGATGGATGGACAGATAAAGTAATGAGTGGACAAATGTATGGACTGGATTAGTTCATATCAGATATACAAATAGATTAGTGGCTGGCCGACTGGTTTGATGAGTGGATGAATGGATAGATGGATGAATGGGTAGGAGAAGGGATAGGTACATTTACAGATGATGAATAGGTAGAGAGGTTGATATATGGGTAGGTAGGTAGATGGATAAATGTACAGACAGATAGGAGGGGAGATATGTGGGTAGACATATGGGTGGGTAGATGAATAGAGTTAACAGCCAATAATATGGCTAGAATCTAGCCAATAATATGTGTATATATGTAAGCAAATGAACATGTAGGTACATTGTAACATGAAGAAAACAGAACAAGAAAGACCAAGTATAAGAGAATGAAGGACTGCATGCAGGTGATGAACACAGATTGTCTCTATGAGGATATAAAGATAAGTGTTTTTATAGTTCTAGAGGTTTTGTTTGGTTTGGCTTGATTTGGAGATGGATAAGTACCCAATATATATTTGAGATTGAAAGTACAAAATTTAATGTGAAATTACACAGCTTTCATTCCAAATGCCTGTTGTAATTGTATAGAAATTCATTGAGTTGTATAGATTTTGGATTTAGTTAATTTTTGGTGTTATAGGCTTTTATTTATTTGAAAGTTTTTATAATGAAATTTATAAAATGCAAAGAACTTAATAAATGTATAGGTAGATGGATGGACAGATAAAAAGGACCTTGGAGATGGTCTGTGGGGCAAGTAGACTTTTCTACTCCCTTCTCTTGGATGCCAGAGGTTTTGGGGACAGAGCCACTAGTCTGCAAGTGTCCAGTCCCTCACCCAAGAGGCTCATAGAAATTGTGAATCTCCTTGACCCTGTCCTTTGAAAAAAATTTTTTTTGGTAATTCTTTGGGTAGATGCTTTGCATGTCACCCAAAATCTTGCTCTGATCCCTTTCGTGCAAGGATTCAGAGGTTGTAATGGCATCTTCTGTCCCACAATACCGAGTACAACTCCTATTGGAGTTAGCCTGGGAAATGGAGGGTAGGTCCTAGCCCTAACATGTTCATGGAGGAGGTGGTATGGGGGCTAATGGACACAGGATCAGGATATGGTGAAGTTTGGAATCTAGATCAGATCAATCTAGGTTTAAAGATTGCAAGTCCATATGGGTGATGTATAAGACACAAAGCTGGAGAAGACACAACTACAGAGAAGGAGTAAAGGTGATGTGTCCATGAGCTAAGGAGCAGTGAGATCCTGCAGCAGCAATGCAGAGAGTCACCTCCCTCACTCTAGGGATCCTGGGCCACATCTGGGTTTGTTTGCTACCCAGAAACCCACTAGAGACCATTGGGACTGACAACCTTCTTCCATGTGACCCAAGAATGAGTGTGTAGACTGATGAGCCACCAGAGCCTAGCAAACTGTCCTTGAGCCCACCAGCAGGAAACCAATGAGGCCACACCCCTCCTTTCCCTGCCCAAGATGGTGAACCCAGCTAGGAGACTGAGTGGAGGAAGTAGGGACTCTGTTCACCCTCTTGCCAGATGAACCCTGTCACATCAGACGATCACAACGTCAGGCCCTGTCTGTCTTCTACTCAGTAAGGGCATCATCCCAGCTGCCACTGGGGCCCCAGCCCTGCCCACACCCCCCTTGGTGTTATGGTTCAAATGTGAAATGCTGTATGCCTTCCCTCTGGGCTCTTATGTTCAAACATTTGGCTCCCAGCCAGTGGGGCTGTTTGGAGAAGTTATGGAACCATGAGTCCTGAGGCATGGTGAAGGTGGCAGACTTTGAGGTTTATAGCCCAGCCCTCCTTTTGGTCCAAATGTTCTGCTTTCTGATCCCCAAGATCGGCAGAGGCACAAGCTGAACCGCCAGCTCCTGCCACGCTGGATTGTATCCCATGAGCTGTGAGCCAAAAGAAGCCTTCCTCTCTGAGGTCGCTTCTGTGAGGAATTTTGTTACAGCGAAGAGAACATTCACTATTATGTCCTGGCCCTCCGGCCAAGGAGTAGCCTGTTAGCTGCTAACACCCTATATTTCTTGCCTGTCCTGTGAGCCTATCATCAGTCCCTAGATTTTGCCAACAACTGTCCTGCTGACCTCTGATGACATTCAAGCTCTTCTTGTTCCCTGTGGCTTGTGAGGGGCAGGTGTGAGGGGCATGATATCTAGGCCTGGGTAAGCTGTAGGAGCAGTGCCTACTACCTGTCTCTGCTCAGCCTTGTCCTCTGTTTCCTTTCACACCAGCCTGCAATTGCAGGGCCAGAAGGAGCTGAGTAGCATAAGGCATCTCTAATGGGCTAAGAATGAGGTTCCTCCTCCTTACAGAACCAGGGATCTAGGCACAGTGTTTGGATGCAGCTGAGGCGTGGGAACCTGCTGGCCCTGGGAGCCCCTGGTCTCCCCAAGGCTTGCCCCACTACCCCGCCCTCTGAGGTCATTTTCCACCCAGCCCACGCCTGCTGGATAGAGCAGTCCAGAGCACCTCAGAGGGCCAGGCACTCCTTGGTTGCCAAGCCGGAGGGGAGCCACAGGCAAGGGGCCACAGGAACCCCAGCAGACTGCAATTTAAAACAGGAGGCAAAGCTGGCAGCTGCCAGGGAGCGGCTGTGGGGCCATGAGGGGCAGCCCAGCCTGGGCCCATCAGGCAGGGTGGAGCTAGGACCTGGAGCCAGCTCTCCATGTGGATATGTGCACAGGGGTTGAGACCTACACTGATGTGGCTAGGGTGGGCTGGCCCTATGATGTGGAAGATTCATCATTTGTCCTGGAGCAACCCTGAACCCTGATGTTCCCCAAGTGAGATTGTGAAGCCCATGTGTCCCCTTATACAAATGAAAAAAACTGGAAGCTCATGGAGGGTCACAGGGTCCAGCAGTGGTATTGCTCACATGCAAACCCCAGAAGCTTTATTCAAGATTAGATCTGTGCACAGGGACAAGGTGCCGGTGGTGCTGCTATGACTGATCCCAAAGCATGGAGGGGCTTCAGGGACAATTCTGTTCCCTTGAGGGTCTGGAAAAAGTCAGGTTCCCTCCACAGTCTTCAGCTGCCTCCCACCCCATCCTGGTTTGAACATGAACTATCCCCCTCATAGGTTCATGTTTTGAGCACTGGCCTCCCAGCTGGCGTTGTTTGGGGATGTTGCAGAGCCTGTGGGAAGCCCTTGGATTTCTGGGGCCCCAATTTAATCCATGACAGGACATTACAGTTCCTGAGTGTGTGTTAACACAGTATGTCTCCAAGCCCCCACTGTTCTGTGCTTAAGGAGCAGAGGAACGCGTGGCCAGTGAGGGTGATATGTGCATGCCTGCCCCCCCCCATTTTCAGTTTTGTAGTGTCAGCCTGACTTTCCATGAAGGAAGAAGGCCTGACAACCTAGTAAAGACAGGAGCTGCACTGGGCCCTCTCCCTTCCCCCGGTCACTACAATCACACTTGGGGTGAATGAGAGAGCGGCTGTGGAGATGGGGAGCAGCCTGATCCACGATGAGACTGTTCAAGGAGTGAAGACAGAGACAGCAGGCCAAGTATAGCTCTGTGAGCCAGTGCATTAACTGGGCTTATTGGAACCTGGGGGAGGGGTACCAGTTACATCACTGAAAGTCCCCCTCCAGCATAGATGACAATTCCCCCCCACGCCACGTCGATGGAACCCTCCTCTTCCAGTGAGCTCTTCTCCTATACCCTCCAGTTCCTCCAGAGGCCATGTGCAGCTGAGGTAGGATCACGTGCACTAGGGGATTAGGAGAGGGAAAGCAATGGAATCTAGGTCTGGTGACCCTCTGCCCATCCCTTCGCTGAGAGAACACCAGCAAGCCTGACCTTGAGCGGGTCTCTGACTTCAAAACCTTAAAGGTCATGTCACCACAAGACAGCAATATACCATACGAAGCCCTGCACAGGTGGGATTTTCCTAGGGGTCGTGTAGTACTCTGACAGATTACATGGAAACAGAGAATGTGAAGGGCTCTGATGGTCCAGACAGAAGTCAGGTTTTCCAGATGTGATGGCTTCAAACGTTCAGGGGAAGGTGTGAGGGGAAGTTTCTAGATCATAAAGCACTGACCCCGATAGCTGCCTTTGCAGAGGGGTCTAAAACAGATCAGTTGTGTCAGTGACCAGCCCATCTTACACACAGATGTAGACACAGCTTCCTGGGTCTGTCCTCTTCCTCCCGATGGCCATCTCCACAGAGATGGCAGGTACCAGGGTGTCAGGCATTCAGATCTGTGAGTGGCTCTCAGCTGAGTGCCTGGGTGACAAGGTACTTTATACATAGGATGGCCTCACTCCTCCTGGAGGAAGAGAGTACAGACAGCAGGACACATGTCCAGAACCATGACTTACTCAAGTTGACTGTACACCCTAGGGGACCAGGGCAGGACCCCAGATAGACAGTCTTAAGTTCTCTCCACTGTAAACACTACTTTCATATGGACAGGGAAACTGAGGGGAAAGGAAGGCACCATCTGGAAAAGCAGGGCCACAGTTTCTCCATGTCGGAGCCAAACGGTGAAAACGGCAGGTGCCACTCCAGTGCCCCAGGAGAATCCAAATCTCAGCCCAGTCCTTGGTTATCACTTGACCAAGAGGCTTGGGAAACCCAGCTTCTTGTGTCTACTGACATGGAGGACTTAGATCTGGAGGCCAAGACCAGGTTTGGGGTTACTGGAGGTGTGCTGGCCCCAGTCCTTTTTGCTAGCCACAATTAAATCCCAGATGTCATCCTATAGAGTCATTGGGTAGAACAGACTCTGATGGGAAGGGCAGGAGAAGGTGGCATCTGAAGCTACTGAATTAAATATGCCTTTAAGCAAAGGACAGGCTTGGGGAGGCATAGCCTAATAAATACCAACCAAGATGCCTTGCGCCTGGCCATCAGGGGTGAGGCAGGAGAGAGATCACACAAGTTTCCAGATTTACCTAGCACCCCGTCTTGTTTCTCTAGAGGGGCCTCGCAGACCCCTACAGCCTGTCTTGGTAGACATTACATTACTTTACTGTGACCTGTATAGTGAAGCAAGTGCCCTTTCATTCACCATCCTGCCACTTCTACCCTCTTAACAGACAGAGAAACTGAGGCACCGGAGCCTGGCCAATGGTCAAGGTTCTCCCCAACTTGGCAGAAGGAGGCTGGGGCTCAGATCTAGGGTCTCCTGGGACGAGTTGATGTTCATGATGAGACCTCTGTTTCTATCTGGCCTGGGTCACTCCCTGCCTGAGGTTCTCATGTGGTGCTTATCCTTTTCAGGGTAGCAGAGGCTGCTGTATCCACTTCCCAGAGGTGGGAACTGAGGCTGAGGGAGGAGAAATCCAGAGATGACACCTGGAAAAGAGAAGAGCAAAGGGGAGTGTCAGGGGACAGAGGCATGAAGGTGAAGCTTGTTCTCTGTGGATTTCCCACACCACTCAAAATTCTAGCAGCCCAGCCCAGCCCTGCCCACCAGCCCAACCAGCCCCTCCCACCAGCCCACCAGCCCACCAGCCATGCCTGCTGGGTGGCAGCTTGGAACCTTAAGAAGTGCATCCACGGGTCCAGACTATCCCACGTGGTTCCTGCTTGTCCTTCAGGAACTGACTGAGAGAAGACAGAAGCTTTGATTGGGATTCATAGGGTGTCCCCAACTACACTGTGACCCACCCTCAAAAGGTAGAAACAAGTGAGCACAAGCCCCTGTCTCCCAAGGTGCTACCTGACCCAGGAGCACTTAGCCTTGGGTTGTCACTCACCAGCTCTGAATGTGTCCCTAGCCCTACCTGTCCCACAGAGAGAGGCCAGGGCTTCTGGAGAAGGGCAGATGAATCACCCCAAGGAATTCTGTCCTCATTGGGTGAGACAGCCACGTGTGCTTTTGACTGAAGTAGGAAGGAGGAAGATGCCCTGAGGAGCCTTGGCCTCAGGCCAAGTAGATTCCAAGGGAATTTTCCAGGAAAATCAGGAAGTAGAGCAGTCTTGGCCTAGTCCTCAAGACCTACTTTACAGGCACTGTGGGGAGAGAATAGTATCCTGCCACCCCCCCCCCCGACCTGCACCCCAGTATCTCCTAGAAGGAGGAAGGACACCTTTAGCCAACTCTGAGTGGTGGGGGCCTGACAGGCCCAGAGCCGTCAGCAGTGGGAATCAAGGTTCCAGTGTCTACCTGTGACGCTGGTCAAGTGCTGACATGGCCTAAGCTCCTAGGATAGGCGTGACCTCTCATGGAGAAGTAGAGACTGGAACATGGTATAAGGGAAATAGACATGGTGTCAGGTCCTTGGAGGAACTACAGACACTCCCATTCCAATGAAGGAGGCTGGAGGAGGCCAGCTACTGATGTAATTGAAGATCCACAAACATGCACCTCAAATCTCTGAGGGTCCTCTTCCAGGACTCATGCCAGAATGGGTAGGGTAAGAAGACTCCAGAGTCCCCTGGGGTCCCAGGTGCTGATGGGTTAACCAGCTGCAGGTGAAGCCATGTCCATCTTTGAGACATGAGCACCCAATGTCCCTACAGCTGGTCACTCAGGCCACTGCCTGCTGAACTCTGTATTCTGGCAGGAAAGCCCCGCTCCTCCCTGGCTGGGGAATTCGCTCAGAAGCAGAAGTTTACTCACATACCTTGAAACCCCCGGCCAGGGTCACACTGGGGTGAAGTCCCCAGGGGCTGCAGGCAGAGACTATAGGAGGAAATTTGGGAACCCCCTGCACACCTGCTGGTCTGGGAGACATTCCAGGTTTTCTTTTAGGGTGTGAGAGACATCAGATCACACATGAGTGAAGCCAAAAGGGTAGGAGCCAGGCCCAGGTTCTGGTCACCCCATGACCCTAGGCCAGTCACTCCCTACATCTGACTGTAACCTGAGGCTAAACTGGGATCTCTCTTCCGCTTAGGGGACAATATTTTCTTCCTGTCATAATGGCTGCTATTGGGTAGAGTCCTGACCACTAACCTATCAGCACCCACATGGACCTGGTCTGCCGCCCCCTGATGCCTTGCCTGGGGGTGGGTGGAGGAAGCCTGTTTTTCAATAGCAAGAGATGAGTAAAGCCCCTCAGAGAGCCACCATGGGTCACGGTCACGGAGCCACAGTAGACATCTGCTCAGTCAGATTCCTGGAGGACCCATCATGAGGTCTTGTCTGCACTGGCATGGTGTATCTACCTGGATGGGCATAGGGAAGAGGGAAGCCCAGCTCATCACAGACTCTTCAGTCTCATCCGCTCCCAGTTCCTTGATTGGGTGTGGAAGAAGAGGGAAAGATAAGGAGCCTCAGGTGCTCCCAAAGGGGGCTGTCTCTCCATGGAAGAACCTTCTCTCACTCTCCTGCACCTTTTCTTTTCAGAAAGCCTTGCCCCAAGAGCTGTGTCCTCAGCCCTATGGCATGGGGGGACCTCTTGGTGTGTCCCCACATGTAATTCACACCTTTTCACAGACCACAATCACTCTTACACTCACATTTGCTCATACCCTGCTACCCCTGACATTGTACTTTGTCATTCTGGGACTCAAGGACACTGAGACGTGGTGTGGCGATCTGAGGGTACAGACTAGGCACTCCTGTTCTTACCCCTGAGCAGAGCAGGCTTGTGGCTGCTTGGGGTATGAATGGGAAGATCCTAGGCTGGGAAGCTGAAGCAAGGGAGTTAGGGGAAGCCTCTTGAAGCTGTCCCAAGACCTGCCACCACTGCTGAGGATGGCCAGCAGGTATGTTCTGAGGCCAGGTGCTGTGTGCCCCTTGTCCCAGTCTGCACCGTGGACTCTGAGGAAGCTCTAAGAGGTAATGGGCAGAGGTATGAGTCAGCTCTGGTGGCCTGGTGGTCCTTGTGTACCTGGACTATAGGGGATCCTGAGGATGCCTTGCTGTGTGAGTCATCTCTGCCTCCTGAGAGTCAGCACTTGTCCTCTGCTACATTTCGGCTAAATTTGGTTTCTTCAAATTCCAGAAAAATGGCTACATGCATCTCAGCAGCCTCACAGAGGACAGGGGCTCATAAATACCCTGAAAGTAATCTTGGGATAAAGTGCCTCTGCAAGTCACTGCAATGTTACAGCTGTGACCCTGCTGAGGCTCAGTCTGCAATGCCTACAGACCTCTGACTACTACCCCTTGAGAGTCAGATGGATTTGCCATCCCCATTCTCTGTCTTTGGGTGGTGGTGGTGGTGTAGTGTGTGTGTGTGTGTGTGTGTGTGTGTGTGTGTGCGTGTGTTGGCAGACCAGAGGACAACTCCGGTGTTCTCATGTGGTTTATCAGACACCTTCCACGTTTTTTTAAAGACAGGATCTCTCTCTAGGCTGGCTAACTAGTATGCCTCGGGATCCTCTTGTCTTGATCTCCCCAGAGCTAGGATTGTAAGTGTGTACTATTAGTCAGGACTCTTTTACATTGTGTCTGGGGGTCAGCTCAGTCCTTGTGCTATGCTGGCCCTTTACTAACTTAGAGCCTGGATTTCTTAATGTGTGGATGGGGAAGAGTTCCTGAGCAGGGGCAGTAGGAGCAAGGAAGTGAGAAAAAGCCACTTAGTTGCTTTCCCATACCTGCTGCTATCTTCACTCCAGGGCTTCCTCCATCCTTCTGACCTATTCCTTGCTCTCCAGTTTATGGCCAGCTTGATCCTTGGTATTGAGATTTCTGTGGGTAAAGGCCCTTCATGGGTCATTGCTGGCCACCCGGCCTCTGCTTGTTTTGCACAGAATTTTAATTGTTTCCAAACTAATCCTTAGGATGGAGTGAGCTCTGCACAGATAAACCAGCCACAGGGAGAGCAATGCACACCCTATCTTCCCGCCCTGAGATGGCCGCAGTATGGCTGGGGTGGTGTGGGCAGCTGCCCAGGGATATGATGCAATCATTCAGCAATGTCCAGTGTTCTTCCCACCCGGCCACCTCTGTGTGCCCGTTCAGTCTTGCAGACTGTTCTTAGGGAGTTTTCCTTCGTCTGTTCTTGGCTTGGCTTTCTCCTTAATCCTATTTTCACCCATTTCTATCCAATTTAAGACAGCTTCTGTAAGTCAAAATTAGTTATCCTGTGTGGTTCCTGACCAGTGGCCTCTTTGTTCACTGCTCAGGGTGGCCTCAGAAAGTAAGCACTTGGAGATCAGAGTGGCAGGGAGTGGGGGAGACACCCCACTGCATGAATGGGCTTTGGGGTCCTAGACCCATGCCAAGAAGCCCTCACGCGACAGAGGGAACAAGGCCCCCCCTCCAGCATCATAAAAAGCAGCCACTCCCACCAGCAAGCTTTCCCTAATTGCTCCATCTATCTGTGCCCAGGATCAGGGCTCCTTCTCCGCTGCTATTTGTATAAGCCCCTGTTCATGCAAGTCCCACTCGTGAAGCACTCAGCCATCCCTCCTCCACCCCCTGCAAAAGAACAAAGACTCAGACAAAACAGGCAACAGAAGAAAAATACATAAATTGAACATCGTCCAAGCTAGCAACTTTTATATGATGAATCCAGGAAAATGAAAAGAGAAAAAACCATTCCAAATGGGGAGGATTTTCAGACCATCTATCTGATAAGGAGCTTGCATCAGCCACCATGGAGAACCTTACAGCTCAGCAACAAGAGATGACCTCCTGAACTAGGAATGGTGGCCCACACCTATAATTCCAGCATGTGATGGAAGGCTGAAGCAGGAGGATCATTGATAGTTGCAGGACAGCTTGAGTTACAAAGCAAGCCCCTGTCTCTGAGAAAATAAAGTGAAAGCCAGGTATGGTAGTGCATACCTTTAATTCCAGCACCTGGAAGGCAGAGACAGGTGAATCTCTGTGCTCTTGAGGCCAGCCTGTTCTTTATAGTGAGTTCCAGACCAGCCGAGGCTACAGAATGAAACCTTGTCTCAGACAAAGCAAAACAACAAAAAATGAAACCCTTAAAACAAAGAGCAGCAAAATGTCATTCTATATTCACAAAGCTATCTGTTATCAGACCACACATGTGTGTACCCATGCACATATACATCCGTGCACACTTGACATTCCTCTAGAGCTGAAATGCACAATCACCCAAGCCCTGCAATCCTTTCTGGGTTATCTGCCCAGAATGCCCACACAAACCAGGCTGTGAATGTTTGCTTTGTTTTTGGCAGCCATCTACATAAGGTGGGAGCCCCAACATTCACCAGCAAACAAGTGTGCGGAGCAGCTGTGGATGGGCCACACTATAGTAACACCTGCAGAGACGAGCAGGCTCACATGAGAACTCTGGAAAACATGATACTCAGAAGAGGCTTAGACAAAGGAGGCCACGTCTCATTGTTCCGTTCATATGAGATGACTGGAATGGGTGACTCCTCAGGCACGACAAGGTATTAATGGTTGTCTGGGGTTGTGCATTTGGGAAGGACAGCTTCAGGGCTGGCTCCCTTTGGGAGGTGATAATATGTTCTAAAGTTGACTGTGACAATGGTTGCACAATTCTAGTAAAATCATGCCAAAGACCACTGAGCTGTGTGCTTTAAAATAGCAAACTGCAGGGAATGGGAATTGCATCCAACAAAAGAAATTATGAAAAAGTTGGTAGAGTTCCTGCTTGACAGGCATAAAACCTTGGGTTTTATCTCCAACCGTACACAAACTCAGGGTAGTAACTGGAGCTTTAATTCCGTTACTCAGAGGCAGAAACCGAAGGACTCCAAATTCAAAGTCATCCTCTACATGGTGAGTTTGAGGGCAGCCTGGGTTTCAACAGGAAACACAAGCGTATGATTTTGTGAGTTGGATGTTGTGGTCCATACCTCTAATTTCAACAATTCAAAGGCTGGAGCAGGAGGACTGCCCAAAATTCAAGGCTAAGTCTGGGCTACATAGTGAATATCAGGCCAGCCAGTGTAACATAGTGAGATTCGGCAAAAATAAAAACAAAATGAACAAGTGATCCAAACCCAAACAACAGCAACAAATAAGGAAAGAAATAATGTCAAAAGAAACCAAGAAGGTCAGAGGCAGAAGAACCCTAAGAAGGGCTGACAGGGGCTAAGGCCAGCTATGGATTCCACTTGTGGGGCACAATAAAGACAGAAACCCCTGCATTTCAGTTGTGTTTTGGCCGTTGTTTGCCAAGGGTATGCTGGGGCTGAGCTCACTGCAAATATTTTCATGTGTTGGCTTAGTTAATCCTCATGTGAACTGGATAAGAAGGGGGCTTTATATATGGAGAAACTGAGGCAAGCCAAGTGAGCAGTGGGATACTAGAACTCTGGTTGTTGGGACCAGATCATTGCCCCTCCACTCCAGAGAACCCTCCCCACACACAGGGAGGACCCTGTGGGAGATATATTCCTGCCATGGCAGTCCTTGCCAAAGAGGCAGGATTGAGGTCAGACCTTGGGGGATATTCAAGGCCATGGCAGGCTGCAGGCCAGAGAGGCGGGCTCTGAAACCACCCTGACTAAAACTTAACCATCTCAAGCCATGGGCATGCTGTTAATAAAAGAGCTCGGAGTGGGAGCTCACTAGTGTCTGGGTGGGCTACAGCCTTGAGAACAGGGTGAAGACCTGACTTCCAGGACCCTGAAACGGTGCAGTACCCAAGAAACTAGGACTCTGAGCACCCTGGACTGGGAGCACCCTGAGCTGGGAGCATGCTGGGCTGAGGTCTTAGTTGTGTTTTTGTTGACACTGTCCAGGGTGGGAGCTGAAGAGATGGAGTAGGGCCTAAGTAGCCACAGTTCTCATGCAGTACCAGTCCCACCGGCCCTCCCAGCATTAACAGGGTCCCTATATCTGTTCCTTCCTTGGGATCCTCCCCCCTTCCTGCTGCTTTGTGCCTAATTCTCACACCCAGCATCCTGGGTCCCATGGTCTCTGAGCCCATGGTTGTCTGACCCCTCCCCAGCCCTGCAACATCTGGGAGGGGCTTCAGATGCTTCAGCATCAATCCCAAGGGAATGCCATTGTCTATCCTTCTGCTGAGCCTTAACAGGGACCATCATTGGTGGGTGGTGGATAGATGACCATAGTCTGGTGGTACAAAGATTCTTGCAGAACAGTGAGGTTTTGTTTGTTTTTTTAGAAACATGGTCTTGTTATGTAGCCCAGGCCGACATTGATTGAATTTACAGTCCTCTTGTCTCAGCTTCCTGAGTGCTGAGGTTATAGGTGTACATCCACTATACCCAACTTAAGGCCATGAGAACAGGTGTGTCAGGCTATTATCCCCACAGCCTACCTGGTCAACACCTTGATGAAGGATGAAAGTGTAGAACAAGATAGCCCAAGCCAAAGGTAGTGGGAGGAGCTAGGCCAGGGCTAGACATGCCCTGTTCCATCTGTGACTATCTGCTCAGTGTGGGAATCAGGCGATGAAGAATGAACCAGTGAGAAGTCTTTTTTGAATATGATACCTAGACTCCTCTGAGGAGAGATCTGGGATTTATGGAATCTCATGGGAGTTCATGGGGTCCTGTGAGAGCCTGGGACCCTATAAGCACCCTCTATCCTGTTATGGGCTCTGAAGGTCACTGTCTTCTGCTAACATAGGCCTCAGTGTTTGGCCTACCCACTTGTACTGAGCAGACTCAGAGAATGGGCCTGACCCCAACACACACGGCCCTGGGTGCTACTCTAGAGTTGCCTCCTATGAAATCTGCTCAGGGCCATCATGATGGTTTTCTGGATCTGGCCAGTCACATTGTCACCATACTCTGTTCCCAAAACTTTCAGGGAGTTGGCCTGGACTACACTCCTTCTACATGATGAAACATAGTGCTCTGCAAAGTGTGGGCTCTCTATTACAAATTACCAACCACAGCAGGGGTTCCCATCCTGCAGGCGAACATGTAGGTATCCCTTCCTCATGGGCCTTTTTAAGAACATTATTTTTCCTGAGCAGCAAGCAGCATGCCCACAGAGCTCTCTAAAACGCTAATCACCTTAGGCCAGGTTGAATACCCTAGACCCTTTCTTCCTTGAGATGGGTAGAATGAGGTCCAACATGGCAAGATGACACTTGGCTTACATTGCCCAGAGTGGCTGCAAAGCAAGAGTTCCTCTTTGGGACCCTATCCACCTCCCAACTCAGAACAGTGTCTGTTCTGGGAACCCCTGTTAGCCCCCTCCCACCCAGTATCCAGGCCTCTGGTGAGCAGGTTCTTATCTCTTACCTACTAGCCCACTGGGAAGGTGGGCATGTTGCTGGGTATTTGGGCTCTGGAGCAGAGCTGGCCTGGCTAGGTGGATGGACCTCAGCCAACTCTCAGCTTCCCACTGGAAGTAGCCCAGGCATGTCACAGATGGGAAAAAAGGCTCAGGGTAGAAAAGGGACCTCTGAACACCAGTACCCATTCAATTAATAGACTAAAATCAGGAAAGAGCAAAGGGTACCCCAGTACTCACCCCAGCCAAGGCCACATAGAATGCAGGCATTAAAGGTCTGAACCCTTCCACTCTTTAGTTCAGGTGAGGTATAGCTTCAGTTGCTGGGACTAAATAAATCAGGGCTCATTTTAGCTCTTTAAGACTTGGAGAAACTCCAAGTTCCTTGGTCATTTCCAAATGCAGCAGGGTTCCCTGGGGGCCTCTACATGCAGCCAGGCCAGTAGTGAACACAAGCTCTTGTACTTAGAGGTATAGTAATCAAGACAGAGATGGGTTAGGAGGAAGGAACATACCTGAGACTTGTATCAGTGTAGGCTGCGCTTGACTCACACCAGGGTCAGCTCTTGTGCCTGTGTGCACATCCAGGTGAGTTGAGACATTTTGTACAGTGACACCTTCTCCCACATCCTAGGTAACCTCCTTTTACCTGACACCCATAGTATTCTATAAGCTTCCTGTGTCCAGCATCCCTTGAAAGTGCCCCTGTTTCTTCTACCCAGGCCAGTAGCATGCTGACCTCTGCAGCCAACTTGCACAGCCTGGTATAAAGGACCAAGAAACTCTGGGCCTGGTGTGGTGACATGTACTTGCAATCCCAGCACTGGAAAGGTTGAGACTGGCTGATTCCTGGGACTAACTGGCCAGCCAGCCTAGCTTAACTGATGAGTCCCAGGTCCCATGAAAATGCTGTCTCAAAAATCAAGGTGGGGAATCCTGGGGAGACCTGAGCCTGAGCCTCCACACACATAGTTGGTTTTGGAGAGAACTTCTGAGTAGTTGGTCATATGGTGGACACAAGTAGAAAGACCCAGCTTGTGTGTGGGCTTCCTGTCATATGTAGCCATGAGGCTGCCTGCCTCGCCTTCTGTAAGCCTCTGAGAGTGGAGGAGAGCTAGTCCTGCTTTGCTGCAACTGCTCCAGCACACAAGGTACCTGCCTGGCCAACCCCGTCTGTGTCAGGGCTCACAGGCCTGGCTTACCACACACCACAAGGGCACACGACTGCATACTGCATGGGAGAGAACAGCTGTGGCTCAGGCTGACTTCATTGCAATGCCTGCTGCCTGTGCAACAGAGCGTTCACTGTCCCTGCACTTCTGTGAGCCACAGTCTCTTGCTGCCCTACCTTCTTACTGGCTGTTGCTTGAAGATTTTGGTTTTGGGATCTCATCTAGCCCCATTTTTCTCCATTCTCCCTACATGAGAACCATGCAGTGCCCTCTAAATATGGAGCCATTACTGCCTGGACACTGGCATCTCCAGTCCTGCACGGTCCATTCTGGCCGCTGCTTCCTCCAACCTAGATGGTATTCTGTTTCATGTTTGAGACTTTGGGGTGCTCTCCACCTCTGGCAAAAAGTGGTGGTGTGAGGTACACAGAACTAGAGCTTCCAGACAGGAACCAGGGACTAACCTGGAAAAATGGTACCCAGCCAGCCTTGCTCCCAGTAGCAGTGTCAGAATCGTTGGCTGACCCAGGACATGCAGCATGGATGTGCCAGCATGGCTAGCTGAGCCTGTAATAAGGACAGTGTGAGTAAGAGTTCCCTACCTATACACCACCCCCAATTTCCACCTAAGGGTGGCATCCTTGATTGCCCCACAAGCATGTGTCCTATAGGTTTGCACTAGGCTGTTTTCCTGCTGGAGTCTAGAGGCCCTGGTAGGAGAGGCTGGAGAACTCTGGGCTATTGGACCTTCAGAGTGACTGCTCTCAAGGCTGCAGGAAGGAGGCTGACTACTGGAGTTGGGTGGTGGGAATTAAATGGGGTAAGGCAGGACTTTATTTGCTTGTTTGTTTATTGGTTTATTCGTTTTTGAGACAGGGTTTCTCTGTGTAACAGTTTTGGCTGTCCTGGAACTCACTGTTTAGACCAGGCTGGCCTTGAACTCAGAGATCCGCCTGCCTTTGCCTCCCTAGCAATGGGATTAAAGGTGTCAGTCACCACCTCCTGGCTAGGCTCCATACACTCTCAGCTGTTTGTATACCTGCCTGTGTTGAGCCCTAGTCACCTTGCTTGGCAGGGCGGCAGCTGCTCCAGGAGTGCCACCCCCATGGCTCTGTCATCTTCCTTCCTGCGTTCTTTTAAGCACCTAGTGGAGACATGAGCATCTGGCCAGGCCTCAGCCTGGCCACCATCCCGAGTCCTCCCACCCCTGCCAGAGTCACACACACCTTCTAAGAAGTCCCCTAAGGGTTCTGGTTGCCAGACAGGCGTTGTTCCCTGGGGAACTAAGACAAGCAGATCCTGGGTGTCTTTGTGGTCTCCCTGGGGTCTCTTCCATGTCACTCCCCTATCCTGTCTTGGGCAATGTGTCAGTGACCCCCACCTTACCTAAGAGTTGAGCAGAGCAAAAAGTCACTCCCGGAAGTTCTAAGAAGGCTACCATCAAGATCTGGAATGTAGGACAACAGCCTAGAATGACCATTCCCATGTAGACAGCAGGGATGTGTGTGTGTGTGTGTGTGTGTGTGTGTGTGTGTGTGTGTGTGTGTGAGAGAGAGAGAGAGAGAGAGAGAGAGAGAGAGAGAGAGAGAAGTCCATCCAGGATGTAGAAGTGGTGGATGCTGAGGCTGGCCCAGGCTGACCACTACACCATTGGGGACAAACCCTGAGACTCTTGGTTCCTAAGCTGGGGAGGGTTAGTATAAGGTAGGGGAGGTGACTGGACACAGGGAAGAGCTCTGCTCCTGTATCCCAAATGCTACCAAACTCCAAGCTCTGTGCACCTCATATAATTATTCCTGACCTTAGGCATAGCTGAAGGTGGGCTTTCTGATGCACTGCTGAGAATGTTTGATACTCCCTACAAGGAAGGGAGCCAGATCATCCAGAGTTGAGCACTGGCCCAAGGCCTTCTGCTCCCTCTCCCTGGAGTCCTTTTCCATTCAGGAAATCAAATCAACACAAAAGCAAGGAAAGAAAATAATCACTGCTCACTTCACAGCTAAGCTCCTTCTGTCCTCTAGCTTGTTGGTTATTGGAAAACAACGGTCACCTGTAGTTCCTGCATAGGATTTGTTGGCGAATCCATATAGCTGCTTTTGTTGTGGAAATCTAGATGCTATGTGCCAAAAGCGTGGCCCTCACTCCCCTGAAAATACAGAGTTCTGCATGAAACACAGCTCCCATGGACAGTGCCCTGCTTCAGAAATGAAGGCCATAAATCCACAAGGAGAATTTGTTTATTATATCTCCTTAGGGCAGCAAGCATGGGGCTGGATGTCCTTGCATCTCACATGTATACACAACACTTGGGTAGGCACAGAGAGGTAGAGAAATCTGCCAATCAAATGAACTGGAAGTGTGGGCACCTGCTCTGCCTCCTGCAGAAAATATTCTGAATCCTCATATGGCAAATCCATTCACTCATTCATTCACTTTCCCACTGTCTTAGTTTGCTTTCTATTGCTGTTATAGACACCACCAAGAGGAACTTGGGAGATGAGAGTTTACTTGGCTTACATTTCCCCATCATTGTCTATCATAGAGGAAATTCATGACAGGAACAGTCAGGAAGCTGGTAGTAGAGACTTTTGCCCCACATTTACCTCTGTGGGCATGGGCTCTTTGTTGTTAGAGGTAAGCAGGAAGAAGCTTGTGTTCAGGATATTGCAGAGAGAGCTGGCTGGCCCAATGAGCTCTGTGGGAAGGTCTGCACCATCAATGGAGCCTGTGGTTCTTTCACATTCCAAAGAGATAGAAGGAGATAGACGACCAAGGCTCAGGATGGCAGGCATTCATTGGAGACTACGGCAAGCAGTCTTTCTCAGTGGGTTTACAAGGTTCCAATGTAGCTTATCAGCTCTAATGTAGCTTGGGCCTTGAGGACCATCCCTTAGAGGCATGTCCCTCCCAGCCACCACTGTAGGAGCAGGAGCAGGACCTGACAGCAATGGGATGCTTGGGGAGTGAGAAGGTGGGAAATAGTCCTTCCTGGTCCTGTCTGAGAAGGGCAACCTTGCAAAATCCCTGGGCCTTGTGGTAGTGACCATGGTTATGGCCACTGTTTCAATGGATGTTGAATGTTCACCCTCTCTGTGTAGATGGCCCAACACTTGACACAAAGAGAGGTATCCACAGGACCTAAGAAGAAACCAGTACCCATATGGGCCGAGCAGGTGCCTGTAGTCTTCACCTAAGGGTACCCAGCAAGCAGAACAGTAGGAATCAGGGGGCGGGGCTCTGAGATTGCTGTGGTGCCAGGCTCCCTGAACACACCATCACAGAGCCTCAGCTCTACCCAGGTGAGGGTAGGCTCTGCTCCTTGGCTGCACATGTTCTTTGGAACCCTCCCTGTCCCCTGTGTAGCTCAGCTGTAGAATGGAGAACAGTAATGGCTCCTGGGATGGTTAATCTTCATTGGATTTTCAATCACCTAGAAGACAGCCTTTGGGTGTGTCTTTGAGGTTATTTCCAGAGAGGTTTAACTGAGAAAGACACACCTTGGATGTGGGTGATGCCATCCCATGGGCTGAGGTTCATGCCAAATGAAATAAAATGGAAAAAGGAGGAAGTCAGCTAAGCACTAACATTCACCTCTCTATTTTTTGACTGTTGGATACAGTGTTACTCAAAACTTCACATTCATAGGGGCTGGAGAGATGGCTCTGTGGATAAGAGCACTGGCTTCTCTTCTGGAGGACCTGGAATCAATTCCCAGCAATTTACACTCTACACTAGGATGGTTGTGAAAGTAATCAGGTGGTAGGACCCCAGCCTTCAAAAGCTCTAATGTGTACAATAACAAATTTGTCTTAAAGAGACTGAACAGAGAGTATCTCTGAAGGAATTCCTCACCTGAAACAACTGCCCAGACAAGTGTTTTCCCAGGTTCAGCCAACAAGTTGTGCAGAGGCCCCTACAGCCGTGGCAGAAGAGAACCAGACTATGAGTTGAGCTGGCAACAAAACTTGGTCTTGGCTTTGTAGCCCACATGACACTTGTTTAAAGGCATGGAAAATGCAGAGGTTATGGAGGTTTGACCAAGGTTCTAGAAAGCTACAGAGGTTAGGCAACATATAGCAGGTTAGAGCCTCTGAAGGGAGGCTATTACATGAAAAAAGGAGGCCATTGCACAAAGCTGTGAAGGTTAAGGATAGTTGGAACAGAGACGCTGGGATGGTGGAGGTGATAGGACTGTGGGACATCTTCTGAGGAAACCTGTAGAGTGAAGTCTGCCTAGAGATTACTTTTGCTACAGGTGGCAGAGCTGGAAGGATAGGGATGCCCAAGGCAGCCTTGGCTAATGCCCAGATGATGCCAGGGTGAGGCCAGATGCCAGACATGAAGCTCCGTGGCTTGGTGTTTGTCCTGCTGGGTTTCAGTCTTGCTTTGGTCCAGCCTTTCCTGGCTATGTTTCCACCCCCTTTTTATGGAATGGGACTGTTGATTGTGCCACTGCAGATTAAAAATACATAATGCTTTTTTGTTTACAGGTGCTTACAGTTAGGAGTTTATCTTTAGCCTCAAAAGAGAGCTTAGAATTTGGGCTTTTGAATGATGCTGAAATTTGTTTTAGACTGTGAGGGTCTTTGAAGGGGAACTAAATGCATTTAGCATCTCCAAATAGACATGACCCTTTAAAGGCCAGGGGTAGAATGTAACAATTTTTGAAGTGATTTGTTTGGCTGTGTGATGGCTATTCTTGATTGTCAACTTGACTACCTATAGAATTAACTAAAACCAAGGTACACTAGCTAATTACACCTGTGAGGGAGTGGAGGATTTTTCTCAATTAAATCATTTGAAGTGGGAAGATCTACCTTTATTATCTGGGCAGCCCATATAATTCTAGTATCTGCCTATAAAAAAGACATGGAAAAAGGAAGCTGTTGCTCTTTGTCCGCTTGTCTTCACTCTCACTGATATGGTCATTCCTTTATTAGCATTAGAGGCTACTTATTAGGGATTCCAGCAAATACTGAAGACCAGCTGAGACAGCCAGCCTTGTGGATGGAACAACTACTGGATTCTTGGACTTTCCATTGGTAAACACCCACTGTCGGGCTAGCTAGACCACAGTCTATAAGCCATTCTAACAAATCCCATGTGTGTGTGTGTTCCTGTGTATGTGTGTGTGTATACATACATACATATGAACACAACTGAAGAATGATATAGTCTATCGATTTTGTTCCTCTGGAGCTGCAGTTCTTAACCTGTAGGTTGTGACCCCTTTGCAAGGTTCAATAACCCTTTCACAGGGGTCACCTAAGACCATTGGAAAGCATATATTTACAATTCATAATAGTAACCACATACAGTTATGAAGTGTAATTTTATGGTTGGGGGCCACCACAGCATAAGGAACTTATTAAAAGGTTGCAGCATTAGGATTAGGAAGGTTGAGAACCACTGATCTAGAGAATCCTGACTAATGTAGGTTGTCAATCAAATTGGCAAGTAGTAAACTTTTGCTGGTTAATCTTCATTGTCAATTAGACTGGATTTGAAGTCTTCAGAGTAGCACCTCTGGACATACCTCTTGAGCCCATATTATGAGGGCTAAAGTTATGGTTTAAGTTTTAGTTACTGTGCTTAAGAGATATGTAAAACAAAACGCCTCTGACCTGTAAGCCCCACCTGTAAAGCCCCACTTGCCCAAGGACAGATAACTTCCTGGAACACTGGGGGATGGTTCATGTAAGAGAACAAGCCGTGTGTTTTCACAGGATGTGCTTGATCACACTAGGTGGAAGGTATGAAGGCAGAAAATATGTCAGGATGTATGTTTGCCCCAGATTAGATGGAGGCAGGAAGTAACCTTGTGGGGTTTGCCTTTATAAGCACCTGACTAATGTAGTTTAATGCCATTCTCTGGGAATCCCAGGTATTGATCTGAAATCCCAGGTATCATCCTGGCCAGTACTGAATAAAGCTTGCCTCAGATTTGGCTCAAAAATTATGGCAGTGGTCTTATTCTCACCTGGTACAAATATCTAGAGAGATTTAACTGAGGAGGAAGAAACACCCTAAGTGTGTGTGGCTCTGTCATGGATTGCTCCTGGACTGAATACAAAAGGGAAAATGGAGGACATGAACCAAGCACTATAATTCATGTCTTTTTGCCTCCTGACTGCAGATATAATGTGACCAGCTACTCAAGCACCCATCTCCAAGTATTCCTGCCATAACCAGTAGGTTTTCTTAAACTGTGAGACCAAAGAAGTCCTTCCTTAAGTGTCTCTTATTAGATATGTTGTTACAATAACAAAAAGTCACTAGTACAGCTCTTAAAGATACCACCCTTAGTTTTTGTGAGCTCAAACATGGGGAGACATGGGCAGGATGGGACTATTCTCAGTACTGAAATACCTTATTATCAGGATCATCTCATGTATTAATTTGGCTTTTATTGCTGATGTAATTACCATGACCAAAAGCAACTGGGGGCAGTGGAGGGTGGGTATTTCATTTTACAGCTTATAGTCAATCATCAAAGTAGGTCAGGACAGGAACCTAGAGTCAGGAACCCAGGAGCAGGAACTGAAGCAGAGGTCGTGAAGGAATACTGCTTACTGGCTTGCTCAGTTTGCTTTCTTATACACACAAGGTGCCTGCCCAGGGATGGCACCATCCACAATGGCCTTGACCCTTAAAGAAAATCCCCACAGACTTGCCTATAGACAATCTGATGGAGACATGCCAACTCCAACTAGAATTCTCTCTTCCCAAGTAACTTTCATTTGTGTCATTTTGACAAAAAGCTAAACAGCCTCAAAACATTATGGAACACATATTAGAAATTGAAGGCAAATTAGTATAATTCCAGAAATCTTTACATATTCCAAACTGGGGAAAGAAAACAACCAACTATTGGGTACCATGAGTAAGTAGACAAGAGTTTCTCCATCACTAGCATCACCTTGATCCCAGCCTCCTCTCTACCTTCAACCTCATGCCCACACAGAACTCCATATTCATCTGTGGCCCCATCTTTCTGCCCAGAACCCTTCTCTATCAATACACAAATATCTGGCTTCAACCCCATCTACACATTCAGTTTTATCTTGATTCTTAGTCACATCTCCTCCCCTCAGCCATCTCTCTACTATAAACTCCATCTCCATCTTCATCCCATCTCCATGCTCAGCTGTTGGTAGCATCCCAGACAATGATGAAACAACAGACACACAGACAAGAAAAGCTGGGATTCAGTTGGCAGTGCTCACTCTGATGGAGAGTACCTGCTATGCAACCTGGAAATTCAGCCCATTTATCAAGTACAGCATAGGCAGGAGGGGTTAGCTAGTCTTGGTGGGAGATCTCATGTTGCAAGAAAAAGCTTCCTTTGCTAGTTTTAGTGTACTCTGTCAACACACACACAAGGGACTAGAGGAAGTCTTTGCCATTTCTCTGAACCTGAACCAGGGAAGGCTTTGTCATTCCTGAGGATCTGAACACTGGGGTCCCTGACATGGCTATACCTATGTCAACAACACACATTTGCTCAGGACTTCATCCACTCACCACAGCTATATCTCTACACTCAGCTCCATCCCTACACTCAGATCCATATCTACATCTAGCTCCATCTCCACCCCAGCTCCATCTCCACCCCAGCTCCATCTCCACCCCAGCTCCATCTCCACCCCAGCTCCATCTCCACCCCAGCTCCATCTCCACCCCAGCTCCATCTCCACCCCAGCTCCATCTCTCTTCCTATCTCACCTTCAATTCCATCTCCACCCACATTATTTCTCCATCCTCTTCTCCCTCTCCACCCAGAGAGGTGGCTGCAGTTGCTGCCAGCTTCTCTGAATCAATATTTACCAGGCTGGGAACATGTCCCCAGGGTCTGGTGGTTGTGGTGGCACAGTGCCCAGACCTTACTCTAGGCTGCAGTGTTATACAGAACTGGGAATTCTCTGGGTTCTCTCATTTACTTTTGGGAAAATAACAACTATTTTTTAGTTTTTACCACGAAATGATCATTAATGCCTGGAGGGAAGGGAATTCTCAGGATCAAACCCTTCTGGGAAAACAAAACTCACCCAGTGGCTAGGCAGAGCCAGAGATGAAATTATCTGAGGAGCAGCTCCCCCCTGGGTTATTCCCCCAGGCCAGCTTCCTCAGAGTTCCAGTGGCAAAGTCTGAATTGAGGATTGTGTGTGTCTACCTTCCCTTATAGACACAGGCAGAGTCTATGTACTAAACCAAATTCCTATTACCTGAGTCTCTGTGGGTGCCAACAGTGGGTAAATTCGATGGGCAGAGAAGTTCTAGAACCCTGAGAAGCCCAGGGTCTGCTTCAAGTGAAAGCCTCTCTGTCTGCAAGCATCCGGGCAGCTTCTGTGGTTTTCTGCGACTGTTGTGAGTTGATCATGACTTCCACAGGCTGTGCTTCTCTCACGGGGACTAGAGGTCTGGAAGTAAACTGTGGACTGGTCAGTTCCTCCTCAGGCCTTCCTCCTTTCCCTATGTCCCCACAGAGTCATCTCTGAACATGCCTGTGTCCCTTTCCTATGAGGACACTGGCCCCATTGAATGAGGGTCACCCCAGTGGCTTCATGATGAACTTTATATTTTGCAAGGCCCTATCTCCAAATGTACTCACATTCTGAGTCCTGGGTGGCCAGAGTTTTATTATGAAGGTCTAAGGGCATCCCAGTAATGATGACCATAGCCATCACCCCCTCAGAGCTCAGAGATTTGGAATCTGCTTACCCCACCAGGTGATGACGATACTTTTCAATGACTGAGAGAGTCAAGGAAGACATGTACACCCTGTCCAGCAGTTCCTAGACCTCCTGTCCATGAAAAGACAGCAGGGTGGCAGCAAGAGGGGTAGATGCTTCTAAAATGGATTTTTAAAAATTAGTTATTTTTGTTCATTGAGACAGAGTCTTTCTATAAAGCACAGGGCCTTCAGTTAACAACTGTCCTCCTAGAAAACTTTCTGGGTGCCCCAACATGGCCAGTGCCAAGTAGGCTTTTGCACACTCCCCTACATTCTTGGGTTCCAGTGCCAGGCCCATAGCTTCTCTGGGCCTCACTTTGCCCTATCTGTAAAATGGACCTAGTGGAGTCCTCATTGCCAAATTGGGGTGTGGGTGAATCCAGAGCAGAGTGTGCTTCTGGCCATCAGCAATGGCATGATTAGGAAGCCATGTCTGAGGAGAAAAGGCCACTGTCTCTGGCCAGTGACAATGCTCAAGCCAGGCCTACGAGATGGTACCTCTAAATCTACCCAGCTCTGCTCCCTCTCTGAGAAGCTGCTCTGCATCAGGGAAGCAGTTCACCGTGCCTCCATGCAGCAGCCCCTGCCATGGAGCCTGTCGGAGAAGCTGTACCCTTCCTGGGAATCATGGTCCATACCCACTGGGCCTATCTGGGTTCAGTAGCTTGCTGGAGGGCCTTGGCTCTCAATTGGAGTCTGCCTGCTTTTGGACAAGCAACAGAGGCATGGTCCCTAGCAGACTGGCTGCCCATTAATGAAGCCTGATAGCCATCAGCTGTGTACTGAAAGAGAACATTATGTGGTTGCACTTTCTGGGGGGTGTTTGCCTTGTACTGAATCCAGGTACTGATGGGAGAGGGTGTTAGGATGAGGCACTCTGGGATTGTCTTAGGAAGGTGACCAGAAGTTTCCTGAGCCTCTCAGAATAGGATCTTGGCTCCTGACCTAGAAGGCCGATGGAGGCCTCTCCTGAACTCTGGATCCAGACAGCACTTTTCCCAAGTGCCTGGAAAATATATTTGGTATATGGCTGTGGTGATGGTGGTGAGGCGGCAGAGTCATGCTAAGTGAGTGAATTGAAGGTATTCAGAACTCAAGGTATGGGGGTGGGGTGGGGGGGTGGGGTAATGGGCGGCATAGTATGTGGGCCAAATGTAGAGGGCTGGGCCATAGTTCTTGATGCCTGTGCAGACTCACTGCACTGGGGTCCTCAGGGTACTCTCAGGCAGCTAGCTGCCCTAGACCTAGCCCCTCTGGTCCACTACCCACCTGGCCCTGGCTCAGCTCTGATGAGGGATTCACTGCTTCTGCCTGGGAAGACTGAACTCTGTCTGCTGCTTGGATAAGCATCTCACATCTCCAATGAGAACCAACCCTGCATGAGATGCTCATCCACTTGCCAGCAGGATGCTGGCTAATCACTTTGTCCCTGAACTATTGGGCAAGATCAGTTGGCTCTGTGACCACCAGTGGTCAGATGAATTACTGGCTGAGCCATCTTGGCCCTGTGGGCCTTGCACTTTATTAAGGTGAAAGGCAACACACACACACACACACACACACATACAGAGAGAGAGAGAGAGAGAGAGAAAGAGAGAGAGAGAGAACGGCTTTTTTTTTTTAAACTTTCTATTCTGGGATTGAACTCAGGGCCTTCTGCATGCTGGACAAGTACTCTACAACTCTACAATTGAGCTCCATCCCTAGCCTCTTTTTACCTTTGTTTTAATTTGTTCTACTTATTTTGAGTGTGTGTGTGTGTGTGTGTGT
Source organism: Phodopus roborovskii (assembly GCF_943737965.1). NCBI lineage: Eukaryota > Metazoa > Chordata > Mammalia > Rodentia > Cricetidae > Phodopus > Phodopus roborovskii. Next base: position 48,248,488 of record NW_026126407.1, on the reverse strand, counting down.
GTATTTGTATGAGTGTGTGCATACACGTGTGCATTTATATACAGAGACCACAGGTTGGTGTTGGATGTTTTCTTCAATCACGTTCAATCTTATTTTTATAATTAAAATTATTTCTTAGGTTTATTGAAGCACGCGCGCGCGCGCACACACACACACACACACACACACAGAGTTCACATTCCTTGCTAAGAGAATGAAGGTCAGAGGACAATGTATGGGAATTGGTCCTTTCCTTCCACTGTGGCTTCTGGGGACCGAACTCACATCGTCAAGCTTGGTGGCAAATACCTTTATCCAATGATCATCATGTCAGGACCATCTCCTTTTTTTGAGACAGGGTGTTTCACTGAACTTGGAACTCACTGATTGACCAGACTGGAAACTCAGGAAAACCCTATGGATCTGCCCGACTGCCCCTGAAATTCCAGGCATGAACACTGCACTTAGGGTGTTATGTCAGTGCTGGGGATCCCAACTGAGGCCCTCACACTTGTGCAGCGAGCACTTTACCAACGGAGCTGTCTTACCTGTATTTTGATCAGGGTCTCACTAAATTGCCCAGGCTGTCCTTGAACATCTGATCCTCCTACCTCAGCTACCTAGTGTTAGAATTAGAAGCCTGCACCTCATCGTAAACCTTTAAACTATCTGAAACTGAATGATACAGCAGCACTTCAGACATTCCTAATGTCATGTGATCACCACCACAGGTGACTTACAGACTTCCTCGTAACCTCAGAGAAAGCCTATGTCTGCTAGCTATCCCTCCCCAACCCCTGGTGACCTCTGACCTGCATCTGATTGGTTGTACAGATACCAGGCGAGGGCTCCACGAAAGAACCCTAACCCTACCCGGGTCCTGTGTCTTTGGATCAGCCTGTTCTGGACATGTACGTGTCTAACATTAGCCCTGCGATCTGGCTCCTGTTTTGGCATGCTCTTGAAGTTGATCTATGCTGTGGTGCCTGTTGGCGCTCCACTCCTTTTCGTGTTTGGGTAAGATTGCATTTGTGCCCACTCAGCGATTGTTGGTTGCTGTGGTTGCCTCCACTGTGAGACTCTCAGGGTCATGTCTGGACCCCAGGTGGCAGGTCCCTCTCAGTATTCTTGATGAGTTGCCTTCAAAATTTGGAATCCAGCTTTATTTCTCTAAGGACACAGCCACACCTCAGGCCCCTAGGAAGGGGAATGCCAGTGTGTGATCCCTTTATCAACAGATTTCCAGTTGTGTGCCATTGCCACCCAGGGCATTTTTTTCACATCTTGATCACCAAGAAATGTCCCCTGATGACAGACCCTGGGGACAACAGAAGATTCAGCCATATCTTTCACTATGATGTTGCTTCCTACGGTGTCTGTTGGGCTAGAGAGATAACAGAGGCCCAATCTAGGGGAGCCAGCTGGACTGAACCCATTTAGAGCCCTGGGTGCAACCAGATGGCCACTCAATCCCAGCTCCAGAAAGACACATGGAGACCTGAAGGGAAATATTTTGAGAAAATAGCTAAGTAGATTCAGAAGTTCAGCAGTAGGAACTTTGTTAATCAAGGTCTCCATGGCTAGCTAATAGGAAGCAGTTGTCAGCTCTCTAAGATTATCTGGGGTCAGAGGTCACCTGGAGTCAACCTGTTCTGCTTGACCCTGGGACTTGGCTTTATCTTCCTGTTTCCTCAAGAAGTCAGACTATGTATGCACAGGAGAGCTAAAGGGTGGTCCCAGAGGACATGTTCATGTATGTGCCCTGACTCCTGAGTCTTTGCACCGTGGTCCTGCGTGGAAAGAGAGTGTTGGTTTTTTGTTACTGTTAGATATCTGAAGGAAATAATTCAAATAGAGCAAGGGTTCATTTTTGGTTCACCATTTTAGAGGTTAGTCCTTGGTCATGGGGATTAATTGCTTCTAGGCTTGAGATGAGAGGCATGACATCACTGTGAGGAGCATGGATGACGTCACCATGAGAAGTGTGGAGCAAAGCTGCTCGTCTCATGGAAGCCAAGAAGCTAAGAGAAACAGAGGAAGGGGTCAAAGACAAGCTATAATGCTCAAGGCCACACACCCAGGGACCACTCTTCTAATCAGGTCCTACTGCATGGTTTCCAGGTAAAGCCATCAGATTACCAATCAGTCAGTGGATTAATGGACACTCATGATCAGAGCCCAAGCAACCCTTGTTGTGGGTAAGGTCAGGATAAAATTTCAGATGTGGCATCCCTTTGTTATCTGGGTTAGCCCTAAATCCAATGATTGTGACCTCATGACAGAAGATAAAGTGGGATTGGAGAACAGAGAGACAGGGAAGTGTATGAAGATGGAGACAGAAAGCAAACAGATACCACCACAAACCATGAGGACCTGATCAGGGGAGGACCTCCTGGTGCCACTGAACTCACCTTGGTCCTGGACACCTGGGCTACAAGGTGTCAGTTGTTTTATCCTAGCAGCCCACAGCCTTAGCTCTTCAAGTGCAGGAGGGAATGGGCAGGAAGGACTGGCCCTCCTCGTCAGAAGGCAGCAGCGCTGCATGCTGTCCTACTCTACTACATGTGGTCCAGGGTCTTCCCCAACCCAGGCTGGCTAGGCCCCAGGTCAGGTGCAAGACTTAGTAAGCACTAAGCATTCCATGTCCTACCTGCCCTGGGGAGTAGACTGCAGTGACAGGAAAAGTGGTACCTCCTAGGCAACAAGGCCAAGGTAAGGTGTCACAGTATGAGCCCTGAGAGGGTGACAAGGCACTCTCTTTGCCTCGGATTCTCTGGTCTCAGCTCAGAAAGTCCCATTCTTGAGGGGCACTGACCCTAACTCTTACAGGCTGGTTCTCCCTTCCTATTAGGAGGCATTGTCTCTCAGCCATACACACACATCCCCCTGTGGTAGAATAGAATATTATTTTAAGGTGTGTGACTTTTGTTTATGCTGCATTTGTTTAACTGTGATGCTATGTTATTGTGCCTGTACAAAACAGCTGATGGTCTAATAAAGAGCTGGATGGCCAATAGTAAGGAAGGAGCAAGGATAGACCTGGCAGACAGAGAGTATAAGTAAAAGAAGAAACAAGAGAACAAGGAGATAAGGATATCAGGGGCCAGCCACCCAGCCACCCAGCCACCCAGCCACCCAGCCACCCAGCCTCCCAGCCTCTCAGCCACCCAGCCACCCAGCCACCCAGCCACCCAGCCTCTCAGCCACCCAGCCTCCCAGCCACCCAGACTCCCAGCCACCCAGCCACCCAGCCTCCCAGCCACCCAGCCACCCAGCCACCCAGCCACCCAGCCACCCAGCCTCTCAGCCACCCAGACTCCCAGCCACCCAGCCTCCCAGCCACCCAGCCACCCAGCCACTCAGCCACCCAGCCTCCCAGCCACTCAGCCTCCCAGCCACCCAGCCACCCAGCCACTCAGCCTCCCAGCCACCCAGCCACCCAGCCACCCAGCCACCCAGCCTCCCAGCCACCCAGCCACCCAGCCACTCAGCCACCCAGCCTCCCAGCCACCCAGCCACCCAGCCACTCAGCCACCCAGCCTCCCAGCCACCCAGCCTCCCAGCCACCCAGCCTCCCTTCCAGCAACAGAGTAAGACTAAGTTTTACAGAAGTAAGAGAACAGGAAAAGCCTAGGGGCAAAAGGTATATAGAATAATTTAAGAAAAGCTGGCTAGAAAGCCAAGGCCAGGCTTTCATAACTAAGAATAAGCCTCCATCTGTGATTCATTTGAAAGCTGGATGACAGACCCCCCCCCAAAAGAGAAAAAACTTCTTACTACCCTCCCCATCTCCTGGAGATACCAGGGTTGAAAACTTTATGGCCCCAAATAGTTTGGGTTCACTGGTCTTAAACAACATAGTGCAATATGCTGGTGTCCTGGGACTTTGCCTGCCGCATGGAGTCATTGACTTCCTGCTCACAAGCAGCTCTGACCCTTCAGAAAGCTAAAATAGGAGGCTGAATCAGGAAGATACAATGAGTTTGAGGCCAGCCTGAGCTTCGGAGTAGTTGAAGGCCAACTTGGATTATAGAGCCCAATTTTGTCTCAAAAAATTCTTTTAAGGAGTAAGCTAGGGACATGGTTGAATTGGTAGAGTCCTTGTTTAACATACACAAAGCCCTGGTTCAATTCCTAGCACCACACAAAACCAGGCATGGATGTATATGCCTGGAATGCCAGCCCTTGGGAGATGTAGGGAGGAGGATCAAAGTTCAAGATTAAGAATTTTAAACGATGGGGTTCTAGAAGGAGGCTCAGTAGTTAAGAGCACTTAATGCTCTTCCAGAGGACCTGAGTTCAGTTCTCAGCACCCCTATCAGGCAACTCGCCTCCATGGGGGCACACCACACATGTGCACATACACACATGCACACATAATATACACATGTGCATATACATACACACATAATTTTCTTTTTAAAGATTTATTTATTATATATACAGTGTTCTATCTGCATGTTTGCCTGCACACCAGAAGAGGGCACCAGATCTTATTACAGATGGCTGTGAGCCACCATATGGTTGCTGGGAATTGAACTCAGGACCTCTGCAAGAGCAGTCAGCACTCTTAACCTCTGAGCCATCTCTCCAACCCCCACAATTTTCTTTTAATTAAAAAAAAAAAAAAGATCAAGATTATCCTTGGCTACATAATGAGTTCAAGGCCAACCTGGACTATGTGTGACTGTGTCTTAAACAGACAAAAATAAAGCAAAACAGAAACAAGCAAACGCCAAAGGATGTCAGGTATGAAGGGGCTGTACCTGTATTGCTTTTAGGCACCCCATCTAAGGGGGACTGAGGTCCATGTAGCCCACTGACTGAGTGGTGGGGATGGAGTCCTGGTCCCACTCCACACGCCTGCTCCAGACTCTGAGTCCCCTCCAGCTGTCCATAACTCTGTTTCCAGCTGATTTTGTCCCTGGCATTTAGGGAAAGTGAAGTCCTCCCTGGAGAAACAGCAATTGTCCAAAGCAGCTTTTGGAGTCTGGGTTAGAAGGATCTGGGAAGCTCCAGGAAAGAAATGTGGTTTTGATTTTCCAGAGCAGCCTGAAGCAGAGCTCAGTCCTCACCCAGACCTAGCAGGCCTGCTCTTCCTGGGGCTGGGGAACGCCAATCCTGAGGTCAGGACACTGGGGCGGTGGCCTGGTCCACCAAAGGTCCCCAACTGGCCCCAACCTCAGACAGAACCAGAATCAGCTATCAGAGCCCAGTTGGCGGTGGTTAACATCACCAAGGAACCTGGGTAGGGAATGGATTTGCCCCACAGTTGGGAAGCTCAGTATGGGACCATCACTCAATGAAGGCTGGGAAGACACTTGATCCTGGATGCTGAGCTGAAATCCTGGGTCCAGCTCATGTCTGGTTCACTCTACACTCTCCTCAGCACTCATTTCTGGCTTGTTACTTACAAGTGTTCTCTGAGAAGGGCACCCTGCATTCTGCCTAGGCCTTGTCCTGAACTCTGGGCCAGGAAGACACCGTGTTTTCCTCTGTGCTTCTGGCAGGAACCCACAGGGCTGATACTGCTGCTGCTGGGAGGCAGGGGCGGGGAACCACCAGTCATGGTCTGAGATCCAGAGCCCCGCCCCTCCTTGCCCCTGTAGCTCAGGACTTAGGCTCCTCTGGGCTCCTCTCTGCTCTGGCTGTTTCCTAGTCAGTCTCCAAGACTGAGGGCTCAGCCAGTTGCACTGAACCGCTTGCTCGCAGCTGCTTGGGCGAGACTTGTCATTTGCTGTGGACAGTCTCCCTCTGGTTGACTCAATCAAGCAGGGTCACTTGATGGCTACTTCTCAAACTGAGTCTGAGCTGTTCCATGGATGTACAGCCCTAGTTCGCAGAGAACTCCATCCATCCACCCTTGAAGCTAGGCTTTATCTCCCACAGATCCCCAGGGAGTAGGGAATATAGCTTGAAGACTAGCTTTACAGACTAAGAACGAAGGAAGAAGGATTCATAGCCGCACTCGGTCTTCATGCAAATGAGGCCGCTCAGCCTGTTTTGTAACCAGAAGGCACAAAGACACCGAGGCAGGGAGTGGCAGCGCCCACACACAGATCTGCGCGCCCGCTGCCTCCCACGGGCCCTGCGGAATTAGCTCGAGAATGGGAGGAACAGGTGACAGGGCGGGCGCCCTCACTGAGGGGAGTCAGCTTCTCCAAAATCTCCAGGGTGTGCGGAATGGGAGGCGGGGGCGCGGGCTGCAAGACCCCATCAAATAATTGAAGTGTAATTTGTCTCCTTTTCAAAGGAGACAGAGCTGGCTTGGTCCCTGCTTCACAAGAATATGACTTTTCTGCCAGATGGGCGCAGGACGCCCACCTCTGCCGCCGTTACAGTTTCTGTCTTCCTCTGGCGACAGCGCTGCTAACTCCCCCGACACCCCATGCATTCCTGAGGAGATGAAAAATGCCTCACTCAGCCTGGGCCTGCAGAGGGCTGCCTGTGACATCCATTCTCGCCTGGGGCTGGGGGAGCAGGGAATGGTGTTTAATGAAAGGAAATGCTCTAGCCGGCAGCTTCCTGCTCTGGCTGCCTTAGAGTCCTGTCCCAGTCTCTGTAGCGTGCCCCATCCTTACAGCACCCACCAATCCCAACAGCCTCCTGCACCTGGACACAGAGGAGAACAACAATCAGACGCTTGTCCAGAGGCCCTCACATGCATGCAGTGACATATGAAGGAGCCTCACTCACAAAAGTGTTTCATAAGGTCTGATCCTAGCACCCAAAATGCCACAGGCCCCTGTTAGGGCTCAGGGGACAGAGAGCTGTTACTGCTGAGGTCCTCAGGATTGTCCTTCTTAGGAAGCCCTGCCTGACAGGGTCAAAGGGGAGACACTGCCCAGACATGACAGAGGGTGAAGGCGTCCAAGGGCATATGCAAAGAACCTTCTAGTCTTATGAACACAAGCACACATTTCAACTGGGGCTACTTGATGCTCTAACAATAGCACCAAGTAGCTTATAAGTGATTTCATCAGGTTGAGTTCTGCCAGGAGGAGGAGACTCTGCTTGCCCTCATCCTTGCCAGCATGGAACAACCTCAAGTGTTGATCCCCATCTTCCACCTTGTTTGAGGCAAGGTCTTTTGTTGAGACCTGGGATTACAAGAGCCACTCTATTGTACCAGGCTTTGTGTAGGTCCTAGACATCTGAAGTCCAATCTCCATGCTTGCTTGGCAAGCACTTTATTCACAGAGCCATCTCCCCAGCCCTGTGGCTTTTAAAATACAACTCAGGACCATCTGCCAGGACTGGCACCACCCAGTGGGCTGGGACCATCCACACCAACCATTAACCAACCCCACAGACCTGATTGCACTCTGATCTGATGGAGGTATTTTCTTAATTGAAGTTCCCTCTTTCTAGATAGCTCTGGCTTATGTTGAGGTAACAAACCCTACCCTGCACACGTCCTGTCAGATGCTCTTTGCACAGGTTGCCAGCAAGTTTCTGTGGGCTCCTTTTGGCAAGAGAAGGAGCAATGTTGCCGCTGAACTTCGTGCTGCTATTGCCCAGCTGTCACTGCTTTACCACAGCACCTCCAATGACTCTCAACATGTTCATACACCATTTATTATCAAGCATCGGCCTGTGCTCTCAGTAGATTCACAGATGTGGGAACAGACAGCTATGGCTTGACCTCCCTGAGTTTGTAAGGGCACCCAAGGACACACTGGTCCTGATGTGACGACCTGCTCTCTGTCCACTCCATCTATACTGCAGAGCATGGATTCCTCCAGAAAGAGCTGCAGCCAATGTGGAACCTCCTGTGCACCCTCACTAGGGAGGCTGCTGAGCTGGCTTACCTGGGACCAAGGGATCCTAGGGATATGGGACTCTCAGTGCTAAAAATCAGAAACATGTGGGCAACTCAGGATGAGCTGTGCGCCCTACTTTTCACTGGGAGCAGTGCTATGACAGGGTTACATGTGAAGCTCAGCCAGTGGCTGCCCCTACCCCCACAGTCAGACCCATTGAGAAAGAGCAGCAGGCTCAGTCAGTCTACTTAGATCAACACAAGTTGTATGATGAACCCACAGACCTTGATTGAGGGCCAGCATTCAGTGAAAGCCTCTCAGCGTACTTCCAAAGGCCTCCTGACCACAGGGTATGTTAAGGTCTTGTTCCTAAGGTTTCCTGCACTTGTCCCATAGGACTGTCCCCTGCTGGACTGAGGGAGTACAGAGCAGGATCTGTCTCCTTCTCCTTTAAAGTCCAGTTCCCAGAACTGGATGGATGGATGGATGATGAGTAAACAGATGAATAGATGCCATATGGTGGGAAGTGGGTGATTGGTTGAATGGAAAGATATATGGATAGTGGGATGGTTATGTGAAGATGAATTAAAAGGGGGAGAATAGTGGGAAGGTGGATGGCTACACAGATAGAGAGAGAGGTGAATGATGAATGGGCAATGGGTGGATGAGTAGTAGATGGATGATGGGAAAGTGGTAAGTGGATGATGGCAGGAAAGACATATGGGGTGCAGCCCTGTATAGCATGCTGAATCTTTGCTGATCACATGCTGGTACAACTTCTGTTTCTATAGCTGAATGAAAACTTTAGGCAGTGTATAGAGTGGCTGCTCCTTAGTGAAACCTGTACTAAGCATCTGAGCCACACACATCTCCTGTGCATCATTCATGGGGGGGGGGGAGGTGTTGTCCTTCCCATTTTACAGGCAACATCAAAGAGACTGGGAGCTTCCCCAGAGCTGTTCATGCTTGGCAGGAAATCCAGGCTTCTCATAGCTCTCAGTGCCTAAGTCCTCCGACCCTGGCATGTGTCTCTGATAACCTCTAACCCTCTTCAACTATTAGGGAGCAGCTAAAGCCTGGGTCAGCAAGCCTTGCTACCTGCACCCCTCCTCTGCTGTAAGTGAACACACTCCTTGGAGGAACTGAGTGGCCCCAGGGACTGGGAGAGAAGGCAGGCTGTTGGTCTAATAGAACACCCTGACAAAGGCAAATTTAAGGGAGAAAGTGTTTGTTTAGTTTGATGCACAGTTCCAGGGAAGGCAGACTGGCAGGGGAGGCAGGCAGCAGGTCAGATGGCAGCTGTAGTTAGGGACCATGACTGCTATGCTCCAGGGCCCAGGCCCAGGGCCACCCACTATTAGGGTAGGTCTGCCCCTCAATTAACCTAATCGTGATAATCCCTCACAGGCATGCCCAGAGGCTATCATAATCTAAATAATCTCTCATAGGTATGCCTGGAGACCTGTCTCCCAGAGGATTCCAGATCTCATAAAGTTGACAATGACATTCACTACCTCAGTCACTTGGTGGGGGTAATGTGGAGGGTGCCAGGCCTATTTTGGACTTGTACACATGAGAAAGAGGAACACGAACTCCCTCCTCAGACATAGCAACACTTTCAATCAGTGCCCAGTGCCCAGTGCCCTGCTATGAGGCCACATGGGAAGGTGGAGGATGGATGGATGGATGGATGGATGTTCCCTTACCTGGAAATAGGTCTGGCTGCTGCTTTGATTGGAACAAAGTGAGAGCATCCCTCCCAGCCTGTCCCCCGATTCCTCCAGTGTCAGCCTCTGCCTACACTTGGGAATGGTCCCTCAAGGCAGGACACTCCCTCCCACATAGCCTTGTTGCTCCTGGCATTCAAGATCTTGTTCCAGGGACAGATCTTGGCAGCTGTACTTTCATAGATCAAAGTCCATGATGGCTGCTGCCTTTCCCCTGTTCTCCTTGGCTGGTGAGAGAAGGCAGCATAGTTCTAGGGAAGAAGTGCTTCAAAATAAGGCTGGGTGCAGCAGAGTCTGAGGGGTGGGTGGTACCCTCTTCCCCTTAACATTCAACCCAGGAGGGATTGCTGACCTACCCTGTTTGGGTTCTGACATCACCAGGGCAAGCAGGGAAGGCCTTTCTTGTAACTATTCTGGGGTTTTACACCTCTCTCCCAGCCCTGCAGGTCAGGGAAGCAAACAAGAATGCACCCAATTATTGGACCTCAGCAGTTCTCACCCAGTAGACACTGAATCAGAGACTAGGCCAGCTGAGCCTCCTGTTGGCCAGAGGTTGTAAGCAGCAGGACCCAGCTGTGAGCTTCTGATTGGACTTCATCTCGGCTCCTATCCTGGGCTGGACTCTACCATTCTGGACATTTGGTGGTCACTGGGAAGGACACTGATCGGCAGGGAACTCAATTTTTCTGGTGATATTTGAATAACAAAGCCAGCAGTAGCCAAGGCTGGGCACAACGGGCTCCTCCCTTCTGTTCTTCATCTCTCTCGGCCTGCCCCCTCTACTTTTTGTAATATAGGAAGCCCCATCCTATACCTGCACTGCATCTGACCCCCAGCCAAAGAACAAAAGTCCAAAGGACAGTACAATCTCCCTAAGATCCCTTCTGGATCCAAACACAGAAATTAGTACACGATTTCATCCATCCAAACAACTCTCCCCTGATGTCTGCATCATCAGGGCCCTGAGTCTAACCCAAGCTATAATGGCAGCCACAGTGCTGGCCACCGGGGCCCACTGGTCCTGCATACAAAACACCCGGCTGGCCATTATCATTCCGGGGCGGAACTCCGCTTGGCCTGTGTCTCATCGGTCACTCAGCAGCCCTTAATGACCTGTCAGTTCTTTGGCCTGCCATTTTCTGTCTAATTAATTCTTTTATTGTGCACCGGATAAAGAAAGACAAAGGCCTTGCCGGCAATAATGATTCATTAAAATGCAGTGCCTTCCCAGCTCTTGGCCCAGCACCAGCCGCTCCACCCGCTGTGGGCATGGTTGCCTGCGCCCCTTAACCCTTTACAGGGTCCTCTGGGCTAGACATCCCAGAAAATCTAGATGTTAGCTAGTTCAAGAACCTGGTGTAGGAGGGTCTCTTGAAAGATGAACACTTACTTCCTCAGGACTGGTGTAGGGGCCCAGACATACATTTGGAAACCCAGCCCCTTTTGGGCAACAGAAGGGCCTGAGGGGCCCTTGTCCAGGGACACCTGAAACTGGACATGTGCACTCAAGACTTGGTCAAGACAGGAATGAAGGTGCTACTCATAGAAGGCAGCCAGTGAGCCATAGCACTTCAGGATGGCTAGTTTATCCTCAGGCAGTTTTGGTGAGGCTGTCAATATTCCATGGGTGTGGAGAAAACTGAGGCATGGGAGGAAAACTGGTAAATGGCAGCTTTTCTAACCACTGTTCCATCCTGCCTCCCCACAGTTCATATGTCTGGATGCTGTGGGAGAGAGACAGGCCCTTGGGTGGACAGGCTTCATTCAGTCCTGGCAACAGGTAAAGGGGAAGAAACAAGGCTATGGCTACCTTAAGTGCCAAGCAGCCTTACTAGGTTATGGAGGTCATCTTATTGACAGACAACATGCTGCCCTGTCCAACCTTCCTCCCTCAAGACAATTCTTTGCCTGGGTGCCAGACAGGGGTAGTTTATCTCCTTGTCTTGGGGATCACACTGACCAGGGTATAGTGCAGTGGGAGACTGGAGATAACTCACAGCCTATAGATGAGAGTCCAGTGCCTGGCAACAGGGACAGCACCACCCAGAACACACCTCCTGAGCCCAATGGCATTAGCAGCAACCCCAGCAAACACAGGTTAGGCAGAGGTGGGATGGACAGAGAGGCTCAGTCCTTGGAAGGGCCGGAGTCCCTCAGCATGAGGTCAGACACTAGGAAGGGAAGACGGGGATGTGGACTCCACGTGACTACCTGGAAGAATCCAGAAAGATAGGCAGTGCCTGAAGGACACAAATCCTCTGTTATCAGGAGCTGATAGCTGGGATGGACATGAGCTTGACAAACAGGCACCAGCTCCCAAGAGTTGACACTACCCTAAGACCAGCGGGGGATGGAGGGTTTTTTTTTTTTTTTTTTTTTTTTTTTTTTTTCCAGTCTCCCAGATACTACGGCTGATAGGACCATCGTCCGCTTTCTGGAATAGGGCATTCCCTTCCACTGAGGTCAGAGCCAACATTGCTTTGGGTGAGGAAATGAAAATGAGGAATTTTCTGCCAGTCTGCCCCTGGGATGGGCTAACAGAATGGGTACTCTCTGAGAGAACAGTACTGCAAAGTTTGGACTCAGGGCAAAGCTGACCAGGGAAATACTTTTAGATTGAACCTATGCCGGATGTCAGACCATTGCTTCCTATGGACCAGTGCAACAGTACTCTTCTCTCCCTAACCTGTCCATGACAGCCACAGCCTCAGTGCAGCGCTGGAAGCCTCCAGGACACACAGCTTTGGGTTCTGCCTCTGAGGACTGAGTGTACCAATGGGAAGCCACCTGCTGGGCTAGCCCCAAGAGCTGAGATGGAAGCAGGCAGGCAGGTTCAAAGTACAGGGCATCTACAAGGTGGGGGTGGACTAGCCAGGACACTGGTGCCCCTCTTCCAGATGCTCAGAAATGAGGAGCCTCTCAGGAGGCAACACCCAGAATCAGGACTTCTTGGCAAGATAGACGGCCCGGACCCCAGTAGTTAATACTCAGAAGGCTCGCCAAGTCCCAACAGAACTGGCAGGGCCACCCCGCCCTTGGGAACCTGGCAAGCCCCAAAGCTAATCCCAACCCACAGCAGGGCCTCACAGCTTTGTCAGCGAGCCGGGCGCCTGGGGTTCTCCTTGGTCTGGGGTGTCAATGAGAGAGCTCTAAGGGCCATATGGGTTCAGACAACCCTTGGCTGGATGCTGGTCTGGCAGGGCTGGGTCCACATGGGCAGCAGGCTGTGAAGGCATCGGCCATCCGTTAAACTGGTTCTCACAGCACCGTTCCCCACACCTGGAAGCTTGGCATACTCAGGCCTCATGAACTCTTATAAATTCAGGTGACTTTCCCCAAATGCTGGTCTTGGCAGGCCCTAGAGTCAGGCTTTTCAAACTGGGGGAAGTAGTAAAAAGTCCTCCACATTGGGGTTCTTGAGAGGCATAGCTCCCTTCCACCCCCAGTCCAAGGCTGAAGTCTACATAGCTGGTATGCAGCCGGCCCTGGCAGTGCCTGCTAGCCACATGTACCCAAGAGGCTTGGCAAGGGCCCTTTGCTGTCTCTCCTCACAATCATTTTCTCCCTAGAAACTTCCCTCTGAGCAGACAGTTCTGCCAGGCTCTCTTGGGATGGTTTTTCTCTGCTCCCAGCCTGGCTCTGAGCCAGGACCACCCCACCCCGAAAAAAATGCCCATCAGTTTGAGACAAGCTACCCAGCCACCCAGATACCCAGATACCAGCCTTGATTAGCCTGGGAGGAAAACATGGCTTGGAGTAGCCCAACTGGACCTGTGTTTGTCTGCTTGGGAACAACTCCTAAAGTGAGGAAGCCAGACAACGCTAAAGGCATGGTGTTTAAATTCAGATCAAGTGGCTGGGAGGGGGGTGTCTGGCCACCTCTCTAAGATGAGGTGAAGCCCTGCCTTGGGGAGTCTGAGTGGTTCTGCACCCCCTCACGGTGGCTGCTCAGGGCAGCTAAAACCAAACCCCTAGCAGAGTGTCTCCTCCCTCCTAGGAACACTCATGAAAGAACCCCCCCCCCAGGCTTGAGAGAAGTAATACACAAAACATGCTCCAAGTAGATAAAAAGCATTTTTAAAATTTTATCAAATTGATCTGTACAAAAGTTAGCATTGCTTGGTCAGAAAGTAGCGAAACACAGCAGGCGAAGGACAGCGAATGTCTTTCTGAATTCAATGCCAAAAAAAAAAAAAAATAGATTGCATAAAAATGAGTTTGCTGTAGTTCCCACCCCCACCCCCAGAAGGAGATATGCTAAATGAAACAAAACAAAACAAAACATTTTTTCCTCTTTAAAAAAGGTAGGAAGAGTAGAAAAATTAAAACGAAGCAAACTTCTCAAATGTGATTAAATGTACAAAGTCTCAAAGGCACAAGTTTCTGTGAAGTAGCCGGTTATACACTTAGCACACAGGGAAGCGGGCAGTGAAGCAGGTGTTATTTTCTAATTAGGAACCTAGGCAGGTTAGTGGAGGAGGCTTTCCGTTCACAGCTTGGTAAGTAGTGCCTGGTGCCAAAGAGCCAAGATTATCCGTGGTTCTGCAGCTGCCAACTTGCTTCTACTGCTTGGCACCACTGAGGGCAGAGCTAACATCCCTGTCTTCCAGTACCTGATCTGATGCTGGTGCTGGGCATTTTGTTCTAACCAGACCCCAAGAGATATATCATTTCCTCCCGGGCATCTGAAGGCCGAGTAAAGAGATGCCATGGGGCGCTGGACCACTTCCCTCCTGCCCTCTACAAAACAAGCTTCCCCGCTTTCATTCTGTCTTAAATTCTACTCTCTGCACAAATTACTTCATTAATTAAAGATAAAATAATACAGAACATAAATACATCTTCAACAGCTTTCAAAACAGACATGTTTAAGCCTTAAAATAAAAATTACAAAACATAAAAATAAAAACAAGAAATGTTTGTCTCAGCCAAACCTTGCTGGGAAGAACTGTGATAATGAGAAACCCCTCCATCACACATCAGCCCCAAGAGATGCCCAAGTCGATGTATCCCGGGCGTCCACAGATGTGCTTTCACCATGGGAACAACTTCCCTTGATCCCAGGGAGTTCTTGGCTGGGCTGGTAAGGAGCTCTCCTTTGTCCTTAGCTGTAGCTATCTTCTCTTCTACTGAGATGCAAACCCAGGAGCTGGTACCCACTCATCCAAACCGGAGAGAGACAGAATGGCTGTTTTGGAAATGACCAGTTACCTCAGAGACAGAAGAGGAGGAAGAGAGAGCTCTGTCCCCTGGCAGAAGTTTGGATATCCAGAGGCAAAGGGACACAGGGTGACAAAGCCTGGCTTCCTGCAGATTCAGCAGGCACTTGACGGAGCGAGGCTGTGCTGGCTGCCTCCACCCTCTACCGAGTACGCTTCTGGAAGACCTCAAAGACCTGGCTATACTTCATGGACACTGAGTCCTCCAGGATGCAGCAGCCTCATGGTCGGGTCAGGGTAGTGTACACAGGCTGGTCCCAGTTGCTGCTGGGGCTGTGTGCAGGTGGCATGGAAAGCCCATTGAGCAGTGGTGAGGCATAGGGCCGGCGGGATGAGTGGAAGTAAGGGTATTGGTAGAGGCTGGGTGGGTAGCCAGGGTAGGGGCTGTAGTAGTTGGAAGACTGCAGGTCAGTGTAGTCACACTGTGCACTGGCAAAGGAGCTGGCAGCCGTGGCAGAGGCAGCCGTGGTGACACTGGCTTGGGCACTGTAGGAGCCATAGTCAGCACGGCCAGGTGAGCCATGTGACTGGTCATTGTAGTGGGTGGGACTCAGTTGCTCCGTCTTGATATGTGGCCGAAGGGGTCCTGCCTCTGTGGGCGAGGCTGAGGCCGAGGGAGCTCCCTTGTGGGCCCACACAGGGGATGCTCCTATGCCAGTTGCCCCGGAATGGGAATAGGAGGTTCCCCCATAGGAGCCAGAGGCAGTGGCCTGGCTGGGCTCTGTGGGTAGGGTTGAGTGGCCATTGAGGGGCAAGTACTGGTCAAACTCGTGGACATCAAAGGTATCCATGTTACTGATAACCTCACTGCTGAGCTCGGAGATGTCCACATTGCTGAAGTCAATGTTCTGGCGCCCGCTGTCCACCAGACGGCGCCCTTCCAGCCTTAGCTCTTGCTTGCCTCCACTGCTGGCCTGATGCAGGTCTGTCTTGGGGGTGGTGGGTGGGGTGGGCGGCCCATGGGTCTGGCCTGAGGAAGAGAGTATATTTCAAGGATGAATGCTCCTTCTGTGGGACCAGGGTGGAGCTGGTGGGTGACACCAGGAACCCTGGTAACTGCCACAGGTACGAATCAACAGCTTTTTGTTTCCTTACCTTCCCAGAAATTCCTGCAAACTCAGACCTAGCCCTCACTTACTGGCTGAGAAAATTCCGTTAAGCACTGTGCTGTGGGAAGACCCAAGGCCCCTCCCTGAAGACCTGGGTGGGGGATGGAAAGTGGCCAGCCAGCCCCACCAGAACTAGCATTAATGGGGCACTCTTGGAATGCCTGGCCCTGGGCACAGGACCAAGCTGAACCCACACAACCCTGTTCTTCCTCCATCACAGCCCAGTAAAGGGAAGCTTGCAGCCTGCCTCCAGCTTCACTGAGTCTGCTTGGCTGCTGGGACCCCACCCACTAACTAGCCTGATTCTGAAGCTGGGGCTGTTGTTCCATGCTACAGTCATTGAAGAGTGGAGGAAGATTGTGAGTGAGTGATACACATCTTCAGTGTGCTGGATGGGGCTATGCAGCCCCCTCCTTTTGTAGCATCAGAAAAAGCTTTATATCCAGAGGCTTTTTCAGGGAGCCAGAGAAGGTCTTGCCCTCTGCACATTGCCAACCCTGGAGGGAAGACCTTCCCACACCCCAGGTCAGTCCTAATACTGCCTACCCCAAGCTAAGGGTCCTAGAACCTACCTGTGTGGTCGCTGTGGTGGTGTGTGTCATTGAGGACTGCATCAGCTTTGTACATGGGACCACCAGGGTGGTGGCCCAGTTCCGTGCCAGAGTCCGAGTCACTCCGGCCAGCCTTAACACTCTTTCTTCGTCGTGGCTGGTATTTGTAATCTGGGTGGTCTTTCTTGTGTTGGACACGGAGCCTCTCAGCCTCCTCCACGAAAGGGCGCTTCTCACTTTCACTCAGCAAGCTGCAAAGAACACAGCAGGGCAAGGATGTCCACAGAGCTCTGGGGCTGCCAAAGGCCCAGGCAACACCAGCACATATACTGTTGTGGAGCTGACCTGGTGTCAGGCAGCATGGGCACAGGATAGGGTGCAGGAGAGGCCAGGACACCCTCTAGTAGGTAGTCTGTCCTCATACTAAGAATCCAGTGGGGAGGAGCCCACTAGGCCTGTGTGATGAGGACTGTATGTTCTTTATAGTCCAAGGAACAAGCAAGACCCCAATTCTCCATAGTCCCTAAGTTTCCCCTTTGCAACCCTATTTGTTCATCCATCCCACCCCGCTCTCAGCCATTCTCTAGGACAACAGGACCCAGTGAAAACTACACTTTGACAAAGGTAAGGCTTCCTGGGAGGCAGCTGTGACTCAAGGCAGCTAGCTGGGTCTGCTATGCTTTTAGTCTCAAGCTTCCAGCAGTGAAGACAAACTCCAGGGCACTGTTCACCACCCCGCCCCTTCCCCCCAAGTCCCCCATGCACACACACCGGAGAATCTCTTGCGCCTCTGCCTGTGGGGCAAAGCTGAGAGAGGGCAAGACAATGTTGCCGTCCTGCTCAGTCCGATGTTACTAATGTGCACTGCTTCAAATTCAAGTAGAAGCCACTTTGGGGGTTTGTAAGTGCTGTGCTGGGCAACTTCTGTGCTGCCTTCTTCTTCAATATTGCCTGCCTTTCTCATGACAAAGTGCCCACCCAGCCTCTCTGGCTTTTCAACTACTCTCTCCTTCCTCCATTCCAGATTGGTGAGGCCTCGGAGAAGTACCTGGGGACAGTACCAGCCAGCAGACTTGGACTCCTCATGGCTATCCGGAGTCCCAGCTTTTGCCCAGGACAAAGCAGCTTGATGCCTGCCCCCGTGAGCCAATCAAAGTTGGGATGCCTGTT
Organism: Phodopus roborovskii; assembly: GCF_943737965.1. Taxonomy (NCBI): domain Eukaryota; kingdom Metazoa; phylum Chordata; class Mammalia; order Rodentia; family Cricetidae; genus Phodopus; species Phodopus roborovskii. The sequence continues at coordinate 48,230,970 of NW_026126407.1, read as the reverse complement.
CTGTGGTGCTCAGCAGGATACCCCAGGAGGGGAGAAAGTGATAGGGGTCACACTCCAGACACCGGCCTCGGTCCATCTCCAAGGTCCCACACCTGGTGTCATGTCTCTGTTAACCATGATGTTTTTTCCACCAGACCCACCCTGGAACCAGCCAAGGAGCACAGCCCAAGTTTGGCCACGATGCCACGGCCTTGAACCCTTACATTCCATTCCTCACCCGTAGTGTCAAGAAGCCCACACTCACCGCCACAGCTTGCCCAGGGTCTTGCTGAGCTCTGCGTTGTGGAGATGCGGGTACTGGTCCGCCAGCTTGCGGCGCGCCGCCTGCGCCCACACCATGAAGGCATTCATGGGCCGCTTCACGTGTGGCTTGGCCTTGAGCGTGCCGCCACCGCCACCGCGCACCGGCATAGGCACCAGACTCCAGTCATAGCCCTTAAGCACCTGTGACACGGCATCACGGATGCAGGCTGGGAAGCGTTCGTCTGCCGCCTCAGCAGTGTCCCCTCGGCCACCGCCCCCCGCGCGGCCCAGGCCCTCTGATCCCTCGGGCGACGGCGGCGCGTCGGAATCTGAATCCTCCACGTGTGACATGGAGCTAGCGGTGCCTGAGGGGCTGCAGGGCGGCTGGGCGCGGGCCTCACTCATGTCCAGCATCAGGGCCACACTCGGAGAAGTGCTCAGTGGGGATGGACCCAGAGGTCGCACCCGGTCACGCTGTGGACAGACGCTCTGGAATCCAAGGTTGCCACGCAGGACCCAATCTTTGTCCCCGCCGTAAGCGCCCAGCTGCCGCTCCTCCGCCGCTACAGCTCAGTTCTGGGACCCGCAACAAGTTTCTTTAAGCGGTGGCCGAAGCCCCGCCCCTCCCGGCCCGGGTTGGTGGGCGCGCCCTCACTGAGGCGGAGCTTTGGCGCCCCGCCCCTAATCCAAGGAAGCGGACCCCGCCCCGCCCACCTCACCGCGTGGGCAGGGCGCCCAGCAGCTTGATCCCTCGACTGAGGCTGGGTCAGAGGGCTAAGGGTAACTGACTGCCCAGCGCCGGGTTCTCTGCAGCGTGGCTCGACTTTTGGGCGGCTGGCGAGGATGCTAATCCACAGGGTTCCTGAGCTCATCATCCCTCCCTCCACTGTGAGGCTCGAATCCGCTATTTCAAACTGGGTTCTGCCCGCAGGGTGGCGCAATGATAGGAGCCAACAGGTGACCCTGGTAACTCGCGCACTTAGGTGAGCTGGAGGACCCCGGAGCCGGGCAGAGGTGGGAGGACGGGGGCTCTGGACGGGGCTGTGCAGGCTGTGGCTGCTGAGTCCCTAGGGCTGTCGACGGGTGGCCCGGCCGGACGCGGGGGCCCGGGTCCTTCCGGGTATGACCTGCGGCGGGGGCGCAGGGGCCCTGGCGGGCGGGCCTGGGTGGTCTGGCGGAGGCGGAGGCCATGCTGGGCCACTTCGCCTTAGTGCCTGGAGAGAAGGAGGAGAGCGCTCAGGGTTGGAGAGGTGACGTTTCTCCTGAGAGCAACATGAGGCCACTCCGAGCCGCGCCCGAGGTCGCCCCTACTCCACCCTGCGAGTTGGCTCCTGGCCCGGAGGTCCCCAAGGGCAGCTAGGATTCTCTGGCCAAATTCAATGGAGGCGACGTACCTGCCACCCTATGGCTCTCGAAAGCCAGGTGACCCTAAACGAGGCCGCCTGTTTTCCAAACCAGCGGATATGGCAGCAGGGAAAAACCGTGGCCCCTCTGAGTCACCCTCAGGGGCTCCTTTTCCGGAAAAGACCATTAGGAAGTCTGTGGGCCTGAGGTTGAGGGGTTCTCACTGCGATTAGCGCAGGACAGGCCTCCCATCCCCTCCTCCAGCCAAGGTATGAATGGTGCTCTAACCTTCCAGTCTGGGATCCCAGTCGCAGGTTTTACCTACAGCCTCACTTCTGGAAAGGTCCAGTGCTATGCAATTGTGACCTTGGGACATATATAGTTCCTGCATGGAAGAAGGAGGTCCAAGTCCCCTGCTACCTGCTGAGGGGACCACTAAAGAAGAGAAGCTACCTTAGTTGAGACCATATTCTAGTGCCCTCTGCCCTTGTGTGTGTGTGTGTGTGTGTGTGTGTGTGTGAGAGAGAGAGAGAGAGAGAGAGAGAGAGAGAGAGAGAGGAGAGTTGGCTGCCATTGCTTGCTAAACTCTACCCTTATTTTGACTGTTACCTGCCCCCCCCAAAAAAGACCCTTATACAACTGCAGTGGCTGTCCTTTCCATTGGTAATACCTCCATTCTGGGTTCCACCTCTTGAGAAAGAAGTGTCTTGGAGGGATAAAGACTTTGACTGTCTGGTGCATTGTCATAGTACCATTCATACCAGCAAAAGAAGTCTAAGAGGCCTAGCTGATGATAGAAACTAGGACCAAACCATGTTCCTCTCAGGGCCTGAACCCTAAGGTCTCAGGTCCCAACCCTCTGTGCTTCCATGAACCCATACCATTGGGTCTCAACTTTGCTAAGAAAGCACAAAACGGAGTTCTCATTGGGTACAGTGGAACTTGTTCCTGGCCCCCACCCATGGGGCCATAATATACTCATTTTCCAGATCCTCGGGCTGCTAGGAACCTTGGAAGAAAGGAGGGGGGAGCTCACCCTGGCCCCGCCTACAGTTTGAGCCTTCCTATCACTGAGGTCTGTAGTGACTCTCTGAGCCTCAGAGGACTAGTGGCCAGTCCCTGACACAGCCCTATTCAGTACATTGGCACACAAGTGGTACAATGAGCTTTTCTAGGCTCTGTGTTCAGAATTGAGCCCAGTACAAGTCATAGACATACAGAAGGTGCTCCAGGTGACCCATGCCAGTCATCTGGAAAGGCAGTACATTCTCTGGGCCTTTATACTCTTTTCAAGCTCAGCCACTAGACAGACCCTGAACAGACGTGAAGCTGTGGCTTCTGGGAAGAAAGATATTCAGGGTGAGTTCATGTGCTCACTGGGACTGATTAGAACCAGTCAGGACCCTGCTTCATAGTCCCTGACCTGGAGATCCTAGTGTTGAGGGCAGGGAGGCAACAAGTCCTCCCATGAGATGCACTCTGCATGGAAGAAGACTTTCAGAAGGGTGGTCCCAGAAATCTCGAGGATGTGATGGTTTAGCTGAGTTGTGAGGTTTGCTGCTTCTATGAAAGGAGAAAAGAGTAGTAGTCCCCATGGGTGGCATCATGTGCAAAGGCCCTGCAGCCCCAAAGAGCACAGGGCATTTAATAATACAAGGATCTACAGTTCTTTAAAACTTGAATGGAAACTATAGGGACCACCTTCTCCATTTACCTTGTGTGCCACTGGACCTTGTCCAGGTGTGGACCAGTTCTTCCTCCTCTTAGCTTTTCTTCCAGCTCCCATCCTCCTCCTTGTCTGGTCCTAGTTTTACTTCAGTCTGCATGACCTTGCCCTGGCCTGGAACTTCCCCATTTTCATGTGGGGTTTGCAGTTTTAGAAATGAGGCTCTCATTGGCTAAACTTGGTCCAGGTACCCATTCCTAAGTGAATATAGAGCCTGGGGAAGGGTGATGGAATAGGTCTGTAAACCTCAGGTTGGCTTGTGTGTCCTCAGCTCTGGTCTGGTTTTTTCTCTGCCCCTTCATCTGGAGCTATTATATGTCAGGCAGCTGGCAGGGCATCCCAGCACAGCCATGGAGGTTTTTAATTGCTGATGTTGGCCTGGAAGAAACAAAATGTGCAGGCAATGAAGCAGGAATCCTGTAGACTGTTACCCTGCCTACTGTGCTCCCAGAGACAGGAGAGGGGCTCAGTGGATCTACTTGTCAGGTCCAGAAGGCTAGCCTCCCAGTAACATGCTCAGGGCACTGGACCAAGCACTCAGTGGTCTCAAGGATGCTGTCAGTTGGCTGCAGTGGAAGTTGCAGTTAGGGTCAGAGCTAGTTCCTCAATAGAATGATCATTTATAGGAGAGCTGCTGATGTCAATTAGTACCTACCCCTCTCTGCTGCCCTATGGTCCATCTCTCAGATCTACAGGAGCAGTTTTTCTGCCATACAACATCTGCAGCCTACTCCTGTGTCATGCCATGCTATATTGTGTGTCCCCAGCATGTCTCTGGCTCCAGGGAGGAATGAGCTTGCTCCCTCCAGCCAAGCAGCATCTTTTGTGTTTGATGCCCATGGGGCACCCTGCTGGAATATTCTCAGTTTGAAAGGATTCTGGGAAGGGGTTGCATTTTAATCCATGCAGTGAAGTCCAACACTTATCTTCTGCAATGTGACAGGTGTGTGCAGAGGCCAGAGATGTTCTGGGAACAGCTGTTTCCACTGCTTTTCCCCATTGCCTCTGGAGCTCCTGGGTCCCTGAATTTTAAGCTGACCCCCCTTCACCATATCAGGGCCCTGGGTGGAGCTGACTCTCAACAGTATCCACAGGGTCTTGGTACTTCCTCTTTGGTACAGGGCTATTGATGCTTTTGAAGCCAAAGCTACACTTAGTAGGGTCCTCAGGGTGCTCAAGCATCTTTTCCATACAGCCCTCAGCAAAGGTGCCAGCATCTGTTACTGGGATGGTGAAGTCTAGTGACAGTGTCGACATGGGCCAAGCTGGACTTAGAAAGGCTCATTCTGACACTAGACACTTGGATTTCCAACCCCATGCCTGGTGCTCATCCTGGGGACCTCACACCACCTTGATCCTAGCCTTTCCCCATCACCTACTCCATGCCAGAATCCTATGAATATTGAGCTCCCCAGAAATGAGACTTCAGGGCCTAGAGCAGACTTTGGCAAAGACTCACTCAGGAGACTACAGGCTATTTTGTTTCTGTGTTCATTCTCCTAAGCTCCACTTCTCAGATCCAGTGAGGCTTTCTGCCCATCCATGTCTGCAGTTGCAACTTTATTACCAGAGCCCTGTTTCTGGAATGAGCAGTAAAGCAAATGGCAATTTAGAATAAAAATGTAACAAAATAGTTCCTACAGCCCAAACCTCTTCTGCCATGATTGAAGGTTAGATACCTGTCAGTGTCTGAGGCAAATTAAACACACTACTAAATGGCTTTCTGCTGTCTGGCTTGCATTTGTTCCCTTGAATGTGGTGAGGAAGGTTTCCGTTAGATCCCTGTAGGCCACACACTGTGGTTTGGGCTGTTTGTTATGCAGCACTGTGGCTGACACAGTGACAGTACAGCTCCCTCTATGGGCAGAATCCAGCCCATAGACCTCTGGGTTCCCACCTCTGGTCTGGGGCTTTCCAAGAATTCTTCCAGTTCAGAACACAGCTCACAGTCTTGTTCCACTACTGGGCCCTATGCTAGACCATTTACTTCCATTCTACCTTGAAGTCACAGCTGCTGCTGGTCCTCAAGGCCTCATTTCCCTGGGGTGCAGGGGGAGCTGAGGGTACAGTAGCCAAGAGAACAGCCGCTTGTGAGCCACAGCTTCAGTGCAGCCAGCAAATGGCATGACATCTGCTCATCGACGCACCTGCCGCTCTCGGACGGGTTTTGGCCAGTGGACAGTCACGGGGTGTGGGGAGACCAGCCTAACTGACCACTCTTCTAGGAGAAGGCAACAGATGTGGAACCTGCTCCCCTTCTACAACAGACTTCAAGACATGAAAAATTGGGGTAAATGAAGGGTACACGATTATATTCAGTCCAAGTTGTGTTCTTGGGGAGCCAGAGACAGCTGCGACTGCATGTTAGGGACAATAGCCCTGAGACAGTGGGGACTGCTGGGCTGGGGTGCCTGGGGACAGCTGGACGAGGTGCTGACAGGGGCCTCATTCCTCTGTGAAGCCGTTCTGCAGCTGCTGGGAGAGCTGCCAGCTAGTGGGCAGTGTGCCCTGTCCCCATACCCATCTTAGCCACTGTGCTGGAGGCTTCAGGCAGCTGGGGTGTAGGACCCAACTAAGAGCGGTGAGACCCCCAAGCCTCCAGAGACACCAGCCAGGTCATGAGCTGTCAATCCCTCTTGGGGTCCCTTTTCCCTCCCCCCCCTTTTTTTTGGAGCTTTCTGCCAGAGGCCCCAGGCCTCATCTTAGTTCCCTCTGGCCTACCAGCTTGACTGTTTTTGTAGTTTTTTTTTTTTTTTTTTTTTTTTTTTGCTAAAAGTGATGTTTAGAAGCCTGCTCCATGCTGGTGGCTTCTAAGGTGACAGGGGCAAATCTCAGGGCCTCCCTATGACCCCCTCTTGTACAGAGGCTCCAGCTGCCTAGCTCTGTCTGGGTTTTGCTTCCTATGTGGAGCACAGCTGAATGGAGGCCTAGGAGCTCAACTGCCAGATGTTCAATACACAGACAAATGTGGTATAAGCCACAACTTACTCTGACAAGTAGACGACTTCTAGGTGATTGTGAAACCTTCCACTTAAGGGGCTCATTAATATTTTTGTTTACTTTTTAAAAAATGTTGAGGCCAAGTATGGTGATACACATCTGTAATGTTGATACTTGGAAGACAGAGGCAGGAGGATGGCTTTAAGTTCAAGGCCAGCCTGAGATACATAGTGACACTTGTATCAGAAAGGAAGGAAGGAAGGAAGAAAGAAAGAAAGAAAGAGGAAAGAACCTGATCTGCAACACGAGTTCTAGGACAGCTAGGGCTGTTACACAGAGAAACCCTGCCTCAAAAAAAAAAAAAAAAAAAAAAAAAAAGTGAAATTTATGTAAGCCAAAGGATTCAGTGGCATGTAGAATATCAGCATGGTCATGTATCTATCTAATTTCAAAACATCCCAGAAAGAGTCCCCATATCTCCTTTTTTTTCTCCCCCACCCCTTGAAACCACGAATCAGTCTTTCATAATGGAAGTGCCTCTTCTACAGGTTTCCTACATGTCTCCACTTGAGGATTTAGGATTCACCCATAGCATGTTCAACTTCATTCCTCTTTGTGGGTGAATAATACACCAGTGCTGTTTCAGTTTTAAAACAGAGTCTCACTATTTAGTCCAGGCTAGCTCAAACTTGCTGCAATCCTCCTCCCTCAGCACCACCACTACTAGACTCACAGGCATGCACCATCATACCCAGCTTTCCAGTGTACTTATTAAATTCAGGCAGAAATGGGCAAGAACACTACCTCTTCTTGGCTCAACTGCCCTGTGTGACCTGCTTGAAAGCCAGTTCCAAACAGCATCCCAAGAAGGTGGGCCAGGGGCAAGAAACTTGAGCCACCAAGGACATGAATTCCCTGCGGACCCTTCTGCTGGCCTCACCCATCATGGGCAAAACCCAGGGAGGAAGCCTAGAGCTGAGTCCCAGCCCCAGCTGGAGTGCTGGATGGCCGAACAAGAGGCCCATTTTGTGTTCTGCACAATGCCCCATTGTGCCTTTCTGCGGGGAGGACAATGTTACCACTGCAAGGGGAAGCTGAGGACAAAGGGCCCTTTGTGAGGATGGCCCCCACCTGAGCAGCAGCGCCCAGGGTCACACCTGATGGTAGAGCAGTCCTTCCTCTCCTTTCCATCCCCTGCACAGCACTGGCTACCAGAAAGTTGTGCGGGCCTGAGCTGCCTTTCCAAAATGTCTCTGTGGGCCTATCCCAAGGCTGGCACATGCCATTGGGAAGGAAGGGCAGGGGCAAGGGGGACCTGGATACAGGATACACAGGTGTAACTGTTGCTTCAGTCTCTGAAATATTGAGACCTTGGGCAGATGCTAGCCTGTGGGAGGCCTGGCAGGTGGGAAGTATCTGTATCCATTGCAACATCTGTATAGGGCATACTTCACAGCCGAGCTCCCAAGGGAGTGTTTCTGAAGAAAAAGAAAAGGAAACTTGAAAAACCAAACACTTTATAGGATGTATTTATATGGCAGTGCTCCAGCATCAGGGAGACTGGAGACTGGGAAGTGTCCAGGACTGCACACCAGTCCTTACCCAGAAGAGGCTCAGTATGGGTATGGAGGCATAAACACTAATGAGTTGTTTGACCATGCAAGCATTGGTAATTTATATCTCAAAACAGCAAGATACTAAAGACAAATTGTTAAAACAGTAGAGACAATTCACAAAGGCACAAGACCTTTAATACATAAAGATCTCTGAAAGTGAATGAAGGAAATCTGGAGAGCCCTGTAGTTTGCCTGAGACCCCCTCCCCTCCAGAGCTGCCTGGTGGTGCCACTGTCCTGCACACACATTTTTTTCCTCTGCTGCAGAGCACTTCTCCAGTATCATTTGTGTGCAGGGCCCAAGTGGCCCCTAACATGAAAAGCAGAGTTGCTATCAGCATGAGGAAGACAGAATCAAGAGGACTATTTGTTTATTGTCATCTGGGTCTATACAGTTCAAGGCCACTATGAGCTGCTAAAATAACTAAAATGTAGAAGCAGCGTTGCAGGTGCGTCTACTTGAGATTCTGCTCAGGTCACTAGTCGGCAAATTCTTTCCCTCTGAGTCCTTCCTCGATGGCTCTCTGGCCACATGCATAGCTTGCAACCCATGCCTAGGTCCTCGTAGGAGTTGCTAGCTGTCTACTGGGGTCTTTGGGGACCACAGAAAAGGAGATTTGGGTAGGATAGGAAGCTGGAGGCTTCAGGCCGATTTTCAGGCTTGTTCCTGCCGATTGTCGGAAAGTATGCTTCGTGTCTTCCTGGGCTGAGGGTAGCCTGGCAGCTCAGAGTGAAGGCCTGCTCTGCCTCTGCATCAGGCCTGGACATTCCTGTGAGGACCTGCAACCAGGGATTGGCTGTTCACTGGCTCCTTCCAGTTGGTTCTTCACCTGGCTCATGACCCTCTGTATAAACTGAAGCCACCATGGAAACGCCCATCGCTAGGCAAGACCTCCCAAAGAGGGAGTGGCATGTAGGCGTTGACTGCAAGTGGGTAGGCGTGTCGTCCAGGGGAGCCTGTGTGTCTTTCCAGAAGTGTGGGGCGGGACCTCCGTGCGCATGCGCCCAGAAAGCCTAGTAATGGCTGCGCCCGAGGGGTCGCTAAGAAAACGGAAGGTCGGAGATGTGGATCAGAGCCCGGCGTCGCCACCCACGCCTGCTCGCGATCCCGCGGGATCTCCAGCCCAGCTGCGCACGGGCACCTACTGGTTGACCAGAGTCGTGCTCCTGCAGGCCCTCGCTTTCATTTACTGTGAGTGTCCGGTGGGCGCGGGCTGTCGCCGGCATCCTATGACCTGTCCCAACCCCTGCTGGCTTCCGGACTCCCGCTAGCCCCTCTATACGCTTCTAGGACTCTGCTCCGCCCTAACCATCCTGCCCTACTGTGAGCTCCTTAGACCCCACCTTCTCACTTCCCACTCCGTGGATCAGATCTCTCGGCTCAGATCCCTCGGCGTGTCGCAGGGACGCCAACCCCACCTGCCTCGACACAGCCACACTTAGCACAGCCCCATGCACTCCCTCTGCGTTCTGTCTGGGAGTGGCGAGAGACGGTGCTATATAATTCTGTTCGAAGGCCTAACGGAGATGAGGATATTTAGTCTGCAGCTTAGACGTAGCCTCGCTACTTTTCCGTCTTCAGCCGCCCCCAACTAGACCCAAAGGTGGTGCAGCAACCCAACCTGGCCAGCTTGGAAGGGCACCTGGCCAAAGGGGCAAGGGTCTAGCCAGATTCATTGGCTAGAAGTGAGTGTATATTGCTCCTGAGGCTCAGCCAGGTCAGCTCTGAAAGGACTCCTGGGTTCTGCCTATGTTCTGGCAGACCATTGCAGCATCACACACATGCCTGAGCCTAAGGAGTTCCTTAGGAAAAGCAGAACCGAGGAGACTGGTGGTCAGGCTGATATTTCTTTCCTCTTCCTTTTTGTTTTGTTTTATTTTTTGAGACAGGGTTTCTCTGTGTAGCCCTCTGGCTGCCCTGGAACTCACTTTGTAGACCAGGCTGGCCTCAAACTCACAGAGATCTGCTTACCTCTGCCTCCAGAGTACTGGGATTAAAGGTGTGCACCACTGCAGTAGGCACTGATGTTTCTTTACTGACATCTCACCTGATATCCCCACCTGCAGAGGAAGTGGGCTAGGAGATGTCATATAGGGCCAGCTCTGAACAACGCTCTATAGGTAAAGCTTGAACCCCTAACTGTGGCCTAGAGCCTGTCCTACGCACACCGGGCCTGGCCTTCCTGTGGCCATTCATGAGTTCATGTGTAATCCTCACCCCGATTCCTAATAGCTAGTTGAGTGGCCCTGGGACCATATGAACACTGGTGGATATGGCCTAGTATTTTAGTAAAGAGCGCAGGACCTGGCTGGGAATGGTAGTAGTACTTGACAGGCCTGTCACCCTGTGTGGCTTGTGCATGGTACACACAATGCTTGTGCATTGGTCATTTTTAGAAAGAGTCACTTCTGTGACTTTGGGTTTTGGGCTATGTCCATGTGGCTCTCCTGTGCAGGAGTCAGGTTCATGTGCATTTTTGTGTGACAGCCTAGCCACTTCCTGGTGCAGAGAACTAGAGTTCTTTATCAGATGGTCCTTGTAGGGTTGTCTGCCTGGGTTCCACTCATTCTCTCTCTCTCTCTCTAAAGTTAGTGGAAAAAATACCCAGACTTGTGTTGTTTTATCCCACCCAATACCAAGGAATCATGGAGAGGTTGGTACTGGCACACTCAGAGCAAGATGAAGGCAGTTCTCAAGCACAGTGGCAGCTGGTGGCTTTGTGCTGAGGACACTCTGCAGGCAGGCTCAGAGGCTCTTGGGTGAGCAATGCTGCTTTTGGTTAGTACAGGGGCTAGACCTTAAGCTTGAGGCAAAAGGCAGATTCTTCCAGCTGCTGCTCAGCATGTTTGCATGATGTCCTTCTTTTTTAATCTCATGTGTACTTGAGGTAGATGTACTTTCTAGGTTTCCTGTGTCATGACTTTCATGGTTGTGATGGCCCTGGGCAAGCAGCAGTCCTAAACTTCTAAAAGTTTCCATATCTCACTGGACTATGAGCTATACTCTGAGGTCCCTTCAAAGGGACAGGTTGTCCAGCTATGTCACCTGAATGTTGAACTGGCAATACTTCTATTATGGAAAGACTTGTAATTAAATACAGCCAAGTACATTCTGAGATTTCCCCCATTAGGAGAGTTGGATCTATAATCTTTCCTTAGGCAATTTGTGTTAAATGCATATGCTGCTTATTATAATCCCTGTATTGGAAAGGCAGAGTCTAGAGTCTGAGCGTAGTAGCAAGACTCTAATAAAGGCTTTAATGAAGATTTTGGTCAGAAAACTGTGTGGAAGAGTAAAAGTGCGGTGATTCCTGGAAACCAGACCCAGAGGCAGCCTGTTAGCAGCAGGCTCGTGCACTCTACCTGCTGTTGATTTCTTCCACAGCAGTCCCAGTGTGTGTGAGCAGATGGCACGGGTGAGCACACAGGGCAGGTGTGCATAACTCAATCTCCCAGAGTGGCTGCAGCAGGGAAGCCATAGAAGCTGAGGCGTGTCAGTACTTGAGAGCAGTTTTCCTGTAGGGACTGCCCAAGCCACTTGAAGTAAAGATTTTCTTGTCACCCTGATATGTGACTTCCAGTGCCTGAGGATACTCACCCTGCTGAGCAGGCACTAATGTGTCAACTGCCATGCACCTTGTCTATGTATCACAGTGTACATGTGTCCAGTGACACCATTGTGACTTACATAGGAGAGAATGTATTCAGTGTTTGGCTTAGTGAGCTGTATCAGGCTTTCTGTTTTTGGACTACCAACCAGCTCCAAAATCATAACATGGAGACTTCTTATTAGTTATGAATATGCAGCCTTATCTTATGCTCGTCCTGCTAGCTCTTATAATTTAACCCGTTTTTCTTCATCTACATTTTGCTTTGGTGCTTTTTTACCTTTCTTTTCTTCTGTATATCTTACTTTCACCGGCTTCTCGTGTCTGGCTGCTTAGCTTCTGGCCCTTGGCATGTCTCTCTCTCTCTCTTTTTCCCTCCTTCTCCTCCTCTCTAGCTAGATTTCTCCTCCTACTTACTCTCTCCTACCACCAGTCCTACCTATCCCTCTCCTAGTTATTGACCATTCGGCTTCTTATTAGACCAGTCAGGTACCTTAGGCAAGCAAAGTGAAACAAATGTAACAGATCTGGTAAACAAATGCGGCATAAACAAATGTAACACACCTTTACACACTTAAAGTAATATTCTGCAGCATGAACAAATGTAGCATATCTTTACATAGTTAAATATTCTATGACAGTGAGTAGCTGTGAGTGACAGGCCCTTGGCTTCAGCTCTGCCTCCTCTTTACTGGGGCCTAGGTCTTTGGTACCACACTTGCTCCTGGACAGTGTCTTTCTTGACCCCTAAGGAACACCCAGGAGGCTAAGGCTGCAGAGAGGACACTAGGAAACTGATGAGCTCCTTCTACTACAGCTCTCAGGAAGGGTGGATCCTGGATGTGAATACTCATGGGACAGGACTTCACAGCCTCCGCTGTGGGATTGCAGTGTCTGGGCAGTGTTTTCTGGTCAGCAGACTGTCTGAGGGCAGGAAATATACTCAGTGACTCAAACCCTGACCCTGGTGTAAGTATATGTCCTAAATATTGGTCATATGTGTTCCTTGCAGTTGCTTGGTCACCTTTCCTCATTTCATGTGGTTCTAGCTGAAGAACAAAACCAGAAAGCGCCCTCGATAGCCTGTCTTCTTGGTTCTGAGCATTCATGAACCGTGCCTCTTTCCACTTCCCAGCGTCAGGCTTCCTCTTGTCCTACCCTGTGCTTGGAAGGTAGATACCATTTCTGCTCCTGACACAGAGGAAAAGGTGTTTGGGTCTGTAGTGCTAAGACTTGGGGTTTGACCACAGTCAGCAAGAGCAGCAACAGATAGCATTTCTGGGTTGTCTGACAGTAAAGAGAGAAAAGAGATAGCTTAATTTTAGCTTTCTTTCATCTCTCTCTCTTGTACACACACATGCACGCGCACACGCACACACACACACACACACACACACACACACACAGAGAGAGAGAGAGAGAGAGAGAGAGAGAGAGAGAGAGAGAGAGAGAGAATGAGTGCTGCAAGTTGAACCCAGGGTCTCCAAAGGCACAATTCCACCTGGGAAGTCTTTAAGGCCCTCCTTAAGGGTGATTTGGGATTTCCTCCCTGGAAGCTGGGCATGCCTGAGACTTGAGTACTTGGTTCTGCTTGGAGGTCTTGGATGTTTGAAGTGTTCTTTTTTTTCCCTTTCAGCTGTTCAGGGAGTTGACAGTCACATAGAGCTTCCTTTTTTTTTTTTTTTTCATTTTACCCTCTCTTTTTTTTTATTATAATATTTTTTATTTAAATTTGAAACAAGCTTGTTTTACATGTCAATCCCAGTTCCCTCACCCTCTCCTACTCCCCTGCCCCCTCCCAATCCCCATCCTTTCTGCTCTCCAGGGAGGCTGAGGCCTTCCATGGGAGTTCTTCAAAGTCTGTCACATCATTTGGAGCAGGGCCTAGGCCCTCCCCCATGTGTCTAGGCTGAGAAAGTATCCCTCTATGTGGAATGGGCTCCCAAAGTCCATGGGATAAATACTGACCCACTACCAGAGTCCCCATAGTTTGCCCAGTTCTCCTACCTAACACCCACATTCAGGGGGTCTGGGTTCCCAGCTGTCAGTCTGTGGTCCATGAGTTCCAACTTGTTCAGGTCAGCTGTTTCTGTGGGTTTCTCCAGCATGGTCTTCACTAGGGCTCTGCCTTTCCCAGGATGCCTGGTAGTAGAGCCTTACAGTCTGCAGTCAGAGTGTAGACTCTTAACCGTACGAGCTGTGTTTACTGTCTATCCGTGCTGTTGCTAAATCAGTAGCTCCTGCACTTTTACCCAGGAGTGCCATCCACTGTCTGAATGGGGCAGTTATTGGCACCTTGAGAGGCATCTTGACTGTGTCGAGTTTTTAGTAATTACTAATAAACTACTCTGAACATGTGAAGGTTTTATGTAAGTCCCCAGTTCACTTGGGTGGATACCCAAGAACATCATGGTAGGTTGTACAAGCTCCATTGGTCTGTGTTTAACTGTCGAGGATCCTGCCTCATCTTTCTGTTTTCTTGGAAGTTTCTTTTGAAAATTTAAAGTTTTTTCTTTTTCATGAAGTCCATGGATTAAGTATTTTACCTAAAAAAGTCATTGCTAAATTTGAGTCACATAGGCTCTCCCTCCAATTCTTCTTTTTTTTTTTTTTTTTTTTTTTTTTTTTGTTTTTTTTTTTTTTTTTTTTTTTTTTTTTTTTTTTTTTTTTTTTTTTTTTTTTTTTTTTTTTGAACTCACATTTAAGTTACATGAGTGCTGGGATGACAAGTGTGAGTTTCTAATAGTTTGGCTTTCTTTTATCTATTACCACATTTAGTCTGTGAACCTTTGAATTAATTTTTATGTAAGATGTGAAGTCTGATGCCACTTTCTTACACACAGATTTGGTATTAGGTTGCCTTTTGAACTGTCACATGGGCCTGGGTATGGATGAAGATGCATTTTGCTCAGTTTGGGGGTCAAGAGTACATACACTGTGGTGGTAGCTCTGGTGAGGGCCCTCTGCTAAGACGTCTTTTAATGGATGGCACCATGATAGCATCAGTGAGCATCTTGTGGGATAAGAAGCTAGAATGATGGTGTAGGGACAGTCTAGAGACCTCCTGCTAGGTTCCGCATCTTAAAGGCTGTCCATCCAACACTAAGGACTAAGCCTGCATCTGAGGAAATCTTGGGTCAAACAACATTCAAAACATAGCAGTTGGTCCAGCTGCAGCTGCTGATCAGAGGTCCTCAGCATATGGTCTTCGCAACTTTGTGATCTTTGTGTATCTACTGCTGGGCCCTCTGCTCCCCTCCACTGAGTCTGTATCATCATCATCATCATCATCATCATCATCATCATCTTAACCAGTTCTCCTTGTCTTGATCAGTGTAGATGTGTATAGTGAGTCCTGGAGATGGTTAACCTGAATGCTACAACTCTGTCCCTCTGCTAATTTAGCTCTTGTTTCCTTTGCCCTTTCATATACACTGTTAGAGTCAGCTTGTCAAAATCTACAGGAGAACTCACTATTTGATTGAGATGCTGACTTGGTGGGTCCAGTGGAGAGTGTAGCTCTCTGGTCTGTGGCTAGTTTAGCTCCTCGCTCATTCTGACACTTCTTCTTTCTCCTGAGTCTTGAAGTTTCCTACAGATGGAACCATCTTATATTCTTTTGTTTATTTGTGTTTTTTGAGACAGGTTCTCTGTGTAGCCCTGGCTGTCCTGGAACTTGCTCTGTAGACCAGTCTGGCTTCCAGAGATCCACCTGTCTCTGCCTCCCAAGTGCTAGGATTAAAGGCATGTGCCACCAGCACTGGATCTTTTTTTTTTTTTATTGCTTGTTTGTAAGAACAAAGTTGACTCTTCTGTTCTGATCTTTTTTATAAAAAGTATTTATTTATTTTTAATGTGTATTGGTGCTTGTTTTACCTGTAAAAGGGCATTGGGTCTACTGGAACTGTAGTTACAGGCAGTTGT
Organism: Phodopus roborovskii; assembly: GCF_943737965.1. Taxonomy (NCBI): domain Eukaryota; kingdom Metazoa; phylum Chordata; class Mammalia; order Rodentia; family Cricetidae; genus Phodopus; species Phodopus roborovskii. The sequence goes on along the minus strand of NW_026126407.1, from coordinate 48,215,570 downwards.
GAGCTGCCATGTGGGTGTTGGGAATTGAACCTGGGTCCTCTGGAAGAGCAACCACTGCTCTTAACCACTGAACCATTTCTCCAGCCTCCCATCCCATGATCTTAATAAACTCACTTATTAGTTCTAAAAGTTGCTGGTTTTGTCTTATTTTTGTAGGTACTTTGGGTTTTTCTAATAGAGCATCTTTTGCTAATAAAGAGATTTCTTCCTTCCTTGTCTGTGTGTCTTTTATTTTACTCCTCCTTTTCTGTCTTTATCCTACCCCTCCCACACACAGTGCAGGTGCCCTAAGGAAGTGAAAGTGCCCTGTAGAGGGCAGATCTTGGAAATGGACTTAGAAGTCTGAGCTTAGATTGGACTGTTCCAGCTGCTGACCGTGGGGAGCAGTGCTGTTCATTGATGGAGCCAGGTCACTAGGACATTTCATGATGGCTAACACCAAGTGCTCACACATAATCAGTCACAGGCTTAGATAAGCAACGTCAATTGCCCTCTTACACATCATGTGAGAGCAGACATATATGTGCATATAGAATGCTTTCTCCAGGCTGGGTTCCAGAGCCCCCAAGGCCCTGAGAGAGTGTCTGCTGCTTATGTGTGTGTAGCTTGGGTACTTTGTCACTTACTTTTCTGTTGTAAGTATGACCAAGGCAACTTATGAAAGGAAGAGAGGTAAGAATCCATTGTGGTGGGTCAGCATGGCAACACAAGATAGGCATGGCGGCAGGAGCAAAAAGCTGAGCCCTCACATTTTCAGTGGCAAGCCGAAAACAGAGAGAGCGAACTAGACATGGTATGAGGCTGTCTCAGAGGCTGTCCTCAGTGACATACTTTCTCCAGCAAGGCTATACCACCTAAACCTCTCTTCCTTCCAACAACTGAGAACTAAGTGTTCAGATACCTGAGACTATAGAGGGCATTTCTCATTCAAACCCCACAGGGGCCAAACCATGTGTGCTGCCCTCTGTGAGAAACATGTATTGCCTATGAGGGCCTTTTTCTGCTTGTGTTCTCTTGTGTCCGGGGGACCATTTCCTGTTTGCTTCCTGTCCTGGTTGGTTTTTATTGTCAGCTTGATTTAACCTGGAGTCACCTGGAAGGAATCTCAGTGGAAGAATCACTGACCTGTGGGCATATCTATGGGGCTTTGTCATGATTGCTAATTGATGCAGCCGGGCCCAGTCTGCGGTGGGTGGTACCATCCCAAGGCAAGTGATCCTGGACTGTGTAAGATAGCTAGCCCAGTGTGAGCCAGAGCAAGCCAGTAAGCAGCGCTCCTTCATTGTTTCTGCTTGAGTTCCTGTTCTGACTTTCCTCAATGATAGATTGTGATCCGGAAGTGTAAGCTGAAATAAGCCCTTTCCTCCCTTAAGGTACTTGGGTCATGGTGTTTATCACAGCAACAAAAAGAAACTGTAACATGTTCTCGTATGTATATGGAGCCATTTCCTCCTCATATATCCTTATGTTCATAGGACTGTTAACCTCTTCGTATCCCGTTAACCCAAAGGGGCCTTTTCTCCTGTACCCATGGAGGCCTATTCCTGCTTATGTCAGTGTCCTCATCCTCATAAGGGCCTCTGAAACGTCTCCTTTTCCCACAGGGACTCAGTTCCTACTTGCATCCCTTGAGCCCATGGAGGCGTAGCCTGTTCCTACTCATAATCCTGCATTTATATCTTCCAGTCGTGGCCTTCTTGGTGGCATTCAATCAGAACAAGGCCCTCATCGGTGATCGGGGCCTGCTGCCCTGCAGACTGTACCTGAAGAATGTCCAGCAGTACTTCAAGGGCAGGATTGGTTGGGGTGCCTGGAGCTATACTCCAACTATCTTGTGGCTGATGGACTGGTCAAACATGAACTTCAACCTGGACCTTCTTGCTCTTCTTGGGCTGGGCCTCTCATTCTTTGTCCTGGTGACTGGCTGTGCCAACATGATACTCATGGCTACCCTCTGGGTCCTCTACATGTCTCTGGTCAACGTAGGGCAGATCTGGTAAGTAGAGCCTACCATGTAGCCTTGTGGTCATATACCTCCTGGCCACTGAAGTGCCAGAATGAGCTTGTTCTGGAGTGCATATCGAGCACTTAGGCCTTGGCAGAGGCTGCTGTTAACCACCCAACCAAACTGTGACTGTGCTTGGAGATAAATGACCCCTTAAGAATATGCTCACAGTCTGTTTGAGTCATGAGGTGTGAGGAGATGAAGACAAATCACTGGGCAGCTGGGAACATGGAGGTTGAAGGGCCTTGACTTTGAAACATCACCCTCCTACCCTTACCAAGAAGAATCTTTTAACAGCTTCTGCCAGCTACCACACTAGGTCCATGGCTCAAACTTTGCCCTGATGGTGTCCTGTAGGACTAGAGGTATTGATGAAGTTTATAGGGCCACCAAGGCCAGAGAGATTATGGACCACAGAAGGGCATGTTGGTGAAGTCTGTGGACGTGGTGACATGGGAACTGGATGGGGGGATTAGTACCTATATTGATTATTTTTCTCCTTGTTCTGACAAAATTCCTCACAAAAGCAATTTAAGAAAGAGTGGGGATGAGGGAGGTCAGGGGCAGGCCAGATAGAACTGTCCATCCACCATCTCGGCTAGGCTGGTTAACCAGCAAGCGGCATGGATCCACCTGTCTCATAGTGCTGGGGATGTAGACACATACAGCCACACACAGCTTTACTTGGGTCCTCTTGTCTGCAAAGCAAATACTCTTGCCCACTGAACCATCTCTCCAGCCCCACCCATGGGTCCTTTCCCATCCTCTGTTCAGACTCATTAGAGAACTGCTTGCATAGGATATTTCTTGGGTTAGTAGTGAGTGTGAGCTAGCAAATGTGCTGTCCACTTAATATTTCCTCCATGGATGCAGTAGCATGCTCAAGGAATATACTCACTGCTAACAGCATCTGTGGTAAGACAAACAAAAACTACAACCAAGCCCCAGGCATGATTATTTTACCTGAGAACAGTATATTTCTTGGCCAGGCTGGGAATCACTTGATACAGTTTCAGAACTACCAGGCTACCAGCCCACTCAGTGAGCCCAGACCCCATGGTAAATCTCAGGCTCTTACGTTTCATTTGCACACATTCCATTTAGTTTTTCTTCTTTATTGAGATGTAATTCATACACTGTAAAATTTAACTCTTTACTGTGTACAAGTCAAGCTGAGTATGGCAGTATGTGCCTGTGACCCCAGCACCAGAGAAGCTCAGGTCAGGCAGGTGAGCTGCAAGTTCAAGACAAACCTGGACTACACAGTGAGTTCCAGGGTAGCCTGAACTAGAGAGTGAGACTCTGTGTTAAAAATGGAATAAAACAAAGAATAAATTTTACAAGTCAATGCTTTCATGTATTTAGGGTTCTAAAAAAACCTTGCCATGAAGTTTAAACCACAATAGAACCCTGTATCTTAGCCTATCAACTCCTTTAACAGCCCTTGGTGACTAGTAACTGTTTTCTGCCTGTGGCTTTCCTTTTACACCCATGGTGCTTAAATACCCCAGGCATTTTCTGTAAACAAAATCCCATAGTGTATAGCTTTGTGTCTGGCTTCACCACCCAGCCTGGTGTTTTTAGGGCTTATCGTGTGTAGCTTGTATTGTTGTGTCTCTCTTTCATGATATAGTAGGTGTCCGTGTTTGATATAATGTGGCATCAGGGGTGGGAACACTGGGAAATGCAACTCAGGGGCAGTGTTTGCCTAGTGTCTTAGTCACTGTTCTGTTGCTATGAAAAGACACCATGACCATGGCAACTCTTGTAAGAGAAAGCATTTACTTGGGGACTTGCCTTCAGTTTCAGAGGTTTAGTCTAGTATCATCATTATGGGAAGCCTAGTGGCATGTTGGCAGGCACTGGAGCAGTAGCTGAGAGCTACATCCTGATCCATAGGCAGAGAGAGAGAGAGAAAAGCAGGCCTGGCATGGGTTTTTGAAACCTTAGAGCCTACCCCCATATAATTCCTAATCCTTGTAATCCTCTCCAATATTGTCCCTCCCTGTGACTAAGCCTATGGGGGCCATTCTTATTCAAACCACCACACCTAGCACATATAATGCTCTGGGTTCCAGCAGCAGAACACCAGGTGTCTGTCCAGTGTGACTTCAAAGTAAAGGGCACAATGGCAACAGAACCTACTGCACTCTTTGACATAACCCCTCTTCCAGTGATTTATGTCAAGGCAGCCTTGGGCTTCAGATCCTAGGGTATAGCATGTGCAGTGGCAGTTAATTAGAATCAGTTTTCATGCAGGAAAACCAAATCTTCCATCTGCTCACTCTACAGTGTCTTTTGCTGGTCTGCAGGCCCTATCTCACCCAGCTTTGCCTATTCTGTTCCTGGTGGCTGGTCCGCCTGGAGGCAGGTCCTCCCAGCAGTGCCCCGTGCCCCACACTTCCCTGGGCTCACAAGTGGGTTCTGTTCTGTGGATAAATAGTTTAATATATAAAACCAAGCCAACGTTTTAATGTTTTTCTTTTTTGTGTTTCAGGTATTCTTTTGGTAAGTGACAATCATGCAGAAAAAACTCTGCGAGGGCTTGCCTTGTATGTTGGGGTATGTATCTCTGTGCATTTCAGGGGGCTTATCTTATTGTTTAAATACTTGCTGTTATCGAATTGCGGCTGGCTGCCACTCTTGGTGTGGGAGTAGTCCTACAGTTTGTGAGCAGGCTGGCAAGCCCTGAAGGTCGGCTCTGGTAGAAGTGAATGGCTAGGGTGGGTTAGCACTGGGGGCTTTCAGGTGAGGTCCTGGGATGCCTGTAGCAACTGTACTGCATAATAATGGAGATGCTAGGGACTGGAGAGATGACCCAGAGGTTAAGTACCTTATTACTTTTGTAGAGGAACCAGATTTGGTTCCCAGAACCCACATGGAGGCTAACAACCACCTCTAATTTCAGTTCCAGGAGCTCCAAATGTCTCTTGGCTTCTGCAGGTTCTTAATGTATGTGGTGCATAGATAACACATACCATAGGACAGTCATAAATAAGAAAATAAATAAACATTGTGGGGGGAGAGGATTGCTGGGTATAATACCAGCACAAGGGAGACAGAGGCAGACAGATCTCTGAGTTTGAGGCCACCATGGTCTCCATAGCAAATTCCAGCCTGCCTAAGGCTACATAGAAAGACCCTATCTCAAAAGAATAAAATAAAATAGTGACAATACTGAGGGTGATGATCAGAGAGGGCACTTGGAAAAAGTGCAGCAGGTCCTCCGCATGTGTGTCTTATGAGTGTGCTGTGGCCACTGAGCCGCACATAGGTGTCTGTAGGAAAGAGCAGTGTAGAGAGCACTGTCCAGCCCATGCACTGGAGTGTGGCTGAGGGCAGCCCCCAGGTGGCAGGGGAGCCTGAGAATCCGAGGACTTATGTCTTTAAGCTTACCCAGCTCTAAAGGTCTGCAACAGAGGAAACTGGACTTCAGGGGAAAGTTGGGGAGGGGGGAGAGCAGGGGCAGGAGCATCTTTACTGCCCTGCAATTTTATAGCCCAAGGACCCCACAGGAGGCTCCTTGGCCCCACTTCAGCCTCTCCATGCTGTGTGTGTATCTGGGCCCACCCTGCGTACCCCACTTGGCTTCAGCCATGAGGCCTGAGTACCGAGTCATTGTTTGACTTGAATATTGAGTGTGCCGTACAGCGCTGAGAAGGGAGATCCACTGGCAAACCTGAGGCCATCAATCTGCTGCCACTATAAATGTTTCCGCTCATTTTTAGTTCCCTGAGTAGGCAGATATATTATGTAAAGCAAAACTGTTCCAACTCTGCTGATAGGGCCTTTCCCACACAGCCAAGGGCAGTGTCTGTGTGGCTGCTCAGGGCACAGTGGGTCCAAGACATTGATATCTGCTGCTTGTTTCTTGTATCAAAGTCCCCAAAGAATCCTGTGCTCTCTGGTGCTTCAGGGAACAAACCCTCTTTTCTTAGTGAGTTTGGCTTATCCGAAATTGCAACAAGATTACTTTCTCTGGTTGTGAATATTGAAACCTTGAGGCCTTGACTCCTCTATCTAGATGGGATCCATGCTCCTTGTCAAAGAAGATTCCGGCAATTACTGGTAAAATCAAGCCTGAGGCGCTCTGGGTGCTCACTGCTAGCAGCTCCTTGGAGCTCAGGCTGTGTCATGGGGCACTAACAGGTGCTGCACACATCTTCATTTTAGAATCTGGGAAGTGGGGTATCCCCAAGGTTCTATGTTCATATCGTGTGTGGGGGACGAGATATGGGGGAACTTGTAGCAATACCTGTACAACTGAGAGCTGAGCAATGGAAGAGCAGGTGGTGACTTGAGGAACTTAGAAGAGAACCACTGCCTGGTCACCCTTTGTCTGTATTCTCTGCTATGGACACTCAGCAGACTCCATTTTACCTGTTGATGCAGGGACCTGAGAGCCTGTGGTGTCACTGTAGCCCTGCCTTCTATCTTCTTCCTTGCTATCCCAGAAAACAAAGGCCCATTTGGGGAGGCAGCATAGGGCAGCCATCAAATGTACTGAGTTCAGACTTTTCTGGAGGGGCTGGAGTGATTGCTTAGTAGTTAAGAACTTTTTTTTTCCTAGAGGACCTGGGTTCAATTCCCAACACCCACTTGGGGGCTCACAACCATCAGTAACTCCAGTTTCAGAGGATCCAATGCCCTCTTTTGGCTTTCGTGGGCACTGCACACACATGGTACACAGACATACATTCTGGATAATACCCATATGTATAGAATTAAAAAGACTCTTCTGGAGGCTTTTCTCCTCCAGCCCCGCGTTGCTGCTCACTGGAGCTGGAGATCTCACAGTGAGCACCACTCATCATCCTAGCTGTATATGTTCTTAACTGTTATCAGCCATTTCCCTTTCATAAGGAGGCGTTAGTGAACCAAGAGCAGCAGTGTGGAGCTGCCTGTAGTTCCCTGCAGGGCTCTATTGCCTGAATGGTGGTTTGAAATGCATTGAGCTTCCAGAACCACATCTCTCCATGTGCATTAAGTCCGTATTTGTATCGATTTGTTTATTCATTTTGAGATAGTTGTCTTATTGTGTACCCCCACACTGTTTCCAAACTCTTTCTCCTCCTGCTTCAACCTCCCAAATGCCAATTACAGGCATATACCACTATTCCTAGATGAACATGCCTTTATTATATTAGTTAAAATTGAATCAGTACAATTGTCCATCCCTTAGCCTCACCAGCCATTCTTGGAGAACTGGAAGGCATGAACTCTAGAAGGGTCTTTGGGTGGGGCTTCACAGAGGGCATTCTCCATGCAGCTAGCAAAGGGCTTCAGGCACCCCTGTTCTTGGGCAAGGGTGAACAGTGTCTCTTTGGCCAGAGATGTGCGAGCCTGGCCTCTTCTGATGAAGGAGCCCAGAAGTGACTTCCTTCATCTCAGACAATCACAATTCCTGAAAATACTCAGTTTTTATTAGCAAGTTTTGACTGTCCCTTTAAGGGATCCTCTTTAATTGTGGAAACTTTGGGTTCTGCTCCATCACCTACCACTATCCTAGGACTGGTGCTCTCATTTCTGGACAGATGCAGTTGCCAAGTGAGTTAATGGTGTATGTTGGTGCTGCTCTTTGGGGTCACAGGGAACCTATGCCATTGGCCATCTGCTCTGCCCTCTTTGCTGCTTTCCATTTGCCTTGGCAACATACAGACCAAAGGCTGCTAGAAAAGGATTCATCCCCTGCTCCGTGCATGTAGGATACATCTGTCCCAATGGGACTGTGCTTCCTTAATGTCCCTTCACCTTCCCTCTGGAGCTCACGCTGTCCTGTGCTTTGGAAACTGCAGTAGCCTGCCAGGCTGAGCAGCAGGGCTTCAGGTCTCCTGAAGGACAGGGCTACTTTTGGCAGGCGCCATCCCAACACACAGAGTACGCAGTGTGACTGTTGTCCCCAGCTCAGCCACTCTCCCTGGCATAGCTGTTGTCTCTAGCAAACCCGCTATGTCTGGCATGGCCACTGTCTACCCTGGGTTCCGGGCCATGCCAGGCTCCGTGTGCAGTGTGGAAAGGGTTATATATAAAGGACTGCAACCTTGTCCTGGGGGCTTGAGTTCCATGTCCTATCCTCGGGGTTTCCTCAGTTTTGTTCCCAGGCTGATTCCTTCTAGGCCTGGGCTGTCGGGGGCCTGGAGTGAGAACATGTCTTCAATGATGGGAAGAGTACCCTGCTATAGGAGCCACCCGCTGACAGCACTGGAGAGAGCCTGTGAGAAGATAGCATGACAGACTTCAGCAAAGTAGCACAGCTTCCTCCAGTTTGGCTATTGGGCTATACTGCAAGGTCTTCCAGGCTCAGATAGGCAGTCGGGAAATCTAGCACATTCCAGAGGCCTTTGGAGTGTTTTGGACCACAAAAACACTTTGTAAGTTCTTTGATTGTGTTTTCTGTAGTAATGAATGGGGTGTAGGCCTGACTTCCAAGTGACTCTAGGTTCCTTGGGACGCTGGGTTTGGTCTCATTGTCTTTAGGCCACACTGATGACTGTAAGGAAGGGGCCCAACCTGCTGTGTGGGTGTAATATTGTGAGAGCCCTGGGCCACAGGAACTCCCATTAGGCTTGGGGGGACCAGAAGCCTTTGGTGTCCCCTAGATCCCCACCACCACTCAGGGTAGCGCATATCTAGTAGTCTAAGGATATCCCAGGTGTGAAGGTCCCTGGGACTCAGGAAAGAATTCTAGAAGACCCGGTGCCTTCTTTGTTTCAGTGCAACACGGTCAGGATAAGAATTGGACACTTTAGCATTCGAATGAGTCCGGGTTCCTTCATTTCAGCAAGAAGCTGCACTGATAAGTGATTAGTTTGTCCTCAGCTGATGAGGCCAAGGACAGAAGTTCTGCTGTGTCAGCTGCCTGGGCACAATATGCAGGCACAGGGATCCACAGAGGCATCTGCCTTGGATCACACACAGCCCATTAGCTGTAAACGCAGCAGGAGTGTGGGGACAGCTTTAAAGCATGTAACCCAAGGAAGCTGCAAGCCAGTGGGTGAGCCACAGGGGAGGGAGGCTAGGTGTCTGCAGGAAGCTGGCTGGCATGTCAACAACCATGGCTCCCATGCAGCCCGGGAGGGCCCAGGCTGCATTACAGATTATCATGTGAATTCTGCCCTTTGCCACCATATTGGTAGTCTTTCCAAGTGGATGCACCTCCTAATGATTTGGGGAGCTTTGTTCTTGCCAAGTGGAGAGTTCTCTTTCCTGTCAGACCGTCCTTGGCAGGCCCTGGGCCACATGGGATTGTTTATAGGGCTGGGACACTCAAACCTGGGTGTTTCCCTTCATGGCAGCACCTCCTGCCAGCCGTTGTAAATTAAAGGCTCCATGTGACCCTTCACCCTTGCTGCTCTTAAATTCATGCTTTAAAAACAGCTTAATGAGGGGTTTACTGGCCCAATTGGAAGTTTTTATTAAGACCCATTAGTGAGTGAGCAGAGGCTGCCTGCAGGAAGTGATTAGCACGGTGCCCAGCCCAGCAGGTTCCATGAAACTGTTTCCAGACCTGTGGCTGACACTGCAAGCGGCCTGCATAACCCTCTGCTGAAGTTTATAATCCTCATTCTCCTCCAGTCCCACTGCTCAAGAAAGCAGTTTCCTTAATTAAGTTACCCTCACAGTCAGAGGCAGCCTCAATGGCCTGGCAAACCTAAAGTCACGAGCCACCATCAGCAAGCCAACCCTGTGTCTGCCTCTGTTAACATAACCTTGTGGTGTCACTAGGGGAAGAATAGCCTCATAGGGCTCATTTCCGAAAAATGTCAATTCAGGATGACAGCAGGCCCCTTGTCCCAGGACCATGTCCAGTCACATCCTTCATGGGAGCCCAGAAAAACCTGATTCCGCCATGTGAGGGCCACTGTGTGGCATATTAGCCATGGACTGTCTCAATCAGCCATTCGGTAGTGGCCTAAGGTCAGTGTTTACCCTTATGGGGATGGATGGATATATGTATGTATGTATGTATGTATGTATGTATGTATGTGTATATATATATATATATATATTCTCATCTCCATCTCTGTGTGTCTCTCCTTCACTCCCCCTTCCCATTCCTGCTCCCCCATTTAAATCTAGTGAAAACCACTAACTGAATCTAAAAGAAACGTTAACCGTGTATGATGGCTCATACCTTTAACCCTAGCAGTCTGGAGGCTGCGGCAAGAGGAATGCTGAATTGCAGAGTGAGACCCTGCTTCTGAAAGAAAGAGAGAGAGAGAGAGGGAGGGAGGGAGAGAGAGGGAGGGAGGGAGGGAGGGAAAGGGAAGGGAAGGGAACAGCAACAACAACAAAAACAGGGCTAAGGTAGAGAAGCCCTGGGTCTGGAGCATGCCTACCATCCACACACACTAGAGGTGGAGGCAAGTTCAAAGCCATAGTCACTTTGAGCCCAGCATGGGCTACTAAGTCTGTGTTCCTTACTCTCTTGTTGCTCATTCTGGAACCTATGGCTTCTACTTCCAATTCCAAAACATGGTTCCCTTTAATGAACAGAGCTCTGAGACATTGAAGAGAAGGCCATTTCACTTGAGTCCTGAGGCTGCTGGGTGGATTCTCTCTGGAAATCTTCTGGCTTGCCTCTTAGTTTTATTTTTGCCATGTTGTTTGGAAACGGGGTGACTTTCCCACCAAGGTAGAAAGTTGTCTCCATTCTGTCCTCTCAAGGACAGCAGAGCCCTGTGAACTTAGTCTAAGTCTCCTACAATAAGGATCTGCCTGATTTCAAGTTTGTTCCTTTCAAAGCTACCTGTGGTTGCTGAGTGGCCTTCCCCGCCAAGCTGTCTGTTCATCTCGATCTCTGGCATACCACCTGTTCATGTCACTCTCTAGCACAATACACGTCTTTGCTTGTTTCTCTTCTGTTCCCCAATGGGCAGAACACTTAGAAATTCTCTCTTGTGATCTTGAAAGAACTGGTTTTACTTATTAGATTTTTAAGAATTAATTTTTTTTTTACGATGCTGGGAAGCTGAGGTTTTGTACAGTGTTATACCAGTGCTCCACTCTTAGACACACCCTAGCTCTGATAGGTGTTCAGCAATGCATTCTGGCTCATCAGGTTCCACATTCGTAGGTTACTTTCTCCTGGAGGGAGAGGGCTTATTCTCCAGAGTCTTCAGCTGGCAGCGTAATTCCTTTATTTTCTGTCTCCTCTTCTCTGATAATAACAGCACACACACAGATGACCACTGCCCTCTAGCTGTGTCCCTGCTCCACCCCAGTGACAGCCATTGTGATTCTGTAGACTTCAGTGTTGATGCCTCTTTGGACAAGTGCCATCTAAAGAAATAGACACCAACACTACATGTGTCTGGTGTTATCTTTTCCTTTCCTTATCTTTATACTCTGGCTAGACCATGACCTAAAGATTGTCCTTTTAATTGTTAAAAAGAAAACCTAGGCATGTGCTTGGATTGCATGCTTCATTCTAAACAGAACTGCAAAGCTGTTTACCTCTGCTCACCCAGATCCTGCTCTCCAGATAAACCCCTTTATCTCCACTAGCACTTATTCTGGTATTTGCATCCATATTTCTCATTTAAAAATTATTATTTATGTAAGACAATGGTAGTGCACACCTTTAATCCCAGCACTCAGGAGGCAGAGGCAGGTGGATCTCTTGTGAGTTCTAGGCCAGTCTAGTCTACAGAGCTTCCAGGAAAGCCAAGGCTATAGAGAGAACCCCCCCTCTCTCTATATATATATTTTGTATGTGTCCCCCCCCTTCCTTCCTTTCTTCCTACCTTTTTATATGGTATCCTGGTTTCATTTCTGTGGGTGTGATAAGATATCCTGATCAAAGCAACCCAGTGGAGGAAATGCTTTTTTCAGCTTACAACTTCAAGCTAATGAGCCTTCATTTCAGGGAAGTCAAGGCAGAAAGAAGCTCACGCAGTTGTCACAGCATATTCACAAAGAACAGAGCACAAATAAAAGCATCTGTGCTGTCTATAGCTTTCCTTTCTCTTTTTCCTCTCCTTCCCCTCCCCTCAGATGTTAGATTTTCTTGTTTCTCCACACTTGGAGGAGAAGGTTCAGGCCCCCCTGCTTAGGGAATGGTGCCACCAACAGTAGACTGCTTTTTCCTACGTCAGTTAGCAATCAACACAATCCCCGTAGACATTCCCACAGAGTAACCTGATATAGACAGTGGCTCAATTGAGGCTCTTTCTTCAGGTTGTGGCAAGTTAATATTTAAAACCATATATCCCATGTATGTGCTGGGGATCAAATTCGGGTCACTAGGCTTGCACACCAAATGCCGTTCATTAGCCTCTGAGTCATCTTGCCAGCCCTTGAGTCCATATTTGTAATGAGGTGTGTACATGGACTGTTCTTGGTGTATCATATGTAGATATTGTTTGTGTACTGTCTGTCATGAGTGACAAGGATCCTCACATGCTCCTAATGCTGTTTTCAACATCTTAGCATAAATATTTCACAGGTATAATTTTTATACTTGATTTTAGTTCAGAGACAAAAAAAGTAATGCAGATGTGATTGTTACTGATTGGCTAATCTGTGCATTATTGTGTCTGTGCTAACACGACTGCTATGCCAAATAGTGAGCTGTAGCTTCTCGTCTGTTCACTTTAGGTTTTTCCCAGAATTGATAGTTGGCCCTTATTTTGTGTTTTAGTTTTTCATCTTTGATATTACCTCACCAACTTATTCTGTTTAACTCCTCTTGATTTTTTTTTATTTTATTTTATAGAAAACACATTACACAATCTATCATTCTTTTTCCCCACTTGGAGCAGATGCGTTTTAGACATCTGGGTTTGGAGACTATGGGGCACGTTAGCTGTCTTTGCCAGATCCTGTTCCACTCATTGATTTGCCCCTCCCTGTGTCCCAGAGATCTTTGTGATCGACAGGGATTGGTGTCACGCTGGAAACCTGTCTCCTCATCAACAACCGCTTTTCCCACTGCCACCTCCTTCCCTCCCCTGACACAGGGTTCTTATCTGCCAGCCTTTTGCATGACCACATTCACAGGGGGACACCTGAAAACAGTTGGCCAATGGGATCCTCATCTCTGCTTACCCAGCTTGCAATGATTTGTCTGAGGCAAGGCAGGCCATCCCGTATGCATGTTGCCTGTTAAGCTTTCACCCATGCAAGCGTTGTGGCCTGTTTGCACCAGACAGCTGAGAGGCTAGAGAAGTGCTTTGGTCTCTGCAGACACCATCAAGACTGCCAGCTGGCCTGGCACCTCCAGCACCTGGTGCATGTCCCCTGTGCTTCCTGGCTCCCAGGCCCCTTGCTAGCTTTGGAAGAACACTGCCAGCAAGCCTGACCTTCGCCAGTGTGAGGAACAGGAAGAGGCTCTGCTGGCTGCCCCGGCTAGCGTCTGCATGCCAGTGTCTGCTGCGAATGCTTTGATGTTCTGAAACAGAAACTCTTAAAGAGGAAACCGTATTCCATGCTGTCACAATGGCAGCTCTTGTGTGTGCATTTGTGGGAGGAGATGGGCATTGATGCTGTTTGGCTCCTGCTAATGGCGCTAAAGTGTTGGGTAACAGGCCTTTCTTGACAGTTCCTGTCCTCTGGCCCAACACACTATGCTATATTCCAGGTATGATCCCTACATGTGTTACAGCTGTCGGCTGCCTCTTAGGCATGCATCTCCATGGCAGGCAGAGAGTAGCTGGTTTTCTATTTGGTCCTCGCATGATGAGTGTCTTGGGGGCATTCATGGGCTGACTGTGAGGAGGAGTCAGAGGTGAGCTTTATTATTATTGCTACTGTGCATGCATGATGAGAGTGTGCGATGAGTGTGTGGAGTACAGGTGCACATGTCGAGTTAGAGGACAATTTTCTGGAGTCAGTTCACCCATCTACTGTGGGTTCTGGGGATTGAATGCAGATTGCCAGCTTGCCAGTCCCCAGAGGTAGAGTTTATGTGCAGGCTGTGAACATTGTGGTTTCTGTATTAGCTGTCCGCTCCTTCCTTCTGGGCTGAGGACTGCCAGGTCAGTATTCCCCATCCCACTACCTGGCTTCATTTCTTCCACTTCCTGGAGAAGTGGACTTATCTGTGAGTCTGTGTCATTCTGTACCTGCCTCTCTTCCTACCTCTGTCAGCCCCTTGAGGCTGGGCGCTGCCCAATCCCCACCGTCCCTACAGCAAGAGCCCTGGCCTTGTGCAAAAGAAGGAGGCACACCTAGAAAGAAGTTTGTGCCTTCTCCAGGCCACGACAGCTCAGGCGCCACTTGGCATGTTGCTCACGAAGACACTGCATCGGTTGTTTTCTCCAGTTTTTCAACAAAATGTTCCCAAGCCAGAACTACTGATAGTAGACCTGGGCTCTCTAGAAATGTGCGAAGAGGTGTGTACCACTGTCAGAGTCACTGGCCTCAGAGACAGGCCAGAGCCTGGAGGTCTGGCTCCATCTCATCCCCATCAGCTGATTGAGTGGATGCCCATAGTAAGGGGTTCAACCCACTAATGGCCAAAGGCAGGATAATGAATAGAGGCCACCATGAGAGTAGCTGCTCTCTGGCTGTGACATGTGACCATGAGTGACCATGGATGATTGTGGGCTAAAGTGGACAATGTGCCATAGGCAAACTCAGGGACACAGGTGACTATGGACTAGGAGCACGTATAGGGCCATAGGGGCCCTGCATATCTCTTAGGATCATTTCATTTTGACACCCCCACAGAGGTCACCATGCCCACATCTTTACACTAAGTAAGAACTCTGATACTGAGCCTGTCACATGCTGGGATCTTATCAGTGTCTTTGCTACAGAGATGTACAAGGGCCAGCCTCATGGCAGTGACCCCAAGCCTGGCTGCCACAGTTGCCTGGCTGTGGTGGAAACTGTTGGGCCAGATAGGCATATCCAGAACTCCCTTCTGTGGCTGAAGGTGCTTGGGCCAGGGGTACATTGTTTGTTTGTTTGTGTGTGTGTGTGTGTGTGTGTGTGTGTGTGTGTGTGTGTGTGTGTACGAGCCTCCTGAGCCTGTGCTGACCCTTGCAGAGGATTACTGCCCTCTTCTTGGCTGTAATAGCAGTGCAGCACACCCCACTTCTCACACCACCTTATTTATCGAGTAGCACCCACTACGGGAGGTGCGGCAGACCTCTCTGGCAGCCAAGGCCAGCAGGCTTCTGTGTTGAGGCCCACCCTCTTCCCAAGCTATTTCCAAGATTAGAGCTGCAGGCACCTGTCTTTCTGCCTCATGGCAGTTAGGAATGTCACAGCTAAAGTCACAGTTAGGGGTGTTAGGTGTGTCACAGCACAGTATTTAGGTGCATTAGGCAGTTAGGCGTGTCCCAGCACAATACTGGTGTTGGCCAGCAAAGCCGACACCAGTACTATGACACTAGCTTTACACTTGGAGAAATAGTGCCAGCAACACCTTAGAAAGTGAATAGAGGAACTGCAGAGAGAGGAGAGAGCCCCACCCTCCCCTCAATGCTACCAGCATCAGTAACTCACAGGGAGAAACTGGCCTCGGGTCCAGATGGCAGGCTACAGACCACTACTATAGCTCCCACCAATGCCCAGGGCCCACCCAGAGATCCCATGACAGCAGCCTCCTGTCTCCTTTAGTCTTTAGTCTTTGTCCCCAAGCCTCTGCTTGGCTTCTCATGTTGGTGACTGTGTAGAGCATTCCTGGCCGCGCATTCTGCATACTGTGCCCCAGATGTGGTCTGCCTCATGCTTCCTAGTGGATAAACTGAATAATGGGTGTGGGGAAGATTGCCCCGACACTGACAGGGAGGGCTTTCTTCCTGTCACACTTTCCTGACGTTACCTTGTTAAGATATGTCTGCCAAGTGTCCCTCCATCCAGTTACAGCTTCCTAAAGGAAGTAGATACCTGAGTCAATCCCTTAGTGGTGGGGGTCTGCACACCACTTGAAGGGTGTCACATAGTTTATATGAGTTGAAGCCACACAGGATTGTAGAGGAGTTAGGGTGGTTCCTGCAGGTCACCGTCTTACCTGCCGAGGGTGCTGCTAAGACATCCCAAAGTGGATCCTGCTCCCCTTTCCTCCAGACAGTCGTTCTGTGGAGCCCCTCTGAGAAAGAGCTGCCCGCCTTTCCCTGGTGTTTATGCATCGCAGTGAGCTGTTATTTTATTCTCTCGGATAGTCACCCAACATCCCTGTGCTGTTTTCTGTATCTCATGTCTATGATCTTCCCGCTGGTCCCTGTGCGGTAAATGTTTCTCCCACACTACCCGGCACTATCAGGCACTCCAGGCATACTTCCTCCTGCTCCTG
Organism: Phodopus roborovskii; assembly: GCF_943737965.1. Taxonomy (NCBI): domain Eukaryota; kingdom Metazoa; phylum Chordata; class Mammalia; order Rodentia; family Cricetidae; genus Phodopus; species Phodopus roborovskii. The sequence continues at coordinate 48,199,320 of NW_026126407.1, read as the reverse complement.
CCATGTACCAAGTTTTGCTCAGGGCCTTGGTCCTTCTGTGGAAACACCTCTGGGATGTGGTGCTGGATGTGCTTGCTGCTTTAGTTTCTTGATGGGAAGAGCTAAGAAACATATGAGGTTACCAAACCCACACAAGGAAGAGGAATATGGGTGTGGCTCTGATGACTCTTGGGGTGGCAGCATAGGGAATTCTTCCTGCCCTGTGCCCCGTTTTGTGTCCTCAAGAGAGATGTAGTGAGAGAGGACAGGCTGTGTTATCAGTCAAGGTCTGGCAAGAAACTGACTTGTGCCAATGGTGGGGGCGATCTGTGTGCTGTCGACCCTCAGATCTGGGGTGAGGCTTTGGGGGAGTTGTGTGCTGTGAACTTGAACCTTGCCTGCCATATCAGGTCTGCCAGAGAGTTCATTTTAGCTTCCCTTTGTACAGGTGTGCAGAAGCTGAGTATGAAACATAACAGGAACTGGGTCCAAAGCGATAGTAACTGATAAACACAGGTACAGCCCAGGTGTCTACACTGACCTGACACGCAAGTGAAAGAGCTTGACATAAATGATTGCTCTCTTCTGCCAGTGCATTTAAAGTGCAAGCTACAAAAACTACTATTAAAAACCCAGCATTTGGGACTAGGATGGTAGCTCAACTGGTAGAATGCTTACCTTGCAAGCATGAGGACCTAATTTGATCCCCAGAGCCTACATAAAAGCCAGGCATGGTTGCACTCATTGTAATCCAGACAAATTAATCTATTTGTCAAGCCCCAGGACTCTGTGAGGGACTATCCCACAAAATAAAAGGTGGATGTTGACTGAGGAATGATACCCAAGGTTGATCTCTGGCCTCCACAGCCCTGTGTGCACACAGGCATGCATAGATGCAAAATACACAGAAAAACAAAACCAAACAGCAGTTTGCTGAAGAGGTTTAGGCCAACAAACTCAAGGGGACTAATCCAGCATCAAGCCACTCTCTCACATTGGTTTCAGGGATTGTTGACTGGTGGCCTAGGGTGGCAGGAATGTCCAAAGCAGTTGAGGCAGTGGCCCTCCCAGAAAGATGCCATGGCCTGTGGTCTGGAATCACGATAGTATGAGCCATGCAGTTTGTCTATCTGAAATAAGGTCAAAGATGTGAGGAACTATCCCTAAGTTCATAGCAGGGCAATGAGACATCAAAGGCTCAGGTGTGGGGCCTTGACTGTACATATCAGCCCCTCTGGCAGGTACCTAGCACTGACTGAAAAGTGTGCATCGCAGCTGAGTAGCTGGATTTCTTACTGACAGGGGAGCCCACTGCCTTAGGGCAGCATGAAGGGCCACCTGCTCCAAGACTTGCCCATCAGACAGCCTTGTAGCTGGGAGGTTCTGGGCCATTTTTTAATGTTTCTATTGGCAGTATTGGGGATGGGGGTGAGGGTGGGTCTGTAGGAGGTGGATGCAGGGGATGGCAGCAGGGATGCTTAGATGCCCCGCCTCCATGACTTACTTGTTCAGGGCTTTCCCTGACTAGTGTGGACCCCACAGACAGGGTGAGGGTGATGAGATGAATGGAAGTTATAAGTGGGTAGTCATCTGTGATGTGGGTTCTAGGCTAAGCAGGGGCTTAACTGATAACCTCAGAGAAATGCAGTCCTAGTTAGAGCTTCCAGTGCAGGCAGTGACCTGGTGAGCACAGGGTTAGTGGACATGTTCACGATGCAAGAGGTGCCGCATTGTCTAAAGAGTGTAGTCTGTTTTATGGCAAGTATCTTCCGGGTTCATCTGTGATGGGAAGGACACTTCCCTGCCTAACTTAGGCAGGTGGCTCCTCTGCCTTGTCCCTTCTGAAAATCTCCCTGCATCAGAGGGCTCAGTCCATGGTCACTGGGCTCTGGTGTTCCTGGGGCTGCATGTGATAATGCTCAACACTGTGGCAGGGAGCATGTGATACAGCAGGGTGGCTCATCTTAGGGTAGACAGTAGGAGAGAGGAAGAGGGGGAGTGAGCCTACACTGGTTGGCTTCCTTCTGCTTTTGCTGTCTGGACCCTAGCCTCTGTTAGATAGTGCCCCCCACCCCCATCCAGGTGTGTGTCCTGGGTCTGTGGGCTGGGCTGTCCTCCTCAGCACCCATGCCAGTGTCACTGTAGGTCTGCAGGAGGATCGGAGTCACTCTACTTTAACTGGAGTGAAGGCATTGCATGCAGATGTCTGGGGGAGGGGGAGGGGCAGTGTCCACCCTGGGTTCCAGGAAGAGCCCACAGGACTGCTTTGGCCTCTGACGTGGGAATGTGGCAGTGGTGTGTGTCTTCTGGCTCACTTTACAGGCAAGCTGGCACCTCCTCCTTAAAAGGTGTTAGGGAACATCCCACTTCTTCAGCATCGGGCTGGTGATGTCATATGGGGGGGGCATTAATGTCACTGAGCTTCAGCAGTCTTGGAAGCCCCTGAAAGGTGTAGGGCTAGAGCTAGGGCAGTTGGTGGTCTTCTTATACATCTAGGACACCCAGGGTAGGGAGCGGGTGTGCAGGTTTGTCCAGCCTTGGTTCTACATTGAGACCCACACCACACATACCTAAGTAGGTCCTGCCCCTGAGATGGGCTGGGAGTCAGGGTCCAGACCTGTGGACCATGGGACCCCCCACCCCACATAGCCACTTAAACCTAAATTCAGTTGAGCTGAAGTTAAAATTTTTTAAATTTTTCCCTCGGTCACATGAGTCACATTTTTAGATCTCAGAGACTCATATGGTAGTGGCTCCTTTACCATGCCTCGCCAACCCCGGGGCATTACAGACAGAGACACAGGGCCATGGTGTCTAACACTAACTCAGGATCCTGGTCTGTGGCTTTGAGGCTAGGCAGTCTGTACCTCATTTCCACACACAGGAAACAAGAGAAAGCCCGGGAAAATGTGTGCCCTTCAGCATGGTATCTATACGTTAAATATTTGGAATATATTAATCCGGAAAAAAATCTGGCTAAGTCTAATTTCCGTTGAGGGGAAGCACATTCGTATTTATCCAGAGGCAATAAAGCTGTGGAGGTCACTTCTGTGGATCCCATTTCCAGGCTAGCTGGCGACACCTGCAGAGATCTAAGCAATGGGGGACACCCGGTGGCTCGGAAGTCTGGTTGTCCTAGCAACCAAACATTAACAAGCACCTGGGACCTGGGTTGCCGCTAGGGTCACCGCAAGGGCATGAGGGTTATGGAGGTCACTTCCTGTTTCTCTGAGTGCCCAAGGACATCCTTAAAATGTGTATTAGCAATCTTCCAAACTTCGCAGCTGGGGCATGTCGTTGGCAATGAATCCATTTCTTTTTTCATAATTTGCTTAAGACAGGTTTCTACTCTGTGGCCCATTGACAGTGAATTTGGGGCAATCCTCCAGCCTCGGTCTCCTGAGTGCTGGCATTACTGATAGTGCCACACCTGGTTTTCATGAGTACTTACAACCTGCAGCCCACAGCCAGCGCTTTGAGAAATATCTGCTCACTAAACAATCCTGTCCCTCTAGGGTCTGGTCTCTACCTACAGCCTTGTTCCGAGGCTGTACCTTGTTGCTTGTGGACTGCTCAACACAGCATGGCTAGCAGGGCTGACAGCCCTGTGTTTGTGACTCTGTGTGGATTCCTGTGTAGCGCTACAGATGCTACAGCTGGATTCAGAGAGGGAGGAGGAGGTGGGGAGTGAAGTGATAGACCACACACAACAGTGCTCCTTTCCCATGGGGACAGCTCTGTAGTAACTTCCTTTCAGCGTCCCCAAGGGCGGCTTTGAGTGCACTAAGATGGGTGGGGAATGTGCTGTGAAGGGACATCTCCTCTTGGCACCTGCTCGAAAGGTTGCCTCAGTGCTACATGGCAGCCATTATTTGGGGGTTTCTGTAAGATGATGACCCACACATGTGTGGAGGGCAACTTCTAATGGGGGCTCTGGCCAACTGAGACAGAAGTCACTGCATGTACTCCAATCCTGCTGGCTGCAGGATCGCTCGGTTGCCTTAGCTCTGCTTTCAAACTGTAATCACTTTCCAGCACTCTGCACTTGGGTTGCTCTGGGTCTGGGACCGACATCTGCAGTCCCCACACTCAGCTGAGGCTGTGGGCTCACTATGAGTTTGAGGTCAGTCTGGAATGCATAGTAAGTTCTGGGTCAGCCAGGGCTACAGAACAAGGAAGACTCTGCCTAAAAGCAAAAACAAAATTCAAACCTTGGGTTGAGTCTCCATCACAAATGCTAAAGACAAACCTAAATTGTCAGAAGCAACTTTGCAGAGCAGTATCTGTAATAAGAAACTACAGACTCAAACTCCAGAGAACTTGGAAAGTGTGACAGCATGAGTCCCTAGATCTCTGGTAGTCTGGCTAACAGAACCCTGCTTCCTCCATGTGGCCTGTAGCTGCCTCATGGCACAGGGAGGCAGGGATGTTGTAGTCCTGGTGGGACTCAGCAGATCCCCCATTACAGTTGCAAACCTCAGACTCTGAGGTCAAAGGCACACAGAATAGGGCTTGCGGCTCTTTGGGGATGCCACTGCTTGGGCTGGTGCAGGCCCCAGGCTGTGTTATGCACTGGTGGGCACCATGTAGCCCATGGAGTTTCTGATACCAGTACTCCTTCCTTCCGTGCTAGTAGTAGAGCAAAGCAAAATTTTGCTATGCTAGCTCATAACTTCTCCTAAAATATAACCTATGAAAATTAAGGAAACTTTTAAAAGCTGCGGGCTCCCTCCAGGGCCATCATTAGAAGCCCCTGGGGTGGCAGAGGGCGGGCGGCTCACTGCTGGAGTGACAGCCAGTCAGGAGGGAGTGCTTTGCCCCCTTCTCCCTGTTTTTAACGAAGGAGCTAATGGATTTCCTATTCCTCACGTGGATGGTGCTGTCACTTTTGAAGGATCCATCTGCGCTATATTTAATTACTCTTTGACTATCTGAAGTCATTCTGACTAGCTCATGCAGCCTGGTTGCCATCTTCTGCCTAGAGTGGCCATCTCAGGGAAGCGTCCTCTGCGTCCATGCCTCCCTTCTTATTTAGGGAATGAGCTTGGCCTTTGACACAAGTACCTAACAGCTCCAGGTGATATTTCACCATGTCTCACGTGATGCCCACCGCCCTTGTCTAGCCGCTGGCCTCTGGTCCTTTACTCCTCACATAGCTGAGTGCATCTGTGTCCTCACTGTCCCTAGTCCCTAGACAGGAATGACAACTGGTATTACACCATGGCTATTCATGGTGATCTGGAGCAAGAGATAGCCTTGGGGTGAGCTTTCCCACCTGATGAGCTAACACTCCACCAACAGGGCCTTCCAAAAGATTCTACCTGCTCCCTAAATCCCCCATCCCATCCCACCAATCTGCTGATCCCCTCTCAGAATATTGGGCCCTCAGCTTGACTTGGCTTTGATTGGCCTCGTTTGGCCCCCAGCCTTGCATCCAGCTAGGTGATGCCTGCATGTTCATCAAGTTGGTGGTCCTGAGATCCCACCTCCCTTTATCCCTCACCTCAAGCTGTCATTCTTGCTGGTTGCTTTTAGCATCAAACCCTCTAGGCCTCTCTTGAGTTGAGGACACCACATCCCTGAGCCACTCAGCCAGATAGCCTCCCTGTCAGGGCAGCTGTCCACCACAAAGTTGCCTGACCTCCTCTTGCTGGCTCCTTGTGTCCCTTTTGTCCAGCTGAGGCACAGATGAGGCCTCTGGGTGGATGTCTGGTGTCTTCTTTCTTCGATGCCAATAAACAGAGGAGTCAGCACCATCTGTTGGTTTTCTCGGAGAACAAGTCATGTCAAGCCTAGCCAAGGAGTAGGGCCCAGATAGATCCCTCTGCTTCTGCTTCTCCACTCGCAGTCTCTGGTGTCTAGAATCGTCTGCATTATTGGCTCTGCCCTACGTCTGCTTTCTCCTGGTGTTGTCCAGTCTCTGTGGATGCCTGAGCCTCCTGGACAGCGTAAGGGAGACACACAGAGGGAGCTCCTGGTTTTGGTGACCTTGTGTTGAGAACAACATGGTCTCTGTTTCCATTTCCTTGTGCCATTAGTGTCTGCACTTAGAAAGCGAGTTCAGCAGGATCCACAGCAGTGTGCTCCTCGCCCAGGCTGGAAGGAAGGTAGGAAGGCTGTGCAGCTTGCTTCAGGAAGCCACAGTGGTCACTGAACAGTATATAGCCAATCAAGACTGCCACACCCTGAGTGTTTCCTCAGACTGCCTGGCCTCTCACCACTTCTAAGTGGTGTCCTATCTTCTATACCCACAGTTCAAGAATTACACCATTTTCATATGTTACTGGGAAACTTGCGTCAAAATAGCTGTAGTTACCCTCCCATTTCTCTCCATTTCCCGTTTTATTCTTGCTTACCTCACCCCATTGTTCCTTCTCCCTCTCTTCTACCCTTCTCTCTTTTTGTTGGTTTTTCAAGACAGGCTTTCTCTCTGTAGCCCTGGCTGTCCTGGAACTCACTCTGTAGACCAGGCTAGCCTCAAACTCAGAAATCCACCTGCCTCTGCCTCCTAAGTGCCACGATTAAAGGCGTGTGCCACCATCACCCAGCTCCACCTGGCTCTTATTCTTGAAACAGGATCTCACTAAGTTGTCCAAACTGGCCTAAACTCTCTCTGCAGTTGGGGATGACCTTGAATTCCTAGTCCTCCTGCCCCCACCTCCAGAGTGCTAGAATTACAGGTATGCACCATGATGCTCCGTCTATGGATGTAGTGCTGGAGGTCTTACCCAAGGCTTCACGCATGCTCCCAGTACACACTCTACAAGCATTCTCTCTTAAACATGAGGCGTCTGCTCCTTCTTAGGGATAGTTTCACAAGCATACCATGGTGTGTCTGTTCTCATCTGTGGTACACAGCGAGGATGATTGCTGGAGACACCCAAGCCTGTTGCCCATACCCCAAGAAACAGCTGTGAATGCAGAGCTTCTCTAAGCTGTTTTGAGAAGTTGGGTGGTACCATTCCACGTGTACACCTTCCTAGGTACAACTGGCCAACTATGTGAGTGGAAATGAAAGAGGCAGACACTGAAGTGAAGGTTCTAGAACCAGCTATGCACCAGCACATGAAAGCAGTCCACACAGTGCTGTCGCTCAGGATCCCTCATAGGCCTGTCCTGACAGCTGCCTGACGTGACACTGTACCCCTATTACCCGAAGCACGAACTAGGCAAGGTCAGCACTGTTCCCAGAGACCTGGACAGAAGGCAAGACCCTCCCCAGCTGCCCCTGTAGAGAGGCCTTGGCTCACAGGCACAGGCAGTGGGAGAGGGCTGTTCAGAATGCAATTGCAGAGTTGTATTTCCTAGTTGTAGCTGCCTGTCTCCTGTAGAAGGTGCCATCCCCTCTGTCCACTGCGTAAAAATTTGGTACACTGGGCAAGAGTGGCTAACTACCCACCCACCCTCACTGGGTCCCTTGGCCCCTGGCAGTGTGCTGATTATTTATTTTTTCTGGGGACTCATCTCCTGCCATGCAGAAGCGGCAAACAATGGCCTTCCTTGTGTACACGGTGCAGCTGCTGAGACACCATAGATCCAGCAAAGAGGACAAGCAGGTGGGAGGGCAGCAGCTCTTCCCTCCCGGTGTCTGTCACAGGCCACTGCTACCAGGCCAGGCCAGCTTCTGTCAGAAAGGCCCCAGTGAGCCATAGCCATTCCATGAACTGGGGCAAGGCAGAGGGTCCATTAGGATGAGCTCTCCAGGCCTTGGCTCAGCAATGTCTATCCAAGTAGGACAGGAGCATCCCATTCCCCTCTGAAGGCCACAGTGGTGGTGGGAAGGGGGCAGGGACTCACACACACCTCCTTATTGTTATAGACAGCTTGTCTTTTGTCACCCTGCCCTGCCCTGTCATGCACCCCACCCCCAGCCCTGTCACCCTGCCTCTCTTGGCACTTGGATGCATTTCTGGGTTCTGCCATTGTGTATCAATCACTTTGATTGGTGTCACTCACTGCACTGCATGTTAAAATTCCATTCCTATGTCTGCAGATCGAGGTGGCAATTAGGCAGGCTCTAAGCTCTGGGGAATGTGTCCCCTAAAAGCTCTGAGACTGTGTGTGGCATCTGTCACGGTGCCAGCTCTACCCAGCCCCAGGGCTAGCAAATGGGTCCCAGCAAGGGGTGGGCAGTTTGGTGGGTGTGGGGCAAACTGGTGTTCATCTTGCTCAATATGGTATGGGGTGGACTCACTCTGTGGCCCTGGATTTGCTCTATGACTGCTGTGCTTCTGAGTTCTTTTACCTGCCCAGTAGAGGAGGGGACTGGAACCTGTAATCTTTAAGGTTCTTCCTCAAAATGGTTGCTGCTAGTGGCTGTCTCGGTGACTACCCGACACTTCCCTGATCCGTGGACATTACCACTGCCAGCCATGAAATTCCATGAGGTATCAGGCACAGCCATGTGAAATGTATTCCAAACTAATTGGAATTATCCTAAGGAAAACCAGAGGGATTGTTGTACAAAAGGGGAAGCACCCATGTGAAGGGGGGCTGTTGTGGGGTGGGAGTATTGCTCACCACATTTTTGAGTGGCAGTAGGGCAGGATTGAATCATGCAATGCACAGAGAGACACAAGCTCCTTCGCTGGGTATGGACAGCAGCAGAAGCAGCCAGGCCAAGGGTACCCTGAAGCTGTCCCATCCCAGGCTTCAGGAATGGCAGTGTTGTCATTAAATGGGGGCCTTGCTTCTTTTTCTGTGTTTGTAGCTCTCCCTCAGCCCTTTAGTGACAATTCACAAATGCTCAGCCTTGGACTAGTGCCAAGAGCAGGGAAGCTTGGCACAAGAGGCCTAGCTCCACCTGACACATGTGGCTCTCCAGCTCAGCCAGCCCCAGCTGCTGTGACTACAGCTCCCCTTCAGCACTCACTGAAGCCCTGGCCGTGACCGCTTCTCTGTCCCAGTGTAGCTCCCAGGGCAGGCAGTGCCTGTCAGAACCAGCCCATGCCCTCCTCAGCAAGTGGATGGCTTCCAGGGAAGTAGCCATTGAAACGGACCAATGAAGACCCTGCACAATCAGAGAGAGAGGAGAGGGGGGGCCCAGCAGGGGGTCTGAAGCCAAGTAGAGCCTGTGGCTTAGGGTACAGTCCTTTGAGGGTGGTGTGTGATGAGTAAATGGGGCCAGGCACAGCAACATAACCCTGATCACCAAGAATTGATTTTCTACTTTAGATCCATAGGGATATTGTGAAAATATACCTGGCTCCCACATTTCAACACTAGACCTCTGTGGTTAGTGCCTCACACTCGTATATTCCCTTCACTGCATTTCTAATTAACTGCTGCCCTCTGGTTCCCCTAAATTTTTCTTTGTTGGGTTTTACTGACCCAGGACCTCAGGTAACATTTAGTCAGCGCATTCCAGATGCTTCAGGTGACACTTTTTGTCTCCCCTTGGCTTTGAAGCCTTAATAGTTTGGTGTGCTGCTCACAGTGGAGACCCCTCCTTGGGGCCTGGCTTTTGTCTTCCCTGTGGTAGGCTGGTGTGGTTTGAGAGCAGTTACACCTCCCTTACCTGCTGACACACACCACAAGCCTCAGAGTTAACTTTGATCACTTTGGGATAGCCACCATAGAAGACCCAGCCCCCATGACATGGCATGATGATGCTGTGCAGCTTCTGCTTGCAGAGGACCTATGTACTGTGAGGAGTTGTTCTGGGAAATCTGTTCTTAGCCCTGTGTATCTATCAAGTCAGTTGTTGGTCCTGTTGGTGTGGACTTCATACAGTATTACCACTTCATGATAATTAGCTATTTTATAAACTTAATTCTAAGATAATTTGTATAGAAAAAGCAGCGTGGGGAGCTCCCTGTCCCTCTGTCCTCTGGAATCTCCCCTGCAGTCCCTCTAAATGCCCCTTCCTCTGTGAGGTGTACATAGTCATCCCTGTGACTGTGCATGTCTGATTGTCAACACAAGAGGATAGCACAGCCTTGCCTGGCTTACAGGGAGAGGGCATCCCTGGCACCATGGAGTCATCACCACTCCTTAGATGGTGATGGCAGTGCCAGCAGTGGGTCCTACTGTGCCACAGGACTCCCCCTCTTTTGGTCTTTGGAAATGCTGGGCTCACCTGTGGGCTATTCTTACAGCCTTTCCTGTGCTGAGTCCCCACTGGAAGTCTAGCCAGTGTCCACACAGACACAGCAGTCTACCCTCTCAGGCCTCATGGTGTTTGGGTTTGCTGACCCCTGGCTGCCAGCTTTGCCTGGCTCATTTGACCAGGGCCCGAGTGGTAGCCACCGTCCCCAGAGTGTGTCGGCAAACTTCCCTTAGGAAGGACATTCAGAGCTCTGATTCTTCCACATAAACCTAAAAGCAAAAGGCTTCCCGTAAATGTTCATGGGTAGGCACGCTCAAATGTGGAATTCAGCTATGATGTTTGTGCTGCATCTCACACAGGATGGCGACCATCATCTGAACTGTTCTTGTTCAAAAGCAGGGAACCCAGGGTTGCCGAATCCCCTGGTCCCAGTCTCAGGACACCCCACTCAGAGCTCTGCCTCTTGCTTCCTATGAAGACACGCGGTGACATTGACTTGTCTTATGTCTCAGTCTCATTTTAAGGACTTCTTGGACATGCTGAACTTGGGGGTGATTGCTTTGTAAACATTTGACCTTGTTGACCTTCCTCTTTGTGTGTGTCCCATCTGCTCCCCCATCCCCACTGCAGGATGGGAGTCACAGCTGCTGGAAACAGGATTCCTGGGAATCTTTCTGTGCCCTCTCTGGACGCTGTCCCGCCTCCCTAAGCACACCCCCACATCCCGAGTTGTCCTGTGGGGCTTCCGTTGGCTGATCTTCAGGATCATGCTTGGAGCGGTAGGTGAAATGTCGTGTAAATGTACTTGGGAATAATGTCCTCAGAGCACACCTGTAACTCTGCTTGGCTGAGCTGGGCTGGGCTGGCTCATCTGGAGCCTGGATGCCTCTGTGCTCTCCTGACACTGGCCTGGCCCTGCGCACTGTGTCTTCCACTTCACGAGGTGGCCTGCTGTGAGTGGTCCACTCATCCGTTCCACCAGCCACATTCACAGTCACTTCCTGTGGGAAGCAGCCATAACCGTGAGTCCCTTTCTGGAGGAGACCTGGGGAAGAGCCATGTCCTCTCCCAGAATGTCTTGGAGGTCTCCAAGGTCGTTCCATGATGATGAAGGTCATGTGCCCCTGAGATGTGCCGGTGAATGTGCTGCAGGCTGAGCCTGACTTCTTGCACCGGGCAGTTTCCAGCTGCCTCTTTCTGGGTCTCTTTCTGTTGGGTCCCTAGCTCGCTTACTTCTACGAATGTCTCTCACACAAGTCAGAAGTGTTAAAAATTTTCTAGCCTAGCATGAATATCATGTGTCTGTGGTCGAGGCCCTTGCCTGCTCTGGGGCTGTTCTGCCCAAGTCTGCTCCTCCCTATCCCAAGCCCCTGTCCTTGCTGCATCCCTGCTGCTTTTGCTTTCACCGATGTGCACTGCTGAAATTTTCAGACGCATTATTTGAGGCTCTGACGTGAGGGTGGGGATTTGTGCGTGCTGTGTCTACTTCCTTGTTTTCTACTTGCTCTTTGATGAGATCTTTATTATTCTAGAATTACATACTATTAGCTTTTCCATATTGCAGCCTTATTGGACAGATTCTCTCTACGTGGATCTCTTGGCTTGCTTTTATGTTTCCTGAGGGGGAGACTCTTCCTATGCTCCTAGGGGCAGCTGTGTCTGCCCCTTCCTGACCAGCTGTCAGCTGCTGACTCCGGAGGGGACTCGAGGGCGCTGGGAGCCCTCGAGAACCTACACTGTCTGTCTGTGGCTATGCATCTTGACCAGACCTGGTGCTCAAATGGCACTGCATATCCTCTGTTCTGGTTTGATTCCAGTGGCTGTGATAAAACACCATGATCAAGTGTTATTGCTGTAAACCGCATGGTCCATCACCGAGGAAAGTCAGGGCAGGAACTCAAGCAAGAACGGAACCATGGAAGAGTGTTCTTTTCTGGCTTGCTCTGAAGCTCATGCTTAACTAGCTTTCCTATGCAGCCCAGCAGCACCTGCCTTGGAGTAGTGCTGCCCACTGTGGGTTGGCTCTCCTATGTCATTTAACAACCCCCACAAACATGTCAAGAGAGCAGATCTGATTTGGGAAATCCCTTAAGTGATCTAGGCTGTATCACATTGACTGTTAGGGCTGACTAGGACACCCTCTGCACTGTGAATAAAGGCAGCCTATTCTCTGATGAGATAGGCTGCTAGAGTATGAGTACCCATCTTCTTCCCTGTCTTCCACTGAGTTCACCGCACAGGGTGTGGACTTCAGTGAGGGAGACACCTAGGAGGGTCCCTGTTGCCCCCATGGGCAAGTGTATACATGTGGCATGGCAGGCTGCCTGCAGCATTGGCCTTGGCCCAGGTGCCTTTGTCCCCAAGGATGTCTTGTCCCGAGAGTCTCAAATGATGCACACATGGTGGTGGTCAGGGCACCTGACAAGCTGTTTTAGGGACTAAAATGATCCAGTAGCTTTGTGTTTGTATGTGTGAACATTGAAAATCACCTAGTTAGGGCTGGAGAAATGGCTCAGCAGTTAAAGAGCTCAATTCCCAGCAACTACACAGTGGCTCACAACTGTCTGTAAGTCTAAGACCTGACACCCTCTAACAGACATACATGCAGGCAGAACACCAATGCACATAAAATAAACAAATAAATAAATGATTTTTAAAGAAGAGAAAACAAAACAAAAAACCCTCCCAGGTGCTCTTCCCATTCTTGTTCTCAGAAGGAGGTCACTGGGTACATGATCTTGTGACTGTGACTCTGCACCTTCTCTTGTGGCTGGGATTCCTTGAGAGGTCTCAGCTGTGACCCACCACATCTACCCAGGTCCCCCAACTCTCCCCAGTGCCTGTGAGCTCCCCCATGTTGGACATATAAAGGGCCACAACAGCCCAACAGGAGGATGGGCAGGTTCTGGAGACCCTAAGAAAACTGTGTAGAGCCAGCGGTAACTAACGGGAATGAAATATGGTGCTGTCTCCAAGGCCAGTGTGCATTTGGAAAGGGCCACTGGAGTGCTTTACTATCTCCATGGCAAAGGGCACTCATTCCCAACAGGCTGAGGCTACTGTAAGTTTAGTCTCCTCCCCTAGCTGGTGTTAGGGAGCCTGAAACTTTTCAAGAGTTTCAAAAGGCTCTATGTGGAAGGCAGCTATGTCACAGGAGGCAGAATGAAGCCAAGCTCGTGTGAAGTCCTGATCTGCTGAGACTGAGCTGTGTGTGTGTGTGTGGGGGGGGGAACCTGCTCTGTGGAAAAGCCCAGCTTTGGAGAGAAACCCAGTCCTATAAAAAAGATGAACTAGATGGAGAAGCTAAGCTCTAGAGAAAAGCTGAGATGTGTAGAGAAGCTGGCCTGTGTAGAGAAGCACAGCCCTTAGAGAAGCTAAGTTGTATAGATAAACTATAAGGGTGTTTCCACGCACCATTCTGGTGCCAAGAGTTGAATGCACCCCCATGATGCCTGACAGAGTGAGCGAGTCATTAGCACACGCTGAAGCCCTTTTATGGCATTTTGATTGACTGCTAGCACCAGCTGGATAAAAATTACCAGGTGCACTAAAAGGTGTAATTACTTGATACAGTCTTAGGTTGGATATTATTAATCTTGCTTCAGTGGGAAGCATAGAGAGAGAGGTGCTGTGGTAATAGAGTAGTGGTAGACTTGAGTCCATTGTGGGCTGGCTCAGACCCGAGACCACAGGATCACAGAGTCCTTGCTCAAAAAAAAAAAAATCAGTGCTCAAGAGTTCATCATCTGGTGGCATCTTGTATGCCTCCAAAATTGGTTGATCCCTTGGAGCTGAGTCTCGGAGTCCTATAGTCATGATGTGGTTGTATCTCACAGGAGAGGGAAGGCTGTAGCATCTGTGACTTGTGGGAGGCTGAGCCAGGACTAGGACAGCCACATCCTCAGGGGTGTGTGGCTGACTCAGGTCCTTCCTGATAGATGCAGCTGCTGTATCAGCTCATACAGGATGGTGTGATAATATGGGCATTAATCCCAGCTCCTTGGTAGGCTGAGGCAGGAGGGTCACACGCACAGGCACCCTGGCCTTACACTTCCTCTGTTGCCTAAATATTATTGCGGTAAATAAGGATCAGGATAAACAAATAGGCCGAATAGATGTTTATTCAGGGAGAAATAACTTACAACCTAGACAGATGAACACCAGGAAATTCAACCCGATCCTCTCCTGTCCGAGTCACGCCAGAAAGAGAGCGCCTTCCTGGCCCCCTCCGACCTCCTTCCTCAGGTCACCTCCTCCCATCACTCCACCCCCCAATGGGCGTGGTCAGTGCTACAGAAGGACTACCTCACTACAAAATATAATGTCAAAAGTTAGTGGTAGAGCTCGTGCCTAATGTGTGCACAATACTGGATCAGTGCCCAGTACCATTGTTTCAGTCACTGTCCTATTACTGTGAAGAAACATCATGACCAAGTCAAAAAAAAAAAAAAAAGAAAGAAAGAAAGAAATAAAACAAAACAAAACAAAACATGGAATTAGGGGCTTGCTTACAGTTTCAGATGTTAGTCCATTATCATGGTGGGAAGAGTGATGGCAATCAGGCAGACATGGTATTTGAGAAGTAGCTGAGAGTTCTATATCCTGATCCATAGGCAGAGAGAAAGACACTGGTCTTGGCATGGGCTTTTAAAACTTCAAAGGCCACCCCTGGCAATATATTTCCTCCAATAAGACCATACCTCCTAATCCTAATCCTTCCAAATAGTGCCACTCTCTATAAGTAAGCATTTAAATATATGATTCCATGGGGGCCATTCTTATTCAAACCACCATAACTATGTGCGCACACACACACACACACACACAGAGAGAGAGAGAGAGAGAGAGAGAGAGAGAGAGAGAGAGAGAGAGAGAATGTATGTATAGTTACGGTGGTTTGAATAATTTAAAAGTAAAAATACAGTAACATCTAAAACCAAGAAGTAAGACATTTTTGCAAAAGAACAACACAACCTCAGTTAAAATCTCTCTGCTACAGAACATCACTGGGAAGAGATAAAGGAGATATGAGTCCATGGGAGCTACACCATGTTCTTGGACCTGAGTTCCAAACGGTTTCTAATTGTCCTGCAGACTTTCCAAAACCTAGGCATAAACCCAAAAATAAATATTTTTTTAAACCAGGAGTTGATTCTTAAATTAGTGTGGAGATGCCAAAGTTCTGTCTGGGTTTTGAGTAGTTTTGTTTTTGAAACAAGGTCTCACTGTCCTAGAACTCGCTATGTAGATTAGGCTGGCCTCAGACTCACTGAGATCCTCCTGCCTCTACCTCCCAAGTGCTGGAATTAAAGTTGTGAGCTACCACATCATGCCCAAAATGCCAAGGCACTATTCAGCCACGATGGTTTTGTATTTTGTAGTTTGTACAAACAGGCTCTAGGAGATAGACTGTTTGATCCTATGACAACCAAATTACAGCAGTGTTACAGATCCAAGGTGTGAGGCTCCCTGAGTAGCCTCAGAATCATGCTCAGTAAGGGAATCCTGCCATGGGGGACACCACACACACACACACACACACACACACACACACACACTCAGGGTTCTTTCATGAAAGGTCATCCCTGCCTGGTTTCTTTGGGTGAGGTCATAGGAAGAGGCACTTGGGACCCTTCTTGGGTGATGGAGACATCTGGTGTCTCAATGGGAGGAGGTGCTCTAAGAATGTGTGTCCTCATCTCCTCAAGCCATTAACTATGTGGCACCTCAAGAGTTATTTCTAGACCTAATAAGGTCAGCCTATGGCTGAGAAAGAATGGCTGAGGGAGTGGGAATCCTGCTCAAATCTATTTGTCTATGCATTCCCTCAGAGACCATGCTGTGCTGCTGCCAACCATGGCCATGCTCCCTCCATCACCCGGTTCCCTATAGCCTCTTCCTGTTCTTGGTGCCATTAAAGTCAAGGTGATATCAGGGGAAAGTCTAGTGTTAATGGGTCAGACAGGGAGACCTGATGTAGGGAGAACACACCACACGTATACTTGCATGAGGGCCACAGCAATACCTAGTACCCTGCCTAGTCTTTTCTTCACCTCAGCCAGGAACTCAGGTCACAGCTGCTTGTCCCAAGCCAAGTGAGCCATACTGGTGTGGGCGTGCGGGCAGCACTTGCTAACTCCTGACACCTTCCCCACACAGGCCTCGGAGAGCAAAATAGGCTCCTTGTGAAAGGGTCTGTGAGGCGCAGGACCTAATGGAAAGTTAGTGCCATGGGCCCCCCTCCACCACACACCAGGCAGCAGAGTCCTGGGTTCCCAGGTGTCCACAGGGTGGGGCTGTGGCCACTGGGGAGTATCAGTGGTTCTATGTGGTTCCACTACCCTCCTGTCCCTCAGCTGCAGGAGTAGTGCAGACAGTCTCACGTGGCTCCCTCATTCCAGGAAGGTCCCCCGCCTCCGTCCCACCAGACTGTGTGTTTTCTTTATTGCATCTGTGTCAGGCACATTGAGGCGGAGGCTCTCCTACTTCAGGAAACTGTAGCGATGTGGGTGTCAAGCCAGCATTTAAGCATAAAGTACCTTTAGTGATGCTTTTTTAAAAATTCTTTTGCACTTCTTGATCTTGTTCTGTTAGACAGTATGCATGTCTGTGGTGAGGTTTATATGCTCCTCATTCAGCAGTGCCTGGGTGCCTGTCAGTGCCACCCTCCTCCCCGTCTAGGGTTACTGGGCAGAGCTCCGGCATTAGGCAGAGATGGATTTTCCATGCAAACTTGGGAACTGACTCTGCCCTTGATTACCCCATCCCGATGAACTGCGCTGAATGACAAGCTAGCGGTCTCCATTGCTGAGATTCTGGGAATCAAGCCAAAGTCTTTGTTGCTGGGAATTCTCAGGCCTGCACATTACCTAAGGGGAGACCACTTGCTTTTCACATTGACCCCTAGAGTGTGGAAAAGCTGAGAAACCTGTCTGGTCACACGCCTCCCTCCTCCAGCCTCACTGCCCCCATTTGGAGAAGCATGTGTGGGTGGCAGTCCCTCTCTTCCTGCTCTCTTCCTGGAGAGCCAGGCCTGCTGTAAGAGTCACCTGCAGAGGTGCTGTGGCAGGGTAGAGGCAGAGAACAGGTAACTCTGGTAGATAGCAAGTGATAGGAGCTGGAGTTGGCACCAGTCTCCATACAGTTCCTGACTGCTGTTCTTTAACAGCTTGTGCTGCCAGTTTTCATGATATTTAATTTTAAAATTAGCATATATTTATTGTATAATATAATGGGTCTCCTCATGACATTTCCGTATATGCACATAATGTGCGAGTTCTGATACTGTTTTCTTTATGTTTGCTTCATATTTTAGAAGTTAAGAATTTACTATGCAGCCAGGCCTGCTGGTGTATGGTGTTAACCCCAACGCTTGTAAAGCAAAAGCAGGTAGATCTCTGAGTTTGAGGCCAGCCTGGTGTGTAGATGGTCCCGGGACAGACAGCTACACAGTGAGACCCTGTCTCTAGATTTTTATAGATCAAAACATAAGCTAAACAGGGAGTTCTCTTGCCACGAGAATGGCTGCTCTATCTGAATGAGGTGTTTTACATCATTTGACCTGGAAGGAGGATGAGAGAGAGGCTCAGAGTCTGCCTCAATGTGAGCACTGGCATTCTGTGTCTCTTGCTGAGGTGATCCCAACCCTCAGGCTGTAGAAAACAGTGGTGAAGCCCTACACTACCCATTCAGATCCAGCTTCCTGCTTGTAGGTAGACACGGCCGACCACTGCCCATGTGTATGCCTTGCCCTCCAGCTCTGTGTGCGTGTCTCTAGGTACAGCACCTACAGGTAGGGCCCTCTGACATTCCTCACACACACAGGAAACTGCATCATCTGAAGTGAAGACAGAAACTGCAAGGTCAGTAGCTTCCAGGTCAGCACTGAGCAGCAGCCAGCACGTGACCCAAGACTTCCTGAGAAAGCATCCCCCAGGGCAGCATGTGCGTCTGAAATGCTGCTGCGGAGTCACCTGGGATGTCACAGGAGCTTTAGGCCTGCAGATTTGACAGCTCAGATGAGACAGGCAGATTCCTTGACAAATGCAGCCACCAAACCCAAGACAAAGGAAGCAGGAAACCTGGATAGTTTTGTGTCTGTTAAAGAAATTGAATTAGAAATAAAAGAAGAAAAACCATTCCAGAAAGAGTCCTTACCCCAGCTGGCTTCACCGGTGAACTCTGTCAGACATTTCAGGAGAAAATAACAGCAGTCCTACACTGATGCTTCAGAAAACACTAGAGGAGAAACAGCCCCAAAGTGCCTCATATAGCCGGCACAGCAATGACCCCAGACCTAATGAGGACATGCAGAGATAAAGATCACAGCCAGTGCCCTCACAAAGATGGGTCAGTGAAATCTTAAACAAAAAGGCACAGGTTCATCTTGGAGATGCAAGGCTGGTTAACCTTTAAAAAAATCAGTTCGTGTCATTTGGTACAGTAACAAAATAAAGACAAAAAGCCATGTTGTCATCACAACAAATTGAAAATAAATTTAACACACAATTGCAGCTTGCCTGTAACCCAAGCACCTAGGAGACTAGAGCCTACGCTATATACAGATACCCAGGCTTAGAGAGAAAGAAAGAAAGA
Source organism: Phodopus roborovskii (assembly GCF_943737965.1). Lineage (NCBI taxonomy): Eukaryota > Metazoa > Chordata > Mammalia > Rodentia > Cricetidae > Phodopus > Phodopus roborovskii. Next base: position 48,180,698 of record NW_026126407.1, on the reverse strand, counting down.
AAAGAAGGAAGGAAGGAAGAGGGGGAGGGAAGGAGGGAGGAAGGAAGGGGAAAAGAAGAGAAAAAGAGAAGAGCTGGACATGGTGGCAGGCAGGTCTCTGAGTCAAGGCCAGACTGATCTAGAGAGTGATTACCAGGGCAGCCTGGGCTACACAGAAAATCCCCCGTATCAAAAACAAATGAACAACAACAAAAAGCATAAAAGTATGTTCGGGGTCTGAGATGGCAGGGTGCCTGTTCTCATGAACACTCATCCAGAGTGTATTAGGCATCAAGTTTGGAAAATAAGAAATTAAGTTATGATCCACAGATATTATTGTGCATTTAGAAAACCCAGTGAAAGCTCAGCATGGTGTACATCTGTAATCCCAGCACTCAGAAGGTAGAGGCTGTGAATCAAGAGATCAAGATCATCTTCAACTATGTGTGTAGTTCAAGGCCAACCACCTGGAAGGAAGGAAGGAGAAAAGAGAAGGAAGAAAAGGAATCTAAACAGCAACTGTTAAAATGAGTGTGAGGTTTTAGGGTGTTTGTGTGTTTGTGTGTGTGTGTGTGTGTGTGTGTGTGTGTGTCCGCTCCATGTATGTGCAATGCTGGAGGAGGCCAGAAGAAGGCATCAGATCCAAGAACTAGAGTTACAGATGGTTGTTAGCCATCCATCATGTGGCTACTGAGAATTGAGCCCCTGCCCCCTGGAAAAGCAGCCAATGCTCTTAACTGGTCCTCCAGTCCAATATTTCATAAACAGTTAACAAGTCATAGTAAATCTGTTTAAGGATGTCTAACATGTACAGTGGGGCTAACAGGAAGTTCAAAGATTAAAAACAGAGAGACAGACCATGTTCATAGATCAGGAAGTCTGGCTTGCCCAGTTTTATCTGCAGATTCAAGACGATTCATATCAAACTCCTGGACTGATTCTGGATTGCGTATGAAAATACAGAGGCTATTTATAAAAAGAACAGAGTTAGAGGACTGTGCTGATTTTTACAGCTTGCCTTAAAGCTGAAGTTTGCTGGTGAGCTACACTGGGAAAAATATATCAGTGGAAGAGCAGAGTCCAGGAACAGGAACAGACCTCCTCCCCTGCTCTTCATGGACACCCATCCAGAGCACTGACGAGATGGGCTGAAAGCAATACCCACTGAAGAAAAATGTTAGAGAAGTTATACTTGACTGTCTGAAAAGACCCCTGGAAAAGTGAGCTGGGAAACTACCATCTGGGAGAACATTTGGGGCACATGGTTTTGACATACAACATGTAGAGCACACATTGCAACCATAGAAACGTGAGCAAAAGACGTGTTTTCTTTGCAAAGGAAGGTATGAGATTTGTTGATGAGCACGTGGGAAGCTAGGAGTGACCACACCTTTCAGAAAGTATAAGAACAGCATGGCAATATCAGCTGCTGGGGACCTGTGACAGAAATTCCTGTTTCGGGGGATATATGTAGCTACCCTTGGACAGCCATCCTGCCCTTAGAAATGTGTCCTCGGGGCCCAGGGCTACAGGTATCCTGTAGTTTTGCTCAGAATGGGCAGATGCTAGAGACCTCCATGAAATTGGCCAGAGTGGAATCAGATAAATCTTTGTGGGGATGGAAATGCCCACATCCTGTCAGATGACCAGATTCCTAAAAGTGACCTGGACACGTATGATGTGTCTATCATAGCACAACCTTCTGTCATCAGAGTGGGTAACAAACCTGCTTGTATATGGGATGCCGTGAAATGCAGCCATGGCACCACATGTCTTGTGGTGATGAGTGAATCTGCGTCTTAGGGTTTCTATTGCTGTGAGGAGACAGCATGACCATGGCACTCTTATAAGGAAAACATTTAATTGAGGTGACAGCTTACAGTTTCAGAGGTTCAGTCCATTATCATCATGGCGGGGAGCATGGCGGTGTGCAGGCTGACGGTGCTGGAGGAACAGCTGAGATTCTTTCAAGCAGCAGGAAGCAAGAAGTTGACTGACTCCCTGGGTGGTATTCAGGACATAGGGAACCTCAAAGCCAGCACCCCCCACAGTGACACACTTTCTCCAGCAAGGTCATACCCACTCCAACAAAGCCACACCTCCTAATAGTGCCACTCCCTGTGAGATTATGGGGGCCAATTACATTCAAACTGCCATAGTATGTTCTGTAGTGTGTCCAGGGAGCAGGAAAGGGTGCTGTAGTGGCCATCAGGTGGAGGACTGTACCTGCATGAAGTAGCCAGGCAGATGTTCCTTGACAGTGGCCATGGTTGTTGCCCACTAGCAGCATCTAAGGAGTCACATGGGACTTGGGGCCATGAGGAGACCTCTCAGAGCCAAGACAGCTCAGCAAAGAGCAGAGGCAGCCAGAGAAGACCTGAGCAGTGAGTGGGAGGGGGTGCAAGTAAGTGACTCTGAGAATTGAGTGGGAAACACATTCTGGTAGAAAAGAGCCAGCTCATAGGGTTGCCCATAGAGCAGCTTCTGTTGGAGAAGCAAGAGATGGCCCCAGGACTGTCTGCAGTGTGTCCAGGATGTTCTAAATATTGTGCAGCCTGACCCAAGAGCTTACTCAGCAGCTGTCATAAAAAGCAAACAGATTTCAAGAGTGGACAGCAGTCACAGAGATACCCAGAAGCACCTGGTCAGCCCTGGGTGATGCCCATCCCCTCCTAGACAGAGTGTGTTGTGAAACCTGTAGTTGGGAATAAACAGTGTCCACATATCAGGCTTATTGGCTGAGGTGGGGCTAGATGCACGGCATACAGAGAAACTCTGAGATATTTTCTTGTGGGTCATTTTTCATGTAGAAGGAAGTATGTTTCTGCTCATGTCTGCTTCCAGAGCTGGGCCACTTGGCCTACAGCCTCAGGTTGTTAGGAGGTGAGGACTCCAAGACTTCTGCAAAGCCAAGTCCCTGTTAGCCAGGAGGCTGACTGCTTTTGTCGACAGGCCCAGTGACTGTTATGAACAGGATGAACCAGGATAATTTTAAAAGCAGTTTCCATCTTATCGTACACCGCCCCCAGGATGCTTCAGGAGATGATGCTCAGGCCACGGAAGTGTGGGCTTGTGGGCGGCTCTGAACAGTTAGCGAGCAGGGTGGAGACATCGGTAGCAGAGAAGAACCGGTGCTAGGGAACCAAGACAAAAACAGGCTTTGAAGTTGCCGGGCTCTTTTCTCAGAGTTGGAGTGCCGCTGGTAAAATCGTATTAAATATAATGAAATAAATGCTGGAATGTAGTGTGCCTGTGAAGACAGAATGAAACGGATGTCCCTGCCATTTCCCTCGTCCTAGGCATCCTAACTCCGAAATGAGAGCAATCATTCTAATTGGCTTTATTGCATTAGCGTGGGCAGAGCTAGAGAAAGGGGGCTTTCTTCCTGCCTGCCCATCATCCCCCAGGACACTCAGAAGGGCTGACCTCTGACTCTGCTCAGAGACATCACGGGAATCTTTGGACCCCATGTCTCCTGTGTCATGACCTTTGATCCCCAATTGCAGGCCTTTCATATAGCTGTCCCAGGCTGGCCCCTGGCAGCCTCTTTGGGTCCCCATTCAACTGCGTCAACTGCTATTTGTCTCACACAGTCCATGACCCTCAGAGGCTTAAAAAAAAAAAAAAAAAAAAAAAAAAAAAAAAAAGAAGGGCACAGGCAAGGGCTTTTCAGAACCCTCTCATCCATTCCTAGTAGCCCATCAAAGTTTGTCATGCATAGGTGTTGAGGTCCTGCTCAAAGGGCACGATGCAAAAACTTTACAGCTCTACTCATTTCTTTCTATTCTCGAGTGCTTTTTTTTTTTTTTTTGCATAAGACTGTGTCCTCAATGCACATGTGTACAGACCAAGTGGATGCAAGTGGCCGGATGCTATTGAATCACATGTTGCCTGACAATGAGGAAACAGTGAGTGAATCAGACCTGTCCTGAGTGTCATTGGGAAAATTAGAGACTCTGCGGGGGTTAGTAGCTAAGAGAGGCCCAGAGCTTCCAGAAGGGAAAATTATTTCACAGAGAGGCAGCTCGTTCTAAGTATTTATGAGAGATCTGCACTTGGAAGGTGATAAGCTATAGTAGACATCGTTACTGTTTCACACAGTCTCCCAGCTAACTTCTTAGACCAGGAGTCAGTTTGGGGGTGTGTGGTAGTCGTGTTTTGGTGAAACTATACTATAAGTCCTTAGGTGTCCAGGGCTTGGTATATTCAGGCTCTGACCTGAATTAGCCATGCCAGCTCCAGTCACATGGACAGAAGCCGCCTCTGTCATTTTGAACTAGGTCTTTGCTGAGGGTTCTCAAAACGTAGTATCACAGGCTCTGCTTAGCTCTGTGCTGCCCTGAGGTTTGCTTAACTGAAGCTTATAGCACACCTGTCTCTAGGGACTGTGCAGGGCCCATCATCTGTCATACCCATTCTCACACACACACACACACACACCGGTAGCACATGGCTGTTTGCTTGGAGACTGCATTTTCTCAGTCCTTGCATGAACAGATGGACCTTCCCTGATGCTTGTGGGAGTTCCTTTCCAGCCCGGAAGTGCCAGGTGATCATCATGCCCCAGGTTCCTCTGATCCCAAATCTTCCCAGTGCCCAGTGCACACTGAGCAGGTGATTGTGTTTGCAAGAAAAAGCTTTATCTTCACAGGGCACCTTCATTAAAGTGCCCCATTGACTCTTAGTGCCACAAAGGGTTTCACACACTGGGTTTGCCCTTTGGGGTCTGCTGTCTCTTCATAGCAAGCACTTCATGTGTGGGTAGAACTGAGCCAGGAGAGGCCTGCGAGTCTGCAACCTGGAGCTCATTCAATCAATGTCCATGAGTGCTGCTGAGCCAAGTTAGGAAAAGGTAGGTGCACTCCACAAGGAGGTGGGCTGTGCCTCCCACATCTGGAGACAAGTGAGTCCAGAGAAGCCATAGAGCCCATATGGCATATATGGCATGAGACAGGGGGCTTGAGGTTGGATGGGTGTAGTCACTCCAGTGCTGACATGTGATATGTACCCCTAATACAGCTTGCAGAGCTCATGGGCATTCCCATCAGGAATTCAGCTCTGGCAAGTGAGGAGTGGTCCCACCAGATGCCCAGTGCCCCATGCCTAGTTGCCTTTAAGATGCCAATATAGCTCTAGGTTCCATCAAGCCTTTGAGGCAATACAGAGGGACTTCAGGCCTCGTACACCAAACCGGACAGATAGGCATCCAAGGCAGCATCGCACCGTGGTCCTTCTGGTATGGTGGTTTCCATTGCCAAGCGGGAGTTTAGGAAGCAGAATTGCAATCTGGAGCTTCTGGACAGGAACACACTTGTCCCCACTCAATGTGAGGCCGAGGTATCTTCCATCTGCCTGGAACATTCCAGCTTCTTGGTGTTCTCCTTCCCAGGCTGCAAGTAAGGGGGTCACAGGAGACTGAAGGTCACTCAGCTCCCTTTAGGTCTGGCATACTAAGGCCCGTCTGTGCCATTTTTTTTTTCCTAAATTAATTTTGGGCTGAAAAAGGCTCAAAGAAGGCTTTGTTCCTCTGACACTCTGAAAGAAAGACCCGTGGGAAGGCTGACATCTGCAGCAGGAGCGAGTGGATGGGAGGAGCTCAAACGCCTTCCTCTCCCGAAGAATGCCTCAGGTTTCTAAGTGTCTCATCTCAGCTTTGAGTTTGAGTGACATTTTAATTATTTTGTTTTTTTCTTCTTTTCCTGGTGTGAGTCTCCATAGAGTCCCTCTCTCTGTGTCTCAGGTTCTGGGGGATATATATAGAGCGGTTTGCAGTTCGTGGACATCAAGCTAGCCCTAATGGAAGCTCTCAGGTCCCTACACAGTAGGTGTGTTTTGCCAACTGTCGGTAGCCCCACTTGATGGTCACACAGAATAGAGCCTTGCAGAGCTGGGAGTGTTCAGGCACCAGACAGACAGACCTACCCAGCAGCGCTGTGTTCCTGTGATCATGGCTGTACAGGATGGGGCTTCCACTGGATGCCACCCCCAGAGCTTACAGTCTTGAGTGTTTTTGTTTCCCAAGAGGTAACTTGGTTGTCAGAGAAACTCATCCATCCAGTCTTTAAATAGAGTGCTCCCAGGAGGCAGTGTGCAGTTCAGCTTCCTGCAGTGCACCCACATCCCCTGTGGTGTCAGGATCGCTGGGAGCCCTGTGGGGCCTGACACACCCTGGAGACCTTGCTTCTGAACAGAGTGCTCCCTCTAAAACCAGACTCCACAAGCAGACACCATTAGGTAGTGTCACATGTATCACATGTGACCCTGGTGTGAGTACTCCTGAGTTAAGCTCACCTTGTTTTCTGGGTGTCAGTGGCTACATTCTTGTTTGTTTGTTTTGCCCTGGCTGTCCTGGAACTCACTCTGTAGACCAGGCTGGCCTCGAACTCAAAGAGAGTTCCACCTGCCTCTGTCTCCAGAGTGCTGGGATTAAAGGCATGTGCCACCACTGCCAGGCTTGAACACTATCCCTAAGGGGGCTCATCTCTGTGTCCACAGCCCCTTTGGGCTTTCATATCAGATCTACCACTTAGCCTGTCTCCTGGGCTCCCTCTGTGAGTGTGTCTAATACTAGACATGTCTCTCTTCCCACACAACCCCACACTACCTAGGTTACCTTGCTTGGGTGGCTACAGAAACCATTGCTGACCCCACAGCAGCCAGAGGACTGAATAGGCAACTTATGTGCCAACTGACATCCTCAGCTGTCCCACATCCTCCCCGTGTGAGAAGGCTGTGTTGATCTTCTTAGTGTGTCTGGGAAAGTAATATTTAGCATGGTTTCAGTGTGCTAGCTTTTGTTAGAACAGCTGTTAGGAGGCCTAGACTAACCCATTCAGCTGGTGAACAGCAATCTGAGCCTTGCTGAGAGGTCTGCATCATGTCTGTGTGAGGGTGTTAGATCTTGGAGTTACAGACAGTTGTTAACTGCTATGTGGGTGCTGGGAATTGAACCCAGGGACTCTGGAAGAGCAGCCAGTGCTCTTAACCTCTGAGCCATCTCTCCAGCCCAAATTCTTGTTTTTTATACTTCACTTATCTGTGCCAATTTGTCTTAGCAACTTAAGACCCCTTTTTGACCTTTCTTCTGATGGACCTGCATCTTCCCCTTCCTGCACCTTATAAGTTATGGCTTCTTCTATGCCCACCCAGACCTTATTGGTACTCAGTCTGGGTCTGTAAGCTTGTGGTAGATTGATGGTAGATGGACCAGTGAATATCCAGTGGATGTCCCACTGGTGGTTGATGGGTGGGTGATTGGGTGAGTGGTGTGTAGATAGATGTAGCATGAATAATATAAACCCCGAGACAGATATAGGGGTTCAAGCTGAAGATCAGAAAAGCAAAACAGCCAAGCCACCAGAGAGTTCTTACCTCTACCAAGACTGGGAGATCCTGTCCTCAATGTGGCTAGAGACTCATTCCTATGACTGAATACCAGCTCCGAGACCCTGCTCCCGTCTTATATACCTCTCTGCTGCTGGTATTAAAGGTGTGCCCCACCACTGCCCAACTTCTGTGGGTAACTAGTACGGCTGCTGGGATTAAGTGTGTGTACCACCACTGCCTGGCCTCTATGGCTGTGGCTAACTTTGCATTCTGATCTCCAGGCATGCATTATTAGATCATAAGCAATATATCACCGCAGATAGATGATGGATAGGCCATGGGTGAGTAGATAGATAGGTGGATAGATGGATAATAAATATATGGATGACAAATGATTAAATGATAGATAAGTGAATGGATGAGGGATGAATAATGAATGGTGTGTGGGTAAATGGATGATGTGTTAGATGGATGGTGGACAAATGGTTGATGGATAGATGATGGTGGATAGATGGTATGTAAATGAATAATGTATAGATGAGTGGATGGTTTATAAATGTATAATGGGTAGATGGGTAGATGAATAGATAGTGGTGAATAGAACCCCCACAAAAACCCTCCAGGGACAGTTGTAGCTACAGGAACTACATCTCAGAAGCCTGGGTTGTTTTCTCTGAGGCTGTTTCCTCACCTTCTTTCTCAGCTAGCGTGGAAATGATTGGAGTTGAACCTGTGTATCTCAAGCTGAGGTTTTAGTTCTTTCATGGGTAGTTGTGCTCCTGATATACAAGCAAGTCACCTGGCTTTCCCTGAGAGAAGGTGGACAGGCCAGGTAATACATGTAGGCAGAATATGGAGGTGGCTGAGGCAGAGCCATGAGGACCAACTTCTGGGTGCTGCTCCCACTCTCATCTGACTCACAGAAGCTCCTCTGCAAACTTCCCCTCCGGTGCCCAGTCCTCAGCTCTGGGCACGTCCCGCTCATGGGGAGACTCTGCCAGTCTGAGCCCGGGCTTCTCACCAACACCGCTCATTGGCTGGAGCAGCCACATGGATGTGGAAGCACATTTCCATCCTTCACTGAACCTTCTGAACCTTTTGGGGGTGCTGACAGCTCTTCCCTTGATAATATCCTGGGTATCTGCAGTGTAGGCTCTGAACCTTTGGATTCAGTTTCTTCATTAAAGACACCTGCATTACTATGATAGCCTTGTATTGTTGGTGTGTGGTATGTGTACAGGTGCATGTTGGGGGTGCATTGTGGGGGATTCTAACATGCTGATTGATATGGGGTATCTTCTATCACACTACAGCTTAGTTTTCTGCGACACTGTCTTTTACTGAACCAGGAGCTATGCTAGCCAGTGAGCCTCCAGGATCTCTGCTTCTCTAAGTTGGCATTACAAATGGATAGATGGACACCACTGCATCCAGATTCTTTATGTGGATGTTGAGGATCCAATTTCAGATCCTAATGCTTGCACTCTAAGCACTTTACTCACCAAGCCATCTCCTCAACCAGTTTGCTTCTTTTTCTTTTCTTTTTCGTGTGTGTGTGTGTGTGTGTGTGTGTGTGTGTGTGTGTGTACACACGCGTGCAGGTACATATATGTATGTGAGGTTGCATGTGGAGGCCATAGGACCACCTTGAGTGTCATCCTCAGGAATGCCATCTACCTCCTTTGATACAGGATCCCTTGTTGGTGTAAGCTCACTGAATCCTGGCCAGCCAGTGTCTGTCTGTCTCTCCACCTCCCCAACACTGGGATTACAAATGTGTACCACCATTGGCCAGCTTTTTATGTGGATTCAGAGCATTGAGCTCGGGTCCTTATGCTTGTCCAGCAAGCACTTTACTAAGTGGTCTATCTTCCTATCTCCTTAAAGAATGGTTTTAAAGAAAGTACAGAATGGTCCATGGGTGCCATTTAGGGACTGCCTAAAATGGGTGAGGCCCTGGGTTCCATCCCCAATATGCCATCCCAAAATAATACAAGCTTTGCAGAGGATGTCATTCTGGCTGTGAGCATGTCAGCTTTTATGATAAGCATGTGTGCTTATCATAAAGTTCTTTGGATTTTATCTCTTGGAATACTTCCCACAGAAAGAGCCCCTCCATTTGAAGCACAGCAACCTAGCCTTTGGGGATGGGTCACTTCTCATCCCCAGGAGTAAATCCTGTTTGGGGTCCTTGTATCTCAACCACTGGCCCATGACTGATGCTGTCCTGTCTTGTGTCTGCAGGGCCTAATCAAGATCCGTGGGGACAAGTGCTGGCTGGACCTGACCTGTATGGACTTCCACTATGAGGTGAGCACAGATCTGGCTGTGACTGAAGCTACTGTCAGAAGTTCCTTCATCCTTCCTTCCTTTCTCTAGAGCAGGGGCAGATCATCAGGTGGTTTATAGTGTCTTCTACTTCTGGGCTGGTTCCTTTGGTTATCTGGTTCCATTTTTCTGCCCAGGCCTCCCTTTAGGCCAGGCTAGGCCCCATCCTGGGAGCTGTGTCTCTCTGTCCTGATAGTACAGGGTGAGGCTACTCCACTGTCCCAAAGACAGTTATCCCAGGCACCAGAGTAACATGGACCCTTAGCCCAGGTCTCTGTCCCTCAAGACAGCCTGCCCTTACAGATGTTCATGTGCTTGTGTTGGAGATGAAGTCAGGGAAAGCTTCATCCTGCAAATTAATCCAAGGTTGTGTGACATCATGGTGCTGTCCAGCTGGGAGAGCCTCACATTCCTTTCTTCTCCCTGCCCCAGCCCACAGCCCACACTGCCTACTGCTAGAGATTAGCAGTTAGTTACTGCCTTCTCCCCGTTGAGAGCTGTGGGTACCAGTCTCTGCCTCTGTCATACTTTATACTGAGTCTAGACACTTAAGTCCTCTAAGCACTGAAAACACTAGCCCATGCAGCTGCTCCTCTGGTGTGCTTATCACTGTCAATCAGCTGCAGGGAATGCATTGTCTGCTTGTGGTTAACCAGGATGTCTAGACTTTACTTTTTAAGGTCTTGAGAGGCCCCATGCCATCATCCCCATCTAGCCCAGAAATTGTGTCTCTACTTGACTAGGGACCCCACCGTCCTATGGTGGGGTTTCCACCTTCTGTGAGTGCCAGAGAGAAAGCATGCTTGGCCTTGCAGTGACAGGAAAGCATCCATTAGGATGAGTGCCTGGTTGTATACAATGAGCTATTTCCACATACAGGCCATGGCACAGAGGAGAGGGATCAGAGCCCATCACTGAAGCCTGAGCTGCCCCATCCCTCGGGTAGCAGCAGCTTACTAGGATGGCCCCACATCCACACAGCATGGTGGTTAGTGCTGGCGAGTCCAGGAACTATCTGGATGGATGCAGGATTCATGGGGAACTGATGCATCAGTGTTTCCTTGACACACAGCCATGTGAGGCCTATTCTGCAGGACAACCACACACTGGAGCCTCTGCTTCCATTCATACATCTTGCATCTCATGATAAACCCAGGCCCACTCGAGCTAAAGCATCTCAGGTGCCCTGACCCCAGGGCCTGGCCAAGCACATGTGAGGCAGGGATTCTTCACATCCATACAAGCCACCTGGCCACTGCGGCAGTCTGCCTGGTGAAGATTCAGGAGCCTGTTGGCTGCTTTGGACTCTGATAGGCTAGGTAGGGGAAGGCGGTCCCTTTGCCTTATGGGTCAGGTTGACAGGCTGGTGTTCTGTCCAAGTGTGGCTAGTGGAGAGAGTATGCCACTAGCCAGCCTAGAGATGCTGGAAATTGCCCAAAGTCCAATTCTTACTGGTTAAGGATTGGCCTAGGCATGGCACAGTGTGCTTGAGGAGAGATGGGGGGGGGCACCTAGGCTAGACCTGGGGATGACAGGCCTTGGAACAGAGCCAGACCCAACTGACCTGGCTGTGATGTGAGGGGCAATGGGAGAAGGCCTTCCTGATAGGATAGAGTGATCTCTCCCCAGTGGACTACCACACAGTGCCTTGTCTCAGAGCTGTGTTTCCTCAGACTCCATAGTTGGCACCCAGCTGAACAGGAGGCCAACTACATGGCTAGAACTTATATCATAGTGCTGACCACCTGTGGGGGTATCTGTTTCTGTTTCGGTGGTTTTGAGACTACCGTTCATAGGCAACAGTGCATGCAGGGTGAGAAAGGAAGGCCTAGCTGGATTCAGTCAAAAACATACCAAGGGCAGATCCTCCATCTCAGCCCTGCAGGGACATTGACAGGCAGAGAGAGAGAGGGTACCACTGTGCCTGTGAGGCAGGCCAATGCCAGTGCCTGGCCAGGCTTTGTGGAATCAATACTTGTAGATGGGTTAAACTGTGGCTCTTGAGCTCTGAGAGACCATAGTCTAAACCTAACCGCGTCCGGACACAGCCCCACATCAGACAGCTGTCATCACAAGCAGCAAGTCCCAGGTGATCCGTACCCTCTGTCCAACCTGGCTATGATGGCATGTAGATCAGCTCACAGAACTCAGGGGACATTTGTTCAGAGTCTGTTCATTGTGAAGTATATACTTGGGAAAGGCCAAAGGGAAGATACATGGTCTCTCTGGTTCCCCCTGAGTCATTAGTCCTGAAACTTGAGCAGCCTGGCGTGATTCACTGTGTGGGCACAGCTAAAGAACTTACTGTTGGAACTGATGATCATGGCCACCTCCAGCACTGACTCTGGGGTCAGGTGAGCAGAAAACTCATGGCAGGAATCTCTATGACCAACCTCGCACAGGAGTGGCATCATCAGCATGGATTTATTGTGGACAACAGAAGATGCCCTACCCCCACTGCCGCCCATTCTAGGGGGTTCAGGGCCTGCTATGGGCAGAGGCCAAGTGTAGATTAGGACAGAGCTGTGTCCTATTGGAAGCATAGGGTTACAACCAGGCTTCCACATAGCACAGCACATTGAAGAGTGCCAGTGGTCCCTGGGTGTCTCCTGCCATTCATGAGCATCCTGGGAGACTGCCAGGGGAGGGTTTCTACTGAGCATCTGTCACTCATACACTATTGTAAGGTTAAAAGGACCCTAAGATGGTGATCTTCATGTTCTTTCCATCTCATGATGTCCTAACTCCAAGCCCAGCCCAGCAGCAGCCACACCACCCATGAAATTCTCCACATACTCTTCTGCTTGGTATCAGACACCCCATGCCTGGGAGGCAGGAGAACATGCCATGTGACTTCACAGGTCTTGTGTTCTATAGCCTGGAAAAGACTGTTGGGTCCCTGGGCCCTACTGCTTATTGCAGTGTAGCCTCAAATGTGGCTCACACAAGGTGCCTGTTTGCTGTTGTGCAGGCCCTGGAGCTCAGTTCCATGTTGATGTCATATAGCCAAACAAACAGCCTCCCTGAGCATCATCTGAAAATGCCTGCCAAGAAGCTCTGGGCCTTGCCCATAGCATGACAGTCGCAGCCCACTGCGTGCAGCATCCGGATGATGCTGAGATGCCATGGCCTGCAGCACTTGCTGGTGGAGACATAAGTACAGATCTCCCAAGGCAGCTGTGTACCACACTCAGGTGTCTGAAATGCACTGTGTCCATTAGAGCAACAGGGTGTGCAGTCACACCTGTGTGTTCGCCTCTGGCCAGCATGAATGGATCCAAACCTTCCAATGGCAGAATGCTTCCAGTTCTCACCTTCAAACCTGGTGTTGAGCATGTCACTGTAGAAAAAGCTTCACCCTACAGCTTCCAGCTAAATCCTAGCAAGGAATGATGTCTTTTGGTTCACTGAACTGTTGGAAGATGTCTGGCCTGACCACAGTCACCTACAGAGAACTGTACTTGCCTCCGCCTCCCCCACCCCCCAGGCGCTCTCTCCCTTTTTCTCTCCTCTTCCCTTTATCTGTCTCCCCCTCTCATTCAGTCTGCCGGTCTCTGCCCACCCCTCTCATTTTCTCTCTCTCCCCCTCCTTCCCCTGCCTTGCTCAGGGCAACATGAATGAGGTAATAGAACTTTGCACTATTGCTTTGCTGAGCTGACCTTTAATCCAGGGAAATAAATCACTTTCAGCTCCTATTATTGGTGAAGCCCCGCAGCCTCAGCATGCACAAAGGAAGCCTTTGTGCAGTGTTACTTGTTTTTAAGTTAGAGTGTCAAGCCCATGGTAGGAGCAGCTGATGTCACCTCCACCATGGTCAGGACAACACAGGTGCCATGATTATGCCTGGGAACTGGCAGGCTGGACAAAGCCCGCGGGTGTGTCAGTGCACATCCTTGCATGTCTACATATGTGTTCTGTAACATGCATGTATTTGTACACATGTTTTTGTATTTTGGGCAGTATACCTGATGCAGGTAGTGGACAGCCTGCTGCATGAGCCTGAGAACCTGGGCTCTGCGGCTTTCTCCCCTGTTCCTCCATTTCTCTAACTAGGAATGGAGTCTGTGCCCACAGGCAGCTTTGTTTAGCATTGCTATAGTTTCTCTTCTCTCTCTCTTGAGAGTAGGAGGCTTCGTTTCCTGTGTAGGTTTCCTATCTCTAAAGATGGCAACGATGGCCCCAGGTTGCAACAAGGATAGCACTAATCCCTAGGGTGCCAAGTACTTGGGTGTGGGCATGTGTCTCGGATGCTTCCCCTGCACTTGGAGCTGGGGCAGCCCAGCCTGAAGATGCCATCTGCCAGTTCCTCAGCAGGAGCTGGGAGAAATGCACCACGGGAAGGAGTGACTTGAGGGTGCAACTTCTCACACAGAATACTTTTGCTGTCCTTACACCTGCCTCCACAGCCCAGGCTTCTAGGAAGCCTGCCAGTCAGTTGTAACTGAGGAACAGGGTGGGCTCCGGTAAGATAAGACTGGTCCATGTGATATATGGTCGGCTGGGCTGAGGCTGTGTCTTCTGTGTTGATCTGTTTCCTCTTAACTTGAGCAGTCTTTCGAGGGATGTGTCTGTGTCTCCACACTGACCACTACCTCCCTGTGGTTGTTCTTGGAGCTGTCACATGTGAGGGGAGCTGAGGAGGAATGGCAGGAGTCCCTGTCAGACCATCTTGGCATAGCCTCAGTCACCAAGCTTGGCAGAGACATCTGCCACTCAGCCTCCCAGCAGCCACTCCCACCTCTCTTTGTCATCACCCGAGGCCCAGGAAGGCCTCGTACTTGGGGCTGGTGTTTGCAAGCCAACACCCACAAGCCTGACTGCATCCCAGGCTCTATGGGCAGCTGCAGGGCTTCAGGTTGCTTACTGTCCTCCAGGAATAGAGTCTATGGTCCAAGTATCTGCCTCGTGCACATCCCAGGTCATATGCCAGGCTCCTTCCTGAGTACTGAGGTTGTTTGTGTCCCAGTATTGCAAAAACTCATTCTTGTTTTGAGACGGAGTCTTGCTGTATAGTCCTGGCTGTCCCTATGTAGACCAGGCTGGCCTCAAACTCAGAAATCTGCCTGCCTCTGCCTCCCATATGCTGGTATTAAAGGTATATGCTTTCATGCCTGGCAAGAACTAATTAATTCTTAAATACATGATGACCTAGACAAGCATGGTCTCATGATCCAGTACAGACAAGTATGCCTTCTCCATCCCTCAGAGCTCATACAGACATCCATGTGCAGGGCCTGTGGCTGGAGCAGCTCCCACTAACTCAACACCACAGAGTCCAGCACCACTTTTCCTCCTCCCGCACCCAGAAATCACCCAGTGTGGGGCTCCAGCCAGCAGACACTACTTCTAACTGCAACTGGGAGACACACACTGCCAGCTGTCTTGGGCTGTAATTGGACAAGGGTCACTGAATACCCTGCAATTTAGGGGCCCACTGATCTGGGAAACATTTGTACCAAGGTTAAACAATCCCTGAGAAAGCTGTAAGTGTTAACTTTATGGAGGCGGTGACTCTTGCATCCAGTGGCCTGGTTGCTATGGCTTATATGCTTGTCCACTGGCAGTTTCCTTGATTTGTAGGAAGAAATTGTTTTATATGTGTTCTGGATCTATACATGTCAGAGCCCCAGGCACAGCCTGGCTGGACTCCAGTCTCAGAGTAGTTTCTTCAGGCTGTAGAGTCAGGCCTGTGCCCCATGTCACTAGGAAGAACAAGCCACCAGATCAGGGTCCAGGAGTGGTGGCCTTGCATATCCAGGTCACCTTTCATAAAAGACAAGCCACCAAAGACAAGCGGGTATAAGGTCTTGAAGTCACTACTGGTGAGGACAGAAACACCCAGACTACCCCTCTGGCTCTGATCCTGCACTTAGTTTGGTGACATATTATCCCAGGTGGCTATGGGAATTAAGTGACATAATATACACTGGAATGCAAAGACAAGCTTGAAGTGTGTAATTGCACTTCAAAATATGTGAGAACTTTCCAGATAGCTTTCTCTTATTGGTTTCTCATTTAATTTCTTTACTGTCAGGGAGAATACTTTCCATGCCTTGAGTCTTTTGGTTCATCTTTTCCAGTAATTCCACTCAAGCATTAGAGTCCGTGCTATGTGTCGGACAGTGGTTATCAAGATGCTGCTGCTTGGTAGTGTTTCCCAACTCCGCTGTGCACTTCCTGATTCTCTGTCTATAGCAGGTGTAGTTCTCTCCCCTTGGCTTTGTATATTTGGTGTTGTTCTGTGCACACATGTTTGTGCTGGTGTGCTCATGGGGGCCAGAGACAGCCTCCTCTTCCCTGATCTTTCCCTGTCTCTGCTTGGTCCCACTATGCTCCAGCTTGCAGGTGACAGGTGCCTTTGTGGTGGCTCTTCATCCTTACCTCTGTATATGTCCTCACCTTTGGAGTCACTTCTTGTGGGCAGCATGATTCTGAGTGTTTAGGCTGCTTACTCTAGCTGAATTCTTGGGGACAAACACATTTCAATCTGTCACCAGTAAGTTTGTTTTCTCTTTCTACTGTCCATTCTTTATCCCCTTTTTTCATATTTTTCTGACTTTCTATGGGTTCATGGAATATTTTTGTGGCTCTTATTTTTTACTAGCTAAAACTCTGTGTAACTCTATTCATTTGGTTACTTAATCATTGTTTGGCTTGTTAGCTATAATTTTGTGTCACTCTTATTTCTGTGGTTTTTAAGGATTTATACTGTATGTGTGTGTGTGCATGCATGTATGCGTGCATGCTCTGTGCACAGGCCTATATACACACACATATGTACACTCACACACATACACTCATATACACACATGTATAAGACATAATGGATGAGTGACCACCTCGGTTCACTTTCAAGTGATACGAATTTAAAACTGGCTGCTGCTGTTGTCACACTGTTTGCTTTTATATACTGTAAACTGTGCGTTGTTTGGTGTTCACATCTTTTAAAGCTATTTAATTGAAGGCCAGTGAGATGGCTCAGCAGGTGAAAGCACTTGCCCAGCAAGCCTGATGACCTGAGTTTGATCCCAAAGCTCACAGTGCAAGGAGAGACCTGACTCCAGAAAGTTATCGTGTGACCTTCACTAAAGGTCTGGGCCACCACCACCACCTGGCTTACTAAAATAGTTTTTTTAACTAAATAATGAGAGTAGAAAGCGGCCCCTGTGCCCATCAGTCGGCTTACCGACTCCCACCTGAACTTTTCTTCTACCTTGGTTTCCCTCGCCTTCTCATAGAGTGGCTCATGGAATCTCTCAGCACTCCCGCTACCTGGCAGTCTTTATTCCCCTGGAGCTCTGAACTCTAGGCTGACAGGCTAGTGCCCTAAGGGTGTTCTGTGTACCCTCGGCTGTGTCATTCCCCAGGAGGGATCTGTGTCTGCCTCTCTGTAACACATCTTCATTCTGTTTGCTTCAAGATTTTTCTCTTTATCACAAATCTTGAACAGTTTGATTAGAGTAGTGTCATTCTCTTCCTGTTTCTTATGCTTGAGGTCTGCTGAGTTTCTTGTATTTATGGGTTTGTGGGTTTCATCACATTTGAAAAACGTTTCACATACCCTCCTCTGGGGATCGGATTACCCATGTGTTACACTGCTTAAAGTTGTCCCCCAGGCCACTAGTGCTTTATTTCTCTTTAATTTTCTTTGTGTGCCTGCATCTCAGCTTCTCAGTCTTCTTACACACGCCGTTTTCCTCCTCAGACTCTTCTGCTGATAAACCTGTCACGTGCCATTTTAATGGTATAAATGTAAATTCTTTCCGTGTTACCTTTTGTGTGATTTCAGTATCGCTTTGCAGTTTCCATGGGAATTATACTGAACATCTGAAGTGGTTTATACCAGCTTCGCCTCGCAGAATAGCATACGGGTAAACATTCTGCTCCCATGTGTCCTGTCCTGCTCTCCTCAGTTGTTGATGCCTCAGAATTATGCCTTTATGCATTTGAGTCCTTAGCTTGAGCTAACAATACTTTAAATGTGTTAGTCTCGTGTTCTATGAAAAAAGTCATGAGATCACAAGCCAAAGTTCCAGTAATGCTGCTTTTAGACTAATAATGGCTTTCAAAATGCATGTCTGTTCTTTGTGCAGAAAACAAACAGTGGGGTCGTAAATCTGCTACAGTCCCATAGACTTTTGAATTTGAAGGAATCTTTCTTTTTCGAGGGTCTGTGATGTGATGGCCCAGGTTCTTGGAGGTTCTGCTTTACACTATGTAAGGCAGGGCCACCCACACATCAGGCAAAGGCTAGTGCCATGTGCCGGGGTCTCCACTTTCCTTAGAACATCAATGCTGCCCCGTGTGGCTGTCCACACAGCAGCCTGACCTAGATGCAGCCCAGTGAACTTCCTCATATGGGGGTAGCCTTCCTACAGCAGCGAGACTCTTGCCACGTGGAAATGGCAGTCCGCAGAGGAGAGTAACTGTCCTCACAGAGGATGGCCTTGTGGCCTTCCTCATATGGAGGGAGCTTATCTCACAGTGGGGCATCCTGTGTACCTAGCTTCACAAGGCTATGAGATATCATTTGCCTGGGTTCTTTTAGTGAAAACAAGCTCAGTGGCTAGCTGGGTCTTGACGAGAGAGGACATGGACTCTCTTCTCAGATGGCCCACTGGGTTCATATGCAGTGGGGAACTGCTGTTAGACACCATATGTGGTCATCTGTACCACAGAGGAACCCACATGGCCTCAGCTGGTTCACAGCGCTTTGATCATGCCAGGGTCACCCTAACCTGAGTACCTTTAAGGCTCGCATTCCCTTCTCCATCCCCCAGTCACCCCAGAGTATGGGAAGCAGCCAGCAGTCAGTGCTCAGCACTGTCAGGGTGCCCATGGCACAGCTTCCACACCTCCCACCCCTGCCCAGAGGTGCCCACCATGTTGAGTCTGGATCTCCAAGAACTAGTCACCATGATCCATAGGCTGCTAGTCTGCTCTCCTCCTGGAACATGGTAGCCTTGTTTGTGCTGAGGACTACACCATCAATGCTAGTCATTCCAAGGATGAGCTTGGTACCTGTCGCCTCTACATTCCCTGGTGGTAAGCAATATTCAGGTATTAGAGGGGCTACTGGAGTCTGAGGTGGGGCCTGAAGTGGGCACAAATGTACCACCTTCCTATGAGCTCCAGGTGGGGCCGGTATATAGACGGCTGGGGATTGGCCAATGGTGAGGGCTGTAGGGGGCAGTCATCAGTGACCAAGTCAACATGTGGCACTTGAGAGTTGTAAGAAATTTGTCTTCCAGATGCAATAAGGTGTCCCCCTTAACTGTCGACCCCAAGCATGTGATCTGTCTGGAGGGAGGAGGCAGACTTTTCTGTCCTTTGGCTGTTTTCAGCAGGGGCCAGGGCAAGAACAACAGAGACCTGTGTCTCCCCAGGATGTGCCACCCTCAGGATCCCCAGCTAGGCATCTTCACCCCATGCTTCCTTGTGTTCTCCTCATTTAAGATAGTCTCTTTGCAGCACATACTTGTAAACTGACCTGTAAACTGTGGCCCGAGGTCTGGACTATACTGTGCCCATCGAGACATTTCGTCACCGTTGTCTGATGAGCAGGCCGGGCCTCCAGCAGGACTGAGGTGTCAGTGGCTCTCGGGGCTCTCTTGTGCTTTATGGGGTGCAGTGTTGCCACCCCCACCACAGTCACACTTACTCACGCCCCAGCTTTCATGCAAACAGAAATGAGCCTTGTCCCTGGCGTGGTAAGCAGAGAGGCTGCAGCCCTCCCTTGTGACCCTAGGGCACTGTGCCTTGAGGTTTCAGTTCACAGAACCGACCCTGCTGGACAGTGAGCCCTGGCCCACAGATGGAGGAAGGCCGTGCTCCCCAGGATACCTTCAGCAGAGGTGCAGCATTCAGAAAAGAGTGGCCCATCGATGGGGAAGGCCAGTAGCACTGCTCACCAACGCTGCCTTCTATCATTATTCTACTTTTTATCTGGTATAGGAAAGTCCGTGGGAACTGCAGTGGGGGGCTTCTCCCTATAGAATCCAGTTTCTAGTTCCCCAGCTACTGCCTCACTGCATTTGTGTAGAATCCTGGCTGAGTTGAGATCAATGCCTGAGTTAGGGTGTTTCGCTCTTTGTAGTTCGTAGTCCTGCAAGCTGAGGGAAATTGTGCAAATCTGAAACACAGTGACTCTGCAGGCACCGTTACTTACCAACCTGAAGTGATGTCTTCGCCAGCCCTGTACTCGTTTGCCAGTATGTATGTGGCCATGTCCACCCTCCCCCAGTCTCTGCTTTCCTGCCCTTGCTGGAGATTCTGGGAGTTTCAAGGGTTGGAGGCTGTGACACTCCATTGCTAGGTGAAGAGCTGCACTGCTTCATCCTTAGATTATTCCTGTGAAAACAGTGTCTCCAGTTGGGGCGGAGTCTCCAAGTCCAAGGCGTGTGGAGGTCGACACTGATTCCCAGGATCTGCCCAACAGAGGACCAGTGACAAGGGCTGCAGCAGCCCCCGGGTGGAGGCAGCATGCCGAGTGTGCTTCATTTTCTGGTCCTGCTGGAGTGATGCATCTGGGAGAAAAGTAAAGAGAAGGGTGGATCTGGCGGACAGAGATCCTGGCACAGGGCTGCTGGGTCACTTTGCTAAGCCAGTTGCTTATTCTGTTGGCAAACAGTTAAAAGAGGGAGGTGATGCCCCCTTCCCCCCACCGAGCTAGGCTGAGGGTGGCCTGGAGCATCCTTAAATGAAAAGCTTGGCTTCTGTCCTGTCCTACTAAGCTGTTTATTTTCCTTGTGATCACATGGATGGTTCAAGTAGCAGGGGCCCTGCGTGGGGTGGAGCTAGGCACATGTAGAAGCCCAGGCTTGGGGGAGGTGTCCTTCTGGCAGGGGGCTCCACACCTATGAAGACGGGCTCTTTAGGTGTCCCATGGCCAAGGTGAAATCCCAAAGGGACCGTGCCTAAGAATAAGTGAAGTACCACGCTCTGTCCTCTGAGCATCATTCCAGCCCCTTCTCTGCCTCCTGTCACCTCCTGCTCCCATTGTTCAGAGCCACTGCTACTGTGACCCTTACCTCCTAACTCCAGTCCCTATGCTCAAGCCCATTTCCTGTGTAACAAGCCCGTGTGGGTCTGCGGGGGGCCCTGAGAGGGCAAAAGGACCCCAGAGCCCATGGAGCATGGCAGTGGGTAGGGGACCTGAGGTGGACTGAGTACTGGGTGGCAGGCCACGGGCAACTCGGTGACCCATGAGCCTCAGGCAGCTGCCACCCACAGCTCCACTGATGCTTAGGGGCAACAGGCTGGTTCTTGCATCTTTAGATTCTTTATCTGTTCTCAAGTGTTTAAAGATGTCTCCTTCAACTATAGATTATACTTTTGCCTATACATAGTGAGGGTTTAAAACAGAACAAAAACAAAACAAAACAAACAAACAAACAAAAAAACCTTGCTTTTGCTTCAAAATAGCCTGCCCATAGAAGTCCTCCAGCCCTGATGGGCTAGGCCAGTTACAGGGATAGAGAACAGATGGCTTCTTCATAGCCAGGGTAGTATCACTCTTGTCAGCCAAGGTTGGTAATTCAGAAGCCCTTTTTGTCCCCACAGACTCAGCCAGTGCCCAACCCGATGGCTTACTACCTGCACAGGTCACCCTGGTGGTTCCACCGCTTCGAGACCCTCAGCAACCACTTCCTAGAGCTGCTCGTGCCTTTCTTCCTGTTCCTCGGGCGCCGGATGTGCCTTATTCACGGGGTGCTACAGATCCTTTTCCAGGTAGGCTGTGCCAAGGTGCCACCACTTGAGGTCCCCATGTGTCTACAGAAGACAACAGCCTGCCTCATCGTTTATGTGTTAGCACAGGAGCCATGGGGAGAGGTCTCACCAGCTCCATCTCACCCCCTGCAGGCTTCCCACTGCATCCGGTCCAGGCTGGATTCCAGGGTCCCCTTCCCCAGCCTCCATGAGCCCATGGTGATGTCTGGTTGCCCTCCGAGAGCCGCCTGCAGGCAGGGACACAGATCTTGTTCAGGCACACCTCTGCTCCACACAAACACGTGCTGTGTTCTTGAATCCAACCCTAAAATGTTAAGTGTCTTTCTATAGGTCGACAAGTCTACCAGGAATTGGGGCGAGTTGTTTGTTTAAGACAGGGTCTTGCCATGCAGCCCTGACTGGCCTTGAATTTGTGGTCCTTCTGCCTCTACTTCCTGAGTGCTGATGTTATAAGCATGTGCCTCTACGCCTCATCCCCTTTGGGTTTTTGAATCTCAGTAAGTTGTCCAGGCTGCCCTTAAACTTGTGCTCCTCCTTCCTCAGCCTCCCCCATCACCTGGGATGATAAGCTTGCACCACCAAGCCAGGCTCACCATCAGTCAGGAGAGGCTCACAGGGTTTTTCCTTTCAATATGTTAATGAGGTGAATTATATTACTGCTGCTCCAGTTGAGCTAGTTTCATATTCTAGAATAAACTCAGCTTGGTCATGCTGTAGATATTTTAATATATTGCTGGGCTAATTTGCCAATGTTTTGTTTTAGATTTTGCATGGTTGTCAGTGAGAGAGACCTGTCTGTAGTTTTCCAGCATAATATGGGCCTAGTGTGGATTCCCTGTCTGGGCTCATTGCCCCACACTCAAAATACTATCCCCTCTCTCTCTAAAGGGTCCTCAGAGACCCAGGCAGCCTGTTCTCAGAAGCTTGGGCAGTTGTGTATGCTTCTGAGCAAAAGCTTTGAGAGCTCTGCCGTGGCCAGGCCTATGGCTGTGGGACATCCTTCTCAATGCAGCTTTGGCGGTCAGCATTCTCCTGGGAATACATATGTCAGTTTCAGCTGTTTTCAAATTTATTAGCTGAAGGGAAGAGGGGACATCATGTTCTCCTCAGTGCAAATTGTGGATCTGTGAGCCTGTCCCTCATGTCCTGTCTCTCTATGCAGGGCTGTGTTTAAATCAGGACTGACTGTAAGCAGATGTTTGAGTCTCACTGGCACCTTTGGTTGCTAAGTCATCTCTGGCTACTGCCTGTTCACTAGCTCTCAGTACTCCAATACGTTGGCTCCTTTTTGTTTTGTATTTTAACAGGGTACTCTATAAGCTATGTAGAGATTATAGAAAATTCCTTTGTGCCCACATCCCCACTATGAGCACTTCGCACTGATGGGGTGCCAGGTGATGGTGCAGTGATGACTCATGACTAACCCAAGTCCACAGAGCATTCATTGGGTATGGACAATGGAGAATGTTTTTGCACCATCACTGTCATGCAGACATCTTCCTACCGTGAGAGTCATGGGAGCACTGCTTCATCTTCCTCCACCTTGACCCCTGGCCTTCAGCATTTCCCAAGCCTCTTGGATTTGGAACCACACTGTGTTACCTCTCTAGCCAGCTTCTCTCGGTCATGTGTTTGAGACCCCTCCCTATAGCTTAAGCACTCATATTTTCTCAGAGCTGATATCTGCACGAAATGCCTATTTCCCACACATCTCCTGAAGGCCACAGACAGTGCCAATCTTGAGATGACAAAAAGATGTGCCCTAGTGGCCCCAGTTCCAGACCCCACCCTGCCTGGGAAGTAGGACCATCCAGGTGGATGGACCAGACATTGAGGAAGAGCTGTAGCCTTGGGTGTGTCTCCATCTCTTGTTCTGGCTCAGGTATAAGGTTGGATAGGGTGTAAGGAAGTTAGTGCCTAGGCTGGACCTTCCAGGATAATAATACCCAGAGACTCAGGGAGAGTGAGAGCCAAGGCAGGCACATGTGTCCACACTAAGCACTGGGGACTTTTTGCAGAGGCCAAAGCTGCTTTGATGTTGGCAA
Organism: Phodopus roborovskii; assembly: GCF_943737965.1. Lineage (NCBI taxonomy): Eukaryota > Metazoa > Chordata > Mammalia > Rodentia > Cricetidae > Phodopus > Phodopus roborovskii. The sequence continues at coordinate 48,157,289 of NW_026126407.1, read as the reverse complement.
TAGCTGTCTGCAGTGCCTCAGCTGCACAGATACCAGAGACAGATGTCAAGAGTCCTCATTTGGGCATAGCCTTGGGGGTCTGGGGTCTCCTGGGGTTCAGGAGTCTCCTCTTCCTGTGTACAACCCCCATGTGGGACACCCTAGGAAATGAAGAAGCCTACACCACACCCTCCAAGAGCTGCCAGCAGCCTTGAGCCACTTTTAACTCCTTGTAGTCCTTTCAGAGGCAGCAAGGTGTCCCCTGCATCCACTCTGTCAGTAGGGGATCCCTGGGTTAGCAGCTCCCACCTGACTCGCATGATGGGGAGCATGGAACTGGCCATACTATGTCCAGAAGAAAATGGAGCTATCCAGGCCTATGGCTTTTCCCCAGGCCTGGTCTGACATCCCCCAGATCCAGCTGAGACTCTTCCTGCCCACCAGGCAGAGTTGAGTATAGGATCAGGGTCAGCAGGCATGATCTTTACCATCCCACGAGCCCCTGTGGAAGGTGTTGGGAGTGACTATGTGCTCCTTACCATGCAGTGCTGTGGCCAACACACAGCCTTGGCATCCGAGCGCAGCCTGGTGTGGAGCTGCACTGTGTCCTGACCCATTGGTTCCTGTGTTCCTTCCTGTGGGCCAGGCAGAGCTTGAGTTCACTCACTTCCTCCCACACTCAGTTTACACAGCTGCTCCGAGGATCCCTGCAAGGTTGCAGGATCCACGTGGGAAGGGCCGAAGAGCTCTGAGGGGATGACCCCGGAAGGGGCTGTATGGTCAGCCTCCGCTGCTGAGCTAGGTCAGGACATCCGAGGCCCACCATGGTATCAGTCCCCACCAAGGAACAAGAAGGAGGTGGGGTTGGACCTGAGACTCAGCAGAGAGAGGGCAGAGAGGGTATTGGGAGAGGTATCTTTGAGGTTGATTCCTCTGCTAAGGCCTTGGGAGCACACACATGCCCTCTGTGAAAGGTCCCTGTGACTGTATGCATGTCCTCTGTGGAAGGTCCCTGTGACCACATACATGTCCTCTGGAAGGTTCTCTCAAGCTTCTGTCTCCCCTGTGGGAAGCCTGCCTGCAAGCATGTGTCCTCTGTGGTAACTGCAAACCCAGCAGGGACATCCAGAAATCCCCCCCCTCTTCCTTTTGGGGTCATGTTGCATCTGCCTAGAACATCTGCTATAGCCTCTCTGGGGCTGAATTCCACCAACACACGTTCATCTTCCTCTGCTGTCCCGAGCCTCACCCGCTCCACAGCACAGGGCCATGCTCCAAGCCGGTCATCTGCAAAGCACACTGAGAGTGTGTTGAGGACTCCACCGGCCAGGGGTAAACACAGATGGGCTGTGACGAGATTCATTTCCCTCAGAGGGGATGGCTACAGTGACGCTAGAAGGAAAACAAGGAAGATAAGATCCCTTTGGAGCACTTGGACCTTGTGCTACATGATGAATTCCAGTCTTATTGAACAAATAGGCTGTGTGGGGAGGGGACGCTGAACTGCGTGGGCTGAGCTGGCCTGCCCCCTGAGCATAGCCACAATCTTGTTCACCTGGGCGAAATGTCACAGGCTCTCCACAGTGCTTTGTTAGAAACAGGATTTCACCTGGTGACAGTTAATCTGTGTCATCCCCTTGGCTGGATTTAGGATCCTCTCTAGAGGACACACCACTGGCCATGTCCATGAAGGTGTTTCAGAGAGGATTGTTGAGGGAGGGAGGCCCACCACTCTGAACATGACTAGGGCTCCATCCACCAGACTAGGGCTCCAGACTGAATGAAATAGGAAGAGGGAGAAAGAAAGCTGAGCACCCACACTCATCTCTCTGAGCTTCCTGACTGCAGGTATAATGTGCCCAGCCACCTCAAGTTCCCACTGCCATGCTTTCCCACCATGATGGATTGTGTGACCTCGACCCGTGAGTCAATCCCATCCCTCCTTAAGTTGCTTTTTTAGACTTATTCTCTGGGATTTCCCACTGAGCGGAGGGAGTTTTGAAAATAGATTCATGCCAGTGGCCCCCACCAACAAGGCCACGAGCTCCAGGGTGGGGCTGTGTCATCCAGAGCTCCCAGGGTGTGTGACCTTGGCTGTCAGGCAGCTGAGTCTGCCCATGGGGAACACTGACCCCTGGCTCATGGCCACAGGTCATCACCCCAACCTCACCAGAGCAGGGACAGACAGGCGTCTGCAACAGGTGGACATGTCTCAGCAGAGTGGTCAGCCATAGTCTCACATCGAGGTACTAAGTTGCAGCCTCCCTGCTTTGGAGCTAGAGATGATTTGAATGGCCTGAGGCGATGTCTACAGGCAGAAGGAAAACAGTGACTAATGAGGATTTAAAGTCACCTTCTGTCATGTGAGCCAGCTGTCTCTCCAAAAAGGTGCTGGCTAGAGCCTGCAAGGCAACTTCCAATACTACAGCCCAAAGGGATGCCACCTGACGCCCTTTCCCCCATCCCTCCAGACACACTAGAGCCTCACAGTTCTCTACACCTCACTTTCCATAAAAATAGCCATGCTTGGGGGATGAGGGAATAAAGACCTGCCACCTGCCCCTGAGCTAAGTGGAGAGGTTCCTGGCACAGGAGTCAATACAGTTCACACACTTCCACCATCTACAGGAGAAACCAAAAGGTACACAGATTAGAGGGGAGTGGCAACCCAGCAAGTTGCACCATGGGAAGTCTTAGGATCTGCCACCTACAAGTTGGGAACCCAAGAAGACTAGATGATAGTCCAAACTCAAGAACCAAGAACCATGGAAGTCAGTGGTCTTCACCCTGGCCTCCTCCACAGACCAGGACCCCCACTGGACCGAGCAGGAGGAGTGAGCATCCAGCTCCAAGAGAAGAGCTACGTCCTTCTTAGACATTTTTGTTCTTTCCAGACCCTTGGTGGGTAATGCCCAGTGCATTGGGCAGGACAGTCATAACTCTGGCTGGTTTTCTAATGCTTTCAAATCTTTCTTCTGGACCTGCACAGACACCCCAGAAACAGTGCTTCATCAGCCAGTTCGATGCATCCAGTTAGATGCCAGTCAGGCTCCCACATGTGACAATTGTTCTATTATATCAAGTCAGTTCTAAGCCAGGCATGCAGACACACCTGTAACCCTGGCACTCTGGAGGCTGGCACAGGAGGGCTGGGGGTTTGTGGGCCGTCTGGACAGAGAGACCCTATCTCAAAAACAAAAAAACGTTTTGTGTTATAGGCTAATTTTTATATCCATTGTTGTATTATTGAAAGATTTTTTACTATTTATATAAGGGGGATGTGCACATATGAGTGCAGGTGCCACAGAGTTCAGGACAGGGCATCGCATCCCCTGGGACTGGAGTGTCAGGGAATTTTTAGCCTCATAATGTGGGTGCTGGGAAAAAAGTTGGGCCCTTTATAAGAGCAACAAGTGCTCCTTACCACTGAGCCCTTTCTCCAAGCCCCAAAGACCTAGATTTTAATGTGCACTTCACCTTCTTAGCACACTGCACTGGGTAGCTCCGAGCTTACACAGAAATTGGGTTCTGTCTGAAGACATTTTATTTTGGTTTTTAGATTTTTTTCCTAGAGTCCTCTAATGGGCATCTCTCAATCTCTCACTTTTTTTTTTTTTTTTTTTTTTTTTTTTTAAAGACAGGGTCTCACTTTGTAGAGCAGGCTGACCTCAGACTTAGAGCTCTGCCTCTCTGGCGCTGGGATTAAGGTCATGCCCTATCACCACAACCAGCTCTTGATTTTTTTTTTTATTTGTTTGTTTTTATATCCCAGCTACAGTTTCCCCACCCTCCTCTCAGTTCCTCCCCCGCCCCTCAACATCCCCACTCCAATTCACTCCTCCTCCATTTCTCTTCAGAAAAGGGCTGGCCTCTCGTGGATATCAGCCAACCTTGGCATATCAAGTTGCAGTGAGACTAGGCACCTCCTCTTCTATTAAGACTGGACAAGGCAATCTGGTAGGTGGAAAGGGTCCCAAAAGCAGGCAACGAGTCAGAGACAGCCCCCACAAGAAGACCAAGTTACACAACTATAACATATATGTAAAGGGCCTAGGTCACAACCATGCAGGCTCCCTGATTGTTAGTTCGGTCTCTGTGAGGCCCTGTGAGCCCAGGTTAGTTGATTCTGTGGGTTTTCTTGTGGTGGCCTTGACTCCTGGCTGCTGGTTGGTTAATGAAGCCTCTCTGACGATAGTTGGGCTAGGCACCCATGTGTGAGAGCAGCAGAATATCATTAGCAATCACTTCATTGACTTTTTTTTTTCCCCACTGATGTTGGTTCTATCCTAGGTCTCTGCACTATCCTGCCTCTGTTTCCTGGCCCTCAGGATGGACCAGTCATTGATTGGCCACTCCACAACTTGTACAGTCTTTACCAGCACATCTTATAGGCAGGACAAATTACAGGTCAAAGGTTTTGTGAGTGGGTTGGTGTCCCGATCCCTCCACTGGAGTCTTGCCTGAACTTCCAGGAGATGGCCAATTCAGACTCCTCTTTCCCCATTGCTAGGAGTCTTCATTAGGGCCACCCCCATAGATTCCTGAGTTTCCATTGCACTAGGTTTCTAGCTCTTCCAGTGATGCCCCCCTGAAGATAGGCTTTATCATGTAGCTGAGGCTAGCCTTGAACTTGCAGCCCTCTTGCTCCCACTTCCTGAGTTCTGGGACATGCACCACCACACATACCTAGCTGCTTGACAGCTTCTTCTGGCACATCAGAAAGGCGTCCTTTCCTCGCTGTCGCTGTCTATCACACATCACCATAGTTGGCCGTCACCTTTGTCCCTGCTCCTGTCTATGACTGTCACTCTTGTCCCTGGTTTTGGAAACTGGATCAGGACCTGTGTGGTTTCTTCACATCTGTCCTGGTTGTGATTTCCTGAGCTGCTTTGACCTGTGCATTCATTGTTGTCATCGGCTAGGGAAACTTAAGGGGCTGATTTGTTCATATTCCCTACTCTAGGACTCAGTTTCATGTGGACTGGATGACAGTTTAAATGGAACACATTGAATGTGTGAGAGTGGGCCCGGCAGGCTCCCCAGCTCAAGAACAGAGCTGAGGCTGAGCAGGAGATGGCCGAGCCTCAAGATGCAGCTACATGTCGCATCCTGTCCATATAAGATGGAGCCAGTCCCTCAAGTTGGGACAACAATAAATGTACAGATCACACAAGTACAGAAAACCACAGGTGCAGGTTAGATCTCAGGGGCTAACCCGGGAAATCATGGGCTGGGCACCTGGGGTGCTGTGGAGGACACCATGGCCTGGGTGATCTGCAGCTTGGGCAGGTGGCAAGTTTGCCTGTGAGGGGCCTTCTGTGTGTGAGGTGCTCAGAAACAAAGCTCTTCTCAAGTTTCTGCTGAGGGGAGGGAACAGCACACGTGTGAGTGTTAGATTCTATAGAAGGTGTCCCAATGGACAGGCCAGAGAGAGACTGAGGGGATGGTGTGGGTAGCTCCTTGGGGTCTCCTCCTAGACTTTAACTTGTGTGTGGATGTTTAAGGGAGGCAGTGGGACTGGGGGCACAGGGTCATGTTGTGCAGGCCAGTGTATGAATAGAAAGCAGTTCAGGGTGAGTCCTGATAACCTGAGGCCACTCTTGCCATCAAGGATAGATCATGTCACAGTGTACGTGGGTCTCGATTGCTGCAGCCCTGCAGGAGCAGAGGGTCTATGGGGGTCCACGCTGAGACTGCATGTGCCTCCTTACAGGTATAAGCAAGAGGGAAAGGGTGAGGCCAGTCCTCAAGACCCTTTTAGCCAAGTATGCTGGACCCTGGTGCCATTGAGTCACATTTTGATAAGAGCTGGACTGTTAGTTCTTTAGTAACCACATTGCCCCTGGCCTCTGGCCTGAAAGAGGTGCACTTCATGATCCAGTCAATCTGGGGCCAGGGAAGAGAGAGATTGGAACCCCTTGGGTTCTTTTGTTGGCCCTCAAGAAGGGACAGACCTATAGGAAGCAGTGTCCAGCTGTCCAGTGAGGTGTTGCTCTGCAGACAAGGCCAGGCACAGAGGGTAACAGGCAGGGCTCCCAAGGATGACAGGGATGCTCAGAGGTCTTCCACAGACAGCTAAATGGCCTTCACAGCACCATAGGGAACCTGAGCCTGCGTTCCTTGGTATGAGGGAGCTGTCCTGTTTTGTTGCTGCCACAGTCACAGTAACAACCCACAGCCCAGGGACCACTCCTCATCCTGCTGGGATGGTGGTCAGGAGCTTTCCCAAGTCTCTTTCTCTCCCCTGGGCTCCCCAGGCTTGGCCTCTCACATCTCCTGCAGCTCTGGGAAGTCAGAGCTGCCGCCTCTGCCACCCTCCTATCTGGAGACTCTTCATCTGACTCCATCCCTTTGCCCCTTAGGTCATAGTAGACCTAAACAGAACCTATCTGCCCAGCTAGTCCCTCATGTCCATCCACAGTGATCCCTAAAGGGAGGGGGAAAGTAACTGGCCCTGTGCTCATAGAGGTCTCACTGTGGAGTGGGCAGGGCTTATCAGATGGGACCGAAAGCACAGGCAGCCCAATAAAAAGGCAGGCAAGGCATGAGCGGGGGTGTGTAGCCAACAAGGGATGTTAGGAAATGCTTTTGCTCAGCAACGAGGGACCCAAGTGTTCAGGGAAAGAAGAGGGCTAGACATTTATGAGCAGCACTCGGTTCCTTGATCAGGCTCTCCACCTGAGGCTGCAAGCCAGGGGCAACACCATATGTTAATAACATTGAGCCTTCAGCCCCAGTTGTGAGAGCATGAAACCCTGTGGCCATCCTGGAAAGTAGGCAGAGTCGCCATGTGCCTACCTCACGGCTCAGCACAGGTTATGCCCACTGCAAGGGCACAAGCAAGGACTCTGAGGTAGATGTTGTCCCTATAGGGTGACCCTCCACAATATCCTAGAAGCCACCCAGGGGTCCCATTCTGTGAAGCTTGAGAGATCCCAGTATCATCAGAGTGTGAGGGTGCTGGCTGTTGGGGTAGGGGTGTCTGGCTAATGTACCTGCATAGGTGTAAACCTTGCTGGAAGTCACTGAGCTATACACAACACAATATTCCTCTCATCCAGCTATCACTATCCTCCAGGTCTCAAGGCATCCATGGTGGTCTCTATCTTCAGCCCTTGGTCACTATGTTGTCTCCTATTCCTATTTTGCCTTCTGTGAACTCCAGTTCCCCCTAGGTTCTCATGCCTCCACCCCCAGGCCAATTCTGTACCTCAAGCCCCTACCACTAGCCCCGCCTTAGCCCGAGCTGCCACCATGGTATATCCCAGGAAGCCACCACACAGGGTTCTCAGGCCACTGCACAAATAGGCCAAGCCTTTCCTGGACTTGCCAACTCCTGTGTAGGTTCCTTATCCACCTGTGGAAGGCTCTGCACCTGAGATCTCAGTGGGACCTGCAAATTTGAAGAGGACCTAGGATCATCTCCAAGCTGAGAGGGATGACAAGAGGGGCTCAGAAACCCCTCAGGAGCCTGTGCTGGGCTACTGAAGTGTGGGCACCCAGCACAGATGCATAGAGGGCAGCAGCCCTGGCTCCCACGCATACCACAGTGTGAGTGTGCACCCGCAGGTAATCCTCATCATCAGTGGGAACCTGAGCTTCCTGAACTGGCTCACCATCGTGCCCAGCCTTGCCTGTTTCGACGATGCAGCTTTGGGATTCCTGTTTCCCTCAGGACCTCGAGGCCTAAAGAACCAAGTCCTGAAGATACAAAAGGAAGATACACAGGGGGTCCAGTCCAAGCCAAGATATGGTAGGTGAACCAGGACCCCAACTAGCCCCATGACTCTCATGCCTAATGTCTCATGAATATGTACAAAGATCGGGTACCCACCAGCTCCACAACATTCAACAAGAAAAGGGTGGGTACCGTAGGTCATAGGAGGGAACAATACTGTCTAAGATCCTTTATCAGGCCAAGACCTAGGACATGGCTCAAACATGTCCTAGGGGCTGTGGCTCGGGGCACCTTTTCCAGCCCATGGGTTACATGGCCAGTTGGGTATGTCTGTAGGCCTTCTTGAGCCTGGAGTGACACAACATTAGCCAGGGGTTTCTGAAGGAATAGCACAGCTTTGCTGTGAGATTGGGAGCCTGGCCGATGAGAACCAAACTGTCCCCCACCCCTATCCTTGGGCTAGGCTGCACCGTGCGGCAAGTGGTCAACTTCTCCTTGGGCATCCTGGTGGCCTGGCTCAGCGTGCCTGTGGTTATCAACCTACTAAGCTCCAGGCAGGTCATGAACACCTCCTTCAACCCACTCAGGATTGTCAACACCTACGGGGCCTTTGGAAGGTATGGGCCAGGCATCCTGGCTGGGGCCCTCCTGTCTAACCTGGCTCACTTTCGGGAGGCATGGGCTCATGGCATCACCCTCTCAGCTGGGGGGAAGGCAGCTACTGTGGGTACAATGGCCTTCATCTCCCCCAGTATCACCAAGGAACGGACTGAGGTGATCCTGCAGGGCACAGCCAGCCCTAACGCCAGTGCGCCTGATGCAGTGTGGGAGGACTATGAGTTCAAGTGCAAACCCGGTGACCCCTGGAGGCGGCCATGCCTTATCTCTCCATACCACTACCGCCTGGACTGGCTAATGTGGTTCGCAGCTTTTCAGGTAATGATGTCCCACCATAATGCTCTGACCTGGAGCCAACTTCCTGTTACCCATGGACAAGCCCCACATTTGTGCTCTTTGCAAAGGGTGCACAGCCTCCCACCAAGAGGATCACAGAGGAGGGGGCCTCTCCTTAGAGGTGCAGCCCACCCAAGGCACTGAACAGGCCCTGCTTTGACCTAGACCTGCTGGGAAAAGGTTCCTGCAAATAGCTCTGCTCCCCAAGTTCCAGGCCAGTCATGCCTAAGGCCAGGGCAGGTAGCCAGGTAGAAAACACAGCTGAGGGCTGGTTCATGAGTTAATGATCTCAGGTGAGACCGCAGAAAGAACATGAAGCCAGCAGTTCCTGGAAGGTTGATGAGTGAGCCCTCAGAGGAAACCCAATCCTGGCGCACCCGACCATGATGTACTCTAGCCAGGCTGTGGAGTGCAGGGAATTAGGTGATGTTCAGAGTGACCAGACAGGGGCTACACACACCGGGACACATGCCAGCTTGCTGGGGGTGGCTATCCCCATACTCCAACTTAATGAATACTGTCATTTCAGACCTATGAGCACAACGACTGGATCATCCACCTGGCGGGTAAGCTCCTAGCTGGTGACGCTGAGACCCTGTCCCTGCTCGCTCTCAACCCCTTTGAGGGGAGGGCTCCCCCCAGGTAAGAGTCGCCCTATTCACTTCAGCCTGCGGCCAATGGGCAGTGTCCACCAGTGCCTGAGTTGGGTGCCCTGTCACATGATGTGGAATTCAGTAGCAGCCAGAGACTAGGGGACTGGCAGTCCTGAACTGGCCCCATCCCTCCCCCCCCCCCCGTGTCCTGCCCACCATTGATGCTGACCAAAAACACGTTCCTCCTGTCTCTTCCTGGAAAAGTCTCAGGACAGCTGCACCTAGAGCTGCCCACAGCTGTCAGGACTGTCAAGAGGGGTGCTGAGGGGTAGTAAGCAGCTGCAAGTGTGGCAGTCCAGGCAAGGGAACCAGCCAAGTGCCTCCCCACACTGCCTACTGTGGCACTGTGGATGTGGGGACATCCCTACCCAGGGACCACCATCCTCATTCCCCCCCCCACCATACTCTCCTCTGCCCAGCACCCTGCAGCCACCAGGAGATCTGAACTAGGCACACACTGAAGTGGATACACATCTCCAGGTTTGACAGGAGCCAAACATCTCTGATGGAGAGCTCTGTCTGTCCTTTCAGCTCTCACTGACTAGCTTGTCACTGACCAGCCTCCTGGCTGCTGTCTTGGGGTTGTGTCCCATCCAGGGATGGGTGGGAGGCCTAGGCTTAGGATGAGGTCTCCTGATTCAGTGGGAGGTTGAGGATGTGTCCAGATGTACCTTTGCAGAAACAAGGCCTGCAGGCAGATCTTTGGCTGTGAAGATGCAAACCTGGCTGCCTCTTGTGGGAATCAGTACTGAGTCGATGTTCACTAGTAATATATGTGCAAGTTGAAATACAGTAAATTCCACAGAGCATGGCCCAGCAGAGGAGCCATCATCAATCAGGCTCTGCTTGGTTGAAGAGCTAAACGTGACCTCAGCCTGACCTCACTGCCAGCTGTGATTTTCTGAAATGGGTGGTGATGACTCTGGAGTTTCCATGGTGGCAAGATGGACCAGACACCTCCCTACCCTGCACTGAGCCTGGGTTCTGCCTATGAAATAAACACAGGAGCTTTGAACAGTTGGGGGAGGGGCCTAGTGGGGGGACCCTAGGACCTCAGCATCAACCTTAAAATAGCAGCAGCTTGTCTTGCTTCCTGTCTGCGGAGATGAAGCAGCAGCAAATGCCCAGAAAGGAGCCGCTGGTGGGACAGAAGCTATGACAAAGCCCATTCTACTCCAGCCAAAGCCACCGAGCAAATGGTCCTGCCTAGCAGGAAGAGCACCTGGCAGGGCCAAGGTGCAAGGTAGAAAAGTCTGAACTTTCAGCATGGAGTTCGAAGAAGGCAACACAACAGAAAGGTTGAATGTGACCTGGGATCCCACACACAGCAATCGTGAGGCGATTTCAAACACAACACTCACTAGAAGAGTCAGCAAAGAAATAGAAGACAGAGGGAGGACCAAAGGGGGGACTCAGAGTGGGGAAGCATAGGCCCTGGGGGAAGCTCCGGAGCAGGGGAGGAGTCAGCGGTGACCCAGTGTGGGCAACCAGCTGAGCGCCCAGTAGAGTGTGGGGCTAGGCCTGCAGCAGATCTAGGATGCGTGTCTGCACCCAAGGGAGAGAGTCCTGCCTGGGGCTGGGGAGGCATTAATGAAGATCTCCCAAGTTGCCAAAAGACACAGACCTGAAAGGTCAGTGAACAAAGGGAACCCCAGACAGTAAATCTTGGAGAGATGCAGACCAAGGCACAGTAGACAGTGAAGGGGCTGAGCAGTCAGAGTCAAAGCCACCACCTTGCCACTGAGGGTCAAAGGACACTGAGGTCCAGCTCCCATCAATTCAGGGAGGCTGGCCTAAGGATCCTCTTTCTCTGCCTCCCTGACACTGAGATAACAAGTGTGCACCTCTACACTCGTCTTTTTTCCTAATGTAGCTTCTGGGGATCAAACACTATACCTGCTGGCCTCTATCCTCGGCCTTCTAAAGGAATCACAAAAGGAGGGGTTGGGGAGGCTGGAGAGATGGCTCAGTGGTTCAGAGCACTTCCTGGCACCTCCAGAGGACCCACATTTGATTCCCAGTACCCACATCCAGCAACTCACCACTGCCTGTAACTCAAGTTCCAGGGCATCCAACCCCCTCTCCTGGCCTCCTGGGAAACAGAAGCAGAGACACAGAGGAGCACTGCTCGTGGCTTTCTTCCCTTCACCTGCTCAGCTTGCTTTCCTCCACAACCCTTAAGCAGGACCACCTGCTTAAGAGTGGTCCCTCACACCATGTGCTAAGCTCCCAAATCCATCATTCATCAAGACACACCTGTAGGTTGCTCTGATAGAGGCTATTCTGAAGCTCATGTTCCCTCTTCCCAGGTGACTCTAGTTTGTGTCACGCTGATAAAAACTAAGCAGCATTGTCATGTTCTAGAATGTTCCAGGGGTGGTGTCAGCCCTCCTCAGTACCCTCACAGACCTGCCAGGGAAAGAAAGCACAAAGCCCTAGCTCTTTCCCAACCTCACAAGCCCAACACTGGACACCTGAGCCCTGTTGCAGGGCCACACACCCCTTTGGCTATAAGTAGTGTTCAGGCCCTGCAACCCTAGACCTTTGACTGTATCTTGAAAAGAAAATGAAAGCAAAAAGTCCAATTTAGAGAAGATGGAGTGATCATATGACAGTGGCCTTCTAAGAGGCTCTATACCCCTGCCATCTCCAGCCTTGTGAAATGTGGGGTCAGAACCCCAGATTCAAGAGAAGAGGAACTTTGTGGCCATCTCCAAGGCACAGCCTTACCCTAGCCATGCCCACCTGTGGAGTCCAGGATGGCTCTACTCAGCACTACCCAGCCTCACCCTGACACTGACCACTGTCGGGGCCCCTTATCCACTCACATTCACACACCAGAGGAAGGAAGGGTAGCAGCTCCACCCAGAACCAATGATGCCTCCAGACCCACACACAAAAAGACATAGCATGTCCCCCTGGTCCCATCACAAGGCTTGCTATATCCTGTGCACACCCTAGTAGCACGAGTTCGAAAGGGCAAATCATGGAGACAGTATCACCTAGGGTCCCCCTCAAGTCCCAGGATAGAGTACATGCTATCACTGGAGCCTAGATGTACCTGTTCCACATCCAAGATTTGTAACAGGCTTGGGAAGGTTTTGATTGGGAGGCTGAAGGGCCCCACCCACAGATTGCAGGAACCTAGGCCTGCCTTCTGGAATGGGATGTAGGGCCCATGAGGAGCCTGGGGGAAGCAGAGAGACAGCAGGCTGACACATCCCCATCACCCGCCCCCGCAGGTGGATTCGAGGAGAACACTACCGCTACCGGTTCAGCCTCCCCAGTGGCCAGCATGCCGCCCAGGGCAAGTGGTGGATACGTAAGCGAATTGGACCCTACTTCCCCCCACTCCACCTTGAGGACTTGAAGGACTACTTTAAGACTCGGGAATGGCCACTGCCGAAACCCCCTCTAGACACACCCTGAAATAAAGACCAGAGACTAACTCTTTTCTACCTGTGCTTTCTGTTGTGGCCATGGTCACACACAATGTCCAGGCAGCCCGTGGGTCCTGCCAAGAAGAGAATTGAAAAAGGTCGTGCTTCTGCAACTGTCAGCCTCCTGCCTCTACCCCATCACCCCCATGCCGTGCATATGGCCACAGTGTGGTTGCATGGGCACCAGGCCTCTGCTTTAGCCACAGGGTACTGATGCTCCCTCATCCTCCACCCTCACAGGTACCCACCCACTGTGTCTCCAGTACCACACTGCCACCTACACCCACATCACAGGAGGCCACTGCCCATATCTGCATGACAGCCACTTGGGGACTCTCTCCTAGTCTGAACTATGGTAGCAACCCCATAGTTTGCTGAACCCCAGGGGTTCTCAGGTTCCCTGACCTAGAGGGTACCTCCCACCTAACCCAACCACATGCTCATAGTCAGGACAGTGGCCAGGTCTCCCTCAAAAGTCCAGTATGGCAGCAAAAAAATCACCATCTCCCTGGGGGAAAGAGGCTAGCCTCAGCCTGGTCCCTCCCCAGGGACACCACCTAGGCAGACACCCACAGGAACACTCTAGCATGGATGGAAACCCTGTCTTCAGCTTGTGGCCATATCCAAGTCCCACATGGGAGAACCACAGAGGGCTCAGCAGAACTGTGTCAGTGGGAACCTTGGCCAGGAATGCATGAGACTTCCCTTCGTTGCGTGGACAGAATTGCCCAGGCTCTCCAGCTACAAGGACAGCAGAGACCCGGAATACTTTCCCATCCCCCTCCTTGCCAAGCATGGTGTCTGAGCCCATGTCGCCCGCCCCTGAGCCACACTGCAGAGGCTCCCAGAAGGGACAACAAAAAGGTTCAGCTGAGGAGGCTGGTCAAGGGGGGCACAAGTGTGGTCTGTACAGAGCACCCCCTCAGCCTGCGGGGGGGGGGGCGGGGGTGTGATGGCCAACCCAGGTGCAAACAGAGAGCCCGTGTTCCAGCTCCCAAGGAAACAGGGCACCCAGTGTGTGTCAGGGACAGACAAGCCTCAGAGCAATGAGACTGGAGCCAGCAGGTCTGCCATGACCACCAACAGGAGTGACTGGCAGCCTGCAGCCTGAGCAGCCCTTCCTGGGGGTGTCCTGTCCATGCCCCAGGCGGAGACATGAGGGGCTCTCAGCAGGGACACCAGATGCTTGGGTAGTCTGGTGATCTGGGAAGTGGCACCTAGGTGCCTACATTGGACCTCACTGTGAGGTCCATGCTCTTACCAGGTTACCAGGACCACAGTCTCAGGGCTCAGCAGGAGAAGCCTCAGGCCCCCCAGACATGCTCCTGGGCATCGGTCCAGCCATGTGCCCCTCCCTCCCAAGGAGCTTATGGGGTGGGGGCTGTAGGTCCAACAGAGCTTTTTAAAAAAAAGTATTGAGGCCTGTGCAGGGGATGAGCTGTGGGAGGGCCAGGCCCTGGGGCAACCAGAATCCACCAGGATGCCTCTTGTAGGAGAGACAGGGTCTGACAGCCAGATTGCAATCCGGACAGGTAGAAGCTGGGCCCTGCTGGCTGCAGAGTGTCATCTTCACCCAGATGGCAGCCTGAGTCCTGTGCTGCCTCCGTGCCTGGATTTGCTCACACAGTAGTCACACCATGACTCAAGGAGGTCCACCCACATCTTTTGTTTGTTCTTTTGAAACAGGGTCTCTCTATGTAGACCGGGCTAACCTTGAACTCAGTGCTGGGGTTGAAGGTGTACAGCACCACACCCAGCTGCATCTTGATTCTTAGAGACCAACACTATCCCAAGGTCAGACAACCCCACGTGGTGTCTGCTGTTGTGAACCACTCCAGAGGACGTGGTAGGACGACGACACCAGTAGTGCCACTTGGAGTGGGGACGTGGGAAGTGGCCACCTGAGGACAGTGGCACTGAGTTGGGATTAGGGCCTCAGGCCAGCGGGAGCCCAGTAGGAGTCACAGCAGACAAGCTGGTGTGACTGACAGTAGGCAGTTCTCTCCCTTGGCAAGCACAGAGCAAGGCTTATCACTTTCCCACAGAACCTGGTCATCATGGTAGTTGGTGGCCAGGAGTGACCTAAGACATCCTTGGGGAGCCCCACCCCCATCCGTGCCTTGGCTGGATCAAGGCCACAGGACCTTTGCACTGGATACTATGCTCCCTGGTCATGCTCCTGATGGAGAGGGGTCTCACCCTTGTCTCTTGGTGTAGCAGGCATGCCATATGGGTCTACTAGGTCAACTGTGGCTTGTTAAAGGACTTGCCCACCTGCCTCACTTGCCCTCCATGGGAGAACCCGAGGGAAAATCTTCTATGTGGAGCATTGGCACAGACATAGGAAGCTTTGGCTGGGGTGGGGGTGACTGGGGCTGCTGAAGAGTATTGTCTCCTTAGAGCATGCTCCCTTCACTTCTCTACCCAAACCCTCGCACCAGGGGAGTGGACAGAGCGGCTGTGACTTGAGTAGTCCGACTTCATTCAGTAGGATGGCCAGAAGCTAAATTAGAGTAGGAGTATCTCAGCTGCTGGCCACCTGTCGGTGTGTTAGAGTTCCTCTAAGCAGCTTCCAGATACCAGGCGTTGACTAGGAGCTAGGCAGAGGCTCTGGGATGACAGAGGACAGTTATAGAGGACTCTACCTTCACCTGCTTGCAAACTCAGGACCCCAAATCACCAGGTACTGCCTCCCTGAGGTCCCCTGTCTTCCCAGCAGCTCAGTGAGATCCACTCCTTCCCTCTCCATCATCCAGCTGAGGTGATGTGCCCTCATCATTTACTAGAGGTAGGCCCCCAGTCACCTGGGTTAGTAAATGTAACCAAGGAAGCATGCCCATTTACAGTATCATAGGATAGCAAAAGGCCTGAAAGAAGCCAGCCAAGCAGGTACTAGGCTCAGCAAAAACATAACATGCTGCTAAGAGGAACTGAAGATAGCAGAGCAGGTATCAAATCACCTGAAAAATGTCACTGCCATGATGACAGCGCTCCCCATGGTGGCTGAGTCAAAATCCTGACACAGTCCCAGTTGTAGAAGCAGGAACCCTAGCTCCAGACTCAAGTAGAACTGCAAATGACAAAGTCACTCTCCTGCTGGAAGGCAGCTGTCTGTAACATACCTGCCGCACAGTGTGAGGACCTGAGTTCAATCCCCCAGCATCCCATGAACGGCAGGTTCCATGGTTGCTTGTCCTAGATAAATTGGAGAACTCTACCTCAGAAATAAGGTTGGTAGCAATCACTGAAGACAACACCAACTTCAGGCTTCCACATGCACACCCATGCATGCACACACATTCTTATATACACACACACACACATTCTTACACTCACATATTCTTACAACACACACATATTCTTACACACAGAATCTTAATAAGGATTTAAATTTGATGCCTCATGCTTGCTGATTTCACAACTTCCTATAAGCTACAGTGATCAGAACAGTGTGGTAGCCTGCTGTGGTATGTGTATGAATCTGAGGTCAGCCTGGACTGGAGTGACAGCCTATCTCCAGGAAAAGGCAAGATGCCCAGGTCATGTTGGCATATGTTTGAATGTTTTGACAAGGGCTCTAAGAGCATGCAAAGGGACAGAAATATACCTATTTTCTTTCTTTTTCTAACGGAAATATTGCCTTATCACCCTGAGCATGACCTATCTCATCTAACAAGAAATTATGCCTTCCTGGAATTTTATATTTAGTGTGAGAGAAGTGTGAGCCATGTGTTGGGGTGCCTGCAAAGGCCAGAAGAGAGCATCGGGTCCCCAGGAGCTGGAGTTAAAAGCTATCAAGATCCACCTGATGGGGGTGCTGGGAGGAGCCTGAAAGAGCAGGGAACACTCTTTGTTTTTGTTTTTGTTTTGTTTTGTTTTGTTTTGGAGACAGGATTTCTCTGTGACTTTGGAGGCTGTCCTAGAACTCACTCTGTAGACCAAGCTGGCCTCGATCCCACAGAGATCTGCCAGCCTCTGCATCACCACCACCACCTGGCTGCAGGAAGCACTCTTAACCACTGAACCATTTCTTTGCCCAAATCTGTACACAGAGGGCATTGGGGAAACAAGGCAGCTGTCCACATGCAGAGGATAGGAGCTGCTCCTTTACCTCAAGTCAGGGCTGGCCATAGGCTGAGCAGGTGATTTGCTGCCAACCCCAGGACTCTCAAGGTAGGAGGAAAGAACTAACTCCCACTATTGCCCTCTGACCTCCACATACATGGCATGGCATGTACACACACACACACATTCTAAAATGTAACTTAAAAAGATCAATTCCAGAGGGTGATCATCAGCACTTGCTGCTCTTATGAGGACCCAGATTCAGTTCCCAGCTCCCATATGGAAGCTCATCACCATCTCCATAGTGATGAATGGCAGGACAGAGAGGTTATGAAGCCAGAGGCAGTCATGACCACACATGAGATCCTTTCTGACAGGTTTCAAGAAACAAACAAAACAAACAAACAGGTGTGGGTCATAGCAGAACCTGCATCTGCCTATGGTACCACATGTTTCCTGACCTAAACATTGTCTCCTTGTACCTTCCCTACAGTGATCTAGCACACTGCAAAGCCCCTCACTACAACCACTTGGAGATGCTTTAGCCAAAGGCTCCTTCAGAACAAAAGAAAGGGGTGGGGATACTGCACTAAGGAGAGAGAGAGAGAGAGAGAGAGAGAGAGAGAGAGAGAGAGAGAGAGAGAGAGAGAGAGAGAGAGAGAGAGAGATATGCTAAAACCCAGGAAGATGATGCAGACTCCAGAGAAGGCACCCTGACCTGGTGACACTTAAGGGAAAGGGACACTGACCTTTCTAACAGGAACTTCTCAGGGTTGACATCAGCGATCAGACCAGTGAAAGACCAGGCTGGTTCTTTGAAACTGTCATAGGACCATGATACAGTCTTATGGGTCCCATGGAACAGGAACATGGGATCCATGGCCACTGTGGTCTAGGGCAAAGAAAGAAACAGGCCACTACCAAGGACAGGATGGTGATTCAGTGCTGTAACCCCTGCTACCTGGGACACTAAATCAGGGAGACTGCCTGAACAATTTTAGCAAGTCTTTAAAAAAAAAATTAAAAGGTCTGAGGCTGTGGATCAGTGGTAAAGCACTCGCCTGCTATGCACAAGATCCTGGGTTCAGTCCTCTGCCACCACCATCCAGAAAAGAGAAAAACACATTACTTCATATCCCTTAGGCTGAGCCTAAGTAGGCACAGCTATCCTATGGGGCCACAGGAGGAGACAGAGGCTGCAGGGTCCTCTCCCACATGGCTGCTTTATGGAAACAGTGCCCACTGTTTAGCCAACCGTTTTCATGTATTTCATTTCAATTCACTGTAAGAACGTTGATCAACATGGTGGCTCACACCTTTAATACCAGCACTTGGGAGGCAGATAAAGAGAGAGAGAAATTTATAGACATTTGGTGTTAAATCTTCATTCATCATGAAATAACGAACATCAAGGTGGATGTTTGTTTTCCAATGAGAACATATAAGAACTGGGAGGAAAATTGTCCTATGGCATCCATGGTGGCCCAAGCTACTGTTGCTCTTGATGACTGTACCTTCCTTCCCCACCTTCCCTTTCTGCTCTTTGGAAATGTTCTTATCTGGGGTCCTTGGAGAACTGGAGGCAGGAATGAGGTGGCTGTGGAACAGTGTCCGCCATACCTGACCTGGAGTCCCATGTGCCTGACCCCTCCCCACGTCATTCCCTGCATGGTGCAGCCCTCTCGCTCTATTCTGGGCTGAAGTTTGCTGAAGTCCATGCTGGTGCCAACTCACATCTTTGAGCAGGGTGCCAGGGTGTCTACCTGGCCCATATGAAAGCCAAGAAATCTGGCACCAGCTCAGCAGGGCCAGAGGCTCAGTGAGGTAGCTGTCCTTAGTGGGGAGGTCGTGAATCCCTCCTGGCTCTGCCTCTAGCACCTGGGCTGCCAGGGGCACTGGTGCCAGCCCTGCAGCTGGGCCTTCTGTGGTGAGCAACATTTGCATCTCAATGATGAGGATTCATCTTTAAGGGGCCAGCTGTCCCTATGGGGGAGGGGAAGCCCAATTCCTTCCCCAGTGGGCCAGGGCCCTATCAAGTGGCTACACCCCCCCACATACACACACACACACACACACACACACACACACACACAGCTCCCACTCCCTGCTCAGGTCAAGAAGACGCAGAACAGTAAGCCAGGGGGACTGTGCCAGAGCCTTGAGTCCCTGGAGAGAGCATGGCCCACACTTTGGCGTAGACCTTTGGTCTCCAGACTGTGGAAGAATAAGTTACCATTTGAAGTCCCGGTGTGTAGTCCCTTGTCACAGCCCTGGGAGATGAATATGGCCAGCCAGAGTGGGATCCTGGTTGTGCCCCAGAGTGGCTTCAGAGGCACCCTCCCAGCCAGCAAGAGAGCAGACAGCTAGGATGAGACTCTCAGCCTCAAGTCTGGCCAGCCTCTCCCAGACCTCGCCTGCCCCAGAAGGAGGGTGAAGTGGAACACCCCCTATCCACCTTCAAGATGCAGGAGGAAACGGAATAATGGGCGGATGGCATGGGCCCCTTCCCAGGAGGAAGACAGGACAGCAACCAGGGAGAGGTTAATGAAGGGGACGAGGCAGGGAGCAGGATGGGACACCAGGGACACCATATGCTGATGACACACATCCCATTTCCTTGGAGCCAGAGCACAGACACTCTATTGGTTACTTTTGTGTCAACTCGTTACAAGCTAGAGTCATCCGAGGAGGGAGCCTAAATTGAGAAAATGCCTCCACAAGACTGGGCTGAAGGCAATTAGTGGTGGATGTGGGAGGGCCCAAGCCAGTAAGCAGCCTGCTCCATGGCCTCTGCATCAGCTCCTGCCTCCAGGATCCTGACCTTCCTGAGCTCCTGTCCTGACTTCCTTCATGACAAACAGTGATGTGGAAGTATAAGCTGAATAAAGCTTTTCCTCCCCCAAGAGGCTTTGGACATGGTGTTTCATCTCTCTGGCAACCCTGACTAGAACAGGCTCTCACCTAGCACTTCTGAACCCACACAAGCATGCACCAGACGCATGAAAGCGTGCAGTTGTGTGTGTATCCTACTGACTGGCAAGACATCCTGGACACAGGAGAGGTTCTCAGGCCCAAGTTCTCTACCTTGTGGCTATTCATTACCCCACAAAGATAGCCACACCATAGCCATGGCCATATCCAATGTCTATACAAAGAATTCTCTCCAGGCTGTTTCCTACCTTAGCCATTCTAGACTTGCCCAGGGTCCTCTATAGAAAAAGCTGCCAAATCTAAGATGCTAGATGACAGTGCCACAGCAAGAGAACTTTCTTCTCCAGTAGAAACATGGGCATCCAGCAGCCACACGACATGGGGAGGAAGGCCCTTTGCCTTGTAAGGTCAGAAGAGCCGTTTCCAAAGATCATGCAGCAGTTTTCAAGGGTGTCTTGTCACCCTTGCGGGGTCCAGCTAGTCCCTCAGTTATGCTGCCCACAGGGATGCCCAATGCTCAATAGACCTCAAAGGACACTGCCCAGCTCTAGGACCCCAGCCCCATGTTTAAGGCACCAGCACCCAACCCTGTCCCACTTCACACACGCCACATCAGTGAACCTATTTGTTCCTCACACAAGCCCTAGTGAGACCCCGCCCCCGCCCACTGGGTAGTCACCTGTGCTGGGATGTACAGTTCATGGGCTTCCCCTGGTGAGTGTGATTTGTAGCTCTGTCTTTCCTGAGAGCTGGGATGTTGGGCTAGGAGGAAAGGATTCACAGGAAGCCAATCCTGGAGGGCCTCCAGGAAGCAGCTACTGATCATAGCCTCGGCTCCCTAGGGCTGCAGAGGGGTTCTGCCCTTCCCTTGTCAGCCTTGGTCCTGTCCTGCCACCTCCTAAGAGCCAGCGAGACAGAGCTGCAGGAGACATGTCATCCACACGGACGATGGCACCTACCTCCACCAAGAGAGGATTCTGGCACCCCTGTGCCCACAGGGTCCACCTTCTTGTTGCCTGAGAGCTCTGGCTTCTCCCCAACATGACTCATGGGAGCAAGGTCTGAAATATGTTCATCCCCAGGCGGGTAGAAGCAGCCTGACATGGAAGAAGCTGGCATAGCCATCAGGGTCCAGGGACACCGGGTTGCCCCTTCTGCAGTAGGGGATGCCATCCCGGAAAGAGTTAAACTCTTGGTGACAGAAACGCCCCTGTGCCTGACAGGACAGTAAGGCATCAGCAGGCCCTGTCACCATAGCTCTGCAACTACATGTGTTCAGGACTCTGGTGCGACATGACAAAGACAGGGCCTGCAACGTCAGTCTACTTTCCTGACTGGTGGCCAAACCAGAGGCATGTCTGCGGGTGGCGCAGGCTACAGTGTCCACCTAGACCTAGATGGCAGGGTGCTCACAAGGCCCCTTGAGACCCAGCTATCTTGTACAGGGCAGAAGGGCCCAAAGACCTGCAGACAGTGCCCAGTGTGAACTGTGTGAGGCAGTGGCCCCATCCCTTCCCTTGCTGCCACAATGGGAACCCCGCCCTCACGCTTAGGAAGTACCCTGGTGACAGGTGGCAGAGAGTCGTGCAGAGCGTAGCACTCATGTGCCTGGGAGGTGAGACCTGGCCATGGGGAAAGAGGCTATGGACTCACCCAGGGGCTACACTGATTCTCACACCCCTCCTCTGACAGAGAATCAACAAGGGCTGTAGGGGCCAGAACCTCCTCTCCCTTCCTGGGACAGTCTGGGTACAAGTTGGGCAGGAGAAAGAATGCCCCTTTTCTGTCGTGGACAACATAAAATCCAAACAAAGAAGAGGCCCAAGCTTCCCACAGGCTTAAACAGCAGGATACCCCACAGAGTAGGAATAAAAAAGGACTTAAAAATGTCTGTGTACCTCCTGACCCAGGACCCACGCATGGCCCTCTGAGAAACGGGCTTTTGCACTTCAGTTGAGTTGAGAAGGCTAAGAGGAGGCCTCTTAGGGTGGGGTAGCCCCACTTCCAGTCAGAATGCTCAGAAGAGGGGAACAGGGACTGTGTGAGGACAGCAGCAGAGGATGGGGTGAGGCAGCCACAAGCCAAAGACAGCCGAAGCTTCCTCACAGTTGTGCGAGGTAGAAAGATCCCGCCCCGTACCCTCCAGGTGAGTGTAGAGCACCAACCCTCATGATCCCAGACCTCCAATCTTCAGATCTGGGAAGCAAACACCTGCTATTTGGAGCCACCAAAGATATGGCTATTTATGACAACTGTCCTGTCCAAATGGGGATCACGGCACAGTTCTATCTCCAGCCACCTCTGGCCTTCCCCTCAGCCGTGGTCAGGGCTCACCTTCCTGTCTGGATACTCTGAACTGCACAAGCTCTGTTAGCACGAGTCCTACCCAGGGTCCAGGCCATCTGCACATGGAGCCTACTGCTGTGACAGCACAGAGGGGCTGCTCCTGGGAAGGTGGCAGGAAGTGCCAACTTAGAGCAACGGTGCCAACTTGGAGCCGAGGGCCTAGAGTCACACACAAAGGATGGCTTGTGACTGTGCCGGCACCTGACACTGATGTGACCAGCATTGCCAAGCTGTCTCCTCTACCATCAGTTTTTTACAAGCCTGTAACAGCTGGGCCTTCGTCTCCCACAGGGGACAGATTCATTGACAGCACTGGAGGAAATTAGATCTTGCAGTCCCAGGGAACAGCCTTCACCAGGGTAGACATGGATGGGAAGTTACTCAGGACCCTCTGTCCCCAGATGAGAAGTCAGTAGCCTCAGGGTGGACAGAGGCTGAAGCCACCATAAGATGCAGCTCAGAGGATTCCGTCTGTTTACAGCTCCAAGTGCCCCTCATGGCACCAAACACCCTACAATAAAACACTCAAATCACCTCAAACTCAGCATTCCCATGTCCTATGTATACCCAAAAGATACAGAGTGGCCCCAGCATGTGCACATGACTGTCCACAGTAGCCCAAATATGGAAATCACCTGGGTGTACATGAATACCCAAACTGTGTCTGCCCTATAGTGGACTATGTAGTTGAGGCTGGCCTGGGACTCAACAGCCTCCTGCTTCAGCCTTCCTGCTAGGATTGCAGGTACAGTGTACCACCGACCCAGACCTAGACTGGAATATTATTCAGTCTAGAAGAATGAAGCTGTCACAGCTCCCACAGCTCAGTGGACCCACAAGACATCATATGCAGTGACAGAGGCCAGATGCAGAAGACCACAAACCATGAGACTGCTCACATGACATACCAAGCAAAGGAAAATCCTCAGGCGAAAAGCAGACCAGCAGCTGCCTGGAGGGAGGAGTGACCTAGGACTGGATGGAAGCAGGGATTGCGCACCCTTGGACTGCTCAGCATTAGAGCTCCAGGCTGCCCTGCCCTCATTTAGGTGACTGAGATAGACAAGCAAAGGCAGCCTGGGAGCCAGTGGCCATCCCTCTGCTCTCTACAGACCAGGGCTAAGCAGGAGAGGCCAGTCCATTATCCTGGGCCTGCACCACCTATGATCAGTTCACTACTTGCAGACAACAGTTTATAGTCTAGATGAATGGATAGACAGACAGCTCACAGGGGTGCTCTATCATGTAACACGATAAATAAAAAGACCCAGAGACTGATATTGGGATGCAGACTTCAAGCTGGAGACCAGAAAAGCACAGCAGCTGGTCACTAGCTCTTACTCTACTTCAGACTGAAAGGCAATCCTGTTTCCACCAAACCTCAGACTGTAACCTCTCCTTAGCGTGGCTGGAGAATCCTGAGACTTCAATGTCTTCCTATCCTCAATGTTGCTGGAATTGCTATTGACTACTAAAGACCCTGATACTATCTTTTATAGCCCTCTAGTTCTGGGTTTAAATGTGAGTGACCCAGGTGCTAAAATCATCTTTGTGTGAGCTGTTTCTTTTTAGGATTTGATCAATTTTGTGTAGATCTGGGTGGCTTTAGACTCACAGAGATCCACCTACCTCTTAATCTTGAGTCCTAGGATTAAAGGTATGTACCAACAGTGCCTAGTTCTATGGCTGTTGGGATTAAAGGTGTGTATTATCACTACTGCCTGACCTCTATAGCTTGAGGCTGACTTTGCTTTCTGAATCCTCAGGCATACTTTAATAAATCATAAATAATATATCTACACTGTCACACATGAATGGATGAATGGAAAGATAGCTCCCAGGGGTGCTCTGTCACACACAGATGAATGGATGGGGGTCCTGGTGTGACCATTCCAAAGGTGGAGGCAGGCTTTGGGATTTCAAAAGACTTGTGCCCTTTTGAGTTAGCTTTCTTCTTCTCTGCCTCCTACTAGTTTAATGGAGGACTGGGGAAGCCAAGTCTTCATGCATGCTAAGTGTGATGGTTAGTTTTGTTGTTGTTTTGATTTTTCAAGGCCCAGTTTCTCTGTGTAGCCTTGGCTGTCCTGCAACTCAATCTGTAGACCAAGATGACCTTGAACTCAGAGATCTGCCTCCTGAGTGGTGGAATTAAACCCAGATATGGTGGCTAGCTTTAACTGTCTGAGAATGAATCTCAGTTGAGGACTTGGCTAGATCAGATTAGCCTGGAGTCCAGGAATGTGACTGTCCTATTTAGAGGGTGCAGCTCACTGTAGGCAGCACCACTCCCTAGGCAGATAGTCCTGAACTGAATAAAAATCTGAGCATGAGCCTGCATGCCAGCCAACAGGCGAGCAGCATCCTTTATGATTCCTGCTCAGTTCTTTGACTGTGAAGTGAATTATTTGGTGTGAAATAGCCAGCAGGCCTGCTTTGAGTTCCCATCTTGATTTCTGGACTACAACCTGGAAATGTAAGCTGAGTAAACCCTTTACTTATCTTCACTGATTTTGGTCAGGGTTTTTTCTCTCAGCAACAGAAAAATAACTGGAACATTAGGCAAGCATTATATCAACACAGCCATATCCCCAGCACCCGAAATTACCATTCTATACAATTACTATATATCTGCAAAAATAATAATTATTTTAAATAAATAAATAAAACTTGGATAGATGCAGAAATACAACTTAAACTGGAGAATTTCTAAAATATAACAATAACACAATATTAGAATCTAGAAAATTCACTTAAATCACTAATTACAGAAAAATCCTTAGTGTTGAGTTTTATTTTTATGAATGAAAGCAATTTCTAGCTTACAAAGCTTAGAAGCCCAAGTATGGGAAAACACACCTATAATACCATCAAGAGACAAGGAGGTGAATTTTAAGCAACCTGGGGTACATGTGACCCTTTCTCGAACAACCCCCCCAAAATGTACCACATGGGTACTGAAGCAACGGTGCTAAACAAATGCTAACCAATAGAATATAACACCTCACATACATCCCATGAGTAGATTTTATACCAAAAAATCCTAATAAAATGTACTAACAACATCTACTATATTGATATACTCAAGAAGAAAAATCTTAGCAATCTCCCTAGATGAAGAAAAAAACCTTTGGCAGAATATAATAGCCATTCCTGACAAAAATATAAACTGAGGGGCTGGAGAAATGGCCTGGCAGTAAAGAGCACTTGTTGCTTTTGCAGAGGACCAAAATTCAGTTTCCAGCATCAGATAATTCACAACAGCTTACAATCCAGCTCCAGGAAATCTGATGCCCTCATCTGGCCTCCAAGGGCACTGCATGTACATAGTATATACACAGACATATGTAGATTACACTGTGTGATGATGTGTCACTGTGACTGGTTTAATAAAGAGCTGAATGGCCAATAGGTAGGCAGGAAGAGGTTAGGTGGGACTTTTGGGAACAGAGAGGTCTTGGGGAAGAAGAAAGGCAGAGTTCCCAGCTGGACACAGAGGAAGCAAGACAGGCAGGGGAAGAAGTAAAAGCCATGGGTCATGTGATAGCACATATATTAATAGAATGGGTTCATTTAAGTTATAAGAGCTAGTAAGAAACAAGCCTGAACTAAGGCCAAGCTTTCATAATTAGTAAGAAGTCTCTGTGTCATGATTTGGGAGCTGGCTGATGGGACAGAGAGAAAGGCTCCCTACATTTGGCATCCAACGTGAGGGATCGCATATCCAAACATAGGGCCTGAGAAAGCCAAGAAAAGTTCTGGACAAGGAGCTGGGTGTAGGTTCCTAGTCTTGCAGACTCTCAGGAGGGCTGATGCTCAATGGCATACGGAGCCTGTTGGCTGGAGCCACCCACCAGCACCAACTGCCAGCACCATGCACCAAGCTGAGCTATACAGCACCTGACACAGCAGTTTAAGATTTCTCTCACACAGTCATAGAACACTGAAGCTGTTCAGTAAAGACAGACCCAGATGCAAAAAACAAACAAAAACTCTAACCAGGTTACAGTGTGTGTGTATATATAAAAATGGATATAGACAGTCACAGAAAAAATTAATAGTTTATAAGTAATAAGATAAAGTCTTTAAAGAGAAAATAAAATAATATAAAAAGGATAAGTCACATAAAGATGGAAAATACACAGTCTAGATCCTATATGGTGTCTTGTTGACTTTAATTTTTTTTATTTCTGATGAATGAATGACAGCTGTTGAGAGACATGATATTGTAAGAGGGACTGCTGTGTTAAACCAGTGTAGATACTTTGGGAATGACCTAATTTTAAAATGAAATTCAAAAAAATGTGTTGCATTGGAAAAGAGGTTGTGCTTTTGTTGTGGATACTTTCAAGGCTAAGGAGAATCAGGTATGGTCAGGGGAAACCTTAAAAAAATCCTGGCTGTAGACATGAAACAAGACAGGTGACATATATTTAACTTTTTAAACATAAACAAAAATCTTTGGCTGGCTTGTATATAACACAAATCCATGTCTGTGTTAATACAGATATGTATGTTACCTTTGAAAAGTTATTTGTTTTCAGAGCAAGGGAGCTAGACACTGATGAAAACAGGTGGCCCAAGTGATCCAGCCTCTCAGAGTTCCTCTGATGCAATTTTCTCAGAGTTCTACAGCCATAACAACTTCAAGGCTACTGGCTGAGATGGTCCAGCTTCACAGACTATTCTAGCGAGGACTTTAGATAAGCCTTGCACTTTCCCATTATACAGCGACTGGACAACAAATGATACAGCTAGCTCTCCCAGGATTTGACCATTATCCCAATTTTCTCAGGGTCCCCTAAAGATTCCAATGCCTTCAAACAACAGGAAGCAGTCTAGAGAACACTACACCTACATTCTCAAGAGGTGGGGTGGATAGTTTTTGGTCATTCCATGAGTTATGAATGTTTGTCATCATTTAAGACAATAGGTTACAAGTTGTTACTGGTTATGGTCAGGAAAAAAGTTGAACAAGGGAAATTGGATTCAGGGATACCTTTCTGAAGGGAAAAGGGAGGGAATATAGTATAGAAATGATGAGATAAAAAGGTAGATTGCTGAGTCTATTTTTGAATAACTACTGTCTCAAATATTTTACATTGATATGGATTTTTATATATTGATACACATTTAAGTTATTTTTTCATGCTGTATATGTGTTTCTATTCTTGTTTAAGGTATTGTGCCTTACAGCTCATAATGTAAAGTTTTAGTCCTTGAAAGCTATTTAGAATAATAAATACAGGTTAATAGACATCTAAAACAATCAAACTTTTAGATATATAGATGATCTCCAAACACTTCTAAGACCTACAGAATATGGAATTTAAAATGTTTTCATAAGACTTTTCATGACAGTGAGACACATCTGCTACTGGCAGCACCAATCTACTTCAAAAAAGGAGGATGGGAACTGAAGAACCTCCAAATAGAATTTGCTTTCTTTGTGGCAAAACCTAGCCATTTGGACAAGAAACAGTCTTTGCCTGTACTACTTTCCAAGCTTTTCCCAACAGCAAGCAATTAGGGCACAAAAGGAAATGACTGCCAAACTTTGTCAAGACAGGGTGGGACAGTTCTTCAAAAATACCTGCTTCACAGAAATGTCTGTCAGATATTCTAGGCCTGTAGGCTGGAGATGGATGCTCTACATTACAGAAGAATGTTTGGTAACTGCCCATGCAGCCAGCTATTTCTATCATTTGTGTAGTTTTAGAAGTGATTTGCACTGCACTTCCTATTTACTCAGGTAATATTTTTTATCCTTCCTGGATCTCTGATGGAGTTGAAGATGAGACAGTTAAAGTTACAGTTTTCTTTGTTACCAAATTCAAAAATGAAGCACAAAAAAGGTATAAAATATGTAAGATTGAAAGACATAAAAGATTAAGTTGTTTATCTAAACAAATGTTTCGAGGTCCAAAAAGATAATTTTAAGATGGTAGTACACGTTATGATAGAAAATGGTTTAGGTATAAAATTTTAAATTCATCAAGATAAGATAGATAATAGAGTATTTTCTCCAATTATGCCAAATACAAATGGACCGGACATTGTAAATGTAATTTTTACCTGATGATTGTTCTTATTGTTTTTAGTTTTATTAGAATTAAAACCTTTCCTTTTTATTTATACAAAAAGGGGGAAATGGTACAGAATATTCCTTTACACTGTGTGAAGATGTATTACTGCAATTGGTTTTAATAAAGAGCAGAATGGCCAATAGAGGCAGGAAGAGTCTAGGCTGGACTTATGGGGACCAAGAGGCCTCAGGGAAGAAGTGTGGAATCACCAGCCAGATGCAGAGGAAAATGATGGGCGGGAAGAGAGATAAAAAGCCTCGAGTCGTGTGACAGCACATAGATTAATAGAAATGGGTTAATTTAAGTTATAATAGCTACTTAGAAACAAGCCTAAGCTAAGGACAAGCTTTCATCATTAATAAGGAGTCTCTATGTTGTGATTTGGGAGCTGGCTGGCAGGAGAGAGAAAGGCTCACTACATATAGACATGCAAGTAAAATTAAGTCTTTGTACATATAAACTGTAAGGAAGACAGGAATTTGGAGGAGTGATGCCAGGAATGAGACCCAGGGCTTCACATATGCCAGGCAAAGCTTTTACCACTAAGTCACTTCCCTGGTCCTGGTTCGTTTTCTGTGCAGGTGTTTTGAGATAAGGTTTCATGTATCCTGGACAGGCTTTGATCTCCTGTCCTCCCACCTGGATGGTAATCAGAATCCACAAAATGCCTCCAACTCTCAAGTACTGTGATTACAGGTATGTGTCACCACACCTGGATTCCAGCCCTATTTCTAATCACACACACACAGAGGGGGAAGGGAATTTTCGAGGCTCATCATTTCATTGACTGAGTAAAATCCAGTGCCATTTGAGTGTCTCCAAACTGAAAAACAGAATGAAAAATGCTTCCGGGGTGTTTTCAGACTTTTGGGAGTTTCAGACTCAGTGGACAGAGTCTACACAAACAGCTACGTAAAAGAACAATGTCCCAGTTTGAAGACTTCTGGCTCCAAGCAGGCTCTTAGCCTGCTTTCCCTATGACCAAGAACAAGGCAGATGCCCATGGCCGCTCAGCATAAACAGGAGGAATCGTCCCAGACAGTTACAGAGGTTCTGGGGAGAACCAAAACACTTGAAAGGTGCTTGGAGGGATAAGGGCTGGAGTTTGGATCCCCAGAAGCCACATAAACGCTGACAGATGGTTGCAGAGATGGGGGTTCCCAGGGCAAGCTGACTGGGGAGAACTGCCTCAATAGAGTGATTGAAGAGAACACCCAGTGTTAACTTAGGACTTCCACACCCATATGTATACATGTGCACATGCACAAGCACACACGTGTTACCTATACATATGTACACTACATATATACCTGTATGCATTCATGCATGTAAAAAATAAAAATCTTCAAGTGAAGCAGTTAGCATGTTCAGGCTGCAGGTTGCAGGTCGTGCCTGGACCTCCCTGGAGTGAAGCTGTTCATGTACTTCTCATGTCCACACTGTCTAGTGCACGGTCCCTCTAAGTTGAAGGACACAGCTAAGGATGTGAGATTGACTTTAATATCATTGGCACAAGCAGTGTCATGATTATACAGAGATCTGAACCCTAGACAATTACAATTCATCAAGGAAGAAGAGTATGGAAGGTGTCACATGATGGGGTCTGAGGAACAAAGCAGGTCAATGTACAGACCTGTGTCCTTGTGCAGGTCATATGGTTCTGGGAGGATGCCCACTCTCAAAGGTGCCGGAACCCTGGAAGGTGTCAGGCTATGGCCATATCTCTGGGGCAGATGAAACATCCTGCTGGTATACCTACATTTGCTTCATGACCCAACATTGGAAATCATCCTACTATTTCTGTAATGTCTAAGTCAGATTATCACAACAGAAAACATTAACAACTGGGCTGGGAAAGCCAGGCATGGTGGCACATGACTTTAATCTCAGCACTCTAGAGACAGAGGCAGGTGGATCTCTGTGAATTCAAAGCCAGCTTGGTCTATATAAGGAGTTTCAGTACAGCCAGGGCTACACAATAGAGAGATCCTGTTTAAAAAAAAAATTAAAAACTGGGCTGGAGAGATAACTCAGAGGGCAAAGGCACTTGCTGTCAAGTTTGATGACCTGAGTTCAAATCTTGGGGCCCATACGGTACAATGAGAGAAGGAACTCCTGCACACCATCCTCTGACCTCACACACAAGCTCTGGCACACACATAAACATACACAATCAATAAATAAACGTGATTTAGTTTTTAAGTTAAAAGCTGAAAAGGTGAACTGGCATCTGTTGACCAGAAACTCGAGTCTAGGAACATGTCCCCAGGGCCCTGACAGCTCCAGACACTACTGAGGATGGCAGGGTTCCCTTTGTGGGGCTCAGAGGGGAGTCTGACCTTGCGAGCTTGGCCTGCAAACTAAGGCCTCTAGAACTAAGAGAGCATTTATCTGGGTTTTGTTGTTTTGTTGTAGCACTGGTAATTGAACCCAGGACCTCCTGCATGTTAGAAAAACACTCTACCATCAGGAGGCAACCCTAGCCCTCTCTCTACCTTTTATTTTGAGGTAGAATCCCATAGGTTGCCCAGACTGGACTTGAACTCACTCTGTAGCCCAGGTATTACGATCAGGCTATGCCCTCCTCTAAG
Source organism: Phodopus roborovskii (assembly GCF_943737965.1). Classification (NCBI taxonomy): domain Eukaryota; kingdom Metazoa; phylum Chordata; class Mammalia; order Rodentia; family Cricetidae; genus Phodopus; species Phodopus roborovskii. The sequence continues at coordinate 48,126,569 of NW_026126407.1, read as the reverse complement.
TTATAAAGCAGTGGTTTTGCAGGCTGTGCCTTTTTTCTTGGAAGACTCCATTTTACAAGCGGGTTTTTGATTTTTTTTTTTTTTTTTACTCAATTAAAAAGTTCATTATGTATGACACAATTATTATGTTTGTTTATTCGTGTGTGAACGTGTTTAAGCACACATGTTCTACAGCAGGCTTGTGGAGGGCAGAGGACTTGCAGGGGTTTGTTCTTTCCTTCCATCATGTAGGGCCTGGGGATTGAACTCAGATCTTCAGGCTCGGTGGCAAGTGCTTCTACCCATTGAGCCATCTCTTGAGCCCTTTACTCCATCTTGAGGGAGAAAGGTAATTGCCACCCCTGGGTGGACCCTGCGTGGACCCTGGGTGGGCCGCACCTCCTGTCAGGCACCGCCACCCAGACTGATAAGTGACTTATTTGGGAACAGAAAAGAGGCCACCCTTTAGGTTTATCAAGATGAATTGAGACTGTAGGGATATGTGGGTATATTAAACATCATATCGCAGAAACCCAAGAACTTATTAGACACACCAGATGAAGAAAAGATTGTAACTCCTGTGTCAGGATCCCCAAAAGTAATGGACACCCTAATACTGAGATGGTATGGCCCCATGCCGACCTGTAATCTGATACCTGGTGTGTTCCTCAGAGAATGACAAGCGGAGGACTGGCCTACTATCCCTGGAGCTTTGGCTCAGCTGGTCCCCTGCTGCTCCCTGCCTGCCTGCCATCATCTGTTTGTGCTTCTGTACTTGGTATGGCTTTCAGCTCACAGCCAGACTCTACAGCTTCACTCTCCAACCCTGATTCCAACAGCTCCAGTAGCAACGCCCTCACAGCACTGGTCTTGTCCACTACCTCATGGGTAGGAACCTTCTCTCAGGTCACTTCTGCAACCTTTTTAATTCTGCTGCAGCCTCTAATTCTCCCGTAAGCCACATATATGTGTATACACACATATATACATACGTACATAGATATATTTACCCTAGGCTGTGTGATGTGAATGTTAATGCTAGTAATTAAGATTAGAATTAAAGAACCTGCATTCTCCTGAACTGGATTATCTCAGTCAGTGAGTTTATATGACAAAATGCTGTCATTGAAGCTGCTGAGCCCTGTGAACTTATTGCTGTTCAATAAATTCTGCCATCATAGAAAGACACAAACATGTTCATCTCGGGACACCAGGCTAGCCTGCCCCAGCCTCCCAAGCAGCTGGGATGACAGGTGTATGCTACCAGACTGCTGTTTTAAACCTCTAGTTCACAGTACTCTAGTAGGGAAACCCTAAAAAAAGAAAGACAGAGCCTAAGTCCTAGGAGGGTACTCGTTAGAAGAAACCATGGTCTGTGAGCCAAGCCTGTCCAAATCCTAAGACCTGTTTGCTGGAGGCCAGGCACAGTCACCTCCTTCTGTCCACAGCATGTGGAGCAGAGCTGTGCTCTCTCCCCAGATCCAATCTTGAAGCCACCTCTGCCTGTTAAATGCAAATAAGACTCTTTCAAATGCTAATGATGATGCACAGGAGGCCTCCAGAAAGGAAAGAGAAGAAAGGAGCTGCAAAACACAGAGCCCAGAGGATGCGGAAGAGACAGACAGACAGGAAACTCCTCCAAAGGAAAGGACCCAGTCCATTGCACATCTGCGTGCAAAGTACATCAGGGTGAGCTGAAAGCTGGGTTGAAGCCTCACCAACCATAGACTCCGCAGATCACCATGCTGGCAGTAGCTCAAATGACCTATGGTGTCTTGAGCAGTATCTACATGCTGGTACAGCAATCCACTTGGTACAAACAGCATTGCTGGACAGAAACACCCAGAAGAGTTGTCTAAACAGCCAGGAGACAGCTCACACTCACCAGGGTACTCAGCAGGGAGCAGATGAGTAAGTAGTCTTGGGACCATGCCTGTAAATGGCAGGTGTAGAAGCAAGTGATAAGCAGCCACAGGGTATCACCTGCTACCATAAATCCCAGAACTTCCATGCTGTAGCATACATGCACACAGGTATACATGTCCATCTACATGCATCTACACACTCACACACACTCCAGCTTTCAATGCCCACCACATGGCAGCCATCACTTCTGCCTTTACATGGAAAAATTTATTCCAAGGAGGTTGACAATTTTAGTGCCCCAGTTTCCAGATAAGGAAACTGGGCCACAAGCTCAGATTGTATTGGATGAAGCCAGGTTTCCAGTGTGGCCATATTCCCACTGTTCACAGAGCAAAGTGGGGGCAATAACACAGCCCTGACCCTTCCTTCTCCTTTTGGGAACATTCTGTTCCAGAGCCCAGTTGATGGAGAGCAAGATACACTCACCAAAGTTGTGAGCCCCTGAGCTTGAGCATGCAATATCAGGCATCAGCATCTAGCATTAGCATTAGCATCAATTCCCAGAATTAGCATCCAGCATTAGCATCAGCTCCCAGCATCAGCATCTAGTACCAGCATCCAATACCAGCTTCCAGCATCTGCATTAGGTCCCAGCATCAGTATCTAGAACCAGCATCCAGCAGCAGCAGCAGCTTCCAGTATCAGCATCTAGTATCTGACATTAACACCTAGCATTTAACATAAGAACTTAGCCTAGATACCAGGTGAAGCAAAACGAAGGTTAATTATGCTACTTTTCCTCTAAGAAGTCTCTCTCTCTCTCTCTCTCTCTCTCTCTCTCTCTCTCTCTCTCTCTCTCTTCCCTTCTCCCCCTCCCTCCCTCCTCTTCTCTTCTCTTCCTCAGCAAAAGCTTACTCTCTGAGGTGTGTCTTCAGGAAATCGACCATGATCAATGCTGTTTTACTCTAAGTACAACAATTAGTTTATTGTCAGAAGACAAGAAACTGAGTAGGAGCCGAGACATGGTGGCACACACCTCTAATCTCAGCACTCTGGAGCAGAGGAAGGTGGATGTCTTTGAGTTTGAGGCCAACCTGATCTACAAAGCAAGTTTCAGGACAGAGAAACCCTGTCTGGAAAAATAAAAAGAAATTGAGTTGTGGGTGGTCACCAAAGGTATTATATGTACTAGAAGGGGTACACAAGGTCATTAGCAAGGGCACAGCCTTAGCTGCAACATTTCTCCAGGGAAAACTGGTCCACCCTTCCCAGACATTCATCTGTACATGGCACAGGATGGAGCCCACAACACTGTCATGACACGCCCTTCCTCCTGCAGGTGGCCTGTGGAGCACTGAACAGGATGCTCAGAAACACATGATGCACATGGATCAGCCCTGATCTCCAGCCATGACTAACTCACCCACCTGAGGCTCACATCTGAGGAGACCTGGAAGGTGGCTTGACTGGGACCTAGGGAACAAGCTGCCAACCTACATAGCCACACCACATAGTAGAAAACAAGAGCTGTCCATATCTACTGTCAGAAATGCTGGGCCTGGGCTTTCCATGCAGAAGTCAAAGGTCTTACTCCCTGGGGCACTCTGAGGCTCCTCCCCAGAGACCAGTCAGCCAGGCCACTCACTGCTGAGCGTGACCCAAATTCAATTCCTCTCTTCTTTATGCATGTTTTTACTGGAGCCAGATCCATGCTTTTCAGCATCCTCTTTGAGATAAAAATCAAAACACAAATCTTAAAGGCCATCTCCAAAAACCACAGAACGGCTGGAATTGAATAAAAATAAAGCCTGCGGTTTCCCTGGGGGGGGGGGGCTTCCTGCCCCACTGCAGAGGTGCTGAGCTGGCAGACCCACAGCCAGGCTGAGCCTCCCAGGGTTCTGGGGTACCAGGCTGCACAGGCCCAGTAGGAAGGGGACAATGAACAGTGCTGCTAGCTCTGTGCTTGTGGTAAGTAGAATCCTGAGTCTCCTGCTCCTAGCATAGACTGTCACTGAGGCTGCAGTTGGTAGAGAAGTTGAACAGCTCCCCAAACTCATACCCTAGCTGGGCATGGTGGCTCAAATTTCTGAGCTCAGAACTGGGGAGGTAGAGGCAAGAGGATCAAGAGTTCAATGCCAGCCTCGGTTACCTGAAACTCTGTCTAAAAACAAATGAAGATGGGTGCCATGGCATGCGACTTTACTCCCAGCACTGGGGAGCCAGAGGCAGATGGATCTCGATGAGTTTCAAGGCTAGCCAAGCCCACATAATGAGACCTTATCTCAAAAGACCCAGAACAAAACACAAAAGTAAATAGGTCAGAAATGCCTACAATATATGGAACTCAAGAGATTGAGACAGGAAGACTGCAGTGATTTCAAGGCCCAGGTCTCACTATAAAGTGAGACCCTATCTCAAAAGCAACAACAGAAAAAAGCAACCAAAATAAGAGGATCTTGTCCAAATAAGAGATAGGGGAGAGAGGCAGACACCAAGGAAGATGCTATGATTGACAGAGCCAGGGATGCAGGCATAAAGCAGGGGATACCTGGATTTGCCACAGGAGGCAGAGGCAGGAGAGAGCCACCACGAGCTGTCCAATGAAGGGTGTGATGTGAGGTCTGGTGCTGGTGGGGGTACCGTGGGCTAGGCAGTGCAGGATGGAGTGCTATGGCCAGATGGATATACTGGCTAGCTTTAACTGTCAAATTGACACAGCCTCGAATCACCTGAGAAGAAAGCTTCAAGCTGGGCAGAAGTGGCACACGCCTTTAATCTCAGCACTCAGGAGGCAGAGGCAGGTGGATCTCTTTGAGTGAGTTTCAGGACAGCCAGGAAAACAGAAAAACCTTATCTTTAAAAAAAAAAAAAAAAAAAAAAAAAAAGAGAAAGTTTCAATTGTGGTTGTGGTTCCCAATGTTCCTAATGCTATGACCCTTTAATACAGTTGCTCATGTTGTGGTAACCCCCAACCGTAAAATTATTTCATTGCTACTTCATAACTGTAGTTTTGCTACTGCTAAGAATCATAATGTAAACACCTGATGTGCGGGATATATGATATGCGACCTCCAAAGGGGTCGAGACCCACGTGTTGAAAACCACTGATCGAGATCTAATTGTCTGGACAGTTGATTGAAGTGGGATGACCCCCGCTGTATGGGGTGGTACTGTCCCCTAGACAGGGATCAGAGCAAATAGGCGGCATGGGTACATCCACTGTCTCCCCTCTTGACTGTGACACTGTAGTTCCTCCTCCACTTCCATGCAATGATGGCTCTAACCTGCCACTCTGAGCCACAGAAAGCCTTCCTCCTTACGGTAGCTTTTGGTCAGGGTATCTTACCACAGCAATGGAAATGAGGCTAGAACAAAGGAAGAGCATGGCATGGCGTAGCATGCAGTGGTGTGGAGTGGCGTGGCGTGGAGTGGCGTGGAGGGGCGTGGAGGGGCGTGGCGTGGAGGGCGTGGCGTGGAGGGCGTGGCGTGGAGGGCGTGGCGTGGAGGGCGTGGCAGGGAGCACCCATTGGGTGGAGTAGGCCCTGCCTGTGCCCTGACCCTGCCTGACCCCTGGAACTGAGGAACTACTTCTTCTGTCTGTATGTAGTCTTTTGTGATAGCAGCCGATCACTCAGGTATGTCAAAGCCTAAACAGTTGTCCTGTGTTACCTAGCCCACAATGTGTTAGCTCCTACTGTGGGAGAGCCCTGGCGTCCACCCTGCTGCCCTTGGTGGAGATGCTGAGGCAGATCTTGGAGATCCTGGAGCTCTTGGGGCAGCCTGTGGACCACTGTGGCTGCTCTGTGTTGTCTGGAACTGAGAAAAGAATGGAGCCTTCCATCCCTGCTCAAAACTGCCTCCCCAGGGGGATATTCCTGACAGCAGATGGTCCCAGGAATGTGAGAAGGCAGGGTGGCTGTGAGTAAAGACTACAGCCCCAGCTCACAAACAGGCTTCCAGATGCCTACAGGGATGAGAAAAGACGATGGGGCTCATGGGCTCTTGTTACAAACACTGACCTTGATGTCGCTTTTTGGAGATGCTTCAGTATCAACCTCCTGACATCTTGCATAACCAGCAGTCTTACAGAAAGACCTGTCCCCAAGATCCTCACCATGGGCTCAGACACTGCCCATAGGACTTTTTTTTTTTTTTTTTTTGCTGTGCTAGGTATGGAAGCCAGGTCCTTGCACATGCAGGCAGGTGCCTTTCTGCTGAGCCATATCCCCTGACAAGCAGCAGATCACCAGGCTCTAGAGAAGAGAGACTACTAAAAGTACTAAAAAACAAACACATTGTAGAATTGCCATGTAGCCCAGCAACTGTGTCTCTAAGCCTGTGCCAAGCAAGACATACTCATGAGTCCACATAAAACTCTGAACCTGAGAGCTTCCATTGGATTGATGATGATGTTCTGGAACTAAACAGAGGCAGGGGCTGTGCAGTGGTCAATGCACCAAATGCCATGACATTTTTTACTTTGACACAGTGAATACATGGATTGAGGAGATGGCCCAGTGGAGTGCTTGCTATGTAAGCATGAGGACCTGCGTTGATCCCCAGAATCCACATAAAAAACAATACAAACAAAAACTACTGTAATGGTGAGAAATTGTAAGCCTGTAAGGTAGAGGCTGAAGGGTCTCCTAGGGCTTGCCAGCCTAGTTTGCCTGGCAAGTTCCAAGCCCAGGAGAGACCCTGTCTCAAAAACAAAGAAAACCCCTGACATTGTTCTCTGGCCTTCATGCACATACACATGCACACACACATATGCACACACTCACACAATGCACTCATACATGCATACCTACTCTCATGCTTGCACATTCACACACATGCACACACTCACATGCATGCACACCAATGTACGCATGCATACACACACTCACATGCATGCACATTCACACATGTACACACATGCATGCACTCAAATATGCACACACACTCATATACATACACACATATACACACACTCACACTCACATGCATATACACACACATATGTCTACACACTCACAACAATGAATACTGGAGTTTCACCTCTATAAAGCAGCAGCAGCCAGTGACTGTTCTGCAGAGCAGTCAGGAAGTCTCTTGGTCTTTTCTGAGACACAGCCTGCTGAGATCAAAGACAGGATGAAGGCCTTGCTGGTGCAGCATCCTCCAACCTGGGTCGCCTGCACTTTGCTGCATTTTCTTTCATCCAAATCCACGCAGCCCTCACATCCTCTCATCCCAGACTGTGCTGAGCAAAGCCTTTGATTTCTCATGTTCTGGAGCTCTCCCACCCCGCCATTTGATGGGAATCACCCTCCCACAGGACACATAGTACTGTTTAAGAAGCCAAGGATACACCCAACAGGGGTATGCCACAACACTCTCCCTGAGTTCCCTCTCATCCTTACTGATCTGTGCCTGCATGCCTAGGGGCTGCACAGGGAGACGCTTGGATGGGCAGTGTGCTCTCCTCCAGCCTGTAGAGGAGCAAAGTCCCTACAGACATCTCAGTTAGCCTCTTTAGTGACAAGCAAGGGAAGACACGCCCTCAGTGTACATCCCACTCCTGTTCCCAACTCCTGCCCCAGTTGGTTCATTCCCTGCCGTTCAGCATCTTGATACTACCACTCGGCAAATGATGTAGGCACCCCCTGCTCTAAGTGACATAGGTGTCCCTTGCTCTGTAGACACTGAGAATCACATTCCAGGGATGGCTGCTGGAGGTATATTTCAATGGCAGAGCACTTGTCCTGCATGCACGAGGTCCTAGGTCCAATCCCAATAATTGGGGCAAATCAGCAATCAGTTGCTGAGCAGAAGCACCAGATGCCAGCCGTGTCTACCCTACTGTTCTCAGCTGGCCTCTTTGATCACCAAGAGGCAATATGCAGACCCACAATCTGAAAACTGAAGGCATCCAACAACAGAGCCTGTCCTGATGATCAACACGGAGCCCTGTGTGTCACTGGCCTCCAAGAATCTGTTTCTCTCCTCTCCCCTCTCCCCTCACCCCTCTCCCCTGTTTTCTTCCTTTTCCTCTCCTCATCCCCCTACCCCAACTGATGGTCACAGGTCAGGCCTTCAGCCTTGGATTCCACTTGTCATAGTCCAAAGACAACTCACTCACCTTGGGATGGTCTCCATCACTAAGGGCCCATCCCATCAGCCCTGTGGGGACAACTGCCCACTAAACACTTATTCCTGGCCAATAGAAGCCAAACCCACCCTGATGTATGGTAAACTGTTGTTGGAGTAGCAGTAAGGCCTTTCATCCTAGCACTCAGGAGGCAGAGCCAGGTGGAGTCCGTGACCTGGGCTACAGAGAGAGTTCCAGGGCAGCTGCTCTTATACAGAGAAACCCTGTCTCAAAAAAACGAAGGAAGGAAGGAAGGAAGGAAGGAAGGAAGGAAGGAAGGAAGGAAGAAGCCAGATAGTGATGGTGCATGCCTTTAATTCCAACACTCAGGAGGCAGAGGTGGATCTCTGTGAGTTTGAGGCTAGCCTGGTCTACAGAGAGAGTTCCAGGGCAGCTGCTATTATACAGAGAAATCCTGTCTCAAAAAACAAAGAAAAAAGAAAGGAAGGAAGGAAAGAAGGAAGGAAGGCAGAGAAGAAAAAACTTTTGGCCCAAAGAATGAGGTCTCTGGCCTGGGTAATGACCTGACATTCCAACTGGGCTGGATCAATTGCCTGACCAAGGGACTGCCCTAGGAAGGTGGGCCCATCCCAAGCCATGATAAAGAAATGGAGTAATGTTCCCTTTAATGAGACACTGTCCCTTTCTTTCCCAGAATTCTGGCCCCCACCTCGCACTCACAGTGCAGCCCATATAGACTAAGCACCCCTGAGTTCTGGGTGGGTCTGCCAGCCTTTCTGAGTCCTAAACCAGAAAGATGCAACTTTATTATTTTTTCTGTCTCTTTCAGATGCAGGCCAGAATCTAAGTCTACTTTTGCTAATGCTTTGGGCTTCTCTCTCTCTCTCTCTCTCTCTCTCTCTCTCTCTCTCTCTCTCTATCTCTCTCTCTCTCTCTCTCAGGCCCCTTCCTGCTATTTGCCTACCCTGTATTTTTGTTTCTCTTCTCTGTCTCCTCCTATGACCAACTACTGAAATCTAAAGCTGGTCTGCTCAGGGGGTGAGGGCTCTTACCGCCAATCGAATTGTTCTTGAGCTTCTCTGTTTATCTGTCTGTCTGTATTTACACATTCAAGGCATGCTTGTGGAGGTCAGATGACAACTTTTGGGAGCTAGTTCTCTCCTTCCACTATGTGCATCCTGGGAGCAAGGCTCAGGCACCAAGTTATTTCACCCACTCCGCCCAGAAGAGCAGTTTTCTGAAGGGATGCTATGGCAATATCTTGTTTGTACTCTAACAAATAAAGCTTGTCTGAAGATCAGAGGGCAGAGCTAGCCACTAGTTAACCATAGAGATCTGGAGGTCTGTACAGACAGACAGAAGTGATATGCTGGGTGGAGAGAGGAATGTAAGTTGAGAAGAGACAGAAGCTTGGTCTCTTTTTGGTTTGAGGATTTTGTAGAGGTAAAAGCTCTAGTGGCTGACTGCTCTGCTTCTCTAATAACTAACTCTGGGCTTTTATTAAGACCAACTACAGGTTGCTTTGCAGTTCTGCAGTACCAAGACTAGAACCACATAGAAAACCGGACTCAAGGGGAAATGAAAGGCAGGAGCCAGATCCTCTTTAGCCAGGTTCCTCCAGCACCTGCTGTGAAGGCCTCTCGCTGTACCCAGGAGCACATGGACATGGACCTGTAGAAATGTGCTGTCAGCCTTCTGAATCAAGAGAAGAAAGCCTTGTACAGTGAACTGGCCCTGGAAGGTATAGTTAATCAATATACACATGAACAACACCAACCACACCTGTGTGTAGTAACCAGGGCCTTCACAGGACACATTGCTTCTGAGCCACCAACTTTTGGGATGCAACTGCTGTCTGTCCTGTCTCATGGATGTGGTTGGAAGCTGTGTGTGCTCTGAATCCTCATCCATCTCGCAGCATCATAGAATGGACAGGATATGCTTAGGGCTGGTAAGCTTGAGACGGATTCTTAATTTTAGTTGTTATTGCTGTTGTAAGGGGGCAGTTTGAAAGAAAAGGGCCCCCAGGGAGAATGGCACTATTAGGAGGTTGAAGTAGGTGTGGCCTTGTTAGGAGAAGTATGTCACTATGGGACTTTAAGGTCTCTTTTGCTCAGTTCCCTCAGCGTGACACTCAGACCACTTCCTGTTGCCTACAATACGTAGGACTCTCAACTACTTCTCCAGCACCATGTCTGCCTGCACGCCACCATGTCCCACCATGGTGCTAATGAACTGAACACTGAAACTGTAAGTCGCCACCTCAATTAAATGTTTTCCTTTATAAGAGTTGCTGTGGTTATGGTGTCTCTTCACAGCAATAGAATCCCTAACTAAGACAGGGAGCACTCATGTGGGGAAGAGGACAACCTCAGATGTTATCCCCATGAACACTATCCATCTCCTTTGAGACAGGGTCTCTCATTAGTCTGTAGCTCACCAATTATATTAGACTGGTTAACCAGTGAGCCCTTCCCCACTTCCCCAGCACTGGGGTTAAAAGTGTACACTTTAAAAATTATGTATGTATGTATGTATGTATGTATGTATGTATGTATATATATATATATATATTAGGTTTTTTGAGACAGGGTTTTTCTGTGTAGCCCTGCTGTCCTGGAACTCACTCTGCAGACTAGGCTGGCCTAGAACTCACAGAGATCAACCTGCCTCTACTAGAACTAAAGGCATACACCACCACCACTGGGCCTAAAGTCATTTTTATGAAGATTTTTGGCACCTAACTCCAGTCCTCATGTTTACACAGCAAGAGTTTTACCATTGATATTGAGGCAAAATGGGTGTTCCATAGCCCATGCTGGCCTTAACATATATGAGCATCTTCCTGTCTCAGCCTCTTCAGTGCTGAAATTACAGATGTGAGCCACCATGCTTGGCCTTAGTTCTATTTCTCCAGATGTGGCATCAGGTCAGACACACCAGGCAGTGGGGAGGAGAGAAAAAGAGCCAATGGGAAACCAATTCATTTCTTTCATGAAGCAAAATATTTTACAGGCTTCTATGCTTTGCTGAAGACACAAACACACCCTGCACCTCATGATGAAAAGTCCTGCTGGACTTAAGTTAGGACAAAGGCATCTGACTGTATCTGGCTTCCTTCCAGTGCCCTGATCTACCCATCATCCTCTCCCGGTGAGAACACCTAATGGAACACACGTGTTCTAATGGAACACGTGGAGGGTCCCTGAAATGTAGCATTCCGTGGAGACTACCAGAATGATGGATGCTGTGCTGCCTGCAAAGCTCACTCCAGCTCTGCCTGCCAAAGAGAAGCTGTGTGGCATGGTGGCAGGTTTTAATTCTCCTAGAGCTCCTTGATCTTCTCAGGAAATGGTCAGAGAAATGAGACCCAGATGAGCTGAGGGTGGTACCTGGTGCCCAGAATCCCCGAGGAAGGGCTCACAGATCAACCCTCAAGAGTCTCATGCAGCAGGTGGCATTTCAACAAGTGTACAAGTGTATATGACCATGCCCAGCGCCCCCCTTTTTAATTTGGCTTTTCATGACAGGTTTATTTGGGGTCATGGTTTGAATGGATATAATCTGTCATGATAGAGAAGGGTGGCAGCAGGGGAGTGAGGTAACTCCCTCACATCTGGGCAGAGCAGGAAGACAGCAGAGACAAATGTGGGTGCTCAACTGGCTTCTTCCTTTTTCTCTTTGTATTCAATGTAGGACACAGTCTGGGAGATTGTGATGCTCACGGCCAGGGTAGATCTTCCCTATTCAGTTATCTCCTCTGAAAACATGCTCATAGGCACTCTCGGGGATGTGTCTCCTGGTGACTCCATCCAGTCAGGTTGGCAGTGAACATTAACTGTCACCACCACCCTGTAGTGGGATATTTTCTTTGTCTCCTTCTGTGGTACTGACCACGCCCGTTGGGGGTGGAGCCAGGGGCGGAAGTGACCTGTGGAATTAGGTCTGAGGAGGAGCCCAGAACGTTCTCTTGCTGGAGAGAGGAGAGCATCCAGTGGAACTTGCTGGTGTTCATCTGTCTAGGCTGTAAGTTATTTCTTCCTGAATAAACATCTATTCGCCCTGTTTGTTTATCCTGATCCTTGTCATTATCATCACCATCATCTTTATTGACCTCATCATCACCACCCTCACCACAGCCCTCACCACTATCATCACCATCATCATCACAATTGCCATCGCCATCATTGTTCACTCACCATCGTCATCAGCTACACCACCACCACTACTGTAGTCTCCATTCTCATTGTCACTACAATCAATCATTTGTGATTGACACCTGCTTTTTCCCTGTGCTGATTCACTTACTCTTTACACACTGAGAAGTTAGAGCCCCAGTTCACAAGCAAGGACCTGGTGGTACAAGAATGGCAAGCCCCAGAGCTGGGAAGTGATGGTACAAGTATATGACCTGGGGCTGGAGAGATGGCCCAGCAGTGAAGAGCATTGGCTGCTCTTCCAGAGGTCTTGAGTTCAAATCCCAGCAACTATGCGGTGGTTCACAACCATCTACAATGAGATCTGGTGCCCTCTTCTGGTGTGCAGGCATAATACAGGCAAAATACAGCATAGATAATAAATAAATCTTTAAAACAAAACAAAGACGAGTATATGACCTAAGGCTGTCTGGCTCTTTCAAGACAGACCTAAAACTTACCAGCCCTGGTACAGGGAAAGGTCATAGCACACAATCAGCAGACACCTTGCTTTTCTCTCCTGATTCTTTAGGGCAGTGAGGTAGCCTGTGTCCACAAGAGGGTCTGTCTGTTCATCCATAGCTGATGGGATCCAGACAGCCCAGTATAACATTTGGTTTGGTTTTCAAGAGACTAGCATGAAAGTTCAATTCTCTGGGGAGCAGAGTCATTTCTTTCCTGCTTTAGATGCTAGAGGAAGCTTCAGGTAGGAGTCGGGGGAGGAGTGCAGACAGGCTGGGGGTCTGCAGGAAGCTGGGAGTCCACAGAAAAGAAGGGCTGAGAGAGACCCTTGCCAAATGAAGTAGAAATGCATGGCCACATCCTGCCAGGCTATACAGGCCTCACTAGAGGAGCATAAGTCTGTCCATCAGCCTGCAGCTAAGAGACAGGAGATCAGAGATCCTTAACAATGTCTGTTAAATGCCAGTAGGCCCCACAGCACTCTAAGGACCTATCAATGGAGTATGAAACCAAAAGTGAATTTCCTAGGGAGGACATAGCCTCCCTCCTCCACATCTCACAGTGAATGGGGTAGGGGCCAAATGGGGAAGAGGCAGGGGACTCCTGTCCTCCAGTCCTGCCTTTGTCCCCTCCTGATCCAATCCTGATCCCTGCCACACATTTCTATGCATCTACACCCTTGTATTCCTCAGAAGCCACTCTATCCAGCCATATCCCGCTCTGTCTTTCCAGGTGACTTTGAATTTTAACAACAGAATCAGGGTCCTCCAAGCCTTACCTGGATGGAGCCCTGATGGGCAAAGCAAAGGAAGAAGGCCTTGAGTCTAAGAAAGCTCCTGGGGAACCTCCTCCTGTCCTTTGTAATGTCCTACAGAAAGGCCCAGGGAAGTCTGATGGTCCCACAGATTGCAAGGCAGGTCCCATAAAGGGTGCCCCTGGATGGGTTAGGGGACCATCAGGGGCTGAGGCCAGGAAGAAACTTAAACCCTTGACAGAGCCCAGCCATAAAGTCCAGGGGACCCCTTGCCAAAATAGAGATCTTTTTCCCTAAGATGGGGTCCCAGCTCACTGGGTACCAACAAAGCTCCCAAGGCCATGAACCAAACACATCTTGTCTTGACCCCTGACCTCTGACCCTTGACTTTTACCAGATACTGTGGCCAGCAGTGGACGTCTAGCCCAAAAGATGCAGCCACAACTTATATCCAAAGCCAGGATAGACTTTCAGTAGCCAAAGGCAGGTATCCCCTGCTGAGAGCATAGGCACAGTCCAACCTGACCACTGGAAGCTGAGTCTAAGAAGGGCATGTATCACAAGCCTTGTTCACTCTGATTACAACCCAGGGGATTACAAGCAGATGATGCAGGGACCAACAAGACAGAAGGCAGAAGGGGGGGGTTCTACCTTATTCCTGAATCATGGTGGACAGCAAACCTGGAAATCATAATCTAGAAGATGATGAAGACAGACAGATATTATGGGCCTGTGAGAACAGAGGACTGGTCATTTCAGACCCAAAAGATGTGGGAAACAATAGAACTTGGTGCTCAAAAAGTTAGGGATCACTGTGGTGGAACCCTAGGAATTGACACTGGGAGTGTCAGATATGATCCCCAAACAACAAAACAGTGTGAAAAATCCAAATTTTCAGTAATGCCAAGAAACACTGCTGAGTCAAACAATAGCAGTGATGGGGGAGAGGGAACAGAGTGGTACTCCAGTGATGGGGGCAGAGTGGTACTCCAGTGATGGGGGCAGAGTGGTACTCCAGTGATGGGGGGAAGAGTGGTACTCCAGTGATGGGGGGAAGAGTGGTACTCCAGTGATGGGGGGAAGAGTGGTACTCCAGTGATGGGGGCAGAGTGGTACTCCAGTGATGGGGGGAAGAGTGGTACTCCAGTGATGGGGGCAGAGTGGTACTCCAGTGATGGGGGCAGAGTGGTACTCCAGTGATGGGGGGAAGAGTGGTCCAGTGATGGGGGGAAGAGTGGTCCAGTGATGGGGGGAAGAGTGGTCCAGTGATGGGGGCAGAGTGGTACTCCAGTGATGGGGGCAGAGTGGTACTCCAGTGATGGGGGCAGAGTGGTACTCCAGTGATGGGGGAAGAGTGGTCCAGTGATGGGGGGAAGAGAGTGGTACTCCAGTGATGGGGGGAAGAGAGTGGTACTCCAGTGATGGGGGGAAGAGAGTGGTACTCCAGTGATGGGGAGAAGAGTGGTACTCCAGTGATGGGGGGAAGAGAGTGGTACTCCAGTGATGGGGGAAGAGAGTGGTACTCCAGTGATGTGGGCAGAGTGGTACTCCAGTGATGGGGGGAAGAGTGGTACTCCAGTGATGGGGGCAGAGTGGTACTCCAGTGATGGGGGAAGAGTGGTACTCCAGTGATGGGGGCAGAGTGGTACTCCAGTGATGGGGGAAGAGTGGTCCAGTGATGGGGGCAGAGTGGTACTCCAGTGATGGGGACAGAGTGGTACTCCAGTGATGGGGGCAGAGTGGTACTCCAGTGATGGGGGCAGAGTGGTACTCCAGTGATGGGGGGAGAGTGGTCCAGTGATGGGGGCAGAGTGGTACTCCAGTGATGGGGGCAGAGTGGTACTCCAGTGATGGGGGCAGAGTGGTACTCCAGTGATGGGGGAAGAGTGGTCCAGTGATGGGGGGAAGAGAGTGGTACTCCAGTGATGGGGGGAAGAGAGTGGTACTCCAGTGATGGGGGGCAGAGTGGTACTCCAGTGATGGGAGCAGAGTGGTACTCCAGTGATGGGGGGAAGAGTGGTACTCCAGTGATGGGGGGAAGAGTGGTCCAGTGATGGGGGCAGAGTGATACTCCAGTGATGGGGGGGGGAGAGAGAGGTACTCCAGTGATGGGGGGCAGAGTGGTACTCCAGTGATGGGGACAGAGTTGTACTCCAGTGATGGGGGGAAGAGTGGTACTCCAGTGATGGGGGAAGAGAGTGGTATTCCAGTGATGGGGGCAGAGTGGTACTCCAGTGATGGGGGCAGAGTGGTACTCCAGTGATGGGGGCAAAGTGGTACTCCAGTGATGGGGGGAAGAGAGTGGTACTCCAGTGATGGGGGCAGAGTGGTACTCCAGTGATGGGGGGAAGAGTGGTCCAGTGATGGGGGCAGAGTGGTACTCCAGTGATGGGGGAAGAGTGGTACTCCAGTGATGGGGGAAGAGAGTGGTATTCCAGTGATGGGGGCAGAGTGGTACTCCAGTGATGGGGGCAGAGTGGTACTCCAGTGATGGGGGCAGAGTGATACTCCAGTGATGAGGGGAAGAGTGGTCCAGTGATGGGGGCAGAGTGATACTCCAGTGATGGGGCAGATTGGTACTCCAGTGATGGGGGGGGGGAGAGAGAGGTACTCCAGTGATGGGGGGAAGAGTGGTACTCCAGTGATGGGGGCAGAGTGGTACTTTAGTGATGGGGGGAAGAGTGGTACTCCAGTGATGGGGACAGAGTGGTACTCCAGTGATGGGGGCAGAGTGGTACTCCAGTGATTGGGGCAGAGTGGTACTCCAGTGATGGGGGGCAGAGTGGTACTCCAGTGATGGGGGCAGAGTGGTACTCCAGTGATGATGGCAGAGTGGTAAGCTTTCACCCTTAGGACAGGTAGCCCACAAAGCGTTAGGCCTCTCCGCATTCCAAAAGAGAGCCTGGGAATTACATTTTATTTTGTTCTTCCTTTGTGGTGCTGGGATGGAGTACAGAGTCTACAGCAGGCATAGGCACTGTATCATGGCACTGAGAACACATTGGGGCAAAAAGCTGAGGGCACAGACGTGCGTGTGTGTGTGTGTGTGTGTGTGTGTGTGTGTGTACACGCGGGCGTGCGCACACATACAGCAGCTGGGTCTCTGCTCTCTTGGGTCAGTCACAGGAAGAGTGTGAGGCCACCCAGTGTTGAGCAGCCACCTAGACTTCTGTGCCACTCAGAGCAAAGGGACATAGTTCATGAGATGGCCAGAAGCTCACTGTACCACTCCTGTTGGTTCACTCTCCCAGGGACTCCAAACCTCTCCTCCTCACTCAACCAAGATGCCTGGAGAAGAAACCTGCTCTGTGAAACTCTGGAAGCCAGCATAGCTTTATTACCAAAGAAAATAAAAAATAAGGAAAAATACAGAATATATCCAATCAATAATATTCCTTCAAATAAGGGGAAACCTTTTTTTTTTTTCTTTTTTTGAGAGAGAGAGAGAGGATCTCAAGCAGTCTAGGCTACCCTCTAACTTGCTATATAGGCAAGAATGACTGAACCAGGCTGTCTTTTTGGCAGCTACCCACTCATGACATGGAGACATTAGTTTTGAATGCTCAGCCTAGCTTAGACTCTTCTGGCTCTTTTTAACTAAATTAGCATGTTTCTCTTTACCTACCTTTTGCTTCGGGGCTTTTCACCTTCTTCCTTTCCTTCTGCATGTCTCACTTTCCTCTTTGGTGTCTGGCTGGCAGTGCCTGGCTGGCCTCAGGTGTCTCCCTTTCTTTTTCAACACGTACTCCTCTCTTCTTCCTCCCATTCTTTTTGAGCCTAGATGTCTTGTTCTATTTATTCTCTCTGCCCACCAGCCATGCCTATCGCTCTCCTGCCTAGCTATTGGCTATTAGTTTTTTATTAGATGAATCAGGTGCCTTAGGCAGCCAAGATGAAGCAGCAACATATCTTCACATAGTTAAACAAAGGCGGCAGAAACAAATATAACACACCTTCACATAGCTACAGTGACACCCTCAGTATAAACAAATGTAACATTCCACAACAGATAATCTTGAACTCCTGACCCTTCTGCTGCCACCTCTCAAGTGCTGGTGTTACAGACCTATACATCCTGCTTTGTTTGTTTGTTTGTTTTTTATTGTGCATGTGTGGAGGGGTGTGCACATGTGTGTGTGTAGCACACTTTTTTTTAGACCACAACTTTTTTTGAGGGTGGAGGAGTTTCAAGACAGGGTTTCTCTGTGTAGCCCTAGCTGTCCTGGAACTCACTTTGTAAACCAGGCTGGCCTCGAACTCACAGAGAACCACCTGCCTCTGCTTCCCTAGTGCTGGGATTAACGGCACGGCACAGAGCACAACTTTTGAAAGTCAGTTCTCCCCTTCTATCAGGTGTCCTGGGGATCAGACTTAGGTCATTAGACTTGACAGCAAATGCTCACACACTGAACTGTCTCATTGGTTTCCGGTTTTGTTTCGGTTTTATCACATTTATTTATTTATTGTGTGTACATGCATGTGTGTGTTAATTTGTAGGTGGTGGCCCTGGTTTTTGTTTGTTTTTTGTTGTTTTTAGGTAGGGTCTTGGTATGAAGTCCAGGGTAGTCTCAGACTCAGGATCCTCCGGCCTCAGTTTCTCAAGCTCTAGACTCAGATGCATATCACCATACCCAGAAACTTCTCTGATTTTTTAATAAAGGAATTACAAAGATACAAGCTGAAGCTCCAGGACCTGACTGTGATCTAAATGAGACTGACATGTGACAACTGTCCACACTGCAGGTATCTAACATAGACACAAAAGAGTGGCCCATGCCACAAAAATAACTTGGGTCCAATTCTGTTGAATTTCCCTTTGAGAGACACTGGGTAGTGGGCAGTGGATCCTCTTGTGTTATTCCTCACAATGTCAAATAATCAAATAATGAGCTCAGTAAAATTTCACTTGAGAGTAAATAAATAATAAGGCTGTAGATACAGCTCAGTGGCTGAAAGCTCTTGCCGAAGTCTAAAGCCATACCATTCTGAACCAGCCTGATCTAGGAAGCTAAGTAGGCTCAGGACTGGTTAGTACTTAGCTGGGTAGTGGTGGTGCATGCCTTTACTCATAGCTCTTTTGAGCAGAGGCAGGTGAATCTCTGAACGTGAGGCCAGCCTGGTCTACATAATGAGTTCCAGGACAGCTAAAGCTACACAGAGAAGACCTGTCTCAAAAAACAAAAGTAAAACAAACAAATAAAAGTTCTTGCAGAGGACCTGAGTTTGATTCCTGGCACCCATACCAATGGTTCACAATTACACACACACACACACACACACACACACACACACACGTTTTTAATTAAAAATTTTTTAAAGTAAGAAAAGAAAGAATGAAGGATGCCAGGCCAACCAGTAGGTCATATAGGTCAAATGAGGAATCTATCCCCAGGACTTAATGTGCTGGACAGCCCAGGACTCTAGGGGTCTTGTTTCCCTGTGCCCCAACCTAGTGCAGCAGATTTAGGCAGACCTGACAGCTGACAGCTGGCCTGACACATGGAACAAGGAATGAGGAACAGGTGTGGAGGGGACTGGTCACTGGATTCTCTTCCATGGAGCTCAAAGCTGAGCACACTTGCACACACACCTGACTGAGTCTTTGCTAACCTTGGGATAGTCAGAGGAGGAGTCACACCTGGCCTCCTGCCCCACTCAGAGCAAAGGGGACCCGTCTGTGTGGTGTGGATCCTGTTGCTCCACTCCCCTGGGAGCTCCACACTCCTCCTTCTCCCTCAGCCCTACTCCTGCTGCTAGCCCAACTGGGGCTGCTCTGCTCTTCCTCCTGTCCCCCTCCCCTCTGGAACCAAGGCAGCAAAGATCCTCCCAGTTCTGAATAGGGTAGGGGTCCCTGAAGCCTGAGAGGAGCCTGACAAAGTCCACAGGGTCCTCCTCAGGAGAAGCCCTGCAGAATTTGTGAGCTGACAGTTAGGTGGTATCCTGGGTGGGACCCATGTGGGTCATCAAGATGCTCAGGGTCCAGATCCGCTCACTCCAGAGAGAAACAGAAGAGCAGCGTTGAGCCTGAAGGGCTAACCCAGTTTTTCTGTAGACCAAATGCTGTTGAGAAGGAGGAGGAAGACTAAGGGGAGGGATCTGAGGCTGGAGCCGTAGGCATGCACAGCATGAGCAAGGCCTTGAGCTCATCCTTGGCACGGGGTGGGGAGGTGGGGGGGTGGGGGGTGGGGGGTGGATAGGGAGGAGGGGAGGGGACAACACAGGGAGAGAGACACAAGGCACATAGACAATTAACTTTTTGGTGCTAGGGATGTGATACAAGGCCTTGCTGCTGCCAGCTATGAATTCTTTCCCAGGTGTCAGGAGTGGCTACAATCATGCTGTCCCAGAGACTTTTCAGGGATCCACAAAGTACCTCTGTCCCTTAGAGTGTTGATAGAATGTTCCAGAAGCTGCATGACTTCAGAGGAGAAGCAAAGAGAAGTTTTATACAAACCATATAAATGTGGGAATCCTTTAAGTAAGTAAATATCACTGTTTTTGGTAGAGCATGCAAGGGTTTGCAATTGCTATTTCCAAGAAAGTAGACATTTTTAAAAACATTCTCCTTTCAATTTATAATTGATTGAATACTCATCAAAATTATTTATGTGTCAAACATTCACAAACTCAGGATTGTGACAGGGTCTTGAGACCAGACTTTGAGTGAGGCCCAGGCCCACACTATAGGGCCTCCAGATCCTTCTGGAACTGGAAACATTGATCCAATGGGTCTGAGGTGCCATCTAGTGGTATTGGTGAACACAACAGAACACAGAGCCTGGGTGACCCATTAAATTCCAACACCAAGCTGATCCACTAAGCACTGCTCATATGGAACTTGTCTTCCCCTTGTGGTTTCCCCTTCTATGCCACGGGGTGCTGAGTGGCCTCCTTGCCTCCACCATCAGATGCCTAAAGCAGTCCTGTGAGGCAGGATCTTTAGGGTTCACAGTGCATCTTGGGGCCAAAACTACCCATGTAAAAGCCACTGCCACTCTTGGTGGTAAAATTGTGGGTGTCTCTGTTCTGTGTGTATATTCTTGTTTGGGGCACTCTCTGAACTGTGTGTCTCTCTGATACTTGCTCTTCATCTTTGACAGGTTCAGGGCTTGGGAGAGGTGATTGACATGTTTGGTCTCTGCAGTTTTCCAGCTTTTTCTCCCATCTCTTCCCATCTTGCATTAGCGCCTCATGCTTCCTCTCCCCTCTCCTACATTTGCCCCTGCACCAAATCTGGGCATCTCTTCCGAGTGGTCCGCTCCTCCATTGCCCCATTCCCTCATCTGCCATGCTCTACCCTAGGATGAAATGGAAATAAAAGATGGTCTTTCTTTGCCAGTATGTACCTATTCTTGTATGTCAGAAGCAAACTTCCTTGGGTCTTTAAAGTATGATGTTCCATGTTGCTTTGATGGTTCTCCTAGGCCAGAAATCCCCTTGTGTGGGTCTGTGGGCTGTCCTCACATGTAGCCTCTGCCTCCAAAGTCAGCAGGATACATCTGATTTGTCTTTTCTGTGCCTGTTCTGGGCCAAGTGTATAGGGATCTCAGGTACAGAATTTGAAGATTATCTCTATCTCAGACCAACCTCAAGGTATGGCTCGATCTGCAAGAGATCTGAGATGTTTATACTGCACTGGTAGAGTTTGGATATGTGGTTACCCCTCCCCTTCCCAATCCAAAGGCTCAGCTATTGAACATATAGTCCCCAGGGCAATATCCAGAGGTACAGCTTTTGGGGAAGCAACTGAGTCATGAGGACTCTGACACTTGATGCATTCAAGGATTCGTAATTTGGTGGCATTCTGGGAGATGCTGGGAAGTAGGGGGTGGGGCCTTGGCAGAGGACGTGGGTCACTTGAGGTGCAACTTTGAAGAGTAACCCTCATTCTGGGGAATGCAATCTTACCCACACTGCTTCCTGGCCATCGCGAGGCGAGCAGCTTGCTTCACCGTGTGCTCCCCACCTTGGTGCTCTGCCTCATCACAACAGCGATGCAAATGACCAGATTGAAACCTCTGAAAGTATGCACCCAAACAAATATGTTCTCCTTTCAAATTGCTGTTTTTATTTTGTCAGTGACAATACACCCACAAAGGCTCCAATCTGGAGACATGGATGCTGGAGATAGAGACTGGCAGGCTGTCTTAGTTAGGGTTTCTATTACTGTGATTGAACACCATAACCAAATATAGCTTGGGGAGGAGAGTTTACTTTTCTTACATTTTCCATATCATGGTTCACCCTGGAAGGAAATCAGGGCAGGAACCTGGAGGAGGCAGAAGCTGATGCAGGGGTCATGGAGGATGCTACTTACTGGCTTGCTCCTCATGGCTTTCTCAGCGTGTTTCTTACAGAACCCAGGATCACCAGGCCAGGGTGCAAAACCCACAGTGGGCTGGGATTTCACACACTAATTAAGAAAATGCCTTAGCTGAGCAGTGGTGGCACACTCCTTTAATCCCAGTACTCCAGAGGCAGAAGCAGGTGGATCTCTGTGAGTTCAAGAACAGCCTGGTCTGCAAGAGCTAGTTCCAGGGCAGGCTGCAAAGCTACACAGAGAAACCCTGTCTCAAGAAAAAAGAAAATGCCTTGCAGGTTTGCCTACATGATAATCTTAGGGAGGCATCTTCTCAATTGGGACTCCCTCCTCTCTGATGAGTCAAGCTTGTGTCAAGCTGACATAAAACTAGCCAGCACTGAAGCCATCTGGCCTTGGGCTTTTTTTAGTTGAGAGACTTTTGATGACTGCTTCAAAAACAATGAAATCTTGAAATTTGCAGGCAAATGGATGGAACTAGAAGTAACCATCTTGAGTCACAGAAAAACAAACATGCTATGAACTCACTCATATATGGATATTAGACATAGAGCAAAGGATTAGTAGCCTACCAGCCTACAATCTACACCTCCAGAGAAGCTAGGAAACAAGGAAGACCCTAAGAGAGACATACATGGTCCCCCAGAGAAGTGGAAAGGGACAAGATCTCCTAAGCAAATTGGGAGCCTGGGGAAGGTAGGAAAAAGAGAAGGGGAGAAGAGAAGGGAGGGGAGGAGAACATGAGGGATCAGGAAAATTGAGTCAGGGGATGAATAGAGAACAAGAAAAGAGATATCTTAATAGAGGGAGCCATTATAGGTTTAAAGAGAAATCTGACACTAGGGAAATGTCCAGAGATCCACAACGATGACCCCAACTAAGAAGCTAAGCAATAGTGGAGAGGCTACCTTAATTGCTCTTCCCTTGTAATGAGAATATTGACTACCTTAAATGCCATCTTAGAGCCTGCATCCAGTAGCTGATGGAAGCAGAAGCAGAGATCCACAGCTAAGCAATGAGCCAAACTCCTGGAATCCAGTTGTAAAAAGGGAGGAGTGATGAACAAAGGGGTCAAGACCAGGCTGGAGAAACCCACAGAAACAGCTGACCTGAGCAAGTGGGAGCTCAAGGACCCCAGTCTGACAGCTGGGAAACCAGCATAGGATGGAACCAGGCCCCCTGAATGTGGCGTCAGAAGGGGGGCTTGGGCAGCCTATGGGGCTCTGGCAGTGGAACCAGTACTTGTCCCTAGTACAAATGGACTTCGGGAGCCCATTATCTATGGAGGGCTACTCTCCTAGCCTAGATACATGGGGGAGGGCCTAGGCTCTGCCCCAAATGAGTTGACAGACTTGATGATCCCTCATGAATGCCTCACCCTCCCTGGGGTGTGAATGGGGGATGGGATGGGGGGTTGGTGGGAGGCATGGGAGAACAGGAGGGAGAGGGAACTGGGATTGATATGTCAAATAAGATTGTTTCTAATTTAAATAAAATTTATAAAAAGTAAATAAATAAAACTAAAATAAAAATTTTAAAGGTAAGAAATTCAATGACTTTAGTATATTTAGTGTTAGGTAACTATTACTATTATCCAACCATCATCCAACCAACCTTTTGACACCCCAAATTAAACCCTATACTTACTATGTATTTACATTGTAATTCTCCTTTCCTAGGGACCCTGGAAATCTTAAACTGCTTTCTGTCTCTATGTGTCTGCTCCTTCTGTATGTTTCATATGAATGGATCATATAATATGTAGCCTTTTATTTGTGGTTTATTTAGGTTAACACAATAATTTCAGGGTTCATTCCAACTGAGTCATATATCCATTATATTATTCTTTTCTATTGCTAAACACTATTATACAAGTATACTGGGATTGAGTTATTAATTTGTATTTTTATGTGAAGCTGATACCTTTTGGACCATAATTATACATTTTTTATAAAGTCTGTACTTTTTCTTTTGTTACTATGTCTTGGTGTGACATTGAAGATTGTTTCCGAGCCACAGTCATATTTACTCCAATGTTTCCAATAATTATTACACAATTTTCACTGCTATGTTTAGACCAATGATCCATTTTGAAAATTTTTATGCTATAAGGTATATAATTTAATTGCATTCTTTTACCTAGATATCTTGATGCTATTTGTTATAAAGGGCTGGGGTTAGAGAGATGGCCCAGTGGTTAAGAGGACTTGCTGTTCTTGAACAAGACCAAGATTCAGGCCCAAGAATGCACATAACAGCTTACAGATATCAATAATTCTTCAGCTGCAGAGGAATCCAGTGTCCTCTTCTGGTTTCCATGGGCACCAGGTGCACATGCAATGAGCATACATACATGTAAGCAAAATACTCATACATATAAAATAAAGTATTTAAAACAAAACAAAAAAACTAGCCATCACACAGACTTGTTGCCAGTACCTGAGGCTGAATGCCCCATGTAGCCCTGCCTCCTCACGTCATTTCTTCTTGACTCTCCCCATCACAGCATCCATCAGAGGATGGACCCAGACCTTGGCACCTACAGACATCCTCAGACACAGCTTTCTTGGCAAACCCCAGAGGCACAGACTCTGAGTACCATGTGGTGCTTAATCACGGGATTAAGAACTACCAAGCATTCCTCACCACCTTCTTTACAGGACGTCAGTGTGCCTGCCCCAAACTCCCACGGCCCACCAAGGCTTGATTTAGGTTCTAGGAGGAGTCAGCACATTCTGCTTTCATCTCTGAGATTACTCTCTCTCTGAGATACAATTTCTGAACATAAAAATCCCATTCAGAGCTGTGGTGGTATACATGCACAGGTATGTGTATTAGGATGTACATGTGTGTGTGAGTACATATGGACAGAGGCTAGGGATCAACTAGGGTGTTGCTCCTCAGGAGCCATCAGCTTTGGTTTTTGAGACAGCCTAGGACCTGAGCTTCCCTAGTCTGATTGGCCAATAAACTCCAGGGATTCACCTGCCTCCTACTCCCCAGCACTAGGATTATGAATACACATTACCGTGTGTGTGAATGTGTGTGTGTGTGTGTGTGTGTGTGTGTGTGTGTCTGTGTGAGTTGTATGAGTATGTGTATGAGTGTATGTGAGTGTGTGTATGTGAATGTGTGTGACAGAGTGGGCATGTGTATGAGTGTGTGTGTGTGTATGAAGTGTGAGTGTATGTGAGTGTGTGAATATGTGTATGAGAGTGTGTATAGTGTGTGTGTGTGTGTGTGTGTGTGTGTGTGTGTGTGTGTGTGATTTATTAGAATTAGACTGTGGTTCAGGTAGAGCAACAATGGCTGTCTACCAATGGAGAGTCCAAGAATTCCCTCCAGGGATATGATACTGTTTTTGATTCACTGTTTTCCCTGACAGGCTACTCTGAAGGCTTCTGTCTAGCCTTTCCAACCATAACAGCCCTCACTCCACAGGGCAGGTGACCAATGGGAGAATTCTGCCAACTTCTAAGTATATCTGTCCCAATTATACATTCTGAATCTGGGGAAATAACCACAGGATGCATTCCAGGACCCAATGGACCTACTGTGAGTCAGACTTCAATCAAAACTCCATTAACCACCTGACATCCAGAGGCCCCTCCTTTAACTGACAGGACATAATGTTTCTTGGGATCTCTTGGAATCAGTGTGTATTCAGAACCAGTATCCAACAGACCCCGGAAGTTTGATTGTTTCCTCAGTGTACAGTTACCCTTGTGAAAGGCTGCAGGTCCCTCTGGGGGAAGGACTGGAGAAAG
Organism: Phodopus roborovskii; assembly: GCF_943737965.1. Classification (NCBI taxonomy): domain Eukaryota; kingdom Metazoa; phylum Chordata; class Mammalia; order Rodentia; family Cricetidae; genus Phodopus; species Phodopus roborovskii. The sequence continues at coordinate 48,101,131 of NW_026126407.1, read as the reverse complement.
GCTAACAGTAAAACTCTTGGGTATTTTATCAAGGTCCTGCCTCAGGGGAACCTGGCAGTCCCTCCATTCCCAGGGTTCTTTGGGTCTGCAAACTGGCTCAATTCTGGAAATTGTTTCACAGGCCTAAATTCCCTTTTGCCACAATCTAATGTAACCTTTCATTTGAGAATTTTTCTGCTTATACAGATCAAACAAAAATGCAGTTGGCTTCTTACCTATCTCATGCCTGGAAACAGGAGGATTTATGCCACCATAAAAGTCACTTTGTAGAGCCTGATGGTGGTGACTCACATCTTTAATCCCAGCACTTAGGAGGCAGAGGCAGGTGGATCTTTGTGATTTCAAGGACAGCCTGGTCTACAGAGCAAGTTCCAGGACAGCTAGAGCTGTTACACAGAGAAACCCTGTCTCAAAAAACCAAAAATTAAACATTAAAAAAGTGAAAATCTACTTTGTAACTTGGCAGTGGTGGTGATACCTTTAATCCCGACACATGAGAGGCAGTGGCAGGCAGATCTCTGAGTTCAAGGCCAGCCTGGTCTACAGAGTGAGTTTTAGGATAGCCACATAGAGAGCTACATAGAGAAACCATGTCTAGAAAACATGTCTAGATAAATAAATAATAATTGCCAGCCTATGCTGACGATTACAGGTCAGGCCAGTGTGGACATTCCTTTGTCTATGCTGCCCATTGTGATAACTACACTCACCTGGCCTTTGGTGATTCGGTGCTGCCACGTGGCCCCTGCTACCTTGGGACCCAATTAAACCCACTGCATTGAATTCATCCAACTGAGCAGCAGCATCTCTAGCCCTAAAGTGTGGCGCAAGGAAAAGGCAACAGCAAGGCTCTTCAAATGTGCTGGTGCCCGTCACTGTTTTGCATCTTACAGGATTCATGGCAGGCACTGGTGGAGGGTTCGGTTTTATACAGCACAGCCACTGTCTGTCTTAGTTAGAGTTCCTACTGCTACAATGAAACACCAGGAACAGAATGCAAGTTGGAGAGGAAAGGGTTTATTAGGCTTACACTTCCCCATTGTTATTCATCACCAAAAGGAGGTTAGGATAGGAATCTGGAGGCAGGAGCTGATGAAGAAGCCATAGAGTACTAAGCACTCTTGCTGGCTTCCCCTGGCTTGCTCAGCCTGCTTTCTTATAGAACCCAGGACCACCAGCTCGGGGATGGCACCACCCACCATGGGCTGGGCCCTCCCCCATCAATCACTAATTGAGAAAAAGTCTTATAGTTAGCTGGATCTCATGGAGGCATTTCCTCAACTGAGTCTCCTTCCTCTCTGATGACTCTAGCTTGTGACAAGTTGACATGACACAAAACCAGCCAGTAAACCCACTCTAGCATTGCAGTTTCCCTGAGCCTTAAAATGCCTTCATCAACACTAAGTCGAGGGATAATAGGCATCTCCAACTCCTTTTCAGTAGGCCATCTTTTGACAAATGCTTCAGCCAAACATTCAAAAAAAATTTTTGACACATTTATTTAAACTGTGTGAGCATCCATATTAAACCTGGAATCTCCACTCAGTGGGTCCATATCAGTAAACTCAGCCTGATCCAGTCTTATGTTCCTTCCGCCATTATCCCATACCCTTAAAATCCATTCCCACACACATTCCCCAGATTTCTGCTTATATGAATTAGCAGACTCATTAAGCTCTTTAGTAGTATCATGTACCTCATGGACTACACTCTCTACCTCCCCTCTAGAGCCTTCTTAGCCTTAGGTCTCATTATAGGTCTAGAGGCAACTTTTGGCTGGCCATGGGGGACATCAGTACTGTGCTATCTGTCATTTCCTTCAGACTAAGTCACTGCTGGTTTAGCAGACAGTGAAGGATTAATTTCCTCAGTCAAAGGCAGAATAGGCCATATTTCTGAGTGTTGGGTGGGTGTACATCTTCTGCTGAGGTGAGGAGAATACTGCCTCAGGGGAGACAAACCCCTGAGAACCCGAGGGCTCAAAGTCCTCCCGCACATCCCCATCCCAAGTTACCCGATCTCACTCTTGACCAATTAATCCCTTACTTTGACCACTGACACCCCCTGGGCTGGGACTTGAAATTTAGCTGTAATTCTGCTAACCTTATAATGAGGGATTCTGTTTGATTTTCCAAAGCTTGGGCTCCATGACTACTGGAGAAAAGATTCTTAGAAACCTTTAAGTTGTTCATATGCATCTGAACTGATTAATATTTTTTCACTGAGCTCATCGTTGTCCTTCAGCATATTCTGAGATGCTAAAATTGGTTAATTTTATCACAGACCTCACTCTTTGTCCATTTATCCAGAAATGCTAGGAGCAATCAGCATCATTTTCCTTATTTTTCCATCAACTATCAACTTCTCTTCTAACTTGTGAGGCATGGTTTGGCCTGCTCTGGCTCTGTGGTCCCACTGGATTCCTGGCCTTCCAGAGAACTAGGACTGCAAAGCTAAACCTGTGCTGGTGCCAGGGCCCAAGGGTGCATTCTCAGATGGGTGGTGAAAGGTTTCCCCACCCCAGGTCCAGCCAGTGGGCATGGCATCCTCCTCTAGGAACGCTAAGCTGGACCTGCAAGGTGTCACCAACCTGCACATTGCCTATGCTCCATTTGCTGCTCTTATCTGTAGCTCAGACTGTTGAGAGTGCTTTTATCTTCTCTGGAGATTATATTCACTGGCCCAGATGTGCAGTGCAGGGATTTGCATGGTGCGTAAGGCTGCCTGAGTCTCAGGGTTCAGTATAGAGTGAACACCCCAAGCAAAATGAGCCAGAGGCCATTGCATCTCCTAGGGTACAGTGGAAGTACCCCTCTGACATAGGCCCAGCATCATGGCCCTTGATAAGGGAGCCTTCCTGAATAGACAGTACCCACCCAGTCAGGACAAGGAGGACTGAAACAACTCTGGGGTGCTCAGATATTGGCTGAGGTGTGGGTGGCTGGACCTCTGGGAGTCTGAGCAGAGCAACTTTTCTAGACTTTACATTTGCCTTGAGAAGGATGCTGAAACCTTTGTATAGGAGCGATTACATTTCTGCTTGTTAGAATCACACCATTTATCACCCCATTTGTTCTTGTGCAGGGAGGAGCCGTCCACAGGAATGAGCTACACAGCAAAGGATCCCTCGTAAGTTCTCACAAAGATGGTCTCCCAACCTCAGTAGTTTACTTTCCTGTGTGTTGTGTCATTGTTTGGGGCTGCCCTGAGACCAATGGCTGAGCCACAGAGAAGTCTTGAGCAGATCATGAGTCAAGGAGGCCCTCCATGGCAACTTGTCTTCCCCACTGATGTTCATGAGTTCTTTAAGGCATTGCCCTCATTTCACCTGTCTTGTTCCAGTTTCAAAACTGGACAATCAAAGCCATATCCGTTGCTGAAATGAGCAATGGCCCTCAGCTCATCATAGCAAGGAGGCCTAGGGATCCTTGAGTGGGGTCAGGACACCAAATCCTGAACACAAGGAAACCCAGGTGACTCCTCCATAGGCTCCAAGCTCAGCAGGTCTGGGGCCTTCTCAAGTTTGAGGCCTTCTGGATGGGTGTCCAGCTCAAGGCTGACTGGCCAGGGAACATTTGTCCTAGACACACAAGATGGAAACCAGTCCTCAGAGCTGTCTGTCCACCTTTTGGCCTGAAGATATCCTGAGTGACCACAGACTGATGACCACTTTTAGGAGCCCAGAATTAGTACCCTACAGGGCAGAAAATGATGATTTCTCTGTTGGCTTAAGTGGCCAGTGTCAGAGCTGACTACAGACTAGAAAGCATGGACCAGTAATGGGCAGATGGCCTGCAAGTCAACACCTTAGGGCCTTTGTCTGTCCTGGTGGCTGACAGCCCCTGACAGCTGTGCTCTTAGTGACATGTCTATCTCCATGAGGACCAGTACTTCATCGGAGCCTTTATCAATCAGGCCTCTGCAGGAAGGGCCTAAAGCACACAGAGGGCCACCTGAACAGACAAGACCCCAAAGGTTCAGCAAATAAGTTGCCTCAGCCCACTCAGTCTAAGGTCACTTAGACAGGATGTCAGCAGAGTCACCTGTGGTTAGTTCTTTGTACACATGATACCCTGGGGTCCTTTCTCCTGGGCTGACTACCCACCTGTCAGCTCTGAGTAGTTTTGGAAGTGACTGGCATGAGCCGACAAGTAGTATAGCAGGTCAGGCAATTTGCAGGAATAGCAGTGCATTGGTGTGACTGGGGAGAGCCCAAAAACTCATACAAATGGGAGAGTCTTTGGCACTCGTTTCAATCATGGGGACACCACACACAGGATGTGCTTGCATCCCACACATTTTATCTTTTGACACTATCTATGAACCACAAAATTTCATTTGAAAAATTAGAAATGATTACACACCTGTCCCTAGACTCAGCCATGGCCACATGGCATGGTTGGTCAAGTCCCCTCCCCTGGCCATGTTTCCATACTGAAGCTTTTACCTAGCAGACAAGTTATGTCTGCACATGAGATAGGAAAGGAAGCTCCCGTGATACATCAGCTACCAAGTGTCCATGAGAGAAGGCAAGCATGAAGAGAGGCTACAGACAGGGGCAGGTTCTCGGGTTAGTATTTGACTGTTTCTGAGTAGTCACTGGCCAGATCTGGCTCCAGGTACAAGACAGTCCCTGTGAAGGAGCATCAGAGAGCTCAAGGTTAAAAAGTAAACAAGTCAGGTGGCAAGCACAGAGGTCACTGCCACTCCTGAAGACACTCTGGCCTCTGGAAGAGGATCTGGGGCCAGGACCGTCTTCACATGCTCACCAGCTGCCAGCTATGAGAGGCACCTCTTGAGCCTCATCCCTGGTTCAGGCACAGACCCAGGGCTAGAGGGACACATGATGGTGACTGCAGGGCCACCCTCCCAGTGGAGTAGGGTGGACTTCCAGAAGCCACAGAAGATGGATGAGCACATACTTTGTCCTGAGAATACTGCTGGTCACAAAAGAAGTGGACCTTAACATTACAGCAGGGAAGAGGCCCTATAATTCCCAGGCTGGGCTCCAGATTTCTGGGTCAGGGTGTGGCCACACAACACTCCTCTCATGGCAGCAGGTGAGGCCCACGGTTACAGATGAGTGCTATCATGCGGGTAAGTACTGCAGGTGTTCTCTCTATCCTGGAGCAACTCCACAGGCTTCTCTACAAACAGTCCAGGTAGAACAAGGATTTCCTGGGCAGAGCAGGTACAGTAGGTCTCACCCATCCACCCTCACCACAGGGTGGACCATGCTGCCCAGGCCACATCATAGCTGCTAGACACTATCCTTATCTTCAGAGAGAGACCATGCGCATGGACCCCACCCAGCATCAGTGGCTGGATGTCAGGAGAGGTACAAAACACAAAACCATCCTCCATACTCCTGAAACTGCTCTGCTTTCAGCTGAACAACACGGCCCATCTGGGAAGCTTGACTTGGTTGATGCTCCTGTCTGCCATTTCCCTTGGTGTGAGGTTTGGGACCAGTGCCCTGATATAACCTGCTGCCTGGCTCCACAAAGAGCAAGCATACAGAGTGGCCGTTGTTGCTTTTCTGGGGATAGTAACCCTAGTCTTTGGTCAGGAACCACAGAGTCAGAGAGATCCATCCTCCCAGTGCCTACTCCCGCTCCCACATTAGGTAGAATCCTCTCCCTCTCTCTCCCTCTCTCTCTCTCCCACTCTCTCCCTCTCTCTCTCTCCTCACAATATAGCTTATGCTACCCTTGAACTTCAAGTGATCAAGCCTTGGCCTCCCAAATGCCAAAATGAACACAGGCACCACCATGCCCAACTTGCAGAGTTGTTAGCATAGAGACTCCCATGTCTTCAGCAGGCCTTTCTCTGAAGCAGGAGTCTCAGTTCACCATAATTACCATGGTGTCCAAGACTTCAGCCAACCCAGTTAAGAGGTATGCTTCCCCAGATGGGGTGTAGAGTCTGTGTCCTTAAGCTACTGTTAGCAGCCTCCAGGGGTGTCTTCCTTGGAATAACATTACTCCCTTTTTCTCTTGTGTGTCTGTGTATGTGGTGTGTATACCCTGGTATATATGTTGGGGATGTGGGTATGTAGGTGCATGTGTGTGTCTCCTCTGGCTCTCCAATAGTTCGTTGAGGCAGGGTCTCTCAGTTGAATGCAGAGTTCACCAACACAACTAGCCTGGTTGACAATCTTGCTCAAGGGATCCTCTATGTTTTAGTTACTGTTCTATTGCTATGAAGAGACACTATGACCAAGAAAGCTCTTACAAAAGAGAGTTGCTAACCAGGGGTACTGGGACAGTAGCTGAGAGTTTTACATCCTAATCCACAGACAGCAGGCAGGCTGACAGGCAGACAGACACAGAGACAGAGAGAGACACACTGGGCCTGGAGTGGGTTTTAGAGACCTCAAAGCCCACCTCCAGTGACACACCTCCCCCAAGACCACACCTCCTCATCCTTTCCAAACAGTTCATGAACTGGAGACCAAGCATGCAAATATGAGTCTATGAGGGCCTTTCTTATTCAAACCACCATACTTTATCTCTACCATATGTGTACTGGAATTACTGAACAGCTACTACACCCACCTGGCATTTATGTGGGAAAAGGGGATCCAAACCCCCACCCTCACGCTAGGGGAGAGTTTTAATCACTGAGCCATCTCCACAACATACCATTGCCTCTTGTAGCTGTCTAGATATTTTTGAAACCCACCTCTACACTTTCTAAGATGCTATAAAAAGCGGTTTAGTCTGTTAAGAGCTGTTTAAAATGAAACAGCATCTTCCCGATCCCTAGGTTGGCTTCTGTGGCCTGCAGGGATGAGAATTTACAGGTCAAAGGGCCTGGTTCTGGCTCAGCTTCTGTCACCATGTTCCCCAGGAAAGAATCTTCATGGATACTGATGATCTGCAGGGTCACAAGTCACATGCCCAGCCTTCTCAGTGGATGGAACATGACCAACTTGAGTTCTTTCTCCTTTGTACTTTTGTTTCTGAAAGAGCCAACCAGCTGGGTGTTAGGGTAAAAGCTTTGCCCCAACTGCTGGCATCCATATACCCAAAGAGTCTGGAATGTCATGGTAGAGGTTCCACCCAAGCCCCCTTCTCCCCTATCTCTCTCCAAACACTGCTGCATCTCAGAAAGTCCAGCAGATATGACCCCTCCTCCAGAGATGATCAAGACCACTCCCACAGGGTACTTAAACTGCCTCCCCCCCCCCCAGAAACCAGACTCCTGGTTTTCTAGTCTCTATTTCCCGTCTCCTCTCTGGGGGGCTGGAAGGCCATCTGGGAGTGTTACATCCTTTAAACATGGGCTTTTTCTAATTCAGTTTGATTTGGTCTGATTTGGGTTGCTGCATCAGCGGAGAGGCGTATCGGGTTCAGAAACATTTCACTGGAGTTAGAGACTGTCCTCTGCTTGGAGCTTCTGAAATGCTTCCCTGTCCAGTTTATTCACCACCACCATCATCCCTGGAGATTTAAGGATTAAGCAATCAGCTCAGCCGTGGCTACATCAGAGTCATCACAATGGGCTCCAGATTTGGCTGGGCCAGGACAAGGTGGCCTATTAGCTATCTCTGCTCCCTATTAGGAGCTCTCTAGCCTGGGGAGGCCATTTCTAGGCCAGTGGAAGGAACCCTGTGTGCGCTCACCCAACGGCCCAGTTAATGCCCTCATTTCATAAAGGAGCCCAGGGGATGGCTGCTCACACTCATGGATTAGCAGGAGGACACCATATTCTTTCCTGAAAGTCCTCCTCCCATCAAACTGTTTTGAGGGGAGAGCTGGTTTTGTTTTTCTTTTGAGACAGTTTCACTATGGAGCCCTGGAACTTACTATCTAGACCATGATGCCCTCAAACTAGGCGATCCTCCTGCTTCCCAATTACTGGGAGTAAAGCTATGTGCCACAACACCCAGCATCTTTCACAAACCTTTTGTAGCATGTCATTACTGTGGCCTAGCATCAGGACCCCTCCAGGCTGCCTCCTGCTTGAAAGAACTGGGATGGACATTTAGAAAGTTTCAAGTCCAGCTTGGGAAGGAGGGTGGAAACTAAGGAGCCATAGGATCCCTGTTTTAGCCCAGACAGGGACTCACATGTTTAGAAGAGATGGTATGTTGTTTTATATTTTCCTTTTTTTAAAAAAAATTATTTATTCATCATGTATAATGTTCTGTCTGCATGTTTGTCTGCAGGCCAGAAGAGGGCATCAGGTCTCACTATAGATGGTTGTGAGTCACCATGTGATTGCTGGGAATTGAATTCAGGACCTCCGGAAGAGCAGTCAATGCTCTTAACCTCTGAGCCATCTTTCCAGCCTTTGTTTTTTTTACGGTGGGTTTTTGTTGTTTTTGAGATAGGGTCTCACTATATGACCTGGAACTCACTCTGTAGAACAGGCTGGCCTAGAACTCACAGAGATCCTCCTGCTCCTGTCTCCCAAGTGCTTGGATTAAAGGGCCCACCACACCTGGCTAACAGATGTTATCTTGAGGCCTCTCAATCTGGGTCCAAGACCTGACTACCTCTAGGACCTGTAGTTGCTCCAGGACTCACTTTCCTACCTTGATCATCCCCTAGCTAACTTCCCTGAGTTCATTTAATTGCATAAAGCCAGAGTTCAGAGCCTTAGGGCTGGGTTAGAAGACACTAAAGCAGGTTGGGCCCATTGCCTACTGTCCTCAGCAACAGGAACTCCCCCAAGACCTGGGACTCACCTGAGGATTCAGATTGTCCCATTGGAGCCCAGTCAGAAACATTATCTCACCCTAGTGAATGCAGGGACCCTGGAGTCTTCTGGAAGTCACCTTGTCCTGCAGCCTCTGGAGTGGCTAGCCACATTTCTCCCTATTGCCACTGTGCTCTATGGTAGCTCTCCCAGACTCTCTCATGCCACAAGGAGACACCCGCAGAGCCCAAGTGTTAGGGTGTCACCCAGTTACGGGGCACACAAAGGCCTGGGAGGGAGGACATGCTCAGGTCCCAGGAGATAGGATCACGCTCCACTCTACCAGGAAGAGTGGCCATCTGCTCTGAGGCCTGGTACCACTAGCTTTAAGCTCCCCACCCCCAAAATCCATGATAAGTAATCTCTGCTCCCTAGCGTGTCCCAGTTCCAGAGACACTTCCTGATCCAATCACATGTTGATGCTCAACAGGGGCCAGGGAAGCACGGTTACCCCACTTTACTGATCACACCAGGAAAGCCTGCTGGATGACTAATGGTCCTGGGAGTCCAAGGGACAGGGACCAGAGTACTTGGCAATGTCCTGGCCCTGCCTCCTAGGACAGGCTTGCCTTTCCAGTGCTCCAGCCTGGCCCACCCCTCCCTCGGGAGCTGCTGTTGCTGCCTGGGGCCCCCTGCCCAGGTTGCAGCCTGCAGCATTCGTCATATGAAGGTCCCCAGGGTATAGCTGCCCCAAGAGCTTGTAAAGTGTAATGATGACAAGAGACTCTGGGAAGTGAGCTGGAGGGAGTGAAGTTGAAGGCAGGGCTAGCTTACTGCAGCCCCACTACAATCCCAAGGAAGAGGGAGCTGGCTGATGGGTGTGGAGCCCAAGGTCCTGTGACTAAGGAACTACTCTTCCTCCCCAGGGGTCCCAAAGGCCATCCAGCATCAGCTGAGAAACTGGCCTCCCTCTCTCCCAAAGTATAAGGTTCTGCAGTACCCATGGTAGAACATGGCATGGGGGCTTCAAGTGTGGAGGGTCACTTGCACCCAGTTCTGAGCAGATTAAAGGGTAACTGTTTTTGAGATCATTGCCTGAGAATGGGGGGAAGGTACCAAGAAGGTAGCCATGCTATGGAGGCCCCAGCCCCTGCCAGGAGAGGTTCTTATCCTGGGATTCTGCAGAACATTTCCTAGCCTACTATAAGAGAACAACACTGAAGGTCACCTGCATCCAGTGGGCCGCAAAGAACACGGTGGGAAAGTGTTTTTCTTCCTCTTCCTGCTCTTCCCAGCTGACTGGTAACATAGGAGGGCCCTGACCAGAGAAGCCTCTTGGATGGGGCATGTTTTTCCCTTTAGGGCCCTGGTCCCAGAATCACTGGACAGCCCAAAAACCCAGCCAAGTGGGCAGCCAGCAGTCCTATCTGACCCAAGAAAGCCTGGACTGCTGCTCGTCCCACCCCAGTGGAGATCTGGAGAGGCTGTAAGAGCAGCCCAGGGAGCTCTTGGGGTCAGCCCAGCCCTGTGAAGGCGGTGCCAAGGCCCCAGGTGGCAAGAGTGGGCGGGGCACCTGCCTGGGCTTCCCTGGCTCCGGACAGCCCAGCCACAATCCACACATCCCTCGGCCCCTGACATCTCTGCTTTTGCTGTCTCCTTCAAAAGTAAGTCCAATGAACAGAACCCTCACACTAAGGGGAAAACAGACTCCGGGGCTCTAGGGTTTGACCAGGTGGGTCCCCCTAGCCTAATCCTAACTCCTGGGTCCAGGGCAACTGTCTCCGGGCCTCAGGGGCGGGGCGGCCGACAGACCGAGTCCAGCGGCGCAGGAGCGATCACTGCGCGGCGGGAGCGCGTCTGTCCTGCGCCGTGCGCGCCGCCCGCAGTGCCCGTGTGCGCCGCCGTGCGCCTGGCCGGGGGCGTCTCAGAGTGCACCGGCAGCCGGGCTCCGGCGGCGGCAGCAGCGCAGGTAGGGCCATGCCCCCAGCCCAGGTGCTCCTATTTGTGGAGGACCCGCAGCTGGTCGGCCGCCCACGTGTGGCACGGGAGAACCTGGCAGGGTGGGGCACTGTAAGTTGGGGTCTCTGGGAAAGGTACTCTGCAGGCGGCCGCATACACCCGGGAGATACTGGTCTATACAACCTCTCACCCAATCCTTGCGTGCCCTCCCAGGACCCCTTTAGGATGGGCAACTCTAGAGACAGCCCCATCGTCAGGTCCTAGATTCCCCCAAGGCCGGTTCAGCTGCAGTATCCCAGGATAGAGGTTTTGCCCGGAAGTGCCCGGCACACGGTGCCAGACCCCTCTCAAGGTCGAGGAAGCTGTGATTGGAGGGAAAATCAGGGACTTGGTCTTCTGGAGTGCACTCGGATAGGGAGAGTTAAAGAGAGGCCCATTGCTGTGCCCCAAACGACAGTTCCCCCCCAGTCAGGCCAGTGACTGCTGTCTGCAAACAGTGGTCTCAGGATACCCACCTCCCAAGTCCTGAGCTTGCAGAAGGGCCTGTATCCCCAGACCTTCTGCACATACCCCACCCTATATGCAAATTGCAGCCAAATCCTCCCAGCCTCGCGATTAACTTGGCCTCTTTATCCATGCAAAACAGGTACCCAGCCTCTCAGGGCCCTCACCCAACCCTTACACCCCACTCAGGGTCTGAGTTAGAAGTGGGACCAGAACGAGGATGAGGAGGGGGCTGCTCTGCATACTCAGGAGTCTATCTTGCAGTCTCCCTAGGCAGGGATGAGGCTGCCCTACAAATCCAGGGCTGGGCCTTGTTGGGCTCATTTGCCCTGCCAAGAACGGAAAGTTTGCTCTACAGCTAATCAACCCCACTGGGTAGAGAAGGCCCAGGGGCCTCGTTAGGAGATCCCTGTGGCTCTGTCCAGGCCCTGTTCGCCAACATCACTGCAGATCTCAGAAAGAGCCAGTGGGTGGTATTGTCCAATGGGCAGTAGTCTCCAGGGGCAGGTGGGATTTCCTGTCCTGGGGCAGGGGGTAGGGCTGCAGACCCAGCTCTTTTGTTTCTCTTGCCCACCAGCCTCAGGCTGGCTACCTCCGACGCCCCCGACGCTATGGAGGAGTGGGATGTGCCCCAGATGAAGAAGGAGGTGGAGAGCCTCAAGTACCAACTGGCCTTCAAGAGGGAGATGTCCTCCAAGACGATCCCAGAGTGAGTGCCCTGTGATGTGTGTCATTAACCTGTCCTGCCACTGCCCCTTGGGTTAACCAGGGCCTCACACCCCAGTGGGCAGGTGCCATGGGAATGACCGACATTCACTGAAACTCCCCACTCACAGGCTTCTCAAGTGGATCGAGGATGGGATCCCCAAGGACCCCTTCCTGAACCCTGACCTGATGAAGAACAACCCTTGGGTGGAGAAGGCCAAGTGTACCATCTTATGAGCCTGACCCACACTCTGTGTAAGGTGTGACTTTATAAATAGACTTCTCCAGGTGTCTTTGCTTTTGTACATTCCCTGTGGGAGTCACTGTGATCTGATGTCCTAGGACAATGGGGGCTACAGCAGGTCCCTGATGTACAGGCTGCGTCGCACAGCATTGGAAACACCCTCGTTGAACCGGAACCAAACCTCACTCCTGCCCACTGCCACACCCATGCGCCACTCGTCTGTGTCCTTCTCTGGGGCCTCAGCTTCTGCAGGGACCAAAGGGTTGCATCTCAGCAGACCCCAGCCCATGTCCCCACCCCACCCCTTCTTCTGTAACCCATACGCACCTCTGCTTGGGACTGCCACTCTCCTGATGACCACACGTCCAAAGAAGTCCCTCTCAGGCTAGCAGAGAAGAGGGACCACCAGATTGGTATGTGGGCAAGAGGGCACACCCAAGCCGTTCCCATGGGAGAGGAGACTTCAATGCCTCAGAGCTAGACCTGCGACTGGGAGTATTTCTCCTAACCCACTGCCCACTTTCTGGGAGCAACAGGTAGGTCCTTGAGACCTGGAGCAAGCCCCACCCTCCAGTCATCATTTTGCCCCAGCTCTACCCCCCATACCTGCTCCTGCACGACTGCTTTCTTCATGATGTGTTCTAGTCGCTGCTCGTGGTTACGTGGAGCAGGTTGCCTCACCACTTTATCCCCACTGTCTGTCTTCAGACTTGCAGGCCCCGAGGGACCCTGGTCCACCTGAAAGGAAGTATGGTAAGAGCTGGCTGGTCAAGGACAAACCACTAATAGTATGTGCTATCTCAGCACCAAGGGGAAAGCTTACCTGGGGGCCACCTCCAGCCCAGGCCAAAGCCTCTGCCCGCCGCATCTTCTCCATTTCAATCTCCCGGGCAATAAGCTGCTTAGCCTGGTAGGTGAGGGGCTTTCGGGCAGGCAGCTCAGGGAAGCGGCAGACCTCCTCCACATTCCTGACCAGGTGGGTGAGGCAAGGTACCAGGGTACCAGTCAGCAGCACCAGGGTCCCCGTATTGCATCAGCCCCACAAACCAAGTTCAAGAGCTAGGGTGTGGAGTCAGTAGGACCAAGGTCGCCTGTTACACCAACCCATACACTAAGCTCCTGACACTACATCCTAACACAACAGCAGACTCAGTTCCCCCAAATACAAGTGGGATGACAAATAACATGCACAGTGCTTTAGGGGGGATGTAAGAACAGGCAGGGACACTGGGGGCCTCATGGGAATTGCAGGCTCTCTGGCTTGCTGCTGCTGTGCCTCAAGTCACTCTAGCCCTCTGGAGCCCGAGGAGCAGCAGATACAAAGACATAGAAGACTGTCCACTTTTGGATGGACAGAGGTTAATGAACCCTATACTGAAATTTGGACATCAGAACAGTGTCTGACCTGGGGTGGGGCATAGTGCCAGCCACATCTGTGCCAAACATAAACTACAACCAACAACCCCTTGGACACCTCACCAAGACCACACTGGCTTTGGCACCCACATTGCAGATCCCCAGGTCCCCCCCCCCCAGCCTAGGGAAAGGGGCACTCACGGCTCCAGCCTGTAGAAGTACTGCCCATCAGGTGTGCGCTCCTGGTGATAGGTGAGACTGTAGGCAAGCATGGTACCCACAAGGCTGGACAACTGCTGCTTTTCACGGGCACTGTACAGCTGTGTGCTCACCTAGGGTCAAGCGGGTGGGCACAGACAGGGCAACTGAGCAATGCCAGGAGCCACACCAGCCACAAACCCCATCCTTTCCTCCAACTCTGACACTTACAGGGCGCAGCTTGGGTGCGAGGACATCCAGGAGCAGGCAGAGGGTATCTAGAACAAGGGCCTGAGGTGTGGCCCTGCTACGGGTGGATGGTGCCATACCTGACACCAATGTCTGGATGTGGTTCTTTGTCTGGCTCATCCGGGTCTGGGCCTAGGACAGAAAGTGAGCTAGGGCCAGGTGAGCAGAACCCCCCAGGGCCACACCCTAAGTACAAATGTAGCAGATGACACACCTCCTGCTGGCTGCTGGGGAAAGTGATACGTGGCACGTGGCTGGAGGCAAAGAGCACGTGGAAGGCCGCAGGCAGGAAGGGCAGGTAGCGCAGCAGCTGGAAACTCTGCCCATGGTGGGCAGCCTGCTCCAGCAGGTCATCAAAGGCCAGCCAGTCAAGGGCACAGCACACGGTGCCGAGGCTGGAGTCGCGAAGGCGAAGGCATAAAAAGTTGTCAAATAGGCCCTAAGAGTAATGAGCAGGCCGTGACCCCCTGTGGAGCAGGTAGACCCAGAGCCTCTGACCCTCATCTCCCCACAGCATGAGCTCCGGCCTCAGGATCCTTTCTCTAGCTCCTGCTCTGTGATGTCCAAGGTGTAGGATCAGCTGCCCATCTGGGGAAGGATCTACTTGTCTAATGAAGACCCTGAGACAAGGGGGATGGGACAGCCCACCCACTTGCTTCCAGGGGTCCACATGGTCTAGCCCCCATGCCCTGATGTGGCAGAAAGTATATCCTCAGAATCCAGGGCACAGCAGCCCCAGCTTGGTCCATGTAAGTCTAGTGCCCACTGGCCACACCACATAGCCCCTCAAAACTGCAGATTTCCAGATTGTCGGTGGATTCCCAACTGCTAATCCAAAGCTGCTTAGAGTTGAAAGCAGCTTAAGCCAGGCCTCTGGGGGATAGTGGAGGTTATGTCATTTGCTCAAGTCCAAACCTCTCCCTACCTGCTTTCTACCCATGTGCAACCCTCCATTTAGAACTTAATGTCTTTGAGCCCCAGACCCAACATGTGCCGCACAGAGATCCCCAAATGGCTCCTAGTCACCAGCCCAATCAAAACGTATCCTTAGATGCCTAAGCTGTCTTCTGTTACCTCCAAATTTATTGTTCCCCTCCTGGGTCTGAGGGTCCTTCCTTGTGGCTCCTGTACTTAATCCTACCATCCCCTTGGATGCCTGATACCCATCTACCCACACTTTGGAACCAACCCAGGGCATCTTTTGTTAGTACTAGGATCAAGGAGCTGGGGTGAGCACAGGTACCTGGACAACCTTCTCATGCTCGCCTGCAGAGGTAGTCACACGTAGGATATGGTAGAAGCGCTGAGAGGCCAGGGTCAAGGAGCTCTTGTCCCCATCATTAAGGAGGAGAGCATGGGTTGGTAGGATCAGGTCCTGGCCCACAAGTCGCCTGCAAGTAGAGAGTGCCGAAGCTGATGCCAAGCCCAGTTGAAAACAAAGATGCCACCAGCATCCTAGCTACATCCTGTATATCCAGAGTGATGCCTTGGCTGGCCTGTTTTATATCACTCTGAGGAAACAAGAATCTCTAAACAGTCATCTAGGAACAAATGACTATGACTGACTAAAGGAAGGTCAGGGAAGGTCAACCTCTGGGCTACTCCCCTTGAGACACTAACTGGGCTCCAACCCTGGTCAGGTTCCTACCCAAAAAACACAAGTGAAACTAAACAGCTGTCCTGGAGGCCTGGCAGCACCAGGTAGTGTCTCAGCTCTCGGCACCAGGAGCATCCAGAACAAGGCTGGACCATTTATACCAGCTAAATTACCTACCTCTGAGCCCTGGGCAACTGGAAAACCTCTTGCCACACAGAGAATAGCCCTTTGCGCTGGTCCTTCAGGCCAACACGGGTGGTCTGCACATCCCTCACACTCAGGTCCCGCTGGCCCCTCCCATACAGAAACTGGACAAAGGGAGAAAGAAGTAAGCAGCAGCCACCTCAGCCTACCCAGCCTCACCTGAGCCATAGTCCCACCTGTAGGGTGTTGATGCAGGCACGGATGTCGTTGTCAGTCTTCTCACAGAGGGCAGCTAGTGCACCTGGGTCAGACCGCATGCCATGTTGCAGAGAGATCTAAGACGGGGTGAGCACTATAGTGTCTACCACTGCTGAGAGGACCCATGCCCAGTCTAGCACATCCTCAGAGCCAACCCTGTGGCCACAACCTGGTTCCCTGGACACTGTGAACAGTCCTGTGCTGGGGCAAGCAGAGAGTGCAGTGCAGTTCCTACCATAGACCTATATTACACCCTGACAGCTCAATACCACAGCCAATGTGAGAAGACCAGGGTGCTCAGGGGGAAGGAACATGGGAAGGCAGGTCAGGATAGAGGCTGCATCTTGCACCAGAAGCTGTCCTCGTCCCTGCCCTGCTGACCTCCTGTAGTCGCTGTACCAGCCTGGAGGGCAGAGTTGGTGGAACATGGAGCAGAAAGGCCTGCTGTTTCAGCTGTCTCAGGGAAGGTGTAAACCTGTAGGACAGGACCTACTGTTGCCACACCAGGGACAGGCACAGGGGCTAAATCGGGGGACCCTTCTGCCCAGGAAGGCCCAGTCCCTCTACTGCACTCACTGGTCATTGCAGATGCAGATAATGGGCCTTGTTAGGAGGCCCCCCTCAGCCCTGCGGTGCCGACCCCCTGCAGGTGCAGCTGTGCCTCCTTGCTCAGCCTCCTGTGGACCCTTGCGATTCAGGATGCTCAAGAGAACATTGATGGCTGCCTTCAGGGAGGCACAAAAGATGTCAGTGAGCCAGAGCCCTAGTGTACCCAACCTGCTTCCTATCCACCCACATTAGCAGTAGTGAGGCCTACCGTGGGGGCCCCATCGATTTCATCAATAACCAGGCAGTTGGGCCTCCCACCCGCACCCAGCACGGACTCCATTTGTGTAGCTGCTTCAATGCGTGTTCGGAAGGCCTCAGGACTACGATCATCACTGGAACAGCAAGCAGAGTTACAGATAGCGGTCAGCATCCCAGCAGGATGCTATAAGGCTCCAGTGGATGTAGCTACCACCAAGCTCAGCAAGCCCTGAAGGACATGTACCAACCCCAGGCTACACATCCAAGGCCCTAACTCTACCCACCAGCCAGGGATTTAGAGCTGCACCCCAGGCTCAATCTCACAGAACCCCAGACATGGGTCTTCTCAACTCACCTGGCATTCATCTCAACCACACAATATCCTGCATGCCGTGCAACGACATGTGCCAGTGTGGTCTTGCCTAGTCCTGGAGGGCCACACAGCAGTGCCACCTACAGTCAAATCAGAGGATAGAATGCTGATCCCTTAGCCTCCAGGGACCTCATGGCTAACTGCCAGGGGCTATCAACAAGGTTGATCACTGCTCCCCCCACTCCAGCCATCAAAGAGAACTCATAGTAAGAAAACCCCGAGGAAGCAAATTATGTGGGACTTGACAGGAACGCCAAGACCCACCCAGTGGGCCCATGCCCCTTACCCACTGTCCATCACCCTGTTCGTGAGGCACGGAGCCTTCAAGGAGTGCTGACTTTAGGAGAATGGATTCAACTTAAAATTCTCAACATTGGCACTTGATGCCAAACCTGATGTTATTGTACTTAAAGGTGCCTCATGGACATCTTCAATAGCACTGGCTACCCAGAGGGCAAAGCCCCAAGCTCAGCTATGTTGACACAGGTCCGGGTGGGGTTTACCTTCTGCCGGGGCCTCCGGCTCGGGTCCAACTCAGCTTCTAGCATCTCCTCCAGCACCTGCTCATGGCTTTTCCACTTGCCAGGGGCTGTGGCCTCCTTCCCAACCCGGGTTGGCTCTATACTGGGCCTGGCCTTCCGGGCAGGCCTCTCATGGCCAAACACCACAAGATCCCATAGCTTCAGCCACTTGAGGAGGCAGCGGTTAGTGAACTGTTAAAAAGAAAGCCTAAGGGAAAGGCCCCTGCCAAGATCACATTTTCAACACAGACAGGAACAGTGAGGCTCAAAGGGAAGACCCAGGTTCACTAAGGCCTCCATCTCTTAGCCCTGTCCCAACTTCTGGGACCCCATGCTCACTCAGGACAACCCACTACCAATTGCTGAGGGTGAGCAAAAGGACAGGCTAGGCAGCAGTTCTCAACCTGTGGATCATGACCCACTTGGGGGTTGAGTGGCCCCAAGACTACCAGAAAACACATATTTACATTATGATTTATAACAGTAGCAAAATTATAGTTATGAAGTAGCAATGAAAATAATTTTATGGTTGGGAGGTCACCACAACATTGTGGTGTCACAGCATTAGGAAGGTTGAGAACCATGGAGCTAGGACATTCAGACCTGTAACAAAGCCTACAGCAGGTCACAATCAACTAGCAGTAAGCCACTTTTGTGCTGACTCAGTTTCCCCATTTACCATTCAGTCCCCATATCACCCTTAGCACCCAGTGGCCCAGGACCACAGATATGAACTGGATCTAACCCTTTTCCTCATGCTGACAGGGCAAGCTAGTCACACGTAAGTGAGAACAAGAAAGCTCACATCATCGCTGAGCAGCTCTGTGTAGTGCTGGGGTGCAAACTCATCCACCCAGAGGTAGTGCTGAGTAGTGTCCTGGCCCGGGGCTGGCTCTTCCTCAGGGGGCCCCTCTGGAAGAGCCTCCGTCCTTTCAGACCTGAGGCTACAGAGAATCAAGTCCTGATTCACTACACAGAGGTCACAGTGACCCATGTCCACCACACATGCCAGAAGATCAGTCCAAGAACAAACAGGGATGCCCGGGGTAGGAAGTACACAAATCACCTGTGTAGAGTGTCTGAGAGCTCTTGGGCCTCCTCAAGCAGTTGCTGCCGTCGCTATACAAACAGGATAGGCTGGCATCAGGACAAGTCCAACCAGCACCTGGATTCAACATACATACCTCCCCACACTCCACTAAACTCACCATGTTGTCAACCTGCTCCTTCAAGGAAGTGAAGGGGACACCCAGCAGGTCCAGCTGGCCTCGGCCTCGCCACTGGACATCCAAAGGAGGGCTCTGGGCAAGACAGATTTGTCATCTCTGTAACTCTCCCAGGTCACGGGAGCACCCGCAATGCCCTTGCCCAAAAAAGTTGACAGAGAGAGAGAGAGACAAAACCACAACTATTCAGAGAAGACAGGCCACACTCCGATAGGCCTGATCCAAGGGAGGTCAGCTGTAGGGTGGGAGAGGAAAACAGAAGAGCAGAAAGCCAGCAGCTGAGGTACAGGCTGGCACTCTAAGGCCACCCCCCCCCAAAGAAACACTGATGTCCCCAACATCGGACTACCTGGGCATGCCAATTCCAGCAATTCACACGGGTGAAACTGGCATCAGAACCTGCTAAAAGCCCATTGGCAACATAAAGGAACCAATGCTATGGCTAACCCCATGCTGTAGTCACATACCTGCAGCCCAGTGCCTGTGAGGTCAGCCCGGAGCACCAAAAAGGCTCGCTCTCCACCTGTGGACGTCACATTGATGTACTCCTCTAAGACAGGGGGACGTCTCAGGACAGGGTTGCGGGGACTTGGCAAAGCCTGCGTGGTGCCTTTGTCAGCACTAGTGTCCGAGGGCCTAAGAGGGACAGGCATTTCCAGTCACCTCAATGGGGAGCCTGGACCCACACTCACCCCTCTCTCCTCCCATAGGCTTCCACTCCCAGCGCCTCATCCGGAGACAAGCAGCTGTCCAAGGTAGAAATTACATTCCCGCAAGCAACACACCCAGGGTCCAACATCCCAGGGAAGACCTCAGGACTCGGTGGGGGGGTGATGTCCCCTGGAGGGGAATCGGGATACAGGAGCTCCTCCATATCTGGCTCAAAGTTCAGCCTCTTCACCACCTCCAGCCTGGGTCGTTTGATCATGGGGCCTGCAGAGACAGAGGCAGGAAGAGGAGGCAAAGAGGAGAAAGCTGGTCCTCAACATCCCCTACCCCAATGCCAACTGGACATACTGGAGGGTTCAGGCTGGTCCCTACGAACATTCTTTCTGGTATTGCGGCAGTCATTTTTTGGAGACCCCACAGGGCAGGGACGCGGGGCAGTGTCCCCACCAGCAATGGCCTCTTCAAACGTCAATGGGGGACGTCTCGCTGGAGTCTGGAGGTTCCCAAAGGGCGCCGGGTCCTGTGTCCCTGCTGAGATAGAGATTCACAGCAGCCGCACACAGAAGCGTACTCCCAGCCACTGCCTATCCCATCCACGCAGCTCTTCATGTCGGCAGGAGGATGCAGCCACGACCTGGCCGAGACCCAGGACCCGCACCTACCTTCCAGCTCCGCCAGCACTTCAAGCTCGTCCGCGAACTGATTGTGGAAGTCATCCTCCACACCGTACAGATGCTCCTCGAAGTCTTCCATGACCTCCAGTGTTGCCAGACCACTGCTCGCACAGCAAACTCACCCTCAGAACTTCCCGCGCCACTGCTACTGCGCGCCACTCCCCACGAACCTCCAGTACCGCCAATCAGCAGCAGGCGTTTCCAGAAGCGCCCACTATTGGCCAAGGGGCAGGGCGGGTCTTCTCACGCAAAGGGCGGGAGAAGAGAAATAATAAATTCAGTGGTGGAAGCAGAGGACCAAGAATACTTTTTATTGGCCTGTACAATCATCTGTATTCCCCGGGAGGCGGGGAAATAGGAGGTGGGGCTATGAAGATGCGTGCGCAGATTGTCCGGGAGGGGCCTCACTAGCCTTCGGTGGGCGGAGCTCCAGGTGAAGAATACCATTGGTCAGTATGGTCATCCATTAGCGGGTGAAGGCGGAGCAGCATGCCAGCCAGGCCAAGACCTGGTTCGTTTTGTAGGGACGTCTGTTTGGATGCAGGGCTGAGAAGTGACATTCTGGCCCCTTGATCCTTTTGCAGGTAAGTCCTAAAGGGTCCGCTTGTGGTCACAGGCTGGTGGGAGGCAAATTAAGGAGCGCCTGCAGTTCTGGGTGGTCCAGGGCCAATCAGGACGCAGCAGCCCCTGTCCTCTTCCTTGCCTACTCAGGGAAAGTCCATAACCTAGTGTGTAGGGATGAACTGGACAACCAGGCTGTTAATTCCAAATCCGGGTCAGGGAGAGCTCCCTCAACCTGAGTCCAGGGCAACCAGAACCTCCTGACCTTGGCAAGACTCTCAACACCCGGCCTTGACTCCTTATGGAAGGCATGAAGGGTTCCAAGCAGGTGCCGGTACGCAGTAAGTGTGCACAGTGCTTGAGTGCAGGTCAGGCACCCCCCCACTCCAGGTTCACTCCCACCTGCGTGCAGCCCCACCATGGAGCCTGGCAGCATGGAAAATCTGTCCATCGTGTACCAGAGCAGCGACTTCCTGGTGGTGAACAAGCATTGGGATCTACGCATTGATAGCAAGACCTGGCGGGAGACCCTAACCCTACAGAAGCAACTATGTCACCGCTTCCCAGAACTGGCTGACCCTGGCACCTGCTATGGGTTCAGGTACAGAGCCAACATAGAGAGCCCCACCACAGCATCATTCCAAAGGTTTCTGGGACACTGGACTCTGCCACAATGGTGCTAGCCAGAACACAACAGGGTCCAGCCACTGCTGCCCCTCTACCCCTTCCCAGGTTCTGCCACCAATTGGACTTCTCCACCAGTGGAGCGCTGTGTGTGGCCCTAAATAAAGCAGCTGCAGGCAGCGCTTATAAATGCTTCAAGGAACGGCGAGTCACCAAAGCCTACCTTGCACTGGTAAGTCCTGGCCAGTTCCTAAAATACAGTGTGGGGACTCAAGGCTTCTAGCCTACTCCAGCAGATCCCTCTAACCCAAGCTCCATGTCAGAGGTGTCAGTGTTGCCCTGTAAGCTATATGTGATGTCCTTGCTTGGCAGGTCCGGGGCCATGTCCAGGAAAGCCAGGTGACAATCAACTATGCCATTGGCAAGAACAGTACAGAGGGGCGGACCCACACCATGTGCATCGAGGGCACACAAGGTGTAGTGGTTGGGATAGGGACAATGGGCATGAGACCAGCCTGAACCCTGCATGGATGGGAACAGCTGGGCAAATGTGGATTGGAGCTGGCTCAAGCTCTAGGGGTGGCCCAGCTGACCCCCATATTTGCCTTTGCATACAGGTTGTGAGAACCCTAAGCCAAGTCTCACAGAGCTGTTGGTCCTGGAACATGGACTGTATGCTGGAGACCCTGTGTCCAAAGTGCTGCTAAAACCACTCACAGGTATGTCCAAGACAGGGGAGGACAGGAGTCTGGTCATATAAGAAAGGACCTTGAGCCGGGCAGTAGTGGCACAATCCTTTAACCCCAACACTCAGAAGGCAGAGGCAGGTGGATCTCAGTGACCAGGCCAGCCTGGTCTACAGAGCAAGTGCCAGGTCAGGCTCCAAAGCTACACAAAGCTACTCCAAAGCTTGAAAAACAAAACAAAAAGAAGGTGTGCACCATCACCACCTGGTAAGAGAATCTCTCTTTAAAAAAGAAGATGGGGTGGCATATACATGTAATTCCAGCACTCTGGAGATAGAGGCAGAGAGATCAGACTTCATACCCATCCTTGGCTACATATGGAGTTCAAAGCCAGCCAGGGCTACATAAGTCCTGATCTCAAGAAAAAAGAGAAAAGGGGTCAATAAGATGGCTCAGTGGGTGAAGAAGCCTGACAATCTGAGTTTGATCCACAGACCAACATGGTAGAAGGAGAGAAACTGTCTTCTGACTTCATTTGTACACTAGCATCATGCAAGCACATATAGGAATGCACACACAATTAAAATGTACTTTAAAAAAGATTTATGGAAAGATGGCTTAGAGGTTAAGAGGACTGGCTGCTCTTCCAGAGGTCCTGAGTTCTGTTCCCAGAACCCACATGGTGGCTCACAATCATCTATAACAAGATCTGGTTCCCTCTTCTGGCAGGCAGGCATACATACTACATGCAGGCAGAACACTGTGTACATAATAAATAAATAAATCGAAGAACAATTTAAGGGGAGAAAGAAAAGAGAGTTGGGGGTATAGTGTAGCTGTAGAATGCTTGCCTAGCATGAACAAGGACCTGGGTTCAAACCCCAGCACTGCAAAACAAAACAGAAATGCAAGAGGCTGCCGTGTTGCTCTAAAGCCACCCCAGAGAACTTACTGGATACTGTAAGAGCAAGGTAGGGACATGACAAAGAATGGTTCATCCCCGCTTGACCTCCCATCCCCTGACCCCACAGGCCGGACGCACCAGCTTCGTGTACACTGCAGTGCCCTTGGCCACCCTATCGTGGGTGACCTGACTTATGGACAGGCTGAGGACCAGGAGGACCAACCTTTCCGCATGATGCTGCATGCCTTCTACCTGCGCATCCCCACACAAGCTGAGTGCGTGGAGGCCTGCACACCTGACCCCTTCCTGCCTGCTCTTGATGCCTGCTGGAGTCCCCATACCTGCGTTCAACCCCTTGAACAGCTCATCCATGCCCTACAGACTGATCCTGACCCCAACCCTGTGGATGGAGGGCAGAGGCCCTGCAGCCCTTCCACACCCCTGCCCAGGCCAGGTCGGCCCCCTCCTGAGACTGAGGCACAACGAGCATCATGCCTGCAGTGGCTATCAGAGTGGACACTAGAGCCAGACAACTGAGGGACTCTGGGCTTTAGGGTTTGAGAGCTGCTAGACTCAAGCTGTGATTGCTACAGGACAGGGCACTTGGGCTGTGGGACAGATGTCCAGTAGGCAAGTCTTTTGCTCAGTATTCTTCCAGGGAAAGCTAAGTTCTTTCCTCATGGAATAGCTTTCTGCCCCCTAAGCTTCACCCCAAGCTTGCCCAAGCCTTTAGCCAGGAGGGGAAGAGCCAGGATCCTTCTGGACCCCATGGTGCCTGAGAAGGGCCATCCTGACATTAGCCTAGCTGGACTCAGTTACCTGCAGCCCCCACCTGCCTCTTGCTGCCTGCCACTGTCGTGTGCCTTTGCCTTTGCCGAACTCTGCCAGAGCCTCACCTCATCTGCCTGCATCCAGCATTTGGCCCCAATGTGTGGGACTGTGTTGGGGTATCAACAGCGGCATCCTCCTTGCATACCCATCTCTCCAAGCTTGATGTGGATGCTGCTCCTCTTCTGTGGGCTCCTGGCTGGAGCTTTCTGCCATGTCACCATCTCCCTGGCTTCCACATAGCCATAGACTGTCAGTGTCAGCCTTTGGGTCCTTTGCTGGAAGCTTTCTGAGCTTCACCTACCCATCCCCACAACATGGTCATAACACCCTAGCTGCAGCTAGGGTCTAGGATTCAGAATAAATGTTCAGTGATCAATCCTAAGAGTGACCACAAATATATCTGATATGGGGCACCCTTGACCCTTCCTTGCTGAATCTGGCAGATCTCTATCCCATGGCTGCTTAGCAGGACCACTGTAGACCTAAGGTCATGTCTGATGCCCTTCCTCGCCCCATAGGCAATAAGAAACATGAAATTAGGGCTCGGGGGTTCTTAATAGGGACCAAAATTGGGTCATATATCCAGTCCCCAGAAGGCCCCTCTGAGTTAGAAGCATTACTATATATAGTGCTTTCAACCAGGGTCCCCAGAACAGCCACTGTTCATGTTGGTCTACAGCCTAGGTGCCCAGAGTCCCAGTGCTCATGGGAGGGACATCACAAAGCCAGAATCCCTCTGAGGTCACCTGGATCCTGCTCAGTCCCCACTGCAATATGTCTCCTGGACAGCTGCCATGATGGGCCAGACCAGAAACCACTGCCCACCAGATCTTGGTAAAGACTACATGAAAGGCAGGGCCATGAGGCCCTGAGCTAGTTGCTTCTGCTCCCTGTGTCAGTTTTCCAATCTGTAAAAGAAGATTGGGAGGCTATGCCCACCCCTATTGAGCCCTCAATGTCCACTCATATGCTTCTCTGTCTTTCTATGGGGAAATACAGGTCTTTTCCTGTCTCCTTAGCCTCTGGATGTCTCTCACACAGCACCGGCCTAGTCATAGTGGTGATCTAGAGGATGTTTCTGCAGACCCTGGCACGGCAGCTCACTTCCCTAACAGCTATTAGTTCAATAGCTGTCATGCCTGTTGTCACCACACAGGGGCACTGCTGAGTTTTGTCCCAGTGTGTCTGCCCCTGTACCCTAAGGCATGAGTTCCTCAGCTTGTGATGTGGCCAACCTCATACTTTTACAGTTCTCAGGGGGCCTTCCTTACCAGACCTCAGGCATGGATAGACCAAGACTTCCCAAAAGGCCTCCCTCAGGAAGTTCAGCATTGACAGGCACATGCCAGAGACCTCAAGGCAATGCCTGAGTAAGGAGGCTGTGTTCGTACAGGAAAGTGCTATTGTCTCTGAGAGTCCAGGCCAGCTTCTATAAGCCACCAAAGGCAAGTTTTCCCATTTTAAAGAGGAAATAAGGCTGGGAATGTAGCTTGGCTTAGCATTCATGGATCCCTGGGTTCTAACCCCAGCAGTACATTCAAACAAGCAGACCAAAAAGGCCTTTGTGTGGTGGTGCACACCTATAATACCCAGACTTGGAAGCGAGAAGATCCCAAGCTCAAGGACATCCTTGGTGACAGAACAAGTTGGAGGCCAGTCTGATACAAGAGATGGTTTTAAAAAGCCACTTTTAGAGGGACTGAAGAGATGGCTCAGTGGGTAGCATGCTTGTTGCATAAGTGTGAAGACCTGAGTTCTAATCCCCAGAACCCACATAAAGCCAGACGTGGTGGCTCACAGTCCCAAGTTTCTGCAGTGACATGGGAGGTGGAGACTGGAGACCCCTCAGAAGCTTATGGGCCAGCATGCCATGAACACGACCGTGGACCGCAAGGGACCATCTCAAACAAGGTAGAAGAGACAAGGCGATAACTAACCCTGATGAGGTAGTCTTCTGATCTCCACACATGTGCACTCTCACACACACACAAACACACACACACCCATATACATATACATACACATGCACACACAAACGCACACTCGCCTACACACACACATACACACAGAGGGAAAGAGGGAGATTATAAAGAAAAAGAAGCAAATCCTTCGTGGCTGGTGTCTGGAGCAGGAAGCAAAGCATTGACTGACCCCTCCAGGGCACAGGGCTGCTGATGAGTCCCCAGACAGGCAATGGACCTCTGCAACTTCCGTGACCCAGCCCACCTCCCAAAGGACAAACCAGTGGAAGCAAAAGAACGACCCCTATGTCACAGACTCTACCAGACTTCAGCTTAGTGCCAAGTGGCTACCAGGATGCCAGCCATGGGTTGCCATCAGGAGAGGACCCCAGTGACCAGTATTAGGGTGGGTGAGGTCTCTGAACTGTCACAGTGGCCTGGCACAAGTTGAGGTCATGGAGCAAGGAATGGGATAGTAGGGAAGATGCACAGATAGGCAGACAGAACAAGTTGGAAGGAAGGCAGAGCAGAAGCCCTGGGCAAGGCCCTGCTCCAGAAAACACACCACAACTATGCCTAGAAAATCCAAACCAACCCTTATGGTGTCCCAGTACCCTCTGTACCTACCCATGTGGTTCAGCACCTGCTCCCATCCCCGGTGGGATACCACCTCCCCAGCTGAGGCTCCAGATCCTAATGGGATACCCACGTTTGCACATTTGCCCTCATCCTGCGGCTATGGGGTGGGCAGGGTTCAGAGGGTAGAGCATTAGACAAGGCTTCCTGGAAGAGGAGGCCTCCTAAGACAAGGCCAACCCGGCCAGCACTCCAAGCAGGTCAAGCAAAGGGTGATCAGAGTGTCGAAGGCCTTGCCCCAGGGCACTCTAGCAACAGCACTTGCTATGTGCCCTATTCACTCAGCCTCTCTGGGCCCCCGTTTTTCTCATCTG
Source organism: Phodopus roborovskii (assembly GCF_943737965.1). Lineage (NCBI taxonomy): Eukaryota > Metazoa > Chordata > Mammalia > Rodentia > Cricetidae > Phodopus > Phodopus roborovskii. The sequence continues at coordinate 48,074,484 of NW_026126407.1, read as the reverse complement.
GAAAACAAGGGGTTGAACTCTCCCAAGGCTGTGGGAGGGTTCGGTGATCCATAAAGAAGAGCAGGGGATAGACTGTGACTCCACCAGTGATGATTCTTTCACGTGATCATTTGTCTATCTTGGGTCTAGGACTGCCCTAGAGGCCAAGCCCACAGTGGGGCAGCCTCTGCCTAAGCTGGAATTGTGGGAAGTCTCCTCCAGCCTACCTGGAGGTAGGTGGGGACCTCCACCACATGACACCTTTTCGTAGCAGGTGTCTCGGTGTCCAGAGCAGCTTCTTAAGCCAAAGCATGCATGTAATTCAGTGGTAGAGTACTTGCCTAGCATACTCAAGGCCCTAGATTCAATACCAGGGTAACAAATACAAATGTAAAAAGAACTTCTTAACCAAAACCTGTTCGCAGGGCAGCACTTGGGTCAGAGTGCCATTGGCAGTCAGTCCTTGACCTCGGGTTAATGTTGGGGCTTGGGGTAGGCCTGTGCTCTGTGCTTGAGATCCTCTCCTGAACTTGTCCCCAGAATCTTGCCCCTCCAGAAGAAGAGGCCCCTCACAAACACCAAAGGTAGCTGCTGGAAACCACTGTGTCAGCTACACTGGTCCAGATGAAAGCCCAGGAGCCCTGTGAGACCATCTTGATCCATCCCTCTGAACCAGCTGAGCCACCTGAACTCCAAACCATTAGGGGTCCCACCTGGAAGGTCTTCTGCGACTCCTGAGGGGCTATGGTCTGCTGTTACTACAGCTGCCAGCCTCACATGGGGCTGCAAAGCTGGCTTGCTGGTCACCTAGTATTTTGAGTGCAGACCCACTTCAGGGCCTCAGGGTCCTAGAGTCTTTCTGCCCTCCACAGTCCCTTCCAAAGTCAGAGCTTCAAGTGGGCCATAGTCAGTGCCAGGAGCCAGTCAGGACCAACCCAGAGGCAGCTTCCCAGCAGGTAGGCTGGGAAATCTCCCTTGCAGACTTCCCTCTTACCTAGCCACTTCTGAGACTTGCCATCATCTTGGCCCTGGAGCTGATAATGATTGTGTCTTTGAGGTTTTGGCAGCAAGCCCTGAGTAGATCCACGGGCTGGAATAGGTGTAGAATGTATGCCTCTCCGCATGCTCACTCTGTCCCACGGCTCACATGTGTCTACATGGCACTGTGCTTTAGCACCCATGGGATGGACTGCCCAGCCACCATACCTGTCTGTGTGCCTAATGTCCTGTGTGGGGAACAGCTTGCATATGGAAGTTCTGGGGATGCACAGAATGTGCAGAATGAGAAACACCTATGTGCACAGAGACACCAACACACATGAATTCAGGCTACCCGCCCCTTTACACCCTGAGTAAGGCTGGAGGCCTCAAGGGGAGGGTGTGTGCTGGGTGCCTGCCAACCCTGAGCTCAACCCAAGCTCAGCTTGAGTTCCTCCTGGGGCTGAAGAGCAGGTGCTTGCTATGCCTGGGGCCCGAGGGGTTAATACAAGCATCACCTGGCACAGTCTAGTCTCCTCCCCACAGGCCTGCCTTGCAGATGTCACTGCCAGAGTGGATTGACTAGGCAGTGAAGTCCCATGCTGCCTACTGGGCCAAGCTTGCAGATGAGCAGAAACCTTGGTAGTTTTACCCACGTATGCCCTGCCTCCTGGGGCTCAGCTGCAAGGATTGATAGAACCTGAGCCTGGATCACTAGTATCTGGAATGCTTGGTCTACTCTATCCTGTGGCTGTGTGATCAGGAGTAGTCTCCTCCCTGAGCCCTGGACATCACCTCTCCTACCAGATAATACTTCCTGCTCAGGTAAGAACTGCTAGGACAGAAGACACCAACCAGGCCACAGTGTTGCAAGCTGCTAGGTATCTGAGCCTGTTTTAGCCCCTAAATAGGGCAGTGACCTTCCTGTGTGCCTCTCGGACCACAGAGAATCAGGTCATAGGGGCCCAAAAGTCATCATACATACTTACATCATATATGCAGCGGGGAGCGGGAGTCAGTAGCACAGAGCAGTCCAACAGCTCTGGCTGGGCCCTTTCTTGTCTTCTAGAACTGGGATCTCAGAGACTGCTGATGCCTGAGGTTTGGGTCACAGGGTGTGGGGGCACCTCTCCCCCACTGCCTGGGAGATTTGCTGTTTGTGAGATCTGCTAATTAGAAACAATGCACACGAGGGTCCCTGGGGCCCGACCTGTGATAAGAAAGGCCAGGCTCACTAGTTCCCCTCCCCTGCCACTCCCTGTCGTTGTGAGGCTTGTTTGTAGGGTTGTTTTCCTCCCCAGACAGAGTCGGGCACCCTGCAAGATGTTGATGCTGGCTTCCTCTTTTTCTTTCTCTCTTCCTCTCTCCCTCTGTCTTCCATGAAACTAAGCTGAGCCATTTCCAGCTAGACCTGGACCTACAACCCACAGCCTCTGGGCTTCCCTGCCCTGAGACACTCCAGCCAGGATGATCAGAACTGTCCGACAGTCATCAGCCTTGGGCTCCAGACTGGGTGAGAAAACACTTCCACACAGAGGGGATGCCCTGGCCCCTTGGGTGACTGTGGATTGATCACAGTGTGTCAGAGGTGGGGATTCTTCATGCTCTAAGCCACCCTGTCCACATGAAGTCAAACTCGTGGACCTGCTGCAGGGGAAGGAAGGGAGGAGAGTGAGGTCCCCTGTACACAGGCCAGCTAGTGTGGTACAAAGGTGCATTGGAAGTACGGTCCCACCAACACAGGCTTGGGGGTCCTAGTAGAGACAAGGCAGGACTGTGACCAGAAGGAGCCACCACTGGTCTATACAGCAGGGTATAGACCAAGTCCTCTTTGGTATTCCCAGCATAAGCCAGGCCAGGCTCCAAGGAGGCAGGGAGGTGATGAATCACAAAGGACATCAGAGTATAACCATCTTTCATTGGCCCTGCTGCTGCTTCAGAAGGGATTTTGCTAAGTGTCTGCTTTGAGCCATGAGAGAAGCATCCCTGGAAACAAACCCCCTCCTCCTAGGCCTGGAGACCCTTTCACATTCCATTACAGGAACAAGGGGCTTGGGAGAATATGGAGCCAATTCCCTGTCTCTGAGTTTTGGGGTCTCAGTGTTCAGATTATGAGTACACAGAGCAACAATCAGGGAGGCACATGCACACATGCACTTGCCAGAAAGTGTGTGCACACTTGTGGACTCCAGAAGACACATACCACATGTAAGTCCAGACTGGGTACACAGAAACTGGTATGGCTCTACAAGCCTCCTCCAGGTCCTTGTTTTAGGAGGTGCTGTGGCTGAGGCGGTCACAGGGAGCCCCTACTCATGCCCTCACTGCCACTCTGTTGCAGGTGCTCTGGTGAGTCCGGGTCTCATCCTTCTTCTGGTCCTCACTGCCCACTGCTCTGGTCCTCAGATGAAGGGCTTCCCTGAGGGAGAACCGACTGCCAGTGAAGCCAACACATGGATCAGGTGAGCAAAACCCAAGTCCAGCAAATTGTTTTCTATGACAGGGTATGGAGAAGTGATCCTGAATCCTCTGTTGGTGGTCCCAGGGGAGGGACTATGTCCAGAGTCTACGTATCAGGCCCAGCCAGGGCCACTGTTGGCCAGCTCTGACCTAGGGGGGCCTAGCCTAACTTCAGTGTCACTTGCTGGCCTGCTTCCAGGATCCAGTGTCATTATATGCCATCAAGTCCCTGTCCGTTTCCAAATGTGTGGACATACTCACAAGAAGCCGCAACCATCAAAGATTTGCAACCTCAGCCAGTGTCCCCCCAGGCCTCCCCCTTGGAGCTCTAGGCTATCATCCCTTACTGTTTGTGCCAGGCCCAGGGCCTTCAAGGCCATTGCTATACCCCAAATCATTTTAGCTTAGTCATTTCCTGGGTGCTCAGGCCTGGGCTTAGATGCTCCCCTGTTTCTTGGAATGATGATAATCAATGGGCCAGTCAGTTAATGTGATGACTGGTCAGGTAGGATCAGGATCCCAAGTGGATCTAGCCAAGCCTGGGTTAGTATCAGAGACGCCTTCCCACCCGATAGGTGGATTTTATGTCACACCTTGAGAAAAGTTCAGAAGATAGTCGCACCCATGAACACCCAGCATGTGGCCCCATACCCTTCAGCAGCTATCAGGACTGGTCCAAGCCTGAGTTCAAAGTCAGCTGAACCCAAGCCCCAGAAGTGATGGCAGGACCCATAGTAAAGTCCCATCCAGCTGATAGCTTGGCCCTAGCAAGGTCTTCTAGGATGGATGGAAGGGAGGGAGGGAGGGAAAGAGGAAGGGAGGGAGGGAGGGAGAGAGGGAGGAAGGAAGAATATTACCCGTAACAGGCACTGCCTGCCTCTACTTCCTCAGTGATCAAATCTCCCTTGTAGTAGCCAAAGCCTTCCTTCCTGGGTCTTCCTCTTTGTGCTCAGCATGGCCCCCTCCTCCTATACAGGAACAACACCTCCCTCTTGCAGAACTTTCGGTGCTTGCCAGCCAGCCAGCTGCCCCGGGAAGAGCTCTCCACTTTACTCAGAAGCCTGGCTTCGCAGAGGACCCCTCTCAAAGCCTGGCAGGTAAGAGCATAGGTGTTGCATAGGTGTTGCATAGGTGTTGCAGGTTACCCGACATTGGGGAGTACACAGGTGGGGGGCATCTCTGCAAGGACTTAACATTGGCACACAGCTGCCCTGAAGCAGAGGGCTGTCTCCAAGTCATCTTGCCAACCTCAAAACCACTTAGAATGCGACTTTTTTTGTTGCTGTTTCTAAATAATTTCTTTAAATTTATCTTATGTACATTGGTGTGAAGGTGACAGGTCCCCTGGAACTGGAGTTACAGACAGTTGTGAGCTGTCGTGTGGGTGCTGGGAATTGAACTTGGGTCCTTTGGAAGAACAGTCAGCCAGTGGTCTTAACAGCTGAGCTATCTCTCCAGCCCCAGGATGTGACTTTTTGTGGCCCCACTGTGACAAGAAGCCTTGCTTCCGCTATAGGGTGATCTGCATGAGTACTCACATTGAGTAGCCCTAGCATGTTTCAGCAAATCTGTCTACAGGGTGCTTCTAACTTGACTTGAAATGGTCACGGGATTGTACCCTGCCTCAGATCCCTCCCTATGCTCATCTAGGACATGGTGCCTCCTTGAGGTGGTCCAGCCCAGGGCTCATGAGGGAGGATCTTACAGTCCATTTGCCACTCTCCCAACTGGGGCTGCAGGAGTCTGCTGAACCCACATAGCCCTACATCTGACTAACATCACCTGTCCATGTTAACAGAAAGAAAGAACTAGGCACAGTGGCATGGGCCTTTAACCTCAGCACTTAAGGGGCTTTGGCAGGGGGACTAATTTGAGGTTAGTCTGAACTGTGTAGAAAGCTCCTCTATGTTTTTAAAATATAACCCTTAACATATGTGCACTTCAAAGTGTACATATACACATGACACAAACTTATAGAATGGACAAATAACAGGAGACTCTGTTGTGATGTCCCGCGATGTCTGCCACCTGTCAGGCCAGGACAGATGCGGCAGCTGGAATAAAAACCACGAAGAGTTTATTCAGCATCGCAATCAGGGTTCGTGGAGCTGATATGTGTGGACAATCTTATCCCAAAACAACAGAACGTATCTTACCAAGACAGATGCATCACTGCCTCTAAGATACACCTTCCCCAACCTTACAATGTAGACAGCATCCAGTATCTGATCTCAGAAGACAACAAACTTGAACAAGAGATTAGTTGCAGAAAAGTATATGGAAAACTCACAAATGGAAACGGAACAACAGGCTCTTTTAAAAAAAAAATATTTATTTTGTGTGTATGGCTGTTTTGCCGCCATATATGTGCCTGGGGCCCAAAGAGGTCAGAAGAGAGTGTCAGATGCCCCAGAACTGAAGTTATGGGTGGTTGTAAGCCATCATGTGTGTGCTGGGAATTGAACCCAGGTCGCCTGGAAGAGCATCCAGTGCTCTTAACTGCTGAACCATCTCATCAGCCCAGGAATAACACACTTTTAAATAATACTTGTGCCAAAGAACTCTCAAGATATTTTTCTGCGGTTGAGGAGTCTCATGTATTCCAGCCTGGTTTTGAATTCACAGTGTAGCCAAGGGTGACTTTAGCTCTTTTTCTTTTAAAGAGTTTTTAAAGTATAATATATATGGGTGTTTTGCCAGCACATACATTGGTATATGTGTGCAGTACTTGAGGGAATCAGAAAAGGGCTTGGATCACCTGGAACTGGAGTTACTGACAGTTGTTAGCCACCTTGTGAGTGCTGGTTGTGAACCAAACTCAAGTTCTCTGCAAGAGCAGCAAGTACTGCTGATCACCCAGCTTGCCAGCCCAAAGCCCTGAACTTTAACTCTTGATCTTCCTGTCTCCACCTTCCAAGTGCTTGAATTACAGGTGTGACTACCACATCTGGCATCAAGACAATTGGGAAAAAGAAGTTTTGAGCTAAATAAAAATAGAGCCTACTATGCTGTAACCCCAGAGACTGACGTAAGAGGTTTGGAGCCTGAGCTACAGAGTGAGACCCTGTCTAGAAAAAAGAAAATTAATCAAAACCTGTGGGGTACAGTGAGAACAATGGCTGACTACGGCTTTAAACGTGTGTGTTAGAAAAGAGACCGATGTGGGTCCTGCAAGATGGCTTAGCTGGTGAAGGGATTTGCCACTGGGCCTAACAACCTGAGTTTGATCCCAGAACCCAGATGATAGAAAGAGAACTGTCTCCTGCAAGTTGTCCTCTGACTACCAAATGCTTGCCATAGCATGTATGTAACCCTGCTATCACCACAATAAATAAATAATTTAAAAAATGTTAAAAGAAAATATCTGAACTCAGTGGTGCAGTTCCCTATTGGGAAACCAGGGGAAGGCGAGAAATAGAAATGTAAAAGAAGAGACAGAGAGATGAAAGCAGGAGGTAAAAATAAATGAAAGCAGAAGGAAATCATCAATGCCACAAGCTGCTCCTGTGGAAAGATGAAGAGCCCCTAGCCTGGCTAATGGAGAGGGAAGAGACACTGGTTACCAATATGGAAACCAGCAAGGGCCATTTGTTGCACACCCCTTGAAAATAAAGGGATTGCAAAGAAATGTCTATCTGTGCACACAGGTGCAACAACTTAGATGTAACAACCCTGAAAGGCAGAATCTGTCAACACCCACACGGGGACATGGAAACAGGTCATCAGAACAGGCATGATTTTGTATGCCTATCCTCTTAGTATGCAAGAGTGTCTTGAGTTCACAGTCAGACAGGCTACACAGTGAAACCCAATGAAGGAGGGAAGGGAAGGTAAGGGGAGGGAGAGAGAGAGAGGAAAAAGGAACGAAGGAAGGAACGAAGGGAATCGACACTCCCTAGGCGAAGCTGACCTACTTTTTAATATCCGTGGGGCCATTGTCTTGGATGAGCATTGTAACCTCTACAAGGTTGACTGACTGCAGATCTAATTTGAACATCTGTGGATTTTTTTTTTTTTTTGAAACAGGTCTCTATATAGTTCTGAGTTTCCTGGAGCTCACTCTGTAGACTACTAGGCTGGCTTCCAACTCACAGAGATCCACCTGCCTCTACATCCAGAGTGCTGGGATTAAAAGCATGCACCACCATGCCCCGTTCATGTCTGGCTTTTAGCTGCAGTCCGTTCATTTGTCTCTCTCAGGACTGTCTCAGACCTTGTTTTTCTATCTGCCTTCTCATCTGTAAGCTACTGCAGGTTCTTTCCTCACACGTATCTCCAATTCCTTCTTAAAGTGTGTCTTCTGCTGAGGGGGGTAAGGGCTGAGCAGTGTCCCACCAGGGCCAGTCCACACTGAACAGACGGTGACCTACTGTCCAACCTCTGTCCCCTGCTCAGCTTAGCTGCTTGGCCAACCTCGCTGCACGGCAAGGCCTTCAGGATGACTTCAAGTTCCACCCACCCAACCTCCTACTTTTCTACAAGTGAGTGTCCCTGCTGTGGCCTTCTCATCATTTAGGTGCCTGCCAGCTGTGGCTGGGCTCCCTCCTCTGGTCTTGGACCAACCTGGAGACACTAGGGAGGCTAGTGGGAGGCCCAGTCCAGCCACCCTGACATCCCTCCATTTGTCCTTAGTCTGAGCCAGGTGAGCGAAGCCAACTGCCGGGCCTTCATTCACCATGCTGCCCAAGGGGACACAGAACTGCTGGCCAACTTGCCCAACCAGAGAGTTGCCCTACAGCACACAGCGTTGTCCTGTCTGGTAGGTGCCTTAGGTGAGGACAGGATTGGGCAGTGAGGCCAGATCATCTGTTTAGCACTGACTTACTGTTCTTGCAGGGGAGACCCCACTTACAGCTCAGTGCCTCAGACCTGGGGCTTCTCGGGGTGCTGGCATGTGATATGGAGGCACCCCAAATCCTGACTTCGGACCCCCATGTGCTGAAGAACCTGCTTCGGTGCCCAAGGCTAACTGTCATGCAGACTACTGCCCTCAACACCCTGCTGGCCAGTGGGAAGACACAAATTGGGTGGGTAGGGGGTTCCAGGGATCAGGGTAAGGGGGGACCAGGGAGGCTAGAGGGGTTCCTTCCCTGAGATAAGATGGGAAGAAGCTTGAGCTTTGAACCCAGGATGGTAGTAATGCCTTCCTACAGTCTTGCTATTTGAATTCTGACCCCAGCCCTTACCCTACTCTGACATTGCAGGTTGAGGCATGGAGGCACAGGGTTAAGGATGTTCCCACCATCTGGGGTTCACAGCAGGACAAATCCCTAAGACTGTGGGCACTGGCCAGGAGTTAAGGGCCTGTAAATATTCTTCCAGCCTGCTTAGGGGATGGGGTGGCGTGTTAGACTCCGACACAGCACCCTTTCCCATGCACCAGGCCCCCTGACTCCTGGAACTTGGAGGGACTGCAGGCCCTAGGACCTCTGGCCACCTACATCAGCCCCCACCTGTGGGAGAAGGTGCAGGAGGTAGGAAGATACCTGGAGTGGGACTGGCTGTGGGCACCACCAGTCCATCCAGGACCATGAGTGCCACACAGCCACTCTGAGCCTTGAGTGGTGGCCCTGGGTGCTCCTATCACAGCACATATGGCCTGTGGGGCAGAAGGAGGGGCTAGGTGGCCCTTCCTATGACTGGGAATGGACACACTTACCCCTGCCAGGCTGTGGGCTTGGACTTCTTCCGCAGTGTGGTGGCTGCTTACCGGGCAGCCCGGCTGAGCAGACATGATGCCATGCGCTTCATCACCAACTTCCTGGAGTCCAAGGCCAATTCAGTGTCCTCAAGGCTCAAGAGGCGCACAGGTCAGTGTGACCAGGGTGTACTAGGGACACTGTGCCTCCCTCAGTCTGGGCCAAGCTCTTGGCTAGAGATCAAGGATGAGGAGCAAGTCACGGTCTGGTTACAATAAGTAGAGGGGGCTGGGCATAGTGGCACTTAAGGTGCCGAGGCAGGAGGATTTTAAGTTTGAGGCCAGCTTGTGATACATAGCAAGATTCTGTCCCCCAAAAGCAAACAGACAAGAAAAAAGTGGAGGCCAGGGCCTAAGATAAAAGTCAGCAAGTTGTCAGTTCGGGGCTTCACCTGCCAGCCTGCTCATCAGCACCCCCCTGCAGGGAGCACCTGTGTCCGTGGCAACATCACAGCAGCTACCCTGCATGATGACCTCTTCCTGGTGCACTATGACTGCACCCAGCTGGAGTCCTGCCTGGGTACACGTGTGCTCAGGGCCAACCTGGACCCCTTACTACAACACCCCCTGCCTGCAGAGTGCCAGCGTGTTGTCAAAGCCAAGCTTGCTCAGGTGTGTGGATGGCCATTATGGGGTGGAGGCTGGAGTGCTCAGCTACAACTTAAACTGCCCACCTGCCTCAGATCTACCCACACGGCATCCCTGAGGACCAGCTGCACCTCATCACCTCGCTGGTCTACCTCTACTCCCTCGATGAAATAGGCCAGTGGAACATCACATCTGGAGACACAGTGATGGTCCTGCTGGCCTCAGATGCAGCTCTGGAGAACCAGACAGAGGTGAGGGCTGGCAATGGGGCTGAAGCTAGCAGGTCTGGTTCGCCCAGACCCACTGACCCTGGGCCTGCCTGTAGGCAGTTCTTCAGAAGTACTTGGACCATAACGGCAAGGTTACTGGTGCTCTCCTGGTGGCCATCGGGGGTTCCCGTCTCTGCTGGATGAGCCTCAAGCAGATCCAGATCATCCAGCCCTCAGAGTTCCGGTGAGCCTCCCAGTCAATCACCTTCCCAGCAAGAGGCATAGGGTAAACTGAGGTTGAGGAGAGGTGGTGGAATGGTCCAAGCCAGGCTATCAGAGGCATATTGGACCACCATAAGAAAATGTCACAAACAGCAAGGGAGACAGCTAGTAAAGTGCTTCAGTACAAGCACAGGGACTGGATTCATATTTCCAGCACACAGCATAACAATCTGAAGCTAACAGCCACACCTGTGATGCCAGCAATCTAGCTGACCAGTCTAGCTGAAATGATGAACCCCAGGCCAATGTTCCCCAAAATAATTGCTACTGAGGGAGACACCTGAAGTCAACCTCTGGCCTGCACACATGTACACACACACAGGAACACACATAGGCAAAGAGAGTAAGAAAGATGGTTCAGAGGGTGAAGATGCTTGCTGCCAAGTCTCAGAACCCAAGTTCAATCCCTGGGTCCCACACGGTGAAGGCCAGTACTGACTTCTTCAAGCTGTCCTCTGACCTCCATACATAAACTGTGGTGCCCACACACATGAATAATATAAAAATGATTAAAAATATATATAAAATGAAGGAAAGGAAGTATCACAAACCAAGTGACTTAAAATGAGAAATATGTTCTCTAGGACTTATAGAGGCCAGAAGTACAAAGTCAGAGTGTCCGCAGGGCCAGGCCCCTCGGAACCTCACAGGAAGGCCTTTCTAGCTCTTACCTGTGTGTCTGTATCCAAAAGCTCTGCTTGTCGTAAGAACACAAGGAAGTTAGGCCAACCTAACCCAGTGGGACTTCATCTTCTACTCTGATTTCATCTGCCAAGAGTTTCTTATTTCCAAATAAAGACACTTTCTGAGGTACCAGGTGGGTTTAAATTTGGGGGGTTATATTCTGACCCAGTACAAGGGACAAGAAGAAATCTGTGTTTCAAAGGGCAGAGGTTACACTCAATGGTCCAGGTCAAGGGGTTTTCAGCCTTTTCATCTGCTCATCCTACTCCCAGGCTGGCCGGAGCTCCAGACATCTCTCCCTGCCCTCAAAGTCGGAAGGATGTGCTCTTCGCCAAGGCTCGTGAGGTCTTTAGGAACACCAGTACTGTAGGAGAATACTACTACTTAATACGCCCCTACCTCGGTGAGCTCCAAATTGTGCCTCCTCTCCTCTAAGTCTTCAGCCTCTTCTTAATACACACCTACCTTTGTCCTGTGTCATCACCCCACCCCACCCCACCCCATCCCACAATAAGCCCTCTGGCTCTTTATCTCTTACCACTGCTCTCTAGGTGGTGCCCCCTTGGAGGAACTTCAATACCTGGCACAGGCCAACATCTCCATGGACATTGATACGTTCACCAACCTCAACCCCTTGACGTTGAAGGTGGGCCCGGGAGCTACCTCTGTTTTGTTTTGTTGAGATGTAGCCCAGGCTAGCCTGGAACTCACAATCCTCCTGCCTCAGTGTCTTGAATGCTTACTGACATATACCACACTGCCTGGCTCAGAGTCTGTCTCCGTGGGGTGGGGTTGGCCAAACTGGGAACCCCAGGTCTCAGACCCATATGTTCCAAAGCCTGAGGAGTACAGGTGACATGTGACCTCTGTGCCTCACAGTCCTCATCCTGCTTAGTCCTGGGAGCAGTTTGCTGGGTCCTTGACTGGGGAAGGCAGCCCCATGGATCCTCACATCTCCCCCCAAACCCCTGGTTTCACTTACAGAACATGAGTGTGGACAATGTGAGAAATCTGTTGGGCCAGAATGTGGGGGACCTGCAGAAGGCCCGTAACCATCCAAATGTTATCCTGTGGATGCACAGCCACAACATGTCAGACCTGTCTGAAATGGGCCTGGACACCAGCCCCACCCTGTCCTATGTGACCAACAAGCCCCCTAACACTGTCTACCCACCATCCAATTTGATCGATACCTTGAATCTTCCGGGGAATGATGGCATTGCTCCTGCCTCAGGTATGGTCCACACCCCTTGTTCCCATCCTTAGCAGACCCCTAGCTGTCCATGCTTTTCATTTGCCTCCTGGCGGACCTGCCATATGCCACAGGTCATTGCCTAATGAATTATCTATAGTGATACAATTGCCTCCTTCCAAAACCCATTAATTGAGGACCAAGCCTGCTGGCCCAAGGTTGTAATTCCAGCTACTCAGGAGGCTAAGACAGGAGGAGAACTGCAAGTTCAAGACCCGCCTGAGCTACAAAGTTTATGGCTAGCGTGGGAAACTTGGAGGTGTGTGTGTGTGTGTGTGTGTGTGTGTGTGTGTGTGTGTGTGTGTATGGGGGTGAGAAGAGATGGGGATGTAGCTTATTGGAAAGAACTTGCCTAGCCATGTACAAGGACCCAGGTTCAATCCCCAATACTACGAAACAAAACAAATGCCCCCCAAAAAACAAACCACCAAAAGGAACCAGAAGAGCAGCCATGGATGGGATCCTCACTGACTCTCATGGCTCTCACCACCACAAAGGTAAGGGTGACAGAAGGGACTCCAGGGGTATCTTCTAATCAGGATTTATGGACCCCTTCCTTGTTCCCCCAGCAGGAAGCCCTCCAGTTCTTCTGGGGTGCCTATCACTCGCTGTGGCTCTGCCTTCCAGCCTCTTGTGGCTGCTACTGGGTCAGGCACCTTCAGGACCAATAGGCACTGCTCACAGGGCACTAGGACCCTGGACACTGCCAACGGTGTTGACCCAAAGCAGTCAGACCCCTGAACATCAGATACAGGAGCAACAGAGCTGCTAAATGGAACAAGACACCCACCCAGGGGACCTGCTGTGTTCCCCATCCTAGGAGACTGGCTTGTACACACCTCAGCTCTGAGGACCTGGGCCCATAGGAGATAGGTCCTACCCAGCTACAAGAACAGGTTGGTAGGAAGAGACAGGATCCAGATCTTGTGGCCTATTCCAAGACAAGTAGGACTTGGTGTCACTTCAATGTCACTGCCCTCACTCGTGGATCTGAATAAAGTACAAGGCTACCGTACAGCCCTTGTCTATACTAGGACCTTGTTGGAAATAGAATCCTCTTGGCAGAGCCAGACTGTGGTAGCCTCCCACATCCTCAGCTGGGGTCTCAGGACTTCCACTAGGTCGATGGCAGCAATCCCATCAGGAAGACCTTAAACACACCATCTACCTACAGGCCCAATTTTCATCCTGCTTTTTCTTTTTCATTTTTTTTTTAAATACTTATTTTACTTTCTAAATATGTTTTGCCTGCATGTTTGTCTGTGTGAGGGCATTGGATCCCTGCAACTGGAGCTACAGACAGTCGTGAGCTGCTATGTGGGTGCTGGGAATTGAACCTGGGTCCTCTGGAAGAGCAGCCAGTGCTCTTAACTGCTAAGCCAACTCTCTAGCCCCCATCCTTCTTTCTAAAAGAGTAGGAGGGATGAACACAGGGAGCTGTATTTATGTGATTTCTGTGATCACAAGAAACTTCAAAGTCACTCTCTTAACTGGTCTTGGGAACACTACAGGACATCTCAAGGGGGCACATGCCACTGTTTATTGAGTTCAAGAGCCCTCAAACTTTGGCAATAACCCTTGAGGCCTGCTCCTGGTTAAGATGAGGCTCCACAGTAGAGCTGGTGCCAGGAGCCTTAGGGGTGATGGTCTCAGCTCAGTATTAAAGCTGAGAGAAGAGCGGGAATCCATGCAATTACAAATCCTGGTCCAAGAAGTGGGACTCCACTGGAGAAGGCCTCTGTAAGGAGAGAAGGCAGCTCAGGCTCCTAACTCCATCCCCTACCTCTGCCCCTGGGCAACCCAGCTCACCTCGGACATTAAGGTCTAGGACCAGGTAGCCATTGGGGATGCCACCCTGAAGTCCCAAACCCAGCCTGTCCAGATCTTCCTGCCTCTGCCGGAAGAGCCAGTCCCGGACAGGGCTTTTATCCTCCTCGGTCTTCAGATCCACAATGTGTGGCCCTAGAAGTTTCTGTACCTCAGCCACAGTCAGCCCCTGTCAGAGCATGGGGGTAACCATCAGGGTCTCTAGGCCCCAGAGGGCCCACTGTAGGTAAACAACAGCCCACAATACCTCAACTCCTGTATACAAGGGGCCCCTTGAGAGGCTGCCACGCCTCTTCCAGCAGGACCTGTCCAAACTCCTCCCTCCTGAGGCTCAACCCCTTCTCCTGAAGTCCTGTGTCTTGTCCCTCTGTTTTACCCCAGGCCTTCCTCATGAGGCTGTACCCCACAAAAGGCCCTCTGTCCCACATAAGGACTCCACACACAAGCCCTTCTCAGGACCCTGGCCACCTCCTATAATACCTCTCTCAGGCCCCTCCTTCGTGAATTCCCACCCCCACTTACCACCAGAGCATCCACCTGCAGCTTCTTGAAAGTGGCTAAGTCCATGCTCAGGTTCTGCTGGCTGAGGGCCCTCAGGTCCTCCACAGAGGCCCCACCTGCAGGTGTCAGGGCCCCAGTTTGAAAATTCCCAGCACAATATAGCCCTACCCTTGGCTATAGCATACTCAGCTTCTCAGGGATTGTCCTCTTCCTAATGCCCAGACCCTTCCATGTTCAACAACAGTCTGAACCACTGAGGTCAGAAGGGATGGGAGATCCAGAGTCATCAATGCCAGATCCCACATATGCCTAGGAAGCCCTGGATAGGGCAGGGAAAGGATAGGACTTGGCATATAACTGGGGGGTCTACAGTGCCCTATTGTACCTACCGGTGTGTGCCTTGACTCACCCAAGAATGGTCCGATTTTCTCCAAGTATTCCTGCCTGCTCACGTTCTGAAAGGCCAAGCAGGCCTTTTGATAGAGGATATCCAGATGCCTCTGGCTGCACTTGTTCAGGTCTTGGGGCTTAACCAGCCTGGGGACATTGTGGGGTATGGCAGTGATTAGGAAGCTCTGAATATCCATTCAGCCCTGAAGAGCAAACCAGAGCTCACCACATAAAACTGGAGGATATAGAGTACAGGTCCTGAGGTCTGAAGTCACATAGATAAGTTAGAGGGATGTCATCCAAGGCTTTTACTATGTCCTGATCCAGATGGCCTCCTCCCCGAAGGTAGCAGGCAATCAGGGCAATCACCTGTGGATGAAGTCACTAAGGCGCCTTAGGGCAGGGAAAGGTGCATCCCCTTGTCCAGCCACATGTCGGGGTAGATGTTACCTGAGCATCCATCTTTTGTCCTTTGGTGACTTTGAGAAGAGTTTTCACTGTCTCTGGTGAGGTCACATTCCACCGGTGGATGTCCTCTAGGCTTATGTATCGGAAGAAGTGACCCAGCTGCTGGATCAGGGACTCAGGATAGCCTTGTGGGTAGGTCTATGGAAGAAAGAACCATGAGGGCCAGAGCAACTCCTGGGACCATTGGAAAAAGAGTCCTGGGCAGAGCAGACAGATAGAAGCCCATTATGAGTGACCTTGTCCAGTTTATGCTTGAAGATGTTGAGCTGCTCATAAGTGAAGGGAATCTCATTCACAAGGTC
Source organism: Phodopus roborovskii (assembly GCF_943737965.1). Lineage (NCBI taxonomy): Eukaryota > Metazoa > Chordata > Mammalia > Rodentia > Cricetidae > Phodopus > Phodopus roborovskii. Next base: position 48,058,866 of record NW_026126407.1, on the reverse strand, counting down.
CATCTGGGCAGCCAGCATGGCACCATCTACACAGGCCTCTAGCTCCCAATTCTGGTAGAAGATGAGGTTTTCATCCACATTTTGGGGCTCTCGCCCTGGAGGGCAGGTTTTCTCTGGAGGGGCAGATGAGAGTCAGAGGCAGTATGCTCCTCTCAACTCTCCCTCCCCCCTCACCTACCACAACACATTGACCTCAGTTTACCCACTGACAAAATGGTGCTATTCTATTCTGTGACGTTACAACTGACCAAGCTGAAGAGCCTGGAAGGGCCACTGGTAGGAGCAAATGAAACTCTACAATGCTAGATAGACCCTTATCCCTAGTATCCTGTCTCAGATTGCTACCAAATAGACATGGCTCTGGACTCACTCTCTGTGTCCCGCCGGAACCTTGGGAGCATGGCAGTCAGCTTAACCCCCAGCCAGGAGGGGCCCCGGGAGATGTGTTGCAGCCATTCAGCTCTGACATCCTGAGAGTAGAGCATAATAGGTTGAGCCTCAAAGTCCAGCAGCTTCAATGACAGGCCAGGTATTGGAACCTTACCTTGGGGATGTCATGGGCAATGGACTCATCCAACACTACCAGCAGGCCCTTCAGAGCATCCAGGGTGGAGACTGACCACCTCGATGGGGGGCTGTCCAGAAACAGAGGCCCAGCTCAGGGACCCAGAATGTGGCCCCAGACAGAGATCGAGGGAGCCAGAAACTGGGTCAGACAAGGAGTGCAGCAGGGGATACATGGCCCTAGGAAACCCATTCTGGCTATGGATATCCTCACATATATCTGCCCATGTGCTAAGCCATTCCTACTCACCCATATGGGGATCTTCCACTCCTCAGGGCCTCTTTGACTGCCTCTTCCTGGCCCTTGTTCAGGGGTCCTCGGCAGCCTGCCAGCCAGGGGAGGAGAACTTCCGAAGATGTGACCACAAATTTTCCAGGCAGGTCACAGACCAGGCCTCCGAGAGCCTTCGCATCTGCCTCACTCACTTGAAAGTTACGCACTCCCTGCACGTACAGCCAGCTTCAGAACCTTAGGGAAATGACCAGGCCCACTCTGTGCTTTGTCTCTACCTCTAGTAAATGGCACCATTCCATACCTGGCATTCCAGAGCTCTAGGCAGCAGCCTCTGGCGCTCCAGAGACCTCTGTGGGAGGATATCTACATTGGCTTTAGAGATGAGGGAGAAGAAGTGGACACAGGTATCTTGCCCTTGAAACATGGCTGGGCTATGGAGAGGGGGGTATATGGGTTACTCTGTGTGTGTGTGTGTGTATGCGTGCTCATGCACACATGCATATGTGCATGCACACACACACACACTCCATTGTGTGCCTTCCTGGCAAAGCCACCCAGTCACTGCCCAGGGCAAGGCAGGGGCTGAGGGGGATGAGAGGTGAGACCTACTTGAGGAAGAGCAGCAGGTCCAGTGGGAGGGCGTCCAATTCCTCATTGGTGAGGTACTTAGGAAGGCGACGGGCCAGACAGCGCAGCTGCCAGGAGACCAGGACATACAGCTCAGAATGTTCTGGGCCACAGCCCTCAAGGATGGCCTGGGGCACCCCAGTTCTATTCCACCCTACAGGCCACATGCTGTACCCTGACTCTGTTCACACAGCCTGTGGCATGCACATCCCACTGCACCAAGAGCCAGGAACAGGCTCGCCTTGGTCTTGAATCCATAGAGGCTCATCAGGCTGGCCTCTCTCTCCCTGTCCTGACCATGCCACCATTGACCATGTTTTGAGGACAGAGTCTTGAAATATGAGGCAAGGTCTCCCCAAGAGAGAGACAGCAAGGCCATCTCAGACTTGAGGAACGGTAGCAGGCCGGGAGGGAAGGCATTCACACACCCAGAGAGCCAAGCCCCAGTACAGACACACACATAGTGGTCAGCTTAGGTGGCAAGAGGGGTTCTGAGGGGAGTCACCAGCCAGGACGAGATCCTGGGTCGGGATGAAGGGAGCAGCAGTATTGTAAAAACTAGTCACCAAGTTTCCAGCCATGGGTGTCTCCCCCATTCCACCCAAAGACCATACAGGGGACTGACCTGATTCACTCGGAGTGTGATGTTCTTTTTTTTCACAGCCTCAGCCAATGCCTGAGCATGTGCCATGTTCAGACCAGACACTTCTTCACAATTGAGGTCACGAAAGAGGCCTGCTGGGAGACTGTGGACAGGGCTGGGAGTCTGCACCCAACACTGTTCCTTCTGAAGTGCTTCCCTGCCCAGAGGCCCCTCCCTTCAGGACCCTGGGGTTCTTGGAGCCCTCCCCTCCCTGGGACTAGTAGCAGCCTGGAGGGGACAGTGCTTGTGCCCTGGAGCACAATCCTTCCCCCAGCCCTGAGCCAGCCAGGGAGGGAGGGAGGTGGGTAGAGAGATAAGACAAAACGCAAAGGACAGTGAAGAATGAAAATTTGGGAACTTGGCACCTGCTTATTCAGCCCACAAGGCATCCTGAGCCCCACCCCACCCCAAAAGCTGCTAAACCTACCTGGTGAAGTCAGGGGGGGTACCGGTCAATTCAGCACAGGGGACTGCAGCCTTCTATGGGACAAGGCCTGGCTGACATTTCCCCAAGCACACCAGTACTTCTTTCCTGTCAACTTGGTCTCAACTCTTTCAAGGTCCAGGTACTTCCCGAGTCTGGCTACTTCTGGGGCCTGTGACTTAGCTCCCAAGGGCCTCATTGTTTCCCAACTCCGCTCCTTTCAGGGCCGAGCTACAGCCAAGATTCTGCTACTCTCTAGGCTCAGCAACACTTTGACCAACAATCATCTTTGAAAACTGGCACTCAGAGATCTCAGAGATGTATGTATCCATATGTAGAATAGAGAAAACAAAGCCCACAGCCCCCACATTATAAAATCCTTCTGTGTCCTCCAGAGGATCTCACCTGGCCCGTCTTTATAGCCTGGACCTGCAAAACTGGCATCCACCCTGTGGGCAGAGGGAACAAAACTAGAGGAGGGGCCGGGGCAGAACTGGGCTGCTTCCTGGTCCCAGGCCTCTGCACACCCCATTGGGGATAGAAAGAGAGAGTTAAGGCCCCTGTTCCCCATTATGTCATATAGCCTGCACTCCCCAGGCCCAGGGGTCTTCCCCGCTAGGAGTGTGACACCACTTTCCAGGCCTTTCATTGTTCTCAGTCCCTAACCCTCCTGGAGCTCAGGCCACCTAGCAAGGGGCCAAGGAGAAAGCATAGGGCAGGTAGAGCCTCTGCCAGGGTCCCTACCCATGAAGGTCTGGGCACTCTTACCTCTCTCTGGTGATCAGCTCACCCCATACTCACCAAGACTAAGAAGAAGCAGTAGAAGGCTTCTACAGCAGATGGGGCTCCCACAAGACCCCAGCAAGGGTCGAACTGTTGGCAAGGCCATGGTCTGTGGATAACAATGGCTCTGAGGTTCCCAACTGCCCCAACCTTCAGCCCACACTGTTTAGGGACAATGAGGAGCCTCTGGGCCCTGGGAAATCACCTTTCCAGCGTCTGTGGGCACCTGTAGTAGTGTCCACTAGGCAGAGCCTCCACACAGACCGCTTGCCAGACCCGCCCCTAGGAGAACCAGCCCTCCTATAGGGAGGGGCACTGGGTCTGAGTCAGCTAGGCACCTTGGCTGTGAGACCCAGTGGACAGCTTAGCCATCCTCTGTCCTGACACAGCAGGGAAGAACAGTACCAGGAGATAGGGCTGTCTCCTGCTCAGAATGTCACTGGTGTCCCCCATTTGTACTAGGGTGACTGAGTGGCTCAGGCTGGGGGTTATGTTGAGCCACCCTTCTCCCTGGGGCATGAGGCTGAAGGTACCTGTGATTTGTACAAATGCGAGTCCCCATCAGGCAGACGTGCTGTAGGGGAAGGGAATATCTCTTCCATATCAGTCCCTTGGGGTTTCATGGCTTCTCTAAACACTTCAAGTGCTGTTAAGGTTAGGACAGCAAGTGGATAAGTGGGCACCTGAGGATCCATGTGTCTCCTCTGGAGTGGGGTTCAGAGCCCTGTGGAGAAGTGTCTTCCTGGGCATGTACAGGGCTGTATTAAAGCTATCTTTGCCTCATGCTCCCATGTTTAAGTTGCCTGGCCAGCCCAGCAGCAGAGAATATCTGAGGAGCCTCAGACCCCACAGCTAAGAAGTCCCAGAGCAGGTAGAACAGGCTGTGGACCAGAAGACGATGTGTAGGATGGTTAAGCCCTGGCAAGAGTGCTTCAGTGTCTCGCCTCATCCCAGAAAACTATGCAGCTCGCAGCCCAGCCCTATGTGAGTCAGGACCTGTCTATCATCCCTAGCAGGGGCTCCTTAAGAGCCTGGCCTCTGCAGGCAGCTGTGGGCCCTGGAATCTGCATCTTTCACACCCACATCCTAAGAGGTGCAGATGGGAGCCACTATCCTACAGTCACATAGAATCCAAGATCCTGCATAGGTGGTGCCCATTCAACCCGGGCCAAAGGCACCTCAGTGCAAAACAGAAATACCCACAATGGTTCCATTGGCATTGTGTTATGGGATCTCAGTGATGGGGCAACGCAGGAGAGTCATTTAGTTGCATCCCACCCCTCACCAGCATCAATCAGCATCCATTGCTCTTTTATCCCCCCCCACACACCTACTGAGCATTATCAACTGTATGCCAGCCTTGCTCAGGTCCTGTCCAGAACTTTAAGATGGGACCTAGCCATGTAAAAGGCTGACCTTGGCTTTCCCTTGTTGCTAGGTAATATCACCCCTTATTCCCCCGGGGGTGGCTTTAAGCAGATCAAAAGCTCCTCAGAATGGAGCATAAGGTGAGTGGCTGAGTCTACGGCAAGGCATTGGCCATCCTCCCTCCAGGATGGGGCAGGTGAGGGGTCATAGGACCACCTGGCCAGCTATTTCCACAGCCCCCTGCACAACCTCCCTCAAGCCCAGCATAGGTCTGGCCCTGAATGATAGGAAATGAAGTCAGACCACATTCCTTGTAAAGGTCAGACTTGGGTGAGGATGGGTGGGACCAAAAACCAGGGATGGGTCTTCAACACAGGGTTGTTTGGCTCTTCCTAAAGCACAGAGATGTCCTGCGGCCAGCTGGAGAGGACAGGAAGGGAAGTGAGTCCTTGCCACTCCCCTTTGTGCAGCAGGGAAGGACACCCATGGTGGATGAGATTGTCTGGCTCCTCTTCTGAGAGGTCATAGAACCTGGGACGCTCCTGTCCTGACCCATGGTCAGCTGGACCAGAGGCGCCACAGGCACTGATGCAGTTGAATGTTCACTCTACCCACAATGCACTTTGGATACATGTAACTCCTGACTTCTGAGTTAGCACAGGCTCCCCCTCAGTGTGATAACTTTAACACCATTGTGAGCCCCTTAAGGGTCTGGACACTGAGGTTGGTTCTAAGAAATATGGTTCCCAGGAAAGTCCCTATCATCTTGTAATGCGAGCCCCCCCTGCTGAACTGGAGTTCCCATCCCAGGTAACCAGCAGCAGGCTGCCTACTAGGAAATGGACTGGGAGTCTCTCACAGGAGACTTGTTCATACTATTCATACTGGTAAGGGGTGGGGGAGGATAGGGAAAGCGGCCCCTTGTCAAGATCTCCAAGGACTGGAATGGAGTCAGGCAGAGTGTGGTGTGGTGTACTGGGGCAACAGGGTGTGGGCCAGTCTACATTCCTGGCAAATGCCAATGGTCTGTGTCCAGCAAGAGGGAACGGCAGCTGACCAGGAGGGAGACGGCTGAGTCCTTATCTCTCCCTATAGCTTAGTTTGCCCTGAGCATGGACTCCCAGTGCCCACCAGAGCCCCCAAGTTCCTAGGGTCCCCAGTGGCTGGCCCTACCCATGGGTAACACTAACAAACTGGTCTCTTCTGACTCAGTTTCCTCATCTAGGAAGTGGGTGTTGACAGATTGTGCACCCTGGCTGTCCTGGCACAGGCATCTGGGAGTGAGGCTTCTCATGCTCTGGGAATGTGTGGGTGCGAATCCTGTACAGAGCTACAGGCAGCCTTGGGCCAGGCCTGAATCACAGGGGGAAGGAGGGTTCTTCTCAGCCTCCACCTTCGGGGGAGAGCCAGATTTGGGCTTTCTTCTTACTGTCCCATTTTCAGGGGGAGGGGAGGTGACACCGAGAGAAGGCACATGCCAGAGCTATAGGGCAAGACAGAGTATGACGTCCCAGCATATTCACCTCTAGGAGCAGGGAGCTGAATACAGCCAGATCATAGCTCCTTTCAGATTCTCCCAGATTCAAGCCATGCCTTGGACATCACAGTGGCCAAGCAGTAGGCAGGTGAGGGGCTTTGAAACACAAACCCAATGCGGAGTCAGACCAGCTAGATCCATGGGGCAGAGATGACTGGACTCAGCCCACCTGACGGGCATCCGGAGGCAAAGCCACCATGCATGTCACAGTGTCCTTAGCCTTCAGTCCCCACTTAGTGGAGTGACCTTAAAACTAGAAGACCTAACTTCTCCTCCAACCCTTCCAATAATTAGCAACTGCCAGTTCCCAGCATGGAGTCTGCCCCTGCTTTTAATACCTACACAAAGAACTCCACTGTGGCCCATTGGTTCAGTGTGCTCGCAGGAGGCCCTCGGTCCCCCAGCACACACACAAAAACAAAAACCTACCTACAAAACCCTTCTGTTTGCAGAACTGAGTTTACACAGCTCCCACCTCTGACCTTTTTCCAGAAGTGGTTTTATATTCTACAGCGCATTTGGCCCCAACCCTAATCTGCCCAGAATTCAACAAGGCTGCCAGGGGGGAAGATCAGCTTACAAAACCAACAGAAATGTAACAACCAAAAAATGCCGAACGTGTGTCACACGGTGGGAAACAAGGCCCACACTTTTTACTGGTAAAATTCAAAATATAGTAATTATATTGGTTGTTTTATTGTTTTTGTTTTTCTAAAATTACAGTCATATTTGAGAGTCAGTCCTCTCCTCCGATCGTGTGGGACCCAGGGTCAAGCTAAGCTTGCCAGGCATCAAACCTTTACCTGCTGAGCCACTTTCCTAACACTTGTTTTTTTGAGACAGAGTCTGTGTAGCCCTGGCTGGCCTGGCACTCACTCTGTAGACCAAGCTGGCCTCATACTCCCAGAGATTCACCTGCTTATGCCTCCCAAGTACTGGGATTACAAGTGTTCCCTGATGTCAACATTGCTGTTTCTTAAATCAAAGAGAAGTCCTTGGGTAAGGGCATCGGTTACCAAGCCCAATGACGAGTTCAATCCCCAGAATCACATGGAGGAAAACAGACCCTGATTCCAGAAGATTACATGCACATGCTGGCACACATATGCACACTAAATAGATAAATGTAATAGTAATATAGTTATTGTTTCTTGTCATCAAAATGTGTTACAGATGTCCCATTAGTTCTTGCTGTCTGTGATGGGAGTTTACACACTTCATCACTCTTCCAGGTTCATGTTGGTGAATGAGCTTTGCAATGTGAAAACACCCTTTTTTGTGTTTGCTTTGAGGAACGTAAATGAAATGTCTGCCACAAGCGTGCATGGGAATAGAAGACACTACTTGTTTTAACCTTGACCACATAGGATGGACATGAAGCATGTCCTTTGTAATTCCAACAGTGCTGGTGGCAGAAATGATGATGACCTCATCATATGCTTCCACAGTACATGTTTCCAAAGCACACACTTCCATGCTACATGCTTCCATTATGTTGTAGAGCACCTCTAGGTAACAAACATCTGCCATCATCATCAAATTAGCTGTGCCTGCTTGCAAATAGCAATCATAATTGGGCCGATGCTCTGTTGACATCCCTCATAGAAGGAGAGTGTGAGAAGTGTCATTGAAGCCTCACCTGAGTATCCAGCTGCTCCTCCACTTATATGCAATACTATTCCAACTGCATTTGGCCTCAGAATAATATGGATTAATGGGGACACACACACACACACCCCAACTCCATCACTATGGCCATGAGGGCACTGTCACCTATGCTGGGTGAAGACCCTCCAGTGTATCTGCTCTAGAACCACCCACACTCCTTCCCTAACCTCTCATCCATACTCTTTAAGAAAGCCTAATAAGCTGGGCATTGGTGGCACATGCCTTTAATCCCAGACCTCAGGAGGCAGAGGCAGGCAGATCTCTGTGAGTTCGAGGCCATCATGGTCTACAGAGCTAGTTCCAGGACAAGCACCAAAGCAATACAGAGAAACCCTGTCTCGGAAAAAAAGAAAAAGAAAATAAAAGAAAGAAAGCCTAATAAAAAGCTGGGTGGTAGTGCATACCTTTAATCCCAGCACTTGGGAGGCAGAGGCAGGTGGATCTCTGAGAATTAGAGGCCAGCCTGGTCTACAAAGTGAGTTCCAGGACTGCTTGGGCTACACATAGAAACTCTGTCTTGAAAGAAAGAAAGAAAGAAAGAAAGAAAGAAAGAAAGAGAAAGAGAGAGAGAGAGAGAGGAAGGAAGGAAGGAAGAAGGGAGAGAGAAAGAGAGTCTAATAAACTAATGGTTCATGGTTCTTGTAGTGTAAACTATGGTGGAATGGTATTTTGGTTTGTGATTGGGACCCTCAAGGCCAAGTTCTCGACTCAAAGGAGATTTATTTACTCCAGAGGGATACAAGGAATTAGAGGGCAGGAAATAGACAAAGACAGGAGACAAGGAGAAGGAAAAGGGAACAAAGGGAAGGGGAAAGAGGTATTACCCTCTGGACTGCCTCTAGATAGAGAGGAGACAGATATGGCACATAGGCAAACAGCGGTTTATAAAGGTACAAGGGGAAACCCCATGCTAGTATGAGGTATGTATTTTAATTGGGTATGTTAATCAGGTGAGCCAAAGAGGGCTTTTGATTGCAAGACATCAAATAGTTTGATAGCTGGACCTTGGTAGTCAGCCTCAGGAGGAGGAAGTGGCCAAATAAGGGAATAGACGATGGTGGCAGCTTTAGAAGCATAATCTAATGGTTTTTAGCAAGGCAGAGGGAATGGGGAGAAGGGCCAGGTCTGCCAGAGCCATGTTTGCCACAGGCTGGCCAGAGTCCCTTCAGGCCCTATCAGGAAGGAGTAAATATTTTTTTTTACATCTCCCTAGAGAAGGAATTCCCACAATTAGTACATGTTTCTCATGAAAGGACAGCTTTCCCTTGTAATTTTTATGTTGAATTCATTAAGGAACATTATAAGCTGGGTGTGGTGACGCACACTTGAAATCCCAGCACCAGGAAGCAGGAAGGCAGAATTGTCATTGAGTTTAACGCCAGCCTGAAAGAAAAGAAACATTGATTTTGAAGCTGCCCAGACCCAAGGCCACTCAGTGTTGAATAACACAGCTGAGAAGGTTTTTCCTGTTCCGGGGAGTCCCCTGCTCTTGGTGGCAGAACCATACATAGCACACCTGGCCCACCCTGGGAGGGCAAGTCAGGCTGTTATTTAGTATCTACTTCTGATAAAAGGTCTCGGAACTGGTGAAGGTGAAATGCACAGTTGACTACAGTAATTCAGAGGCACTTCCCATAGGGAAAGTGTTGAAAAATAATACAGTGAGAAACAAAGGAGCACCTGTATACACTTCCCAACTCCCAGCTGGGTATAGAGCAGTCCCCCTCAGTCTTTTCCCACACACTTTTTCCAACATCAGCTCAAACACGGCAGACACCACTTAGGTTCCACTTTACAGCCCTGGGAATGTTCTTGTCTGTGGGATCATTCATCAGTCTTGGCAAAGAGGATCTTTCCCACTCACCCCCTTCCAACACAGCCTAGAGACAATGATTCCTTCAGTAAATAGGCTGCATGGTCGGTGACTGTGGATTCTGTAGATTCCTATGAGCCAAAATAAATAAATAAATAAATAAATAAATAAATAAATAAATAAATAACTTCAAAATCTCATGCTTCAGTTTACTTTGTATCTATTTGTTTCTGGAAACAGTAACTTACTATGTAGCCCCCACCCTGGCCTTGAACTTGTGACCCTCACATCAGTCTCTGGGATCATGTCATGGACTGGACTCTACACCTGACTTGCTTATTTTATAATCCTGTGTGTGTGTGTGTGTGTGTGTGTGTGTGTGTGTGTGTGTGTGTGTGTGTGTGTGTGGTCTGCAGCACATGTGTGAGAGAGGACAACTGTGTGATAGCTTCCTCCTCCTTCCATAAATTCCCAGGGATTGTATTCAGGTCACCAGGCTTGGTGAGCCTGCTGCTTTACCTGCTGAGACATCTTGCCTACTGCACTTTTTTTGTTTTTGGTTTTGTTGTTTTGTTTGGGGACATGTTTTTTTCATTGACCTGGAGTTCACTGTTTCAGCTGGCTGTCTCTGCCTCCCTGGTGCTGGAATGACATGGATTTTGGGGATCAAAATCAGGGCCACATACTTATGAGAGAGAACCTTCCCCTTCCTAGCTTCCTACAATGAACTATTGAGGTTGGTCCCAATATCCTTCTCTCTCAGAACAGCTGCTCTTATGCAAATATTCATAAACACAAGTATTTCTTCACCATTTACCTCCTCAAATGTTGCAATCTAACTTTTCTTGCTTGATTTACAAGTGGATGTCATTGGGTTGTAGCCTCATTTTTTTTTCTTTTTCTTTTTATTTCTGTGGAGACATTCTGCTATGGTAATATGTTCTATTTTTAAATCTTCTAATTTTTCTGACTAGCTTTCCGGTGGAGTGGGAACATTTCCTGTGATGATAGCAGCTGTGGTGTCATTACTCCCTAAACACAGTACTTTGCCATCTGATTGTGTGTGTGTGTGTGTGTGTGTGTGTGTGTGTGTGTGTGTGTGTAGAACCGTTGTGCCTGCTGAATGCTGGGCAAGCATTCACTTCTGACCGACATTGCCAGTCCACTTCACACAGGATGAGCCCCAGTAATAAAAGAACATAGATGTCACAATGGAGAACATGTGTCCTCAGCATTCTGTGTTTCTGCAGCTGCTGTGATCCCCAGGGGGATATTAGGCAGCCAAGCAAAACAGGGAGCCCACCCCTTCAGCTCCATTTCAGGCTGTGGGAGCAGTGTCATGAAACCTTATCAGTAACTCAAGTGTGTGCCAATTAAACTGTTTTCAGGGACAGTTTTCATGCATCACCAATTTTATCCTCTTTGGTTTTTTTGTCTTTTGTTTTGGGAGGATTTTTGTTTTGTTTTGTTTTTCAAGATAGGGTTTCTCTGTATTGCTCTGGAGACTGTCCTGGAACTAGCTCTGTAGATCAGGCTGGCCTTGAACTCACGGAGACCAGCCTGCCTCTGCCTCCCCAGTGCTGGAATTAAAGGCATGCAGCACTACCACCCTTTCCCCTCTTTGGTTTTTTAACTTTTTAAAAGTGTAAAGACATAGGGCAGGGCGAGGGACTGAAGAGCTAGCACAGAGCTTAACAGTGCTTGCTGTTCTTGCAAAGGACCTGGGTTCAGATCCAAGCATGCATGTGACCACTTACAGCTGCCCATATCCATATCCCCAGTTCTAGGGAACCCAACACTCTTTTCTGCACCCTGCTTACACACCCTGCTTACACACCCTGCTTACACCCTGCACCCTGCTTACACACAGGCATACACAATGTGCATCAAACATACTTACAGGCAAAACACTCATGCACATTTTGAGACTGGGGATGCTGTTCAGTGGTAAAAGGTGTGCTTAGCATGTTCAAGCACATGGGTTGGGTCCTCATTACCAAAAGCTAAAAAACAAAAAACAAGCTGAAGCAGAAAGATCACAAGTTGGAGGCCACATAAAAAATAGTCTCAAAAAATACCAAAAGAAAAATATTTTAACCCACACATTAACTGGCAGGAATATGGGGGAAGGAAGGGGTGAAGCTTAATTATGCACTGTCAATAAGAGTTCAAATATAGGGACAGGGGCTTAAAGATAAAAGAAGGTTGGGTGTAGAAGTCTGCTCCTGTAATCTCTGGACTCAGGAAGCAGAGGCAGGAGGATTGGGAGTCTGAGGCCAGCCTGGGCTACCTAAGGAGACCTTGTCTCAAATAAAAACATGGGATGACCTTTCCCAACAGGCGCAGAAGGCCACAGTTGACTAAGGCAAAGCACACTGCTCTGAGCACAGCACACATACTTGGACTCACCAACACAGACCACATGGGGAACTCTACATAAGTCTCCACTTTAAAAGGATTGAAATTGGGTGTGGCCCAGTAGTGGTGGCATACACCTTTAATCCCAGCACTTGGATCTCTGAGTTCAAGGCCAGCCTGGTCCATAAAGTCCAGGACAGCTAGGGCTGCAAAGAGAACCCCTGTCTCAAAAGATAAGAAAGAAAGAAATATGGGGGGAGGAAGGAAGGAAGGAAGAAAGGAAGGAAAGGAAGAAAAAGAAAAGAAATTATAGAGAGTATTCTCTGACTACAACAGGATTAGCTAGAACCAGCTAGAAAAATCCCAATTTAGTAATCCAAAGATCAGAGAAGTTACCACAGGAAGTTATGATGCTGGCCTGTAACCTCAGCATTTAGGATGCTGGAGTAATAGATTGCTGAGTTCTAAGCCAGCCTGGGATACAGTGTCTCAAAAAAAAGTTACATAGGAAATGTGACATTTCTCACTGCATGACGACAATGAGACCATCCTCACTGAAGTGAGAGTAGTGAGTTTTCCTCCATATAAATTATATGCCATTAAATCTGGCTTGGATTAGGCATGAGGCTCAGTGGTAGAGCATTTACCTAGCATGAGTGAGGCCCAGAGTTCTATCCCCAGAATCACATAAAAATAAGCAAATAACCATGAAAGTTGTTAGAGGAGCAGGCAGCACTTAGGAGGCAGAAGCCAATAGATCTCTGAGTCTGAGGACAGTTTAGTCTACAGAGAAAGTTCTAAGGCTACGAAGGGCTACACTGAAACCCTGTCTCAAAAAACATAACAAAATAACAACAACAGAGAAGAAGAGGAGAAGGAAGAGGAAGAAGAAAGGTTTTAGAAAGCTAGAGAGGTGGCTCAGTAGCTAAGAGCCATTCTGCTCTTCTAGAGGACGCAAATTTGGCTCCTAGCACCCACATCAGAGGGCTCACAACCACGGTAACTCCAACTACAGGGGATCCGGTGTCTATGGCCTCATCAAGAACCTGAACTCATGTGTAAATACCCACACACAAACACATACACATAGTTAAAAATAACAACCTAAATATTTTTAAGTTGTTTGATGTAAGTTGATACTGTGTACTTATTATAATCCCAGCTACTTGGGAGACTGAGACAGGAAGATTACTTGAGATTACTTGAGTCCTGGAGTTTCAGGCCCATGTCTGGGGGAGGGAAGGAGGAAGGAGAAGAGGGAGATTAGATTTCATCTCAACAAATACAAGTTGTTTTCTATAGCTAAAGCAGTATGACTAGGAAGTGGGGAGAAAGGGGATGGCGGCAGGAGGGATGACTTGGAAGAGTCTATGGCAGTAACTATGATTGACAACAGGTAACTATACATTTCAAAACAGCCAGAGAAGCCTGTAACTGCTCTCGACACAATGATCAGTGTCTGAGGTGATAGACCCATGCACACCATAGACTGGGCTTGAAATGCTACACCAGCCCCATAAATGCCTGCACGTACTATGCATTCCTTAGTTTATCTTTATCTTGTATCTGATGTGTGTGCCCAGGTGTGAACACCAGAAAACAACCTCAGGTATTGGTCTCTGCCTTCCACCTTGTTTGAAAGGGTGTCTTTGTTGTTTGCAGCTTCGTAAGCCAGACCAGTTGGCCCAAAAAACTTTCTCCTTTCTTCACCTCCTACCCTAATATAGGAGAACTGGGATTACACAGTCACATTATTGCATCTGGCTGTCACATGAACTCAGGTCCCCATACTTGCATACCAAGTGCTCTACCCATTGAGCCATCTCCCCAGCCAGATAGACCTCCATTAAAATATATATGTTAAAAATATTTATGGAGAGTCAGGCAATGGTGGCACACATCTTTAATCCTAGCACTTGGGAGGCAGAAGCAGGCAGAGCTCTTTGAGTTCAAGGCCAGCCTGGTCTACACAGTGAGTTCCAGGACAGGTTCCAAAGCTACACAAAGGAACCCGGTCTAGAAAAAAATATATAAATTGTTCAAGCCAGATGTGGTGACACATGCTTTTAATCCCAACACTCAGGAAGCAGAAACAGGTGAATCTCTGAGTTGAGGCCAGTCTGGGGTTCAAAGGGATTTCTAGGACATCCAGGGCTACACTAAGAGGCCCAGTATAAAAAAAAAAAAAAAACGAAAATAGATTAGATAGATAGATGATAGATAGATGGATAGATAGATAGACAAAAATATTATTCAATGGTAAATATGTAAATGAATATTGTGGCCAGGTATTTCAACACACACCTTCTGTGAATTTGAGGTCAGCCTGGCCTACAGAGTGAGTTCCAGGACAGCCAAGATTATTTCAAGAGACCCTGCCTTAAAATCTAATAAATAAATAAACAAAACTCATGCTGTATACCTCAAATATATACAATCATTTATATGCCAATTACATTAATAAGACTGGAGGAAATAGGTTATTTATTTATTTATTTTAGCTGTGGCCTGAAACTTGCTATAGCCTTGAACTCATAGAGATCCAGTTGCCTCTGCCTCTCAGTTAAAGATGTACACCACCACACCTGGCTTTAAAAAATATTTTTAATAAAAAATTAGGCTGGGTAAGTGGAGGTGCATGCCTTTAATCCCAGCACTTGGAAGGCAGAGGCAAGTGGATCTCTGAGGTCAACACCAGCCTGGTCTACAGAGGGAGTTTCAGGATAGCTAGGGCTACACAGAGAAACCCTGTCTCAAAAAACAAAACAACAACAAAAAATTAGGGCCATTGAGATAACTGGGTGGTTAAGGCACTTGCCACTGCATCTGACAACCTGAGATTAACCCCTTAATCACTTGGTGGAAGGAGAGAACCTACTCCTAAAAGCTGTCCTCTGACCTCCACACATACTCCATCTATGCCCCCAACACCCACTCACCCCACCCACACACAAGAAATAAAGTAATAAGAGTTTTAAAAATAGTTGATCATGGTGGTGTACACCTGTAATCTAAAAATGGGAGGTAGGGACAAGAGGATCAGTTCAAGGCTAGCCTAAACTACATAGCAAGTTCAATACCAGCCTGGGCTACATGAGATCCTATCTCAAAAGGGAAAAGGATAGTCTGATATTAGTGGTGTAAGGTGCAACCTCAAGAAGAGGGAGAAGGTAGCTGAGTGTGGTGGTGCACCCTTTAATCCCGGTACTTTGGAGGTAGAGGCAGGAGAATCTTTGTGAGTTTAAGCACAGTCTGAGTTACATAGTGATGTTCAAGCTAGCAGCGCTACACAGTGACTCCCTGTCCCAAGCAAGCAAATGAAAAACAGCTAAATATAGATGACAGAGAGATATGCTTATTTGAAAGTATCAACATAATTACTGACACTGAATTGAGCACTCTGAAAGAGTGAATTGTGCAGCATATGAATTACATCTCAATGAATCTGGAAACAATGTGAGTGCCCATCACTACCGGTAAACAAACTGCAGCATACAAAAGGCCATTATTGAGCCCTGAGGACCACAGACATTCTTATACCTGTTACAGTATAGATGGCTTTAGAAACATTGTGCTCAGAGAAAGTCACAGTCACAGAAGCACAAATATCACCTGATCCTAGTTAAATAAAATGGAAAATCCAGAGACAACAAAAACAGAAGTCACTAGAGGCTGGAGAACAATGATGTGTGTTGTTTCTTGGGTCCAGAGTTTCTGTGTGGAATAATGACAATTTTCTGGAAATGGATGATGGGATGGTCATGTGACATAATGAAAGTACTTAAGACAACCAAACAGTACACCAAAAAATGCTCAAAACAGTTGGTTTTATGCTAAATATATTTTTTTACCACAATAAAAAGCATGCCTGGAGCTTGTTGGTTAAGAGCATTTACTGCTCTTCCAGAGGACCTGAGTTCAGTTCCTAGCACCAACTGAAATTCTGCCAGAGATCCAACACCATCTCTGGCCTCCCCTGGCATGTGCAATTACACTAGTGCACACACACACACATACACACACACACACACACTAAATAAATAAACAATATTCATGTTCTAAAAAGAAGACACAAGCTACCAGATATTAAAAGGCAAAGCCATAGTGGCTAAGTCAGCAACAGATGATGGGACTATAAACATTACACACCACACACACACACACACACACACACACACAGAGAGAGAGAGAGAGAGAGAGAGAGAGAGAGAGAGAGAGAGAGAGAGAGAGAGAGATCATGTGGAAATAGCATCTAGGAGAAAGGGGGCTCTTCAAAGCTGTGGAGGGATAGTTAGTCTTATTGGGCAAATGGTATTGTAGAATCTGATGAACTATGAAAAGAAAAATAAAGCAAGGCATTGGCTCACATTATAAGCAAAACAAAACTGCATTGAAAGCAGGTGTCTTATTGGGAGAACTCATGCCTAGGATGTGCAAAGTTCCAGGTTCAAACCTTAGCACAGTGCAGGTGTGGGACTGTAAGGTGTGTATGATAAAGCTCGGGAATTAAAAGGAGAGTAGGAATGGAGAAAGAACAGAAATCCCCCAGCAGAAATGTGTTGAAATCTCACCAGTGTGGTTATTCTGATGGACAAATTGACAATGGTGGGAACTGCCAAATAGGAGAAAGATGTTCTTACCATCTGAATGGGTTAAAAGCCCAGTGTGTGACAGGACCAGAGCAAGAGCTGCCACAGAGCCAAAGGCACCAGGTAGCACTTCTCAGAAGACTCAGCAGCTGGTGGATTTAATGCCAGGGCTTTGCCTTGCTAGACACAGAACTTCACATAAAAATCTGCATATATGCAGCAGGGGGGGTTAGGGGGGGGGATGTGACACGGGCCTTTAATCAGAAGGCAGAGGCAGGCAGATCTCTGTGAGTTCAAGGCTAGCCTGGTCTACAGAGTAAATTCCAAGACAGCCAAGGTCACACAAAGAAACCCTGTCTCTAAAAACCAAAAGATAATAATAATTGCACATACAAGTGCAAAGAATGGTGGGATGTTTTGACGCATAGAAGGGGCACACGATGCAGCTTCCCAGCTCCTGCTCACAGTGGGGTATTGTTGACTTTTACCCTCTGGTTGGGGATCCATAAGCTCTGCCCACAGGCACGGAGTTTGAGTTTGAGTTTGAGGTCATTTATTTTGCTCTTTGGTTTTTCACATGGTCAGACCTCTTCCTCAACAGGCAATTTCTATGTCCATCTGAGGATGTAGACAAGTCGACGCCTCTGCTTTGCTGGTTTGGATGCATCTGAGCTAATCTGAAGATCCTACAGAGGCTCATGGGAGACTTCAGACAGCAACAGGCGTGTAGCAGCAGAACATATTCTGAGCTTGGATTTCTGATTTGGTATCTCAATATCGTCCCCCCAAAAAATGACAGGAATGTCCTACTGGCCTATAGTGGTCAGGTGGTCTCTGGGCTGAGAAACACTCAGGAGTCTTCTTTTCTACTGAGGAGTTCCTGGAACAGTGCCAGCCCCATGGTGGCCAACCCTTCTTTCAAGGATGAATTGCTATGTTGACTTTGGTGGTTGCAGGGAATTCTTCCCATCTGGTTATTATATACTGAATATGACTTCCATTGTCTTGCCTCTTCAATACTCTCAGGGCCCAAGAGTAGCGATGTGGACCAAGGTGGGCTGTCTTAATTAACGAGAAGAGTGGGGCTCCCATTACCCCCTCCCTCCACTTTCCCATCCTGCCCTGATAACACTGAAGTTCAGATGATTGAGACCTTGAGCCCCAGCAAGGAGAACCTTGAGAGTTAAGTGGTGAATGAAGGGCTCATGCTACCTAGTAACAATCCAGGCAAGATCACAGGGTGTCCAGATGTGATTAGGCAGGTGAGGGGACAGTATGGAGCCCTCCTGTGACCTGCTTGTGCCCTCAAAGCCTACTGCTACATACTCTCAACAGTGCTCAGGTATTAGGCCACATCCCCTCAGGGACAGAGGAAGCAGGATGAGCCACATGGTAGTAGGTGGGGCTGGCAGGGTGACTGAAACCTTCACAGGGCCTCCTGCCTTCTGTACATTGTCTGAAGGAAAGGTCATGGCAACTCTCCACAGGTCTGTGATGCATCATATTCTATAAGTAACTGAGGTGCTCCTGTACCCCTCCCAGTGCCCCACAATGCCTTCTTAGAATGAGTAGAAGACATGATGATAAGAGGAGCCCAAGCACTCTTTCCCAGAAGTTTTGCAGTAGGATGGATGAGCTGCACACACCCCCAGCTACCTCATCCGGTCCCACAGCATCATATAGAGCATCATGCAGGAAAGGCACCATTCATGCGCTCCTGTGCCCTGCTCAAGATGTGGACCTAATGTGAGCCCTGCTTAAGAACCCCAGGAGGCCTGGATGTAGTGGTATGTGCCTGTAACCCCAGCACTCAGGAAGCTGAGACAGGAAGATTGCCATGAGTCCAAGGTCAGCTTGGGCTACAGAGTTCTAGGACAACCTGGGCTGCATGAGGTCCTGTCTCAAAAACAAAACAGTGAACCAGTGAGATAGTCAAGCCTGACATCATGAGTTTAACTCTGGAAGTCACACAAGAGAAGGAGAGAGTACAAGTTACGCTCTGTCTGCCACATGGGAACACGCGTGCATGCGCACACGCGCACACACACACACACACTAACCATTTACTAAATAAGAGCCAATGAAATGGTTTGGCAGGTTAAGGCTTGCTGCCAAGTTTATAAAATGAGTTTAGTCTCCAGGATCTGAATTGTGAAGGGTGAGATCAGACTCCCATACCTAGTCCTCTGAAGTCTCTGCATGTACTGTGGCATGCCGGTGTTACACACACACACACACACACACACACACACACACACACAAAATAAATAAATGAGTGAAGGTCATTTTTAAAGTCACAGAGCTCCCACAGATCTGCACCAGGTGGCTTTTAGAGCTGAAAGAAGTGGACCCCATCCCTAACTCAGAAGCTAGCTCCAATTGATTGCCACTTTCAAATAAAAAAATTAGTTTTCTCCAAGGGAATCTCACTGGGAAACAAGCCACCCTTAAGAGTAGGCCCTATGTCCAGCAGTAGATGGCAGACACAAAAACCCAACCTCATCTTTGGAGGTTCTTTGTCTCATAGTGTTAAATTGGGCTTTTATTTTTCTTACCTTAAGGTCCTTTGCATATATATTATAGCTTCTGAATTTGTGTTTTTATGGAATTTCTGTGTGTACAAATGCATGTGTCTATATGTGTTTCTTGTGCTTTTTCTTTGACTCTTTTTTGTTTGTTTGTGGTTTATTCTGATTCCTTTGTTTTTGTTTTATTGGGGGGCATGTGAGTGTGTTTTTGTTTTTGTTTTGTGAAACTGGGTTTTTTTGTGTAGTCCTGCCTGTCTTCAAGCTCGCTCTTATAGACCAGGCTGGCCTTGAACTCACAGAGATTTGCCTGCCTCTGCCTTCTGGTGCTGGGATTAAAGGTGTGGGCCACCACCACCCAGCTAGATGACTGTTCTCTAATGAGAGACAGAAAGGATCCAAACTGGAGGGAAGTTGGAGAGGAACTGGGAAGAGGAGGGAGAGAGGAAACCATAATCAGAATATAGTGTATGAAAAAAATCTATTTTCAATCAAAAAGATAGAATAAAATAAAGAAAATACTTGGTTAAAATAAATAATATGAGCCAGTGAGATGCTCAGTGCTCTGCCCAATGGCCTGAGTTTAATCCTTGGAACTCAACATGATGGAGAGAGAACCAACTCCCAAAAATCAGCTTCTGACATCCACATCTTTGCTCACGTGTAAAAATAAATAAATAATAAGAAAACAAGTAAACAGACTTTTTTTTTCTCTGTATTGTTGTGTAGCCTGTCCTGGAACTTGCTCTGTAGACCAGGCTGGGCTCAAACTCACAGAGTGGTGCCTCCCGAGTGCTGGGATTAAGTGTGCCACCAACACCCAGCATAAACAGACATTTTTAAATAGAAAAAAATAAATGTAAAAGTAACAAAAAGAAGTTTATGCATGAATAATCCATTGGCCCCAGCTACCATTGTCCCTAACCAGACACCGCCACTGGAAGGAGGCTTGGGGTCAGGGTACACAAACCACAGTGACAGCCCAAGTAGTGTTCCATTCAGACCACTTCTCTGGTTGAACAGCCACTCAGGCCTCTCATTAGCTACTAATTGTTGCCTGTGCAGGCTCCCCCTGGGCCTGTTGCTGGGATCTCACCTGTTGACAAGATGTAGTGGCCCCAGAAGGACAAAACCATGTGTTGATTATGCCACTAATGATGTGCTCATTGCCCAACAGTAGTTGCCTTCAACAAATAAAACTGGTCGGTTCAGCCTCTATCTTGAGTCTTACTTCACACTGGGCTTTAATGAGGTAGGTAGTGTTTCAATGTTTAATACAAGCCAATGGGGGTCCAGGCTCAATGTCACCAGCACCACTGCAAAATCTTCCTACAAATGGCTACTGTATCTCTATATTGAGAGAGATGCCACTTGTGATGGGGAGCCCACCCTTTGCAAATAGCCCAGCACCCCAGTGGGGCCTTTCCCATGGGGAAGTTCCTACACTTCAAGTCATAAGGAAGGGATAGGATGAAACAAGTTGGCCTTACATCCACCCACACAAGAGTGGTGACCCCATAACCATCAGGGACCTAGGCTGATTCACCCACAACTTAATGAATGGTAAGGAGTTCTCAGCTGGCCACTGTAACAATCAGTTTTGTCATTGTAACAAAATCCTGAAATAGTCATGAAGAAGAGGAAGAGGGAGGAGGAGGAGAAGACAAAGAGGAAAAGAAAAAAGAGAGATGGACTAAAGAGATGGCTCAGTGGTTAAAGGAGTGGGCTGCTCTTCCAGAGGATCTGAGTTCAGTTCCCAGCACCCACATCAGGCTGTTCACAACTGTAACTGTCTGTACTCCAGCTCCAGAGTATCAAAGTCCATCTTCTGGCCTCCAAGGACTCTCCCCCCGCCCTCTCACACACACACATACACTTAAGAGGTAGAGAAAAAGAAAGGCTGTTAGATGCATGGAACCCCTCGTTCAGTCCCTAGGACTGTATAAACTGGGTGTCTGTAATCTCAGTACTCAGAGGTAAAGGTAGTAGTGTCACAAGTTCAAGGCTAGCCTCAGCTACAGCAAGTTTGAAGCTGAGCTATACAAAATCTTGTCTCAAAGAAAAGAAGGGAGGAAGGGAGAGAGGGAAGGAGGGAAGGAGGGAAGGAGGGAGGGAAGGAGGGAAGGAGGGAAGGAGGGAAGGAGGGAGGGAGGGAGGGAGGGAGGGAGGGAAGGAGGGAAGGAGGGAAGGAGGGAAGGAGGGAAGGAGGGAAGGAGGGAAGGAGGGAAGGAGGGAAGGAGGGAAGGAGGGAAGGAGGGAAGGAGGGAAGGAGGGAAGGAGGGAGGAAGAAAGGAAGGAAAGAAAGAAAAATGTTGAGTATTGAAGATTTCAGTCCACCATCATTTAGCTCTATTACCTTCAGGCCTACTGTGTGTGTGATCACATGGTGGCCATGCACCTCATAACATCTGGGAAGCAGCAACAGGGGCTCTCAAGAGAAACCACATACCCAACCCCTACAGACTGGACAACAGTCCCTAAAGATGCCTCTTACACCATGGAGCCAGGCCTTTACACATGGACTTAAAAGCATATTCAAGACTATATCAACCACACACACTAATGAACCAAAATAGTGAGTGCCAGCTCACAGAGCATGTGGAGGGTGAGCAGGTGAGGGTACCCGGGCACAGGACTGTCGAGGCCACGCCACCTGCCCTGAACTTGGACTGGTCTGACCAGGTGCAGGAAGCCTCCAGTCCAGCATTTGACACAGGTGGGTTGTCTGTCCGCCCCTCCCCCCAGCTTGTCTAGCGGCTCTCGGGACCTGAACTCGTTAGCTGGACGGCACTTGTGACAGGTGGGAGGGAGAATCTAGAGGCTCCCTGGGCATTGGCCTCCTCCCACGCCTGCAGGCCTCAGGGTGGCAGCAGCACTTGTATCATTTGGGCTTGGGAGACCACAGGCAAGTGCCGCTCGAAGAGCGGGACCCCACTTCTCCCTTCTGATTTTTTTTTTTTTTTTTTTTTAAGCAAAGTATCTTCAAACACAGCATGCGAAAGCTGAAATCAGACATTCCTCCCTCCACCCATTCTTCCTGCCTCCTTCCCGGCAGCGTCCTGCCCACATTCCCTTCATTTACTTACTTATTTTGAGGCAGGGTCTCTATAGTCCTGCCTGGCCTCAACTGTGCTGTGTAGCTGAGCATATCCTTGAACTTCTAACCTCCCTGCTTCCACCTCCCAAGTGCTAAGGTGACAGCTGCACACCACCACGTCTGGTTTAGGCAGCACTAGGGACTGAACCCAGATTTTGTGCCAGGTGGACAAGCGCTGTCAACTGAGCTATTATCTAACCCCCCCCCTTTTTGAGACTAAATCTTTCTCAGCCACCAGAGTGCTAAGATTACCTGTGGGTGTGTCAGCCAGCCCCGCCCCCCCACTTCAGGATCCTTTTATACTCACATTACAGAGCCAATCACACTGACACTGGCCAGCTCTAGGCTCTCTCTCCCTTCCCATTGGTACTAGCTAGCTTTTATGTAGCTATGATAAAACACCATGACCTGCCAGGCAATGGTAGTGTACACCTTTAACCCTAGCTCTCAGGAGGGTGCTGTGAGTTTGAGGCCAGCCTGATCTACAGAGCTGATTCCAGGACAGCTAAGGCTGTTCACAAAGAAACCAAATACACCAAACCAAACAAGCAAAAAACCACCATGACCAAAAGCAACTTGGGAGAAAGGGGTTATTACATCTTACAAGTTAGAATCCATCGCCTAGGGAGTCAGAATAAGAGGCACAAAGCAGAAGCCTGGAGGTGAAAACTGGAGCAGGGACTACGGAAGAACCCTGCTGACTGGCTCTCTTTCCAAGGCTGCCTAATTTTTTATACAACCAGGGACCAACTGCCCAGGAGTGGAACTGCCCACAGTTGGCTGGGCCCTCCCACATCAATCATTAATAAAGAAAATAACCCACAGATATACCCACAGGCCAATCTGATGGAGGCAACCCTTCAATGGGGAGCTCTCTTCCAAGTAACTCTGGTTCGTGTCAAGTTGAGGAAAACTAACTGGTCCACCCCTCTGTTCCCACGAGGTATGGTGACATCAAAGGTCTCGAGCTGATCTTTGATTGAGTTGGACCCTAAGTCTAGTAACAAGAGAAGTTCAGAGACATGTAGAAGTGATCATGTGAAAAAAAAAGCCTGGAACTGTGTGCTCACAGTCTCAGACCATCTGGAACCCCTGGAAGAGGGTGAGGCAGGAAAATATCGACCCCGTTGTCTGAGGAGGGTATGAAGCACTGCAGAGCCTGGAATGTCAAACTTTTCACCCGTAGAGCTGAAAATAAATTTCCATTACTAAGCACCCAGTTGTGGCCATCTGTCCCAACAGCCTTGGGGTACTAGCACATGGCATGTCCTCACAAATGGTGAAACTGGCACAGTCACGGGAAGAGACAGGGCTATGGGCAGGCCTCAGTGCAAACCACATGGGCAGCAGGAAGGGGCTGCTCCCCCAACTGGTGGCAAGTTGGTACCTGTGGACTAAAGAGTACCCAGGGCAGCCAGGGATGTCCAAGAAAAGGAACGCCACACTGGAGCACAGTGTCACAGCAGCTGAGGCCCAGCTGGTTTCTTCCAGTGTTCCTGGCTGGCCCTTGTGTCCTCCTTTCCCCTCCCTGACGTCTGTAAACCTTACAGTTCCCAGAGTCTAGCTTAGGGACCTGCACAGGGGAAGCACATGGTAAATACCATCTAATGGTGATGATGAAACAATTTGCAAAATAGGAGCTTGGGGACCCAGAGGCCTGACATCTGCACAGAGCTAGTGCCCACAGGGAAATGAGTTAACGAAAGACGTCTGAGGGGATGACATGTCCCCAACAGAAGAATAACCTCTCCGTGTGTGTGTGTGTGTGTGTGTGTGAGAGAGAGAGAGAGAGAGAGAGAGAGAGAGAGAGAGAGAGAGAGAGAATCAGAAACTGTAGTCCTATTTTATGAACCAGAAACTAGCCCCGAAGCTTGATAAGATCACTTGTCCAACATGCAGGAAGCTGAGTTCTTGTCCTGAGATACTGAAATAAAACAAAACTCCTCAGCTTACTCTGTCGGTCTCTTGTAGGTGTCAGACATATGGCTTGAGACTGAATGTCCTGGATTCAAGGTCACTCCAGAAGCTGGGGTCACTGAGTCTTCAATTTCCACCATTTCGTTGTTTGTTTATTTGCTTAAGGGTCTTAAAGTGTGTCCTAGCTAGCCTGTGTACACTAACTACATCACACAAGCTGACCTCAAACTTGTGGCAATTGGGCTGGCAAGATGGCTCAGCAGGTTGTCAGTTTGACAACTACAGTTCAATTCCTGGAAGCCACTTGAAGTGGGAAGAAGAGAAGCAATGTTACAAAGTTGCTCTTTGACATCCACACGCTCACATTCTTCATAATGGCAAACACCTGTCCGCACACAGGCATGGGCACACATGCGTGCCCACGCACGCACACGCACACACACATATGTTAGCATGCTTACAGTGATACTTTTTCTAAGATTCATTTATTTTTATTTTATGTCCATGACTATTTTGCCTTTATGTATGTATGTGAACCATGTGTATACCTAGTGTACACAAAGGTCAGAAGAGGCCATTGACTCCCCCCAAGAACTGGAGTTACAGATAGTTGTGAGCTGCCATGTGGGTGATGAGAACCCAGCCCAGTTCATCCATCTCTCTTGCCCCGTAAATAAAGATTTTGTTTTATTTGTTTTTCAAGACAGGGTCTCTCTGTTTAGCTCTGGCTGTCCTGGAAATCAATCTGTAGACCAGGCTGGCTTTGGACTCAGAGATTAACGGTGTGTGCCACCACCTCCTGTCTCATAAATAATTTTTTAAAACTTGAAGCAATCCTCCTGTCTCCAGTTCCTAAGTGACAGGATTATAGGCATAAGTCACTATACCTGGCTATAGCTCTACCCTGTCTTTAATAGCCTTATTAAGATAGGAACTCACATGCTGCACTATTGCCCCCAATTAAATGTTACAATTCACTATGAGTGGTGGCATTCACCTATAACCACAGTGTTCAGAAAGCTAAGTAGGAGGATCAAGAGTTTGAAGCCAGGCTGGACTACTCAGTGACAGTCTCTGTTTGGGGGAGGAAACAAAGCCAAAAGTGTAGGATTTAATTGGCTCTAATACATTGGTTTCTGTTTTCTTTTGTAAAATTGCATTTATTTGTGTATGTACATGTATGTTATGGGTATATTCATGCTATGTTGTGCCTGTGGTGGTCAGTGCTGGTTCTGTTTCCACCTTAGGGCTCCTGGGGATTGAACCCAGGTTATCAGACTTTCTAGCAAGAGCCTTTACTTACTGGCTGGCCAGCAAACACCAGGAGTTCCCATTTCTACCTTCTCAGTGCTGGGATTGCAGGCACATGACACTGTTCCTCATGTCTGCACAGCAAGCACTTTATCAACTGTCATCTCCTCAGCCTGATCGTAACCATTCTAATAGTCATTCTGGTGGTATTAATGATACCACAAGGCCAGGTGTGGTATCACATGCTTTAGCCTCAGCACTTGGAAGGTAGAGGCAGAAGCAGATGGATTTTTGTGAATTTGAGTGGGTTCCATCTAGGATAGCCAGGACTTTTATACAGAGAAATCCTGTCACAAAAAAAAAAAAAAAAAAAAAAAAAAAAAAACAAAAACAAAAAAGACACCACAATGTGTAGCATCAGTTTCTAAAGGCTTTCACCACCCTGGTCAGACCCTTTCTCCCCAACACCTGAGGTCGGCTTTCAGTCTGTGGGCTTGCCTGTTCTGGATACTCTGCTGACTGATGTCACACATGTGGTCTTTTGTAACTAGCTTCATCCACATCCACTGACTGTAATGTCTTCAGGGTCATCAACCTTAAGATGAATGTCAGGACTCGATCTTTGTAATGTCCCAGACTATTCCTATGTATATATGCTGTGGGCCTTGGATAATGCTCATTTTTTGTCATCCCTCCACTGTTTTTAAAGGTTTGAGGACAAGGAGAGGTTACATCACTCTCTTTCCAACGTTAGAACTACGCCCCCGCCCCCCAACAGAAACTATTCTCTGGCCCTGGTCCTGTCCAAAAACCTGCTTCTGTTAATGTTCTCTCCACAACAGCACGTGTCGATCATTTTAGGTAAGCCCGTTCCAAAGCATTCCAGTGAACCAAAGTTAATTTTGTGTTCTACTGCAAATAACATGTTCTCCTGATGCAGGCACTGACTGTATCTGGGTCCTTGCTACGTGAAACCCCGATCTCCACCCCTACGTGATGCGGGGGACATTCTGACTCTAGAGTTTCAATCTTTGCTTTCTTTGTCTACACAACCCCCACACACCACCACAACCCAAGGGAGGCACGGAAAACTGAGCGCGGTGCAACTTTGTACTTTGAGCGCTCAAGACGACCAGCAGAGGGCACTCGCTCTTTCCAAAGCTTGCCCGTGGGGAGAAATGAGCATGCGCCGGAATTTGCGTTTTCCGGCAGAGTGGCGGAACAGTCCTATCATTTGGTGCCATTTTGCGACATCTCCGTGCGACGCTCAGCGGCAGTGAGGCTGTCATGGCGTCGCCCTTCAGTGGGGTTCTACAGCTGACCGACTTGGATGACTTCATCGGGCCGTCTCAGGTGGGCCGGCCAAGGGCAAGTCGCGCAGGAAGAGGGGCCGGGCCTGGCTGTGTGCAGCGGGAAACCTCTGCCAACGGTGTTTTTTCCTGAGCACAGGACCCGACCCAGGGCCCAGGGCCTCAATCAGTCTGGTTCCATTCTTACCAACACAGACAACTGAGGCCAGGGAGGGCTGGGCAGCTAGCTACTGACCCCAGGATGTCCAGGAGGGATTTCCAGAAGCTATGGGAGTATTTAGGGGTGACATGAAGGCTTAATGTTACAAAAACTGGGGGTTCCTATTAGTGTCACCCAACTGGTGATGCAGAGACATGATTGGGGCTGCACAGCCTCCACACATTTGTGAGACATCCCATCCCGCCCCTCAGAGCCAGTTTGTTCATCTCAATGGAGGGGCCATGTTGAAGGGACGGGTGAGATGTCCACTTGGGCCACAATGATAGCTAATGTTCTTGACCTTACCTTGAGGAAGATACAAGGGACTCCAGACAGCCACACCTAAAAACAACAGCGGGTGCCCTTGCCTGGATTTTCCTTTGTCCCCAGAGCTAGTAGTTCTGTAGCCAGATCCCATGATCCATAGAAGAGAGGTTGAGCTGCCAGTCAGGCAGGATGAACTGGGGCATCTTGCCTGGGACTGAACATCTGGAAGGCCATCTCCTAGAAGCCACCAAGGTTCTGGAGGCAATAACAGGAGATGTTAAGGGGCAGGGGAGAGACATGACATTCCATCTGTGGCAGTGGGTTTAGAGGTGACCTCCAGAGTTCCCAAGGAAAGCATTCTAGTCTGGCCATGGCTTCTTGACACGTGGCCTCTGGTGCTGTGCTGTTGTCTGCACTTAGGAAGGACGGGCTTGTCGGGGTTTCAGCAGACATTAACTTGCATGTTGTTAGCACCAGTCTTCATGCTGATCTGGACACAGAGAGTGAGTGGCCTTGGTGACATCCTCATCTTGTACGGAAAAGAGTGGCAACCAGAGCTCAGCATGGTAGAACAGGCCCTGGTGGTGTGCTTCACCCCGTTGCCAGCAGCCAGCTATCCCTGAGGCCCAGCATTCTCCAGTTACCTTCCCCTAATAGAGCCTGTTTTGGGGTCTCTTCCTGGTGTAGAATTGTATCAAGCCTATGAAGGTGGATAAGAAGCCAGGAAGTGGCATAGCCAAGATCCACATCGAAGACGATGGGAGTTATCTCCAAGTGAACCCAGTAAGAAGCCAGAGGTCTCCCCTCATCCCCACTAGGGGCTGGTGGTTGGTGGCAAGTGGGGATGGGTGCTGGGGTGCAGATCTAAAACACGCATCCTCTGCCTCATCCAGTCACAGATGCGTCCCCCCCCCCCCCGAAACTCCCTGCATCTCACCAGTCCCTTCTCACTGTCACGGTCACTGACTGGGGAGTTGGGAAGGTGAGTGGGGGTGCCCAGGTTGAGCAGCCAGCCTGTCCTGTTCTGCATGGGGCCCTTTTCCAGAGATGGGGGATCCTTCCCACCACCTTTGCCCCTACTTCTAATAGCATAAGATTTCCTGGTTTTGAACCCTCAAACCCCTCCATCTTCTTTAAGTGAAAATGAATCCTAAGATGCTCTTTGTATTCTAAGGCGTGACTTCAAAATCCCATGTATCAAGAGAGATGGCTCAGTTGTTAAGAGCACTGGCTGCTCTTCCAGATATCCTGAGTTCAATTCTCAGCAACCACATGGTGGCTCACAACCTTCTGTAATGAGATCTGGTGCCCTCTTCTGGCCTGCAGGCACACATGCAGACAGAACACTGTAAACATAATAAAGATCCCATGCACCACTGTACTGAAAAGTGATGCCCAGCCGTGGAACACTGAGTAGGGGCGGGACCTTGCTTAGGTTCAGGGAATGGGTGTGCAGATCCCGTGAACAGTGAAGAGCAGCAGGATCAAGCAATGACAGAGAAGGCCAGCTGTCTTCCTCCAGTACACCAGGAGGTTCTGGTTCTCAGCGAGGGATCCCATGGATGGAGGGACAGAGGAGGGTGCCCATCACCATAGTGGCTTCATCGTCATGGTGCTGCTGCAGCCCAGGCCTGTGGGCCTTGGGTCTCTTGGTGTGGAGTAAAGCAGTTCAAAGGACTTCTAACCCTCTAGCCTTAATCGTTCAGTCAGTTTTGACCCCTGTAGCTCACCTGGCCCTAGTTCAGACCGTTCCTGCATCTGTAGGAGGGTTAAGGGATTCAGGGGTTCAGTCTCCTGTCATGAAGAAAGAAAAGTAAATAAAAATGAAGAGTGGGTAGCAAATAAACCCCCAGTTGGCTCTCATGCTGGCTGTTGCTGGTGTGCGTGGAAGTCAAAAGGCTACTTGGACCCAGGTGGTCCTTTATTCCCAGCACTCAGGAGGCAGAGGCAAGTGGATCTCTGTGATTTGGAGGCCAGTCTGATGTATAGAGTGGGTTCCGGGACAACCAGAGACAGAAAAACCCTGTCTCTAAAAACCAAACAACAAACAAACAAAGCTACATGGAATGGATGCCCTGCCCATCTCCCACAAGACCCTCTGCCCCAGACTCTGCTCCCCTGCAGGATGGAAGAACCCAGAAGCTGGAGAAGGCCAAGGTCTCCCTGAATGACTGCCTGGCATGCAGTGGCTGTGTCACTTCAGCAGAGACTGTTCTCATCACCCAGCAGAGTCATGAGGAGCTGAAGAAGGTTCTAGATGCTAATAAGGTAAGCAGTGGGGATCCCCGGTAGCCTACAGCATACTTCCTCAGGGGAAACTAACCTGGTCCGCCCATCTGACTTCCAGTGACTCCTGCATCTTTAGGCTTCTTCCCTGTGTTCTCTGACACTAAGTGTTAGGTCTGGGGCTTTGGGTTGGGTGCTTAGTGTCAACATGGCCGACTGCCATGTGACTGATGGCATCTGAAGACAGAGGCTGACCTCCAGCCTTCTATACAAAGCCTGCACAGCCAGAGACTTTTGCATTTCAGGTAGCAGCACCCGGTCAGCAGCAGCTGGTGGTCATTTCCATCTCGCCCCAGTCCAGAGCATCACTGGCTGCCAGGTTTCAGCTGGATTCCTCAGACACTGCCAGGAAATTAACTTCCTTCTTCAAAAAAATAGGTAGGTGCAGAACCTTGGGTGAGGGAGGGTGGCTGGTATCAGGACTCTTCCCACCCCCAAAGCACATGTCACTCACAGTGAACTGAACATAGGGGCACTCTTCCTATTTTGACTTGAGCTTGAAGTTTTGATCAGATGGTTGAGATCAGGACCTTAAGAGAGAAGCCACCTGAGTTCTGACTTGTACCTTCATTGACTATTCACCATTCCCTCAGTGTTTATAGTTGAGTCTTTTGGGTTCTGTTGTTAGTGTTTGGTTGTTGGAAACTAGGTCTCAGATGACACTAATCTGGACCTGGTCCCCTACCAAGTGCTGGGATTACATGCACATGCCATCTTTGGTTCGGGGGCTTTGGTTTAGGTTTTTGGTGTTTAGTTTTTGAGACAGGGTCTCACTTTGTAGCCCTGGCTTGCCCTGACTTCACTATGTAGTTCAGGCTGACCTCAAACATACAATCCTCCTGCCTCAGCTTCCATAGTACTTGGATTACATATATGTGCTACTGTACCCAGCTCCAGTTACTATTTGGTTTTGTTGTTGTTGTTTTGTTTTTGTTTTTTGTTGTTGTTGGGGTTTTTTTAAAGATTCATTTATTAGGTACACAGTGTTCTGTCTGCATGTGCCCCTGCAGGCCAGAAGAGGGCACCAGCCCTCATTACAGATGGTTGTGAGCCACCATGTGGGTGCTGGGAATTGAACTCAGGACCTCTGGAGGATCAGCTAGTGTTCTTAACCACTGAACCATCTCTCCAGCCCCACTATTTTTGCATGTTATTTGCATATTTATTTTGGGTGCGTGAATGTGTGTGGGACACAGGACCATTTTCAGCACTTGGTTCTCTCCTTCTACTGCCTGGGCAGCAGGCATTGAGCTCAGGTCGTCAGACTTGACAGCAAGGACCTCTCCTTGCTGAACCATCTCACTGGCTCTAGTTACGTTTTTCAGGCATATTGTCATATCTGTTGTGTTCTGCCTTGGGTTAGCTTTGGCTGACCTCTGTGCCAGGAGTTGGGGTATGGGTGTTTTGAAAGCTCCCTGCTAAGTTGGGGTCCCAGTACCAGAGTGAGCAACAGCCCATCATGGGGAAGTGGAGGGACTGGGCATGGACACTCGTTCCACCTCCACAGAATTCTGCTCCTGTCTGTTAGATGACCTGGCAACTTACTGTCCAGCATGACCAGGAGTCTCGCAGGAGACACCTACTAATAGGCAGGCTCTTGTGTGACACATGTGTATCATGAGGCCTGTCCCTTGCTATGATGGTAGGAGCCATCCTCAGTCCCCAGGGTCCTAAGAAAAGCCAGCATGAGGGCAGGTAGTTCTAAGACGAGAAGAACACTCAGTCCCACATCGCCTCAGGACAGTTCCCAGTCCTAGGGAGGACTGAAGAGCCAGGAGCACAGTCTTCCACTGCAGTCCTGCAGGAGCACTCCTGGCTGAGGGCAGGCAGACTGAAGTCTACAACAGTTTGCTGTAGCTGAGAAGCCACATCTGCAGAGTCCATGCAGGGGTACAGCAGTGTGGCCCCAAGATGCAACCATCAGGAGGAGGCCATTGAATAAGGCAGAGATCTCTATCTGCGCCACAGGTTGGACTGGAGGAGGTCAAAGCATCCAGGGGCCAAACCCTACTGGCACGAAAGACTTAAACACATTTAGGATGGTGCCAAGGAGAGTACATTCTTTAGGAATTCACTATAGGGGGTTAATGGTGGGGCCACTGGACAGCTCTCGGGCATCTACAGAGCAGGTGCTGTACCTGGTAAAACAGAGATTCCTAGAGTCCCCATAGAAACAGCATGCTGTGGTACCACTAGGGCAGAGCCTTGCTCTTGGCCCATGGTCCATAGTGCTGCTCTACTCAGGGCAGAGATGTTCAGATGCTGGTTTTTGCCATGGTAAGGGTAAGGCACATGCTCACCTTCCTTCACCTTCTAGGGGTACACTTTGTCTTCGATACTGCCTTCGCAAGGAACTTCAGCCTTTTGGAAAGCCAGAAAGAGTTTGTGCAGCGATTCCGAGGGCAAGGCAACTCCGGAGAGGCTTTGCCCATGCTGGCTTCTGCCTGCCCAGGTATGTCCGTGGCTGAATAGCTGTTTAATTGAAGTTAGGATTTGATGGTATCCTGACGTCTTGACAAGAAACATGGGAATGACGGGGGTGGGGGCGTATCTTGAAAGAAGGATAGAAATGTACCTAGGAGGTGCATAAGGTCTAAGACATCACCTGTAGTCACCAGTTCCCATTGGAGATCACCTAGATGCCAGCCTTCCTTGTGACAGTGATGACAAGAGGAGTGTTTTAATGCCACAGTAATCTCTTGTATGACTCGGCCCACCTCCAGAATGTCATGTCACTGCCAAGAGGAGAACAGCTGTTTGTGAACTGCCCCCAGGCCTGCCCTATGCACACCCCAGATCTCTTCGTTCTCTTTGGCTCAGGCTGGATCTGCTATGCTGAGAAGACACATGGCAGTTTCATCCTCCCCTACATCAGCACAGTCCGGTCCCCACAGCAGGTTATGGGCTCCCTGGTCAAAGACTTCTTTGCCCAGCAACAGGTAAGAGGACTGAGCATCCCCAGACAACATAATGAGGAGTGGTTAGCTGTGACACAGGAGTAAGAGATGGCCCACTGGCTGGCCACTGATCCCTTGCCTGTGACCATGTCACCTTCTGGAGGTGTCTGGGTGACTGGAACCTAATGGCAGCTGCCAGTGAAGTAAGCTTGGCACCAGTATCATTCTTGCCCAGCTAGCCTGTTACTACCTGGGCTGTTGTCAGGTACCAGGGGGCCCAGTTCTGATATAAAGGCACTTCTCACATCTGGAGGTGGTTACACTCCACATTTAGTTAGCAGGAGACCAAGAGCTAGAAGCACAGTCCACGGGCTGCTGGGTGAACAATTCAGATCTCACCTGAGGTCATTCCCAGTGACCCACTGGACCCAACCTGATGGAGGATGAGGAAGGGAGCTGCCTTCCATTGTACCTGAAACCACAAGCACTGGCATCAATCATTTGCATTCCCTCTACATGTGCATGGCCACACTTCCCTTGAGTGTGCTTTTCCCACTGTGACCTGTTCTTTCTTTCAAAGGCAGTGAGAGCTCACCTCCTCTGCTGCCACTGGCTGTTAGGGACAGAAACAGGAGAGGTAATGTGTGACCGTGGTCCTATGATGGCCAGGGGGTGTGAGTAGCTGCTCGAGTCATGCCTGGCAGTCACTCTACCTCACATTTTAGTGAGGCCACTTCTGAGCTTGCTTAGATAGAACTGGAGCTTTCTATACTCTCTCTGTAGCATCTGACTCCAGACAAGATCTACCATGTGACAGTGATGCCCTGCTACGACAAAAAGCTGGAAGCGTCCAGACCTGATTTCTTCAACCACAAGTACCAGACCCGTGACGTGGACTGTGTCCTTACAACAGGTGCAGGCACCATGCATAACTCTACCCTCTACTGTCTGCAGGGCTCTCCTAGAGCGAAGCACTAGAGCCCAGCAGGCAGCCGGGCCTTCCCACAGTGCCTCCCGGGGTCCTGTGACCGATGGAGCCCCAGTGTTGTATTCTTGCTGATTTAAAAATGAGTCTTGAAGGCAGACAAGGTCTCAAGTCTAGTCCCTGTGGCTTATATTTTCATCCCACTTCTGAGTAGAGTAGCCTGTGCTACTTAAGAATCACGGAAATAAACTGTCTGGAAGGCTAAACAGCCTGCCCCTGGACTGGCAGAGTGGTCCTGCCTTTACAATGCTCCAGGCAGGAATGCCTTCCAGTGGGTCTGCAGAGGCTGGCTGGACTCAACCATCCCACCATGAATGGGAGTGAGTGTTCCTCTGGGGACACAGCTCAGCATTCTGAAACCAAGTAGAGCATGTGCTGTGTCCTCTGTAGGAGAAGTCTTTAGGCTGCTGGAGGAAGAAGGAATCTCACTCTTGGAGCTGGAGCCTATGCCCCTGGATCGATTGTGAGTTGGTGGTGTGGACTGAGAACCTTTATTTGGGATCAGATGCTGCCTGTGGGGTGGGGCAGTGTCTTGTCCCCTCCTTTCTACCCAGGCTGCCTTCTGGCTGACTTCAGACCTCCCCACAGCCTGGCTGGGGCCCAAGAGTGGCTGAGTTACAGTGTCAAAGCAGAGCCTGCTCTAGAAGCCATCTGAGCTTCCCAGGGCCATCATAAGAACAGTTCTTAAGGTCTGACTACAAGAGACCTCGGCTGCACTGACCCACCCCTCTCCCAGAACCAGTAGTGTGTCTGCTGAGGAGCCCACCAGCCATCGGGGTGGAGGCTCAGGAGGCTACCTGGAGCATGTGTTCCGGCACGCAGCCCAAGAGCTCTTTGGAATCCATGTGGCTGAAGTTACCTACCAACCCATGAGGTTAGTGGAGCAGGCACTGACGGGAACTTGGGTGGAAAGACCCCTGGAGCCCTTGGGTCTCCTCTTACGAGCATGAAGCATGAGCAAACAGGTCAGAGTACTCTCCTCAGTCTTAGCAGGGCAATATATACAAGGACTAGCAGGGTTAGGGTTAGGGTAACCTAGGCCTGTGGATGCAAGCAGTGCCCCCCCATCACCCCCTCCCCTGCCTGCAATCAGAAAAGGACAGAGCGGATGATAGTGTGCTGAACCCCAGAATGCTTCTGCACCTGGGCAGGGGCAGGTTTGCATGGCAATGTGGAGTTTCACAAGCCTACTCCTACACTTTCAGGAACAAGGACTTCCAGGAGGTGACATTGGAGAGGGAAGGCCAGGTGCTGTTGCGCTTTGCTGTGGCCTATGGTTTCCGCAACATCCAGAACCTTGTGCAGAAGCTGAAGCGAGGCCGCTGTCCCTACCATTATGTGGAAGTCATGGCCTGCCCTTCAGGTAGTTCCTCCTAGCATAGTACAGCAGCCTGCCAACAGTGGAAAGTGTTAGGGGTTAGACGGGAGGGGGGGCGGGGACAACACGACACATGTCCCCTCTCCACACATACCCCATACCGGGGTTCAGAGGGCTAAACCCTGACTTCCCACCACCATGCCCTGTGCTCTGCTACAGGCTGCTTGAATGGAGGGGGCCAGCTCAAGGCTCCAGATGTGCAAGGCAGGGAGCTCCTCCAGCAAGTGGAAAGACTATACAGCATGGTAAGGAGTGAGGCACCCGAAGATGCACCTGGGGTCCAGGAGCTGTACCAGCATTGGCTGCAAGGTGAGGGCTCTGAGCAGGCCAGCCGACTACTACATACACAATACCACGCCGTGGAGAAGACCAACTCAGGCCTCAGCATCAGGTGGTAGGAGGCCTTGAGAGTCCGTGAGAGCCCCGGGGGCCAGCACCACAACTCCTAGGAAGACCATGTGTGTATCAGCAACAGAGCCCACACAGAGAACACACCAAAGACCTTCAAAATCCAAGGATAGCTACAAGGGTGTATTGGATTCTGTGCTAAAGTGGGCACTAGCTGCACATGGGTCTTTGGCAGTGCCTCTGGTTGGTAATGTTGCCTGTGGCCTGTGCACCTCCAGATTCCACACTGAGCTCTGCAGGGTGGAAGTGCAGGCAGGATCTAGGTAGCCAAGGAGGCTAAAGGTCCAGTGAGGTTCTAGAATCTTTTTTTGTATTGTTTTGTTTTGTTTTTTTGAGACAGGGTTTCTCTGTATTGCTTTGGAGCCTGTTCTGGAACTAGCTCTATAGACCAGGCTGGACTCCAACTCAGAGATCCCCCTGCCTCTGCCTCCCGAGTGCTGGGATTAAAGGTATGTGCCACTAAGGCCTGGCACAAGGTTCCAGAATCTCTTCTACTGGTCTAGGGCCATGGGCATCTTCCCTGCCCAGCCCTCTGGGTGTAGTAGCCTGAGTATGAGCAGTTTCATTTCTGTGGCTAACCCCTGAAGCTACAATGTATAGGGCAGTTATCAAAACTGAACCTAGTGAGGCACCTGATCCTCTAAAAACTGGCTGCTTGCTAGGGCCTTGCTGTCTGGGCAGTCTGTCAGCACCGAGCCTGTGTGGCTGTGAGAAGTCCATAGCTGAATGTCACCAAGCTTGTCTCTCACCCAGCCTCATCACTAATAAACAGGTCTGCACCTCTGGAAGCAGCTGCTGTGTGTCTGGCACGTTTTATTCGACCTTCTCAGTCCCCAGGACATGTATGTCTCAGAACCCACAAGAGCTTCTTCGGAGATTCTGCTTGTGAGGCACCACGAGCAGCAGAGACAAGGAGAGCACCATTTGCTGGTTCTTCCAAGCAGGGTGGCAGGGCCTCAGAAGAATGTTCTGGAGGCCAGGGTTCCAGTAAGCCTGAAGTTCAGGCTGGAACTGAACTGAAGTCAGTTCCAGTCAGGAGAAGGGTTGTAGAAATAAGCAGGCTCCTCACGTGGCTCATTTTTTCTGGGGTGTACTCAGAAGCCCCCACTGCAAGGCCAGGAGTGCCCCGACCTGGGGCTGCGATGGCTCCAAAGCAAGCTGGAAGCGCGCTCGCTCCCTGCAGAGTACCTCCAGGGCCTGGGCAGGTGCCACCTGGCCTGTGAACTCACGAACCGCATCCTCTCTACAGGGAAGAGTATGCTGGGGAATTGTGGGGCTGGCCAGCTGCCCATGGGGGTGGGGCCCATCGGGGCAGTGGATGGAAGGAGGAGGGCCCTTAACAAATGCCCTTCTCTGGTGCCAGGGACATTCAGCTCAATAAATAGTCCCTAGATACCCTCCTAACTACCCAAATGACTGCCAAAGAGGCCCCAAGGATGCCAGGCTAATCCTGAGACTGCTCCATGGGGAGACTCCAGCTGGCAGTGCACACAGCCTCTTGAGGCTGCCCCACCCACTGGTATGGCTCAGGCCCCACCACAGGAAGGCCCAGGACACAGCCATACTTACGTCACCCTCAAGAAAGGGTTGTACAAGAACTCCTCGCCCAGTGTAGAAGGCACAGTAGGTACATCATCATCATCCCTCTTCTGCAAAAAACACAGGCCCCTGATCACAACTGGGCTCCACAGACAGCCACAAGGAGGTTAAGGTAGGTGACAGAAAGTCTGCAGCAGGGCAAAACCTGGCCTAGCCAGCTGTAGCCAGCAGAAGCTTCACTCTGGCTCCCCAGTGACTGACTCCCTTGCTGCACTTCCTCCAAACTTAAGGAAGGCTGCTTTTGCCCCCACCCCTGCTGCGGAGCCAGAAATGGATGTACCTGGGCCCAGGACAGCTTAGCTTGCACATGGTTGTTGCAGGGATCCACTTTCTGCGCAAACTCAAGATTGCTCAGTGTATGCTCATGACCACAGAACACCTTCTGCAAGAAGAGGGAACTCAGTGAACACACATTGCCCCAGGCCAAGGAAGGGGCAGGCCCTCATCCCTAACCTAGCATCCAACCCACCCTGGTCCACACCACTTTTACCAAAGGAGGACAGGTACAGAAGCACAGGTTGTACCAGCAAGAAGTCCAGTACCAACCATGTGGACCCCACAGAAGGTTCTCTCACCGTCTGAGGTGGCAGGGTACCCAGGATCTTGGCCAAGCTCTGGTACATTTGCTGGGCAGTGTCCTCCAGATGCCAGCCACAGCCTGCCACTGTCAGAGCATCCCCTAGAGAGGAAAGAGGGTCAGAAAGGGGGTAGGGAGGGCACAGTAGAATTGCATAAGTGGATGAGTCCAGATTGCAAGGTACCAGAGAAGAGGGCTGGTGGGTCCAGGCATTCATCCTCCCACAGGAAGTAGCTCATGTGGCCAGTGGTGTGGCCCGGCGTCAAGAGGCATCGCACGTGGATGGCCCCAAACTGCGATGTGAGGCATTGGATCTGTGAGGGCTGGTGGGCAGGCCCAGGCCAGGACCCTCCCCACTCCTCTGGGTACATGCTCACCCGAAGCTCCTCCCCATGTGCCAGTCTGCGAGTTATTGCGGAGATGCGCTCATCAGCTCCCATGACTGCCAGTCCCGGCCGCAGGTGCACCAGCTCTGCATTTCCACGTGTGTGGTCCCTGTGGAAGTGCAGGAGCCTGGTCAAGCCAGGGTGCTAGTGGAGGAGTCTGCCTTAGGCCTTGGTGCACACCCTCCTTACCAGTGGTGATGGGTGGTCAGCACCGTGGTCAGAGACACCCCCTCCCGGCCTGCAATCTCCAGCAACTGAAAGGAAAGAGTTGTAGTGCTGTGGGCCACCCATCCCATACTGGAGCACTAGGTTCAGAGCTTAGTTCTCCAGGTAGGCTCAGAACTCAGGGCAACAAGGGTTAGGTGAGACATCAGACAGATAATTACAAGTACTAAGGCACCATGAACACCAAAGGTAGCTATAACTTCAGGGGAACCCAAAGATAATACATCAAATGCAGTAAAAATATAGAAGTTCGGGTCTGCTCCAGCCAGAGAGGTAGGGAGTCCCTTGATGACATCTTTTGTCCGTCCTCACCCTCTTGGGCACAGACACGTCCACAGCCACTGCCTCCCGTGTATGCTCTTCAATGATCAGGTACATGTAGTTGTCTTCAAGTACCGGGATGACTTTGACCTTCATAGTTGCAGACCTCAGCCAGTACGCACCTTCTCTAAAAGAGGTACCCCAGTCTAGTGAATCTCTTCTCCTGAGCTGCACGAGGCAGGTCAGCCACACACACACACTGGGGGTACAAAGTTAGTCTGCTGCCCGGGAGCTTCTCAGTGGACCGCTTCAGTTCCAAAATCCAAGCAAGACTCAGGGACCAGACCCTGCCCACTTTAGACCCCGCCCCTTGTCCCTGCTTCACCTTCCCTCAAAAGCTACACAGCATTGCGGCTTTCTTCTAGCCCCGCCCCATGATTCCAGTGGGCCCCGCCTTCCTCCACAGGCCCCTCCTCTCTCAGCTAGAGTCCCCAAGGCCTGGATTAACCTCGTTCCTTGCTGTCCTCCTCATTCACACATGAGCCGCCAGTGTAGTGTCCCTGACAGAGTGTAGACGCTGCCCACAACGCTCCCCCACTCCCCAGGCGCGATCCTGAGTGTTGCTGAAACGGGACACGAAACCGCAGGAATTGCGCCTGCGCAAAAGGGAATACACGCACGCACGGATAGGGCGCAGTGTGGCGGAGTGAGCATGCTCCAACTCAGGATCAGGCACTGGCACCTCCTCAAGTTAACCTTCCTGGTGCTCAGACTGAGCTTGCCATCGAGGTTCACTGCCCACTACACCTGATGATGCCCTCTTATCTCAGATAGAGGGCGGTGGGGTTTGTCCCGCTTGTTCACCTGCTGCTGTGAGTTTGGCTGACACAGGAAGATATAAAAGAGTTTAGAGTTACAAATCCCTACGGGTGGGGGTGGGGCGCAGCATAGGACATCCCATATAAAGAAAAATAGTGCCCACAACTACAAGTACAGGTTTGGCGTTGTCATGGACTCCTGGATCCAGCTAGTCTGAAATAAACGGGGTGCCTGTCTGTATTTCCCAGATGGGGCCCATGAAGGAATGGAATGTGGAAGGAGTGAAGCACTCTCCTCTCTTTGTAAGCACTGAACAGCATTGCCCTTCCTTGTAGGCAGGATAGGTAGTTTCTAAGATCAACAGATGCCTTGGCAACACTGGCAACACTCACAGCAACAGTCAGGAAGCAAGCCTCCATCAGACAAGTCCTGGGCTAGAGTTCCTCTCCCCTATGGAGTATGTGGCAGCCCCAGGCCCCAGGCCAGGGGCCCCACTTCAAGTCACAGAGAACGTGAGTCTTTCTAGGACATTGATGTTGTCTTGGGGTCCTTCCTTTCCTTCATAGATCAGAAGGGATGAAGTCCCTGGATCCTGTGTCTGTTCCTGCCCAGAGAAGGAGCCGACCTTGTTCAAGAGGACTGGAGTGTCTCTATAAGAGTGGGGTCCAGAGGCCAGGCTGGAGATCCACCTAAATGTGGGGTGGTGGTGGTGCCTTCCTAGGTTGTTCCAGGGGCTGAGGACTGGCTGCCAAGAGTTTCTGGACACCCAGCCTGGGCTACCAGCTTGGAGACAGAGTATAAAACAGATCCAGTACTGAATGAGAAGCAGCAGTTGCAGGTGGATGAGGGGCTGTGGGTTGCAGTAGGAGCGGAGAGCTAATGAAGCCATTGGCAGCATCTCTCACCCTGGTTACCCACAGATTTCCAAGGAGCTAGTTGATCTTCAGATTGCAACCCATCGCCTTCGTGAACAGCATGAAGCTGAGGTCTTTGAGTTGAAGAGGGAAGTGAGTAGCCAAGCAAGTTACGTGTGTCAGCCTGCCTGAGTGCATTCAGGAGCAGAGTGCATACCCAGAACAAGTGCCATTAAGGGGTTCATGTGCCTTGGAGTAAGCATGTACTTTGTGTCTGAAGGCTTTTTCCTGGCCCCTATATATGTGCTACTTGCTTCAGGCGGTCCAGCAGACAGCCATGCTCACCCTTGATGTCCACAGGTTCTTCGACTGGAAAGTCGGGTGCTAGACCTAGAGCTGCATGGAAATGGTGACTGCCGGGGACATAGAGTCCAACCTGCAGCCAATCCAGGGCACCACCAGGTGCCACCACAAGAGGTTAGTGGAGAAGCCCAAGCCTGAATGTCACCTGCCATAGACGCCAGGTTACCATGAGCACTTAGAGAGCCAGGCTGGGCACCTCCACAGGGGCAGTGAAATGGGTGTCGCCTACTCCCTCCCCTCCCCTCCCCTTGCTTCCCTTCTGACCATGAAGGTGCAGCTCAAGCAAGACAGACTCTAAGGCTGTGAGTATGAGCATTGTGAGTGCACAGCCACCTAGCACAGGGCTGCGGGAATTCCAGAGTGTCTCTCACTTAGCCAGCTTTTGCTCACCCTGCAGCCACTGGGAGGCCAGCAGAAGCTTCAGGAAGATCTGAAATGGGTCCTGGAGCATCACAGAGTCAGGCAGCAGGCACTGGAGACTCAAGTGTGAGTTTCACCTCACCTAGAACCAGCAGAGCCCAGTGCCCAGAAAGATCCTTCTTCAGGGGATGAGGGAGTACCTAACCCTGGCCTAGTTAAACCTGTACTGTGTTCACAGGGCAGTCCTAGGCCGGCAGTTGCAGGGAGCCCAAGAGGAAGCCAGGGTAGCTGGTCAGCGACTGGCTGCCCAAGCCATGGTGAGGGCTTAGCCACCCTGGGAGCCTCAAGATCTAGCAAAGGGGGTAGGGCTACAAACAGAACAAGAGCTCCTCCTCGTGCACTCCCAGGTGCTGTCTACCTGTCAGGGACAGCTCCAGAATGCAGAAGCTGAAAATGCTCAGCTGCAGTTGCAGCTGAAGAAGTTGAATGAGGAGTATGCTGTCCGGCTGCAGCGTTATGCCAAAGAGACAGTGGTGAGCACTATGTTAGGTTCTGTGGTGGTCAGACGTGGCCTCTGAGTCTTGAGGGGTGCAAGTCTGGCCTGGGCATGCTAGACAGTTATGGGGAAACTTTGTGGCTCCAGGTCTGCTGCACAACCTGCTGGGGTAGGAGGTGAGGTTGGGCTCAATCGGTGCTACCCTGCCCAACTCAAGCCTAGCTCCTCCAGCTTGGCTGCCTAACCTAGTCCAAAGCCAGCCCCAACCCTAGCTCTATCCTATCCCACCTCCTCCAGGAGACTGCTAATAGCACAGATCAAGCAGCCCTTCAAGCATTCCTGGAGGCTGCTTTGCAGGACATTCGGACCACACACCGAAGCAGAGAGCAACAATTGGCCCAAGCTGCCCGGACCTACCGCAAGCGCCTGGCCGATCTGAGCCGGAGGCAGGAGTTGCTGCTAACCACATGCAGGTGGGCTCCACCCTGACCTAGGCACCTGGGTTGGGGTGGCACATGACCTGCACTGTGGCTTAGCATGCTGCAGGAACAGTCCTAGGCACAAATAGAAACCAACAGGGCACATGGTACTATTCCCAGGGCTACTTTTGCAACAGCCATCAACCTGGAACCATTACCCATGCAGTGGGCCACCGAACTCAGCCACCGAAGGGAGGATGAGGTAATTCTGGGGTCCAAGTGCCTCATCCCTGCTGCCTGAAACTGCCTTGAAACCCAGAGCCCTAGCACTCACCCTAAGCCTCATCCCAAGTTCCGAGCCGTTGAGCGGTTGGCCTCATTCAATCAAGGGAACCCACTATGTCCTTTTACAGTATGGCCAACATAGGACACTGCTACTGTACCCAGAAAAGGCACCTGGTGACACTTCCAAGGAGGGCCAGTCACAGCCTCTGTAAGTGCCCTCTTGTTTATGTAGGGGAAGGCTAGGAGTCAGGCAGAAAGCTGCACAGC
This sequence comes from Phodopus roborovskii, assembly GCF_943737965.1. Lineage (NCBI taxonomy): Eukaryota > Metazoa > Chordata > Mammalia > Rodentia > Cricetidae > Phodopus > Phodopus roborovskii. The sequence goes on along the minus strand of NW_026126407.1, from coordinate 48,016,826 downwards.
TTTCTTTTATTCTGGCATCCCTTGCTATTGGCTGGAGTTCTCCTATCCCTGCTCTATTTCAGTTTGTATGGGGGACACTGGTAACCATAGGAAAAAATGGATGGCTGCTTTGTTAAGCATCTGATAGGTGAAACTTGGATTTGGTGGGAGCTGACAGTCTGGTGGTGTGGCCAGCCCCAGCTTTGGGCCTCTACACCTGCTGTATAGCAGGCAGGCTCTTGAGGCAGCACCTCCAAGGGATTGGGGAAGAAGACACCTAGTAGACCAGGGGTCACTGAGCGGGCCAGAGGGCCCCAGGCAGTGCTACGCTGTCCTAAAATCACACAGCAGATATTATGTCTGCCTTAGACATTGTCCCTCCTGCCCTCCTCCCCTCACAGGGCCCTGGATACTGCATCCTGGGCCCAAATCCAGCAGAAGCTACAGGACTTCTCCCAGGACACCCAGGTAGTGGACAAGGAATGGGGGGGGCCTCCCTACATACTGCCCTGGCTCATGGCCCATACCCCCACCAGGCAGAACTAGAACGAGAGCGAGCACAGCTGATGGTCCGGGCCACCATGGCAGAGCAGCAGCTCTCTGAGCTACAAGAGTATGTGGATCAGCACTTGGGCAGGTAGGCCCAAGGAATCTAATCCCAGGGCTCTAATCTAGGTAGAAGGGAAAGAACCCATGGCCAGACAGGTATTTTTCTGATCATCCCAATCAGATACAAGCAGGAAATCCAGAGACTGAGGAAGTTGGTGAATACAGGAGATCCACAGGGAATAGAAACTACGGCTTCTACTAGGCCCCGGCGCCCAAGGACCCGGAGTCATTAGCTAGCTTATCTCCCAGAGACAGCACACACCAAACCTCTTCATAGCCAACATGGAACCCACTGCACACCCCATCCCATGGAGCAATTCCTGGAATAAACAAGAATCAGAATTGAACCCACAGAGTCTTTATTATATCACTCAGCCAGTCAAACAAGAGTCCTGGGAATGGAGGTAGAGGTGGACTCTGGGATGGCCTTGATGGGCACCCCACAAGAAGACACAGCTGGACCAGTACCATGGATATCATAGGCCCAGACTCTGTCCAGGCCCTCACCCAGCACAGCTACAGGCTGCCAGGTGGGAAGGGGGAAACGTCCAGACACCACACGGGCCCCTGCAGGTAGCTCTTCTTGCAGCTTGCCCTCCAGCAGTGGGAGCTGTAGGAAAGAACACAAGGGAGGAGGGCACAGCAGCAGGTAAGAAAAAGCTGCCCCATCCAGCTAGGCCCAGAACCTATTCCTGGCCTCAGAACAGCCAAGAGTGTGGCCCTGACCTCCCAGCAGGACAGCAGACTCAAGACCTACCACACTGGGGGCCAGGAACACAGACACATTGTGACAGTCTCTGAGGCTCACCTGTGGGAAACAAAGATAAAGGCTGGAAGCCACAGGGTCACTGAGTTCTAGCTTCCAGCCCACCCAGGTATCAGTGAGGTAGCACTCACAGCATGAAACCTGGGAGATAAAGTTATCAGGAGCTGGAGGTGGGATTCAGTCAGTAGAGTGCTTGCCTAGCATACACAAAGTCCTGGGTTTGATCTTCAGTTCTGCATAAACTAGGTCTGATGGCACATGCCTGTAATCCTAGCACTCATGAGGTAGAGGCAGTAGTTCAACGTTATTAGGCTACACAGTGACTAGAGACCAAGTCTCGCCCCCCCCAAAAAAAAAGTTAAAGAAAGAGAAAGAAAATGAAGTTTGATGGGTTACCTTCCAGAGATCCTTTCGATGGTAGCAGACACTCCCGGAACAACCAGCCCTCCAGGCATGCAGCCGTGCAAGTCCCACAAGCCACGGGTTCAGCTCATAACCCACAGCTGGACGGAGACCACATTGGTGGGCCGCCAGCACCTATGAAAGCCAAGAGTGTGGGACCTGGATGTAGGGTAGGGGTCACCGTGGGAGGGACAACGAATAGACACACAGGCCTTACGATCCTGCCATCACCAGAGCCTAGATCCACCATTTTTCCAGGGCGGCCTCGCAGCAACGACAGCACGTGCTCAACCTGCTGGGCACTCGCGCCAACGTAGGGCACCTGAATAAAGAATTTGGTGGGCTCAGGCTAGAGTCCCACAGACCAAAGCACCAGTTGGAGGCTGTTGTGTGCCTACTAGCTTTCCTTCCTTAGATATCTGCCACACCCAGTGGCAGCCCCACCCACCCTCCACACACACCACTGCCCGCACCCCTTCAGTAATTCAATCCTAGCTTCATTTATATTCCCTTGGTCATGACAGTAGACCTAGCCCCTGCAACGTATTTGTTTCACCTCTCCGTACATCTGGTCCCCTGATTAGATCCTGCACCTGTAATTGGTCCCGCCCATCTTTACGAGCCTACCTGCTGTAACCTTGATCCCACCCACTGATCTGCGTCTAGAACCAATTTTGGTCCTGCTCCTTCTAAGGCCCCACGTCGCACCTGCAGCCTCAGAGGCACGCGGCGGAAGCCGGGTTGCAGAAGCAGTGCCCACACGGTGTAGGCAGCCAACCCCGAGCCTGCCGCCGCTTGCAATATCTCCAGTAAGCCTGGCCGCCTCTCGCGCAGAGCAGTCAACGCCTCGGCCGGGTCGTCATGATCCATGGTTGAGAGACTCGCAGTTCAGAGCCGTCCTTTTCAAGATCCCCAGCCGGGAACTGGAGGCGACTGCCCTTCCGGGTACCGCCAGCCTGAGCCGTACTCTCTCTGCCCAGCGCCTACCCCAGCCGTGGCAGCGACAGTCTAGGAGAGGTGGCGATGAGATGCCGGAAGTGGAACGGGCCCGTGGGGCCAGTCCGTCACTCATTTTTCTCCTCCCAGTCGGCCTCGGCCCCTCCCGTGGGTTCCGTATTGGATCCCAATGACACAGGCTTTAGGCCAGCCTTACAGGGTTTGCCCCTTGTAGGTCTTTGGTCTAAGATCTGCAGAGGCCAGTTTCTGGGTCCATCCTGCAGACAACTATATGGAATCTCAGCTCTAGGTCTCCCTAAGGCCACACTGCTCCTGTCCCGCAGACCCGGGTTAAAACAGGGGCCACTATAACTGGAAGTCATCCTCATGTGGATACTGCTGACCAAGACTTCCTGAAGCCTACCAAACACCCAGACGCAACCCACGGAGGACGTCCTTCTAGTCCCTCCGACAGCGACGACAATTAGAAGGGAAATAGAGCGTGTTCTGGGGTCGAAGGAGAAGGGCGGGCAGATACAGACAGATGTTGGCTCTCTAGTGAGTGGGGAGGGAGGGGGCCGGATGTGAGTGGCTGGGTGCTGGCAGCTGGCCCAGCTTGGGGTGAAAGACAGCTAGGGAGCCCGGAAGGTCTCCTTCCTTCAAAAATAAAGGGTTGAGTGACTCCTACTAAGGCCCAGCATGAAAACAGATAAAGCCTTGAGTCAATCTGCTGGATCCTGACCATGCACATTAAAGCTAAATGGCAGTGAACGTCAGGTCCTCCTTGTCTGCACAGTCCTGGCCTGATCTTCCTCAGCTATCTCTAGCAGAGATGGTAATGACTCCCAAATAAAGCATGCCCAAGACCACAACCCTGTCTCCCAGGTGCAGAATGTGTCCCTCCAAAACAGTCTGAAGGAGGGGTGTCCTGAGGCAGCAGGAATATGTGTATTCTGTGGAGAGAGGCTCTGCTGCACCTAGCTCAGAATCTGGTCACCAGGAGAACTGTAACAGGGCCCTCCCACGCAGAATTCTAGACAGGGTTGCTTGGGCACAGCTATTCTTATCTGCTGCTCCTGACAGTATTTGAAGGCCTAGAGCACCCAGAAAGCCCTGGCAACTTTTCCTGACACTGGCACCCACACAAAGCACTACTTGGAGGTCTCCACACAGGTTTTCTCAGGCTAGTTCCTGCAGTTTCAGCCCGCCTGCTCAGACCCTTTGCTGCTTTGCTTCCACTTTGGGGCCTTCATCGCTTTCCCTAGAGCAAACATGAGGCCATTGGCCCGGTCTTCCCCTATTAACACTTCATGGAATTCTGGGAAATGAGAATAAGTAGCATGGAGCCAGCTCAGAAGCAGATAGATGGTGGAAGAAAATGGTGTTGCCTGCTCTTCAGGAGTGACCTCTGACCCTCATCTCTCCTCCCACTCCATCAACAGACAGTCTGAGTGAAAGAAGCATGCTCTTTGCCCAACCCCAGAATATGCTCAGGTGTTATTTAAACTATCTGCCTATAAACATTCTGAGGTAGCCATCCAGGGCCTATGTAGGGTGTGGTACCTTCATTGGCAAAGTCTGCAGCCAAGAACCATATGTCTGGTCCCTGCCCAGCCATGTCCCGCTCCCGCCTGCTTCTTACCAAGGAATGAATAGTCCACTGGGATGATCGTGGATGAAAGAAAGCCTTAAAGGGAGGGCATGCAAGGATAGAAAGCCATTTCTGGAACTCCACTCCCACTCCACCCAGCACTGGAGCTGAAGCCGTTTCTCAGAAGCCATGAGGGAGAAGTGGCAGGAATGTGCTAGGTTGGGGCCTGAGAAACTAGTGCACACCTCACTTATGGGCTTTCAGGCCACTGGCTTTGTCTGTCCAGGGTCTCACTAGCCCTTTATGAAATAAAGAGGCCCAGGAGGAAGGCAGGGATGGCAACAATAGGGCCAGTGGCGGGAAACAGTCCTTAGAGACCTCATTGTGCACTTCTCCCGCCGGAAACGAACAAGCAGGATCCTGCAGTGGAGACCCCACACCCTGCAGGCGCTTTGCCATGTCTGGATGCTCAGCACGTCGCAGGGGCCTCCGGACAGAGGGGCCCATTCTTCCCCAAGGGCGGGACCAGGCCAAGGATGACTGTATGGAAGGGAATGGCACACTGCCAGGCTACAGCACACCCCCAATAGACCTAGTTCAGAGTTGGAAGTGGTGTCCATCCGCTTGCCCCCCAGGCCACCTAAAGGACCTCAATCAGCCCAAGTCTTGAGAGTTTCAGCGCTCCTGGAGTTAGAGGAAGATAGGGGCTCACCAGTCAGCTGGGTCAGCGGGGCAGGCGGGCAGGCTAAGAAGGGTTAGGAGTGCAGCAGGAAAAGAGTGAGGCAGGGCAGAGCTGGGTGTGATCCAGGAAATTTAGTATCCTATCACCTCACTGTGGGTACCAGCGTGCAGTCTGAGCCACACCCTTCCCACCCACCCTCCTACCACCCCTCCCCAGTATCCCACTCCCAGGAGAAGGTCCGGCGGGGGCTTGCTCCCAGGGCTCTCAGTCCAGTGCCACCTCACATGGGTTGAGGTGGGCTGTTAGGGCAGCTGTATAGACACGGCTGAACTCTTGGAAGCGGGGAGCACAGCCCAGCCAGGCTTCACCAAATCGGCTCCATCCCATGAAAAGGAAGGAGCCCGGGCCAGGGCGCACACCACAGCGCAATGGGGTACGAATGGAGGCCTGGCCCTGGCCCTCTGAGCCCTCTTCATGGAACAGTGGCAGTGTCTGGCGGATGACACGGGTGGCCACCACAGTGATGACTGATTCTTGCAGCTCCATGTTGTGGGCGACCCCATGGATGGTCCCATGGATCACTGCAAAGAGACATGATGACCAGTAGTGGGCATGTGGGAATGCAGGGCAGACCCTAAACTCTCCCACGACAGAATACTCACCAAAGTCACTGGTACATGCAGCCAGAAGGAGCTCAGCATCACTACAGGGCCTGCAGGCACCTAGCATGCAAGGCAGATCATCAGCCAAGCCTGTGCTCTCTCAGCACAAGCCCACGGCCCCTCCCAGCAGGAAAGGGTCCCAGAGGTGTGGTTAAACCCTTCTCCCAGCAATCATACAATTTGAAGACACTAGCAGCCATGGTGCATCTCTTGGCACATACCTACTGATGGATACCTCACTGCCTCATACACATTCTTGCACACCAGCTCATAAACTCACACCAACGCTGAAGAACATTCTGAGACCTCTCAGAGCTGCCTCACAGGCCCAGCTAGGGTGGTAGGACATTCTGGTGGACTCTGGTTCTGGGGTCCCCAGCTAGGGCAGAACAGTCAGAGAGCCAGCCCCTGCAGGGTCAGGCTGCAAGTTCCAGAAGAGCAAAGCACTGGGCCTGGTGCCCTGCAGGGAGGCAGGGCAGGCGTCTCCATGGTGACGAAGAGGCACACTGGACTTTTGTTGGCTGGGCTGGGGGAGGGGAGGGAGGTCACCACCGGGCCAGGGAGCCCTGGACAGCTTTGGCCATAGGCTTTGATTCTGCCCCAACCCACCCCTTCCCCCAACCCTTCAAAACCAGAGGCACAAGGCTGGCCTCTCCTGCTTTTGCGCCCTCCTGATCTTTCCCTAAAACCCTGAAGAGGGAAAGGAAGGAGCACTCCCAACCCACTCTCTATGACCTGGAAGCCACTCTCCTCCAACAGAGTGGTCTCTGGCAAGCTATGGATGGACCCTCTGTGCAATGGGGTGTTTAGGCCTGGTTAGAGAGCCACTTCCTGACACCAACCTCCTCCTCAGCCAGTCTAGTCACTCACCATCTACACCAAGACCTTGGGCCTGGGGAGGTATTTCTGCACGCTGGTCCTCGTGCAGCTCAAAACGGAAGGTAGCAACTCTGCGGCTGATGTCGCGATGTGGTGTGGCCTGCAGGAAAAGGGCCCGGCGCTCGCGGGGACCCCATCGTATGCAGCGGCCCCCAGCCAAGTCTGGGCCCTCGGCCAGTAGCAACTCCAGGTTGCCGCCCATCCGTTCAGCGAAGACCTGGGCACCAGCGAAGGGCCGCGCGGGGCGCAGACAGACGATACTGGGCTGCGTGCCCGGATCGGGGCTGCCCAGGGTCAGGCGAAGCGCCCCGGCTGGATATAGCCACTCGATAGCGCCCTCAGTACAATCCAGGGTCAGCTGCCCCACGCTGCCGGGCTCCTGGGTCAAGCCGCTGGGGACAGGACGGTGGGTCTCAGACGGGTGGCCCTTGTTCCCCTAGCCGGTTCACCCCCCTTTCCCGGAGCTACCAACACCTGCGTCCACTCTGTGGAACAGGACACTGAGGTCTGTGCTTCCTCAGTTTCCAGTGGGAGGGAGGACCCCCAACACAAAATTAAAAAAAAAAAAAAAAAAAAAAAAAAAGCCCTCCCCATAGTCCCTCCTAGGGACCGTACCTGCCCCTCCAGCTGCAGCGGTCCTTGGAGTAGCCGGCACGAGCAGAAGTGGCCAAGAGGCCACAGCACAGCGCGCAGAGAAGCGCGGCTACCGACATGGCTCGGGGACGCGCCGGGGCCTCGGGCTGCTGCCCCGGGAGGTCCGGGCCGCAGCGGTAGCAGCCCGCGGCGCGGCCGCCCGGCCCGGCGCGTCCCCCACAACCGGCGGCCCCCCGGCACAGCTCTCTCTGAGCTCCGATACTATGGGGGCGGGGCCTTTGCTCTCGGACCAATCGCCACAAGCCCCAGAACTTTCCACCAATTGCAGCGCCCTTTTGGGGGCGGGGCGGGTTGAAGGCGGGAGCGCGGTCCAGGGAGTATGTAGCGTTCTTGTCTCCCCATCTGGCGATCTCCAGTACCCTGGAACCTTTGGTGGATGGGTGGGGGATCTCTGTCCACTTTCGGAATCTGGAAGGCTGCTCACTTTACTTGGCCTTCAATCAATGGACCTCAGTAGGCAGTAGGACTGTCGCTTCCTGAGAGAGGGAGTGGAGTCTGCAGCCAACATCTGAACTCTGGTACCCTGTTGCTGGTACTCTACAGAAGAGGGATTAGAACCCCTGTGTCCCTGCGTCCCATAAGGGAGGATACAGAGGGTCCTGATAAGCCTAGGGTCATGATGCTAAACCAAGCCTTGGATTTGGGGAAGAAGTGCACTGGCTAGCTATGCAAGGAGCAGCATGGGCAGAGTGGATCTCTTTCTGCACTATGCTTTTTCAAACCCACCTGCACACTTTGTGAGTGTTAAATGAATATGAAAAACGAGACACTATGGATACCTGCCTGCGGATCCACAGACTGGAAACAAAGCCACAAAGTACTTGCCGATGCCACAGTGCAAGTCCTACAAGATCAACTAAAACAGAATTTCAAAGATAGCCCAGGGGGTATGGGGAATGTGGCTAGGTTATTCAGTGCCTACCACTCAGGCATGAAGCTCTGGGTTTGATCTTCTAAATAATGTTGAACTGATTGTAATGGGTTATGCCTATAATCCCAGCACTTAGGAGGTAGAGAAAGGAGAGCAGATGTTCAAGGTCATCCTTGGCTACAGAGTGAGTTCAAGGCCAGTCTGGACTACATGAGACCCTCTTAAAAGAAAAAAACAAGCAGGGTGGTGATGGCACAGTCCTTTAATCCCAGCACTTGGGAGGCAGAGGCAGGTGAATCTCTATGAGTTCCAGGCCAGTCTGGTCTACAAAGCAAGTTCCAGGACAGGCTCCAAAGCTACACAGAGAAATCCTGTCTCGAAAAACCAAGCCCCCTCACAATGGAAACAAACAAGCATGCTAGAGTCAATTTGAAACCCTGAAAAAGAGCTTTTTTGACCTGAAGGAAGGGTAAAGGAGACTGAAGTCAGAGGGAGGCTTTAGGAAGTCCCTGAGCATCTCCAACCCCACGACTCTACTTCTGTATCCATTGTCCTCCTGGTTCCTTTTGAAACCCTTCATTTGGCCTGGACCTGGACTCAGGAACAAATGAGATCCAGTGATGTCACTGGCAAGAGCAGTTAGTCCTGCTGCCAGCTTACAGAAGAAGAACTTGGAAACACTGATGACCCTGTCCTGGAATCCAAGGCCCTCTCAGACCAATAGGAGGTTCAACTGGCTTCTTTCCCTAAACAAAGAGTTCAAAACAAGGTATTGTAATAGTCAAAATTTGTTAAAATGACCACAGCCTTCTTGATAAAGTGTGGTGTGTCTCACTGTAAGAAAAATTAAATATGAATCTTTTCTATCTAATACTATAAAAGTATGGTTACGGTAAGGAAATCAAATACTTTTTAAAAAGATTTACTTATTATGTATACAGTGTTCTGCCTGTACTATGCCTGCAGGCCAGAAGAGGGCATGAGATCTTATTACAGATGGTTATGAAATACCATGTGGTTGCTAGAAATGGAATTCAGGACATCTGGAAGAGCAGACAATGCTTGTAACCTCTGAGCCCTTTCTCCAGCCCCTGAATTCAACTTTTTTTTTTAAATCCCTACCTTGCAAGACTTTTATGTAAATGGCTTACTCTGTGTAACAGCCCCAACTGTTCTGGAACTCTTTCGTAGACCAGGCTGACCTTGAACTGCAGAGATCCGCCTACTTCTGCCTCCTGAGTACTGGAATTAAAAGCATACGTCACCATGCCTAGCTATTTATTACTTATTTATTACAGATAGGGTTTCTGTAAGAGCCCTGGCTATCCTGGAACTCAGTGTGTAGACTAGGCTGGCCTCCAACTAACAGAGATCTGCTTACCTCAGGAGAATCTCTATGAGTTCGGGGCCAGCCTGGTCTACTTAGAGAGCTCCAAGACAGCCAGTACTACATAAAAACATTGTCTCAATAAACAACAAATAAGCTGGGGGGGGTGGCACACACCTTTAATCCCAGCACTTGGGAGGCAGAGGCAGATGGATCTCTGTTAGTTTGAAGACAGCCTTACCTACAAAGAGAGTTCCAGGACAGGTTGCAAAGGTACAGAGAAACTCTGTCTCATGAAAGCAAGCAAACAAATAATAATAAAATAAAATGGGCTGGAGAGATGACTTGGCAGTTAAGAACACAATATTTCACTTGCAGAGGACCTGAACATGTGTTCCCAGAATCCACATCAAGAGGACTACAACAGCATGTAACTCCAGCTTCAGGAGATTAGACAAATTTATCTCCACAGGCACATACACTCACATGCATGAACACATGAATACACACACACACACACACACACACACACACACACACATTTAAAAGTTTAAAAAATAAATCATAAATAAAATATTTTCAATTAAAAGACATCACACAACATGACGAAATCATAGCAGATGCCAAGTTATTTCACAGAAGGACATAGAACACCTGGGTCAACCCTGGATATCCAGGGGTCAACCACAGCTGTCCCCGCCTAAGAAGTTGCAGGGCACTTTGGTTATTCTTTGGCAGTCTCCTCAGCCCAGGCCTCTGAGGCAGACAGTAGTCTGCAGGCGCCCTCTAATGGTGATATGGGGCATGAGTGGGCCAGTTTCAAGGAGTTGACTCCCTACCCTAGCCTTCTCCAGAAGAAATGGCTTCAGTCCTAGCAATAGAGGGACTCCAAGGGGTAACCTGGTCTGAAAAAAGTTCTCATCTGACCTGAATCTTTATAGCAGACTTCTCCATCCCCATCTTCATCTTTAAACAGCATAACAATGATTCTATCACCCTGGGAGAAGAGCAGAACAGATGCCTCTTCCACAACTGTCAGGGAAAGGACATTTGAACATCATTAGCTGTCAGAACTCTGCTGCCCGTGGGCATAGGTCCCAGAGAGTCATGAGTAGCCTCAGGATCCAGCATACCTGGTACAGGTGTTTATAGATAGAAACCCAGAGGAAAAGAAGCAAATGGATAAATGAGGACACCCCAAAACTCAGGTAACTCTTAACTATTTATGTTCTGGTTGGAGGTTTCCTTGGGTGTCTCAAAATTTAGTGCCCTTACCTTAAGGAATGGGTCATTAATCCCACACAAGTCAAAACAAAAACCACAAAAGGCACTCAAATAAAACATAGGTATACTTCAAGAAGTTGTGAAATGGTGCGTGGAAGCTTGTGGCCTCCTCTAGAAAGCTAGAGATCACAATGATTGCTCCAAACTGATAGTTTGCCTGGCTTTAGCCAACAGCCACAGCATCTCAAGACCTTTGACTCAAAGAGGGTTTTCTAGTTACTTTCTGTTGTCATGGTAAAATACTGATCAAAACAAATTTTGGGAGTACAAAGTTTATTTGGCTTATACTTCCATATCACGGTCCATTATTGAAAGAAACCAGAGTAGAAACTGAAGTAGAGACCATTGAGGAATGCCGCTTATTGGCCTGCTCTCTCTGGCTTGTCCACCTACCCAAGAATAGCCCCTCCTATAGCTGAGTCCTCCTACATCAACTAGCAATTAAGAAAATGCCAATCTGGGGTTAAGAGCACTGACTGCTCTTTCAAAGGTCTTGAGTTCAATTCCCAGCAACCACATGGTGGCTCACAGCCATCTATAATGAAATTTGGTGCCCTCTTCTGGCATGCAGGAATTCATGGAGGCAGAATGTTGTAAACATAATAAATAAATAAATCCTATTTTAAAAAAGAGATAAGAAAATGCCAATTCAGGCTAATCTCTGAGTCTGCGGCCAACCTGATCTACAGAATGAGTTCCAGGACAACCAAGGCTACACAGAGAAACCCCATCTTTTTTTAAAGATTTATTTATTTTTTTGTTTGTTTATTGTATATACAGTGTTCTCCCTGTGGGCTAGAGGAGGAAGGACATCAGATCTCATTATAGATGCTATAATAACCACCATGTGGTTCCCAGGGAATTGAACTCAGGACCTCTGGAAGAGCAGCCAGTGCTCTATATCTCTGATCCATATCTCCAGCAAGAAACCCTGTCTTAAGAAAAAAAACAAGCCTCTTTTTCTTTTATTATTATTGTTACATACATAATATGACATAGATAGACAGAGAGAGAGAGAGGGAGAGAGAGAGAGAGAGGTGCTCTGGGGTAGGGAAATGCCTCAAAGACATGCCCACAGGCCAATCTGATGGAAGAAATTCCTCAATTGAGTTTCTCTCTTCCCAAGTGTGTTGACAACCAAAATTAGCCATCACAGGGGTTGTTCAAGCTGGAAACCATCCTGACACCTGTTTCCTGCCCTGGCTTCCCCAGGGCGTTGTACTGCACTTCATAGGATGCAGTGGGTAGCAGCCAAGGGAAGCCTCGGGTGTTATTTCCAGTGTTACTGCTCAGGCTGCCCACCTCCAGTCATGGCTGTCCCCTGTAACACTGGCCTTTGCAGATTTAGGACATTGATGCCATACCCATAGTGTGCCGGGCCCTGAGAGCGGAGGATAGATAGCCCCAGCATGCAGCAGGAGAGTTGACAGCAAATAGGAGCTGACTCACAATTAGCAGGCCATCTAACAAGGCAATTTGGGGGAAGAGATACATGTAGGAGAGTTGACACGATGGTCCCAGGACCATAGAGCTTTGAACAAACACAACCACAAAATATAAACGGAAAAAATGGCAGGGCCAGTTCCCTAGACTTACTGGCAGTGGGTGAATTTAGGTTACTTCCTGATCTTGTGAGAAAAACTAAAAAAGGGGACAAGTCTCCTGCCTGCCCAAGACCACCCCCCTCTTCACAGATCTCAAATTTCACTTGAAGCCAGATGGGCACTAATGTAGCTGACCAGAGACCCTTCTTTGTCCCTAGCTAGACCTGTGGCACCAGGACCATTACAGCCAGGACTGAGCATGGGTGGGGCTGCTGGGTGTGAACATGGGAGACAGTTCCTACAACTGATGGGCAGGGGATATCAGGGAACCCAGTAAAGTGCACCAGTGGCACACACTGTGATCACTGACTTTAGTCATCATACCCAGCTGGACATTAGCAGCTTCAGGGTGATTTGCCCATCAGCCCCTTGAACACAGAGACCTCATCCAGGACATAATCATAGCTGCCAGCTCCCAAGCATTCTCATGGGGAGCTGGGGCACCCATCTTCAGCCCAGCACTTCAAGGGGTCGGCATTAAGGTTTCTATCTCTGTGTTTTGTTTTGTTTTCATTTGCTGAGAAGCCCACCCTGCAGCACCTTGCATCTCCTGAGGAGTTCAAAATGCAGCTGCTGATTGATTTGAAGCTGAGCTATAAATAGCCACTGGCTCCAGCCAGGGCCAGGGGAAAATATCCCATTGCTAGGAGACGACTGTTGCTGGGAGACCGCCATCACTAGGCGACGACTCATGCTGCTGAGGTGACAGCTGGGCCCTGAGTCATCCTCAGCCTTGACAGGGGGCGGGCCAGGCCAGAGCAGAGGCCACCAGGGAACCTTGGTGCCCTTACCTTGTCATCTGGACAGTTAGGTGACAGCTGCCCCACCTGCTTCTCCTCAGTGTTCTTGAGCCTCTGGCTCTGGGCAGGGACAGGGTGGAGAAACAGGAGATATCGGTGGGGAAAGGAAGGAGAATGGAAAAAGAAAGACACAGTAAGTAAAGGAGGGAGAGGTAGGAAAAGAGGGTAGAGAGGCTCAGGGCCACAAAGTACCTATCTACACCCAATATGACTCACTCTGTCCTTGAGGGGGTTGCTCACCACCAATAAAGTACTGAAGTATTCAGGGCACTCTTTCTTAGAACCCAGTCACATTTCCCAGAAGGAGTTTGGGGAAGAATGAGACCCAGCCATGTGTCTCCCTCTCCACACTAGAGCTTCACAAGGACATGCCTGAGGAGCTCCTGTGATAAGATTTGGGAAACATGTGCAGTCATCACTCTAGGCTCAGGGAGTGGTTCCCTGATGCTCCCTCAGCTCTCTAAGCCAAATGTGCCAGCAGCCCCAGGTCTGCAGAATCCCCGTTCCTATAGAGTTGGACCCCAGTGTCCTGGGCAGGAGACAGGCCTCTGTGCTCTGACATCAAGGTAAGGGTGATGATGATGGGAGTAGTTTTAAAAGAGGGATGTCTCCAGAGAGGGGTGCTCCAAGTGAGAAGTGTTCCAGGTAATGAGTGCTCCCACTAAGAGTGCTCCAGGTGAAAGGTTCTCTAGTTAAGTGTGTTTTCGTTCAAAGGTGCTCCAGTTGAGGGTGTTCCACATGAGGGGTACTCCAGTTACCTATATTTCAATTAAAAGATGATCCAACTGAGAGAGCATCAAATGAGGAGTCCTCTAGGTGAGGATGCTCCAGGTCAGTGTTCTCCACTGAGAGACTTGTATCCTTAGGAACCAAGTTCATAGATGTCCCCAATATCAGTCCCTTAACACTAACCCAAGAAGAGAGAGCATCCTGGTTGAACTGGTCCTACACGCTACCTCCTATTCTGCAAAGAAACGAAAAGTCACCTGTACAACCAGTTGGACCTTGTCTCAGGTAAACTGTTCTCCAAAAGCAATCAGGAATCCTTGATGAAGGGTCTTCAAAAGCCAGTTTCCCTGTCCCCAGGACAACGTGTGTGTGTGTGTGTGTGTGTGTGCACACCCTCCCCGTGCTCTTCTGGGTGCCCAGGCAACCCCACCTTGGCCCTCTAGGGGTTCTGTAACTATACCACTGTAACTATACCATCAGAAAGCCAGCAGACCCAGACTGAGAAGTTTCCAGTGTTGTGGGCAGACATGGAAATGAAAGTTCCTAGGAGGACAGCCAAATCTGAGAGCCAAATAGATCCATTCAGGGCCAGGTGACAGAGGCTGCTCCAGGTAAGAGAGGTGCTGCAGATGAGGATGTGGTCCACTCCTGGCTCTTGTGGAGACCAAGGAACCGGAGTCTTACAGATCACTGTAGAGAAGATAGCAGGCTAAGGCTGATGGGCCATTACTGCATACCAACTGACCCCTGAGGAAAATAGGCAGGAAGGAGGGGAAGAGATCAGTAAGAAGAAAACCGATGATGTCATGAAGGAGAAAACAGGTCTGATCTGGGGAGTATGGCAGAAGTAGAGGGAAGCTGGTGGGTCCCTTGATGTGAGGAGGCAGGAGAGGCCCACCCCCAGATCAGTGCTCAATAATCTTCTAAGTGTCCTCATTGCTGTTTTTTCAAAAACAGAACTACTTTCTGGGACCTGTTCCAGGGCAACTGTGTGCCTAGGCCTCCCTCATACCTTTCACACTTGGGTGTGGTCATCATAAGGCCAGGCCAAGGCATTTAGCACAGCACAGCACAGCACACTCTGCCCAAGGTTCCTTCTTACCACCCATTGGCTGGCTACCTGTCTAAGGACAATAACTAGATAAGTGGAAAGGACACCCTCTGGTGGTTCAATATCTACACCAGTTTCTGTCCCATGACAATCCACCTTGTTTGATCCATATCCAGGCAAGATAGTGACACTCCAGTCCCAGCCACACAGAAGCCTGCCTTGATCCTGGCTATGGCAAGCTGGACTCAATGACCCCACTGTAAGAACAGTGCTTCATCATATTAAAAATATTTAAAAAAAAAAGCCTTGGAAAGAAATCATCTGTAAGCCTGGCAATGTGGCAGTGGTGGTGTACACTTTTAATCCCAGCACTTGGGAGGCAAGGCAAGCAGATCTCTGTGAGTTCAAGGCCAGACCAGTCTACAAAGCAAGTTCCAGGATAAGCTCCAAAGGTACACAGTGAAACTCTGTCTTGAAAAGCAAAAGGAAGAAAGGAAGAAAGGGAGAAAAAAGAAAACAATCAGTCGTCTTGCAAGCACAAGATCCTGAGTTTGATTGTTGGTTTAAACTTTTTTAACTAAAAAAAAAGCTGAGCTGGGTGGTGGTGGCACACGCCTTTAGTGCCAGCACTCTGAAGGCAGAGGCAGGTGGATCTCTGTGAGTTTGAGACCATCCTGGTCTAAAATAACTAGTTCCAGGACAGCCTCCAAAAACATAGAGAAATCCTGTCTCGAAAAACCAAAAAAAAAAAAAAAAAAAAAAAAAAAAAAAACTGAATTTTGTGACATGTGGCTGTAACTTCAGTGCTGGAAAGGCCAACATAGGCATATCCTATGGCTCAGTGACCAGCCAGCCTAGCTTACTTGGTCAGCTAGTTCCAAGCCAGTGAGAGAACCTGCCTGTCCATCCACACACCCCAAGAAAGAAAAAAGAAAGAGAAAGGAGGGTGTGATGGGTTAGGGAAAAGCTCTGTGGGTGAAGTGCCCGCTTGTACCCCCAGCATTGAAGGGCAGATAGGAGGATCCTGAGGACTGGCAGGTCAGTCAGGCTAATGTAAATGGTGAGCCCCAAGTTAAGTGAGAGATTCTGTCTCAAAAAAAAAAAACAAAAACAAAAACAAAAACAGGGTAAAAGCTTGGCAGTGGTGGCGCACGCCTTTAATCCCAGCACTCAGGAGGCAGAGGCAGGTGGATCTCAGTTAGTTCCAGGCCAGCCTGGTCTATAGGTGGAGTACCAGGACAGCCAGGGATACACAGAGAAACCCTGTCTCAAAACAACAACAATAAAACATAAAAGAATGGTAGAGGAGGATTCTAATATCAACTTCTCACCTCCAGGTACACACACACACACACACACACACACACACACACACACACACACACCAGCCAGGATCCAGCTTACTTCCCCTGCTCACAGTCCCACGAGACCATATTTCCCAACGCCACTTGGGCAAATTTGAGAACACTTCACCCCGCAGCTCCTCCCTTCAAAGATGCTACTCTGCTATCCCCACATCTGTTATCCCTGTTCCCAAGAGACCCCAGATTGGGGTTCCATTAGCCTGTTGGAAGGCCCGGCTATCCGGTAGCCTTTATACAAACCACCTGCCCTGGGACATATGGACTGCTACCACCTGACCGACACTTCATTCCAGAGGGAACCTGAAGAACTCCTTAAGGCCTTAGGATCTTTGCACACCGCTTCTTGAACCATTCCTGATCCCTGTCTCTCACCCCTCGAGGAGGGGGGTTGTCCCAAATAGTTTGTGACATTCTCAGAAATAACCTCTTCCTACTATCACTACACTGTCGTGTTTTCATTGACACTCGCTTTAGTTATTTGCTTGCAGGTTTCTGCTGGTGTGTGACTATATCACCACGAAGGAGGGTTCTTCAGCAGCAGGAAAGGAAGGGATGTGAGATCCCAGAGGCTTGCCCTCTGCCATGCGGAAGGGGTGTGTGTGGAGTTGCGATCGTGCTGATGTCTCTCCCTTTCCTCGCAGGTGGCTATCCAAGCAAGAGCAC
Source organism: Phodopus roborovskii (assembly GCF_943737965.1). Lineage (NCBI taxonomy): Eukaryota > Metazoa > Chordata > Mammalia > Rodentia > Cricetidae > Phodopus > Phodopus roborovskii. The sequence goes on along the minus strand of NW_026126407.1, from coordinate 47,999,973 downwards.
ACAGGGCCGGATCTGCGTAGAATTCGGAACTCTACTGCTAACCGCTCGCGCCAAGGACACCAGCTCTCTTCAGCAGGCAGGATTCTGGGTTGCCACCGCTTCGTGCAGATCGAGCACCCGAAGTTGTTCTTCGGCCGCGCGCCCTGCTTTTCCCTCGAATGTCCTCCCAAATGCGCAGCTTGCGGGGTTTGTTATTGTGCGAGCACCGGCCGCTGAGCGGGTGCTGGTGCTTGGCGCGTGCCCGTCGGTACCGCACCGGGAGCGCGCTGCGCGGAGCGGGGCGGGACTCGGGATTCTCGACACCTCAGCCTGGCCCGAGAGCCGGGATTGGTCCGGACGTCGGGAGCGCGCGAGGGCGCGGTTCTTAGGGCCGGGCGGGGGGCACGCGCGGCGCCGGCGGCGGCCGCGGAGGAGCGCGGGGAGGAGCGCGGAGGAGGAGCGCAGGGAGGAGGGCAAAGGGAGGGAGGAGGCGCCCGCCCGGCTCCCTGCAAAGCGGCCTTATTTATCTGGGCACAGCCTCAGCCTCCCCGGTGGGAGGCTCAGGGCGGCGGATCCTCTCCCACCGGGGAGCTCCGCTCTGGGCTCTGCCGAGAGGGCCCTGGCGCGGAGCGCCGGTCGCCGGGTGCAGTCGGGCCCTGCTAGCCAGTCCAGCACCTTGTCCGCCTCCGCGTTTGGCGATTCTGGTGCTGGGCTCCCCATGACGCGAGGTCGCCCGGCGGACAGCGTGGCATGAGCCAGAAGCCCTGGCCGAGGTAAGGTGTGTGCGCGCGCTGCCAGGCTGCGGGGAGGGGAGGGTCCAGGTCGAGCCACTGCCTCCGCGGAGGCTACAATGAGGAGGGGGCGGGGTGGGGACTTGGGACTGCGCCGCGGCCGCCGCCGCCTGAGCAGGGCTTACGTAATCGTAGCCCCTTCCCCACCTCTCCATCCGGCGGCTGGGCCAGAGGGTCGCTCCACAGTCCCCAGTCCCAGAAGCCGGCCTCATCGCACCACGCTCGCCATCAGCAAGGTGGTCAGGCTGTGGGTCGGTACCATGGAACCGGTTGCGAGGAAGCACCGTGGCTGCGAGGACGCGAAATTGCAGGCAGTCAGCCCCCACTCCTTCTGGCTTGGTTCTGGGCTCTCCTCTCTCCAGTTCTATGAGCCTCGGACTGGAGGACGTGACAGGTGTTGTTACAATTAAACGGGAGGAGCCATGTGGATATGTGGCCTAGGGGCCTTGAACACCTTCTGGACTTGAGCTGGTATAGAACTGCCGCCCACAGGGAGGCAGAGGGAGTGGGCTGGCATGTCTTTGGTTATAAAGAAGGAAATGGACCCTGGCCAAGGTTGGAAGGCTTCAAATTGGGGAATGGGCACCCTGAGGTTGCTGAACAGGGCTTCTATGTCCTTCTGGGATGTTAGGTCAGTGGGGTATCCTCCCCATCCTTTATCCCAGGAGAGAAGGCTGCACTGTTGAGGCCTGGATCTGGCCTAGCAGCCCTCCTGCTAGCCCCTCCCAGCCTAAGCCAGCAGCTGACCTCCCAGGAGCAGATGGCAGATGCCACTTCACCTGCTCCCTCTTTGAGGGCTGACTTCCACTGCCATCTTGTATCATGGCCCACTGACCAAGGTCTGTTCAGGCCTCTCTGGTGCTCCTTTGGACACAAGACCCACTCTTCCAGCCCATCACTTTGATGTGGTGCTGGACAGCAGCCTCAGAGCAGAAGGTGGGGGTTGGGAAGGGAGCCTGGAACGATTGGGGGCTGGCTAGACGAGGTCAGAAGCCTGCCCGAGTCCTGTCTAGAAGTGATCCGAGGACTGGGCTGGGAGATTCAAGGCTGAAAACATGGGTGGTACTGAAATAGCCTAGGATCCAGCTGCCCCATTTCCTGCAACCCTAACTACTTGACTCCCTAGCCACCCCTACCCCTGAGTCCTGGATACATATGTATTCCCCTTTTCCCAAATACTTTCTGACACCTGAATAGGTTCTCTCTCCCATTGTTGAAGTTAAAGCAAGTGCTTCTGGGAATAAGGGGTCTAGACCCAGGAAGTCCTGAAAGATTGAGGCAAGTGGATTCCAGAAACAGAGGAGAAGGCTCTGGCTGGCACTGCTCAACTGTCCTCACCTGTGGGAATCACTGATGTACCTTCCAGCAGCGGCACAGGGAAAGGTGGGGATGGCAGCAAAGCGAGGCCCTGAACCTTCCCTGCTAGTGGTTCAATGGCCAAACTGGCCACAGAGAGCGTAGCTGGGCTGCATTTGGCAGGTGTCTAGAGGAGCCTTGGGCCTATCTCTTGGAGGTCGCATTCTCCAGAGCAGGAGAGACCTGATAAGCTAAAGCCAGGCATCTATTCCACGCTACCTCGAGGCCATTTGCCTGTAGCTTGGTTGCAGAGCCTCTGTCTGCTGGAGCATCAATGTGGACTCTTCTCAAGGCCTGTGTACCCCCTGGGCCAAGGGGCTCCCCATCCTGAAATCCCTGGATCACCTCCAGAGGCTGCTCCAGCAGGGGGTGGAAGGAGAGTGCTGCTGTTGACACGTGCAATGTGGCAGGGATGTGAATGTGCCTGAGTCACAGCACTGTCACAGAACATGTTGCCTCACTGCGCCCCTGCTTGTCACCCCAGTCCTGGGACTATCACCACAGACTGAGTTTGATATGAGTATTTGAATTATTTTTTTCAAGCATGAGATGATCAGGGAAGGTCCCATACAGTCTAGGAATCAGCATCCAAGGTGGCTCCATCCTGACCTGGTGCTCCCAGAAATGACTATGTCAGAGACAAGGGGCAAGCCCCTGGAGTGATAGCTGTGAGGAGTGGGAAATTGGTGGGCATGTAGTTGGCAGCCTTTGGGACTTCAGGATTATAGTAGAGACCCTGCTGGATGAGAACTGTGTGCAGAGGCCACTAGCCAGATTGCAGGAAGACACAGGACCCAATGAGGCAGAAGAAAGAGAAGTAAAATGCAACAGATGTGTTCCTGGTCTGAGGGTTTGGGAATCAGAAAACCCTGGAGTCCTGGGACAAGTTGTATTTATATTTGCTTCAAGAAGACCCCTCTCTGAGCCTTGTTTTCCTCAATGGTGCTCCAGAGAGTAATGAGGCAGAGGATGCTGGGAGGACAGAGCCTTCTCCCCATCATCTTGGTGGTTCCTGTTTCTTTGGGATCAGGCCAGATTTAGGGGACAGACAGCCATATTCTTTAGCCATGAAATTCCAGAGGGGGCTTAGCCAAAAAAAGAGATGCAAGAGCTCCTGTCCCCCAATATCTGCACCTCAAGTTCACTGGGACTGGGGAGTTAAGTGCTGACACCAGTCTGGTTCCTCCTCTAGAAATATTGACCACGGTTGTACCTGGAATTGAGTTCTTGAGCTGCTCCTGCCCCACTGACCAGCCAAGCCTGCAAGGCTCAGGCAACTGCACCCCTGGCAGTTTGGGCGACCAGTTCTTGTTCATTCCTTCATAAGTACCCAGAAGCCACATAGTCATGATGCAATTTGTCCTCAAGGACTTACCAGGCCAAGGGGAGAGACAGATAGCCATGACAGCCTCTGTGATGGGTGACATCTAAAGGTACTTTTTCCAAAGTACAAGGGATCCTAGATATGGAGGCAGGCAGCACTCATCTACATCTGAGAAAACCTATGCATGGAACAAGCAGGGGCCATCATTTGGCCAGGTGAGGGGGCAATAGGAGAAGAGGAAAGGGCAGAGGTCTGGTTGGGCAAGAAGTCAGGGCTGGAGGACTCAAGGTCCAATGACTGGATACACCAGGATTTGTGTACTGTTAGCCTGGAAACCACCAAGTACTGGAGCTTTCCCAGGAGCCCCGTTGTGCCCACCATTCCTTATGTCCACAGTGAGTCCTCTAGGGAATTGGAAGACCACAGTCAGCTCTAGCCCTTGATGAGGCTGGTGCTGATGAAGACATGGCAACTGAGGAAGTTGCCAGTGTCTCCTAACATGGGATGGGTTCAGGGACCTCAAGCTCCTCTGCAGCCTAGAGCTGACTCAGAATTCCACTCCAAACTGAGCACCAAACACAGGGCCTGAGACTGAGTGTTGTAACCAGTCATCCATCATTTCAGATCTCCCCAGTATTAGCTCCTAAGGTACTCATCTGTGAAGGGAGAGGCAGCCACTGATCCTTCCCCCTCCTAGCAAGCAACTCCAAACAGGCTAAGGAGCCACCCTGGGTGGAGAAAGGAGTTGCAGCATCAAGAAGGGGTTATCGCTGGACATGGTAGTGCATATCTGTAACCCCATAGTGGTGGGATTGCTGTAAATATAAGGCCAACCTCAGCTACATAATGAGATCTGTTTCTACACATGGGAGCAGGTCCTAGGTCACCATCTGGCTAAATAACAGGGACAGGTAGAAAGATCTCTGCTGGAGCCAGTCAATAACCTCTTGCTTACCTGGCAGGAAAGTTCCAGTCTTCTACTGTGTGCTCAGCTTTCCCTGAAAGCCTCAGCCCTTCCTTGGGCCCATTTTTGAACCACAGTACAGGGGGTTCTTGGGCTTGGTTAATTATGCCCCAAGTGGGAGAAGCAGTGAGAAACACCCCCACCACCACCACCAAGCACAATGCTGGGGAGCAGCAGAATTGCCTCTGTGGAGATGTGCCTTCCACCAAAAGCAGGGGCCTAGATGAGGGATTTAGTCAGGCCTGGTTTCACCTACTTGGCCTAAGTCTGGGGGTTAGGAAGGGTATCGTGTGCTACTGCAAACGTGAGTTCCAGAGCTGCCGCGAGGGGCAGGAAGGAGCCCCGCAAATGCCCGGGGCATCCACGTGCATCTCCCCCCACACGCCCCCAGCAACTCAGGCACTCCACGTGCACACCCGCGGCTGGGAGCATTTTCAGCCTAAATCGGCATAGCTCTTGGATTATTTCTCCCCTGGCACCGCCTCCGCAGCCTCCTCCGGATCCTAGCCAAGCGGGCGGCTTCTCCCCCTGCCTCTTCCTGTGGATCTGGGTTTGCGGGAGCCACCAATCGTCCTTTCTCTGCTCCACTGTCTGGTGCATGCAGAAAGGCTAGCTGACCCCAATGAGCGCGGGCGCTGTCCATGGTACTGTTCCCGGGGTTCCGAAAGCGCTGGGTTTACTAAGCCTAGTGGCTGAGGCTAGATGGGCGGTCTAGGAGTATGCAGACTAAGAATCAGAGATATGGCAGGTATTCTGGCTGGAGCTGTCTCTCCATCTTCAGCACAGTTCCCAGGAATGTGGGTGGTGCTGGACAAGAATTTAAGGAAGAACCTCATCCTTTCCCATCATAGATGCTGCTGTCCTACAACAGGCCCCCTTCCTTATATTGCTCTCAGGGAACTGGAGTAACCACACTGTAGACTTCCCTTGCCATGGCATGCAAATGTACCTCCTCAGAGCCTCAGGTTTGTTGTTTAAAGACTTGGGTAACAATAGTGGTTACCCCTACAGAAGGATGTCTGCTGTGAAACTGAAATATGTGATTGTTCTGGTGTGCATTTGGGGAGTGTTAGCTACAGTACTACTGGCTTTTGTGTAACTGTTATTGCCTGTTCTTGAGCACAAAAGAGCAGCCAGAGGCTGAAAACCTCCCTCGTGGAAAAACTGGTCCACCACCCAGGTCCAGAGTCATACGAGGAGGGAGAGTGATAGGGAGATAGTACTGAGGGCCTGGGGTGAACTGCCAATGGCCATCCCTAGGCACAGAGCTGGGTTGTTGGTCATGTTCTAGGAAGACAGAGAACTAGATATGAGTGTATAACAGAGACCAGGTATGATTGTATAACAGAGGACCAGGTAAGAGTGTATGACAGAGGAACTGAGAGAAACTTGCTGACTTCCCTGAGATTGTAGGGCAGGAAGTTAACTCACATGTGGATCCAGTTCAGTTCTGGGATTGCCTATACATACAGAAAGGGAGATCATGCATTGCCCTTGGGTGAGCTCTGGGACTCAGAAAAAAATACAATCCTTACTCTACCATACACTACAAATCCCTCCAAGAGGAGTCTGTAGTGTTACCTCCCAGATTTCATGTTGAGGAAATGGAACCACCAGTGGCTAGACAAGACCACACATTCAAAGTAGGAGCCGGGTATTGGTGGTGCACGCTTTTAATCCCAGCACTCAGGAGGCAGAGACAGGTGGATCTCCATGATTCTGAGGACAGCCTGGTCTACAGAGTGAGTACCATGACCAGCTCCAAAGCTACACAGAGAAACCCTGTTTAAAAAAGGAAAGAAGGAAGAAGAAAAAAACAAAGTAGGGGTCATTTGGACTCCAGAGTGTTGCATTTGGATCTGCAAGAGAAACCCATGGAAAAACTACCTCTTTTCTGTATGTTGGGCAGTGGTGGACATGATATTTATATCTGGAATGCAGAGCAGATGGTCATGACATTATGATAATCTCACTGCCCTTTCCCTCCATACTGTCCATTCACAATGGACTCTGCCACCCAGTTGCAGCCCTGGGAGTCTGGGGGCCTGAGATGAGTAGTGATCAAGACCTGCTTTATGGCCAGTTGACCCTGGCCTTCCCCATGACCTTCCTCCAGCTTTGGTCCAAACTTTAACTCTATTACTTAACTACTGGCCATGGCTTCAAACAAGCAGTTCACTTGGCCTTGGCCTCCACTTCCTTGTTTGTACAATAGATATCACAACACCTCATTGGGTTGGGTGGATGGTTAAAGAGCATGTGTCCAGCAAGGATGGAGAGGTGGCTCACTGGTTAAGGGCACTTGCTACTTTTACGGAGGATCTAGGGGCTTGTAACTCCAATACCAGGAGATGCCCTCTTCTGACTTCCACAGATGCAAAGCACCCATGAGATACACATACATACATGTGAACAAAACACTTATACACAGATAATGGTAATTTTTTAAATATGAAAATGCATGTGTTCAGGTATTGGGAGATGCCTGAGTGCCAGAACTTACTATAGGAGCGCAGATTCTTGAGAGCTGATATGTGACTCTGTGGGCTGCTGGCACTCCATGAAGGAGTAGTCAAAAACTTCTGGAGCACTTTTCTTCAATTTTCCCAATCCTGCTCAGCAGGGTAGGTCCCAGTAGTGGGCATCAAGAGAGCAGAGGTAGAGGGAGCAATTAAGGACTCATCTCTTCCTAACCTTGAATTGGAAATGAAAGCATCAGAAAGCTCCTGTGAGCGGTGCAGGCTGAGCCACTGAATATGAGAGAGGATGTGGATACTTGGGCTAGCTGTAAATATGGTCAGCCTGCCTCTTCTGCCATAAGAAAAAGGCACGTGCTAGGGATCCTTTCTGTTGAGTGATCCTGGAAGTGCTGTGGGAGAGGATGCTCAAAGATGAGAACAGGGCTAGCTCTCCAGCTCTTCCAGATATGGCAGACTCACTTGTTCCTCCTGTCTCATCCACAGAACGTGCAAGGAAAATGTCGAGCCCAGGTATCGATGGTGACCCCAAGCCTCCATGCTTGCCTCGAAATGGTCTGGTGAAGCTGCCTGGCCAACCCAACGGCCTAGGTGCAGCTAGCATCACTAAGGGCACCCCTGCTGCCAAGAACCGCCCTTGCCAGCCACCACCCCCACCCACCCTTCCACCTCCCAGCCTGGCTACACCATTGTCTCGGGTTGCTCTGGCAGGGGGGCCATGCTCCCCAGCCAGTGGACCAGCCCCAGGCTCAGTGCCTGGACCCCCAGTGGAGCGGCCACCACTGGCCACAGATGAGAAGATCCTTAATGGGCTCTTCTGGTATTTCTCAGCATGTGAGAAGTGCATACTAGCCCAGGTGTGCAAGGCTTGGCGGCGTGTGCTCTACCAGCCCAAGTTCTGGGCAGGCCTCACACCTGTGCTGCATGCTAAGGAGCTGTACAACGTGCTGCCTGGAGGCGAGAAGGAGTTTGTGAATCTACAGGGCTTCGCTGCTAGAGGCTTTGAGGGCTTCTGCCTAGTTGGTGTCTCTGACTTAGACATCTGTGAGTTCATCGACAACTACGCACTCTCTAAGAAGGGAGTCAAGGCTATGAGCCTCAAACGCTCCACCATCACTGACGCTGGCCTAGAGGTGTGTCCAAAAATTGGCTAGAAGTGGACAGAGCTGGAGGGGCAGGCACAGACAGCAGCAACCCAATGGACATGGGAGGTTAAGGGGCCAATGGGGATGCTCATGTGTACATAGAACAAAAAGTAGCAAAGATAGCATTGTCAGGGCCTAATTCAAAGTGAAAATATGGACTTGTTAAGAAAATGATTAAGGTTACAAGGTTGGGGCAGGAGAGTAGTTAATTACATGTGGGTTCTTGCTTGCTAGTGAAGCTGGCCTTGGTGAGTGGAATGTCAGAGGGAGGGGGAGGGAGTGGACAGTTGAGAGTCTCCTAAGAGCCAGGGTTGAAGGAGCATCTGGGCATTCTGCCCTGTTTCCCCCTACCCCAGGACCTGAATTGTAATTTTAATATTCAAATCATCTGTTCCAAACACCCACATTGGCCAGGCCCTGGCTCATGGTCCCCCATTCCCTGCCTCTCTTTTGGAATATTGGCAAAGTATAACAGGCAGTTTAAGTGCACTGCTTGGAGTTCAGCTTGATGCATGCTTGCACAAGTCTCCACCTGAAAGGCGCCTGCTTCCAGATTCCCAGAAGCTTCTTCCACTCTGCCTAGACAACTCTCATTACCCATGGCAGGATGGGTACCAGGTATGAGTGGGGGAGCTTATAGTCTGACCTCTCATCTGTACCTGCTTGTAGGTGATGTTGGAGCAGATGCAGGGAGTGGTGCGCCTGGAGCTGTCAGGCTGTAACGATTTCACTGAGGCTGGCCTGTGGTCCAGCCTCAGTGCACGGATCACCTCACTGAGTGTCAGTGACTGCATCAATGTGGCGGATGATGCCATTGCTGCCATCTCGCAACTTCTACCCAACCTGGCAGAGCTAAGCCTTCAGGCCTACCACGTGACTGACACTGCACTGGCCTACTTCACAGCACGCCAGGGCCACAGCACCCACACACTGCGCCTGCTCTCTTGCTGGGAGATAACCAACCATGGGGTGGTCAATGTGGTGCATAGTCTGCCCAACCTCACCTCACTCAGCCTCTCAGGCTGCTCTAAGGTCACTGACGATGGAGTGGAGCTTGTAGCTGAGAACCTGAGAAAGTTGCGCAGCCTTGACCTCTCCTGGTGCCCTCGGATCACTGACATGGCACTAGAATACGTGGCCTGTGACCTGCACCGCCTGGAGGAGCTCGTGCTGGACAGGTGCACACATCCCTACACTCCAGGCTGGTACTGGTGGGACCTCCAGGAACTAGAAGCCAAGACTGGGTGGTGCCATTCCCATGGGCTCCTGGGATGGGGAAGGCCATGGAGAATAGAGTGCCCAATTTCAGCATAGCCTGAAGCCACTGGGAGGGCAGGTGTAGTGGTGGGACCAGGTAGGGCAGTGGTGGGTGGGCAGGGACTTGCTGTAGGAACACTTCTGGAAAGGAGGGAGGGACTTAGGTGGGGAAGGGGTGAAGTGATTTAAAGGTGGGCAGTCCCCCCTCTGGTGCAACCACAGGTGTGTACGCATCACGGACACTGGCCTCAGCTATTTGTCCACCATGTCGTCCCTCCGCAGCCTCTACCTTCGATGGTGCTGCCAGGTACCTCCATGCCCCCAGGGATCTGGAATTTAGAACACCGTGGGTGGTGCGGAGGGTGGGGTGGGGTAGCACCAGTCCAAACAACTCTTGAACTACACTGGGCCCCATTCAGATCCCTTCGTTTGGCCTGGCAGTCAAATGAAGCGGGATCTTCTGATTCCCTAAGGCCCTCAAGGGTGCTTCCAACCCCCACTTTTTGCCCTTCTAGTGACTCCAGGTCCCAGGCAAGTGAAAATAGTTAACACGACCCCCTTTCATTTCCTTCCAGGTGCAGGACTTCGGGTTGAAGCACCTGTTAGCCATGAGGAGTTTGCGACTCTTGTCTCTAGCAGGTGAGACCCTTGCTACCTCGTGGGCAGTGACACCTACTCAGTGTGACTCTCCTGAGGTCCCTTATGCAGATAGAGTTACTTCAGACTTTGGCAAATCATGTCCCAGGAAATGGACGGGAGGAAGGGTGAACTCTAGGCAGTCCCTGCCAGTCCTGTTCACGCCCTGGTGCAGGTCCCGCCTATCATTTCAGATTCTTACCCCTCCATGCCCAGTACAGGTCCTGCTTCATTAGCCTATTGTAAGACCCACTCCCAGCAGGCCACTGCCCACTCCAGCCTTGCCCTCCTGCCCAGCCCAGTCCAGCCCTTCTGCCGGGCAGAGCTGAGCTGCTGAGCGGCAGTCCCGATGCCCCGCGTTTGCAGGCTGCCCGCTCCTGACCACCACGGGGCTATCGGGCCTCGTGCAGCTGCAAGAGCTGGAGGAGCTGGAGCTGACCAACTGCCCTGGAGCCACACCGGAGCTCTTCAAGTACTTCTCGCAGCACCTGCCACGCTGCCTCGTCATTGAATAGCGCGGGCTTCTGCACCGGACACGGGAACCCGCCACGCCCTGGGCAGTAGCCCCTCTTCCATTCCTGCCGGAGCACCACTTCTCAGCCCTGCGCTGGATACGGGGCAAGCTGAGGGAAACCCCGCCCCGTGCCTCCTTTGCTCCTCTGCTTCACTGCTCCATCCCCGCCTGGGGCAAGAGGCAGAGGGGCCAGCCCCACGCACGCACGCACACTCGGGGACTTTGTGCATGCCCCTCGTGCCCGCACTGCACGCCCGCCCTCCACCATGCCACAGCCGCCGCCATCTCTCGCCCACCTTCTGGGGGGGGGGAGGACTAGGTCCTTTGGGAATGCTTTGAGTGCAGAAGCCCTCACTGCCTTCCCCCACTTCATTCTGCTCTCTGCCTCCCCCGTGCTGTCCCCCATCCCGGGCAGGGCCCAAGGGGATGGAGGGATTGGTCCCCCAGGACTCAGGGGCCTGGAAGAGCCCCCAAGGGCCTCCCACACCTTCCACTACTCCCTGCCTGGAGCCCTCCAAGGGTATAAGGCGTCACAGGCCACTGCCAAAGCCATGGCCCCCTGAGGAGCCCAACTCCCCCATGCCCACCTGACCCAGTGGCACCCCCTTCTTCCTTGTTGCCATATGGGTCAGTTCTTGTCCTCTGTGCCCCCATCTCCTCCTCCCCCCCTGGCCCTCAGATCCTTGGGCCCTGGCCAGGCTGGGACAGCTTTAGGAGGATGCAGACCTTGGAATAATCAATATCAGCCTAACTGGTGCCCATCCACCCAAGTGCAAGGGTGGAATAGGCACCCAACAGACCCCAACCTGGAGCCACCCACAAGGCTGCCAGGCCTTGGGAGCAGCCCACCCACTCCAGCCTCTACCCCAGCTGAGCTCAGGCCTCTCAGCACTGTCTTTCACCCTGGATAGGTCTCCTCAGGTGGAATCTGCAGAGGGCCTGGCCAAGGGTCAGGGTCAGCACTGATGTCGTTCTGAACTCCCAGTGGCCAGCACACCCTTCACACCCCAAGGAAGGAGGGCTCCTTTCTAGTCCTCCTTGGCCTCTCCCAGCTTCCAAAACCTCTGCCTGTACAAATGGGCTGTGACCAGGTTTTGTTAGGTCCCAAGACATTTGGAAATCCTAGGGGACTGGGCATATGTTTGGCAGTGCTGAGGAAGGGACTGGGAACCCCTTCCCTCCCAACCTTGAGCCCCAGGAGACACAGCACCCATAATCAATCTTGGGACATCCCTATCTGGTTGGAAGAGAGTAACTAATTCCCAGAGAGCCAGAGGGAGAGAGAGAGAGAGAGGGAGAGAGAGAGAGAGAGAGAGAGAGAGAGAGAGAGAGAGAGAGAGATGCTGTTGACAAAAAAAAAAAAAAGAGTTCAACAGCCCAAAGAGTTCCCTGCCCCTGAAGTGTTGGCCAGGAAGGCTCCAGGCTGAAGTGGTCAGGAGCCAGATTCTTCAGCCCTTCTTCCCACAGTCCCACAACAGGGAGGGGGAAGCTGTCAATTTGCCCAAAGTATTAATGCAACTGAAGCTGTGATATTTCCAATGACTGTAGGAGGAAAATTTAAGGGGAGAAAGGAACACAAACAAAATCAACCAACCCCTAAAGTCATTTTCTTATTGTACATAACGACCTCATTCTCCTGTATATGCGGAAGATATAACCTTATATTTGGTAAGTGTTTCTTGTGCTATTTTATCACGTGACCTGTTTATAAAAATATATATTAAAAAAGTTGTAAAAACCCGAGTCTGGGTTGTTTTTTGGTCACTAGACCAAGTTGTAAGGATTAAATCTTCCCTGGATGACCCAGGTCTCTGGGTTCTCCTGCCTCTCTCAATGTATCAAAGTTCCTCATTCCTTCCATAGACATGCAGAGGCTTAGCACCTGACCAACAGAAATTCTTCCATGCCCTGAATGCACAAAATGGAAGAGTGAGGCTGATGTCAATATGTATGTTCCTCTAAAGAGATCTAGGACCTAGTCTACCATCCTTTAAGAAGAGTATAAATGAGCCTTGTCTGTTGTACAGGGTCACTAAATTAGGGATTGTGATGTTCTAAAATACTGCAATTGCACTGAAGTGGTTAAGAGCATTTACTATTCTTGCAGGAGACCTAGGTTCAGTTCCCAGTACCCACATCAGATGGCTTTAAGATGTCTGTAACTATAGCTCCAGGGGATCTGATGCCCTCTGATCTCCTATGGATCCGGAAACACACAATGGTACACATAAAAACACACACAGCATGTACTCAGAGCCAGAGGCAGGAGAACTGTGAGTTTGAGGCCAGTCTGGTCTACAAAGTGAGTTCCAAGACAGCCAGGGCTGTTACACAGAGAAGCCCTGTCTTGAAAAACAAAAACAAACAAACAAAAAACTCACTACACACACACACACACACACACACACTTAAATAAAAGATCACCATGTGCAAGAAGACCCAGACTACTGCACCCACTCCAAAAATAAGGGGCAACTGAGACTAAACTTTGCCACTGATAGAACTGGCTGTCAGGCCCTGAAACCACCAAAACAGGTGTAACCACACAAAATAGACATAAAATCCTCAATAGAAAGAGGAAGGTGGCCCACGCCTTTAATCCCAGCACTCAAAAGGCTGAGGCAGGTGCATCTCTGTGAGTTTCATGCCATCCAGGTCTGCAGATTGAGTTCCAGGCTGTTACACAGAGAAACATTGTCTCGGAAAAAACACAATAGACCAAGGAATCCACATTAGATTGGGGAAGGAGGGATGATCTAAAATGGTAGGCATTTAGGTACTGAAGGTTGGAAAGGAGACATATTCTGCAAAGGTAGAAGGCATAGATAGAAGGCATAGTTACATAGCTTAAGAAACTGTGGAAGAGGAAGGAAAGTGCTCAGTGGGAAGGGAGCTGGGAAGTGGGAAGGAAGCATGCTGAGAAAAGGGGAGCCAAGAAACGGGCAGCTGTACCAGGACAGGCAGGACCAGGGGATCTTGAGTAGAAAAGATACCAGGTCTCTTGTGCGGGGTTCAGAGCAGGAAATGATGGACCCAGGACCAGTCGGGAAGCGGCACCCGAGTTTCATCCGGAAAGTTTGAGTGCACCGGAGTAGCATTTGGCACTGGGGCAGAGTGCAGGAACTCAGAAACTGCTTAGAAAATAACTTGCTGCAGGGGGGCGGTGGGTGGGCAGATGGGAGGGAGAGGGAACTGGAATTGGTGTGTAAAATAAGATTATGTTCACTTTAAATAAAAATTAATTCAAAAACTATAAGCCAGAGTAAGGAAAAAATGACTTGCTTCAAGACTGGGGGAGAGGTTTAAGTTCTGATTATTAAAAATAAACTGGGACCAGTAAAATAGCCCACTTGACAGAGAACCTGTCTTGTATACATTAGGCTCTGTACGGGCTTCATCTCCGGCATCACACACGCACACGCACACTACATTAGGCTCTGTACGGGCTTCATCTCCGGCATCAGACACACACACGCGCGCGCGCGCGCGCACGCAAGCAAGCAAACAAACGCAGACATATCACCAAGGAAGAACTGATGATCTGCTTCATTTACTTGGCCAAAGCGCCGCCCGCAAACGCGGAACCTTTATTATATGGGCTAAGAGTTTGTGCCCATTTCCGGCGAGGCAAGAATGAAAAAAGGACTACTTCCTGTAATGGGCGGGAATTAGGCGAGTCTCTTCCGTTACGGTAGCTGAGGAACATTGTGCTTTCGGTAAATGTCTGGTGTGCGACGGAGGCAAAAGCTTTCCCAGCACCTGGTTCTGGTCCCGCAGTTTCCGCTGCCAGGTGCAACCAGATACCTATACTTAGTGCTGTGGTCTCTCTTCTGCCTCCCAAGGCCTTTAAACTCAGCCCTCCGGACCCCTCCAGTTCCTTTACCCTTTCCTCTCGGTTGTTCGTTCCTCTTGGAAGCCCCTCAATCCTCGGAGGCACGGAGCCACTTTTCTACACACTGGGATCTATCTATCAATGGTCTAGTAGCATCCAGGATCTTGTTAATGGATGATTAACTACATAGAATCTGGGGAGATCAGACACGGTGCTGACGAGTCTTAGGTTAGCTATGGAGCCTTCTAGAGAACTCCAGGGAATTTGGTGATTGGCTGATGGACCATCTCAGGCCGAAGGTTCGAGAGAACAAACCTGAACTGTTAGGACACCATGGCTGACCAGGCCAGCACATTTCACTGACCTCTTGCCCCCTGATCCTTGTGTAGCCATGGAAAAGATGTCCCGAGTTACCACAGCCCTGAGTGGCAGCGCACTGACAGGCCGTACCATGCACTGCCACCTGGATGCACCAGCGAATGCCATTAGTGTGTGCCGTGATGCAGCCCAGGTTGTCGTGGCAGGCCGAAGCATCTTCAAGATTTACGCCATTGAGGAAGAGCAGTTTGTAGAGAAGCTGAATCTGCGTGTGGGCAGGAAGCCTTCACTCAACCTGAGCTGTGCTGATGTGGTCTGGCACCAGATGGATGAGAATCTGCTGGCCACAGCAGCCACCAATGGTGTAGTAGTTACGTGGAATCTAGGGCGGCCATCCCGAAACAAGCAGGATCAGCTGTTCACAGAACACAAGCGCACAGTGAACAAAGTCTGTTTCCACCCTACTGAGGCCCATGTGCTGCTCAGTGGCTCTCAGGATGGCTTCATGAAGTGCTTTGACCTCCGAAGGAAAGATTCTGTCAGCACCTTCTCTGGTGAGGCCCACAGACACAGGGTGGGGAAATGTGTGTTTCTGTAGATGTTAGACCTTACAAGCGGGCTGAAGTGTGCTTCATCAGAGATCCTCTGTTGCACTCTCAGAGGCTGAACTGGGAGAGTGGGTAGAGAGGGAGAGGGCTGGTCCCAGTGAAGGATGAACTCAAGCACTGCTGGTTGGGGAGAGGCAGGAGGTTAGACTGGTGGGAATTGAGACTGGGTGTATCTGATAGGGAAGGTAGAGTCTGCAAACACAGTGTAGTGAGTGGCTGAGTCTTCCTTTCCCTCACCTTGCCTTACTCCACTGCAGTGAATCTACTAGTATCTTCAGGACTCCCAGCCCAGGAGTGCAGTGAGGTGGGAAGTATGCAGGGCTCCTCTCATGGTAGACCTGGCTGTCTGTATTCAGCCCTAGCTTGCTCTCCCTGGTTCTTTTGTTTCTGTTTGTTTGTTCTGTTTTTCGAGACAGGGTTTCTCTGTATAACAGCTCTGGCTGTCCTGGAAGTTACTTTGTAGACCAGGCTGGCCTTGAACTCACAGAGATCTGCCTGCTTCTGCCTCCTGAGTGCTGGGATTAAAGGTGTGCGCCACCACCAACAGGCTTCTCCCTGGTCCTTAATGAGAGCAAATGAAGTACCAGCAGTGCCTTAGACCCTTGGAGAATTTGTAGGTTAAGACAGATCTTGAAGGCCGAGAGTTGGTGGTTCATGCCTTTAATCCCAGCACTCCAGAGACAGAGGCAGGCAGATCTCTGTGAGTTCAAGGCCTGCCTGGTCTACAGAGCTAGTTCCAGGACAGGCTCCAAAGCAATACAGAGAAACTCTGTCTCGAAAAATCAGAAACACACACACACAGAGAGAGAGAGAGAGATCTTGAGCTGTCTGTGGCAGGGAAGACTGGATACTGCACTTGCAGGCTCCTTATACTGTAGTCTTCTAAGGTGGATATGGACTCTGAACCCTTTGGTCAACTGGCAGGGTATTGAGCAGAGAATGAGGCAACCTCCTCTTCCATTCATATGGTCTCACAAGCCTTGGCCCCAGGGAAGTGTAGACAGCCAGCTGGGTTGATATACACTCAGTGCTCACAGAACCCAGGGAATTGAGGCCTGGGAGTTTGTGCAGAAAATACCTGGCATGTTCTGTCTGGCCTAGGCTTCAGAGACCCACCTTAGGCAGATTCTGATGGTGTTTCCTCAGTCCTCTGTGCTTCCCAGCTGGCCACAGACTGGTGAATGACCCCATTCTAGCCCCTTTAAGGGCTCTCCATCCACAGAGGGCCAGCCCTCCCTCTCACTCATGCTTCTCCTGATGAATGCCCACAGGCCAGTCTGAGAGTGTGCGCGACGTGCAGTTCAGCATCCGAGACTACTTTACCTTTGCCTCCACCTTCGAGAATGGCAATGTCCAGCTCTGGGACATCCGCCGACCCGACCGATGTGAAAGGATGTTCACAGCCCACAATGGGCCTGTCTTCTGCTGTGACTGGCACCCAGAGGACAGGTGTGGTGTGGGGGTGAGGAGGGCATTAAGGCTGAAGGCTAAAAGACACAGTGGGGTGTGGCAGGGTCTCATTCCCCCCTCTGGAGAGGTCACTGAGAGCTTGAGTGGGACCTTCTCCACAGGGGCTGGCTGGCCACAGGTGGACGAGACAAGATGGTGAAGGTCTGGGACATGACAACACATCGTGCCAAGGAGATGCACTGTGTGCAGACCATCGCCTCAGTGGCTCGAGTTAAATGGCGGCCTGAATGCCGCCACCACCTCGCCACATGCTCCATGATGGTGGACCACAACATTTATGTATGGGATGTACGCCGGCCCTTCGTGCCAGCTGCTATGTTTGAAGAGCACCGTGATGTTACAACAGGCATTGCCTGGCGCCACCCACATGATCCCTCTTTCCTACTCTCTGGCTCCAAGGACAGCACATTATGCCAGCACCTGTTTCGTGATGCCAGCCAGCCTGTTGAGCGTGCCAACCCTGAGGGCCTCTGTTATGGCCTCTTTGGGGACCTGGCCTTTGCTGCTAAGGAGAGCCTGGTGGCTGCTGAGTCTGGGCGTAAACCGTATACTGGTGACCGGCGCCACCCCATCTTCTTCAAGCGCAAGTTAGATCCTGCTGAACCTTTTTCTGGCCTGGCTTCTAGTGCGCTCAGTGTCTTTGAGACAGAGTCTGGTGGTGGCAGTATGAGCTGGTTTGTGGATACAGCTGAGCGTTATGCTCTGGCTGGTCGGCCACTAGCTGAGCTCTGTGATCACAATGCAAAAGTGGCTCGGGAGCTTGGCCGTAACCAGGTATGTGGGGCTGGGGCTCCATGGGCCATGATTTGGGTCAGAGACTGCTGCTACTGTAGTGGGGCACTAGAACCACAACTACCCTGAGCTTAGCACATTGCTTTGGTCAGTCACAATGCCAGCCTTTGCCAAAGCATTTGACAGTGTAAAGATCAGGTGGGACAGAATAGCTCAGACCCTGGGGTCAACCTACAGTTGAAGGTCTAGGGAGTCAAGTACCCACAGCCCCCTCTTCTGCCTCACTCTTGGTTTTGGAGCCGCCTCTGCATGCCACCTCTCTTCTCCCCTTGCTAATCCTAGCACCAGGTGCCTCACAGTGTGCTACTAGAGGGTGGAAACAGTGCTTTTTCCATGTGCCACAACTTCCCCAGTGGAGGTGGTTCAGGACATGGATTGGTATATGATTCTGCCCAGGAGATGGGGGCCAGCCTGGGTGCTAGGTGCCCAGGACCTATGAGTGGTTGGTGCCTACCCCTAGGTGGCACAGACATGGACCATGCTACGGATTATCTACTGTAGCCCTGGCTTGGTGTCCTCCGCCAATCTCAACCACAGTGTCGGCAAAGGCAGCTCCTGTGGCCTACCACTCATGAACAGGTAGATCCTTGGCCATCCCCCCCCCAGGGTGGATTGCTGGGGGACCTGGCCACCCACAAGCTTTCCCTACCTCTAGCTTCAATCTGAAGGATATGGGCCCAGGGCTGGGCAGTGAGACACGGCTAGATCGCAGCAAAGGGGACACTCGGAGTGACACAGCTCTGCTTGATTCTTCAGCTACACTCATCACTAATGAAGGTAGGCAGGTATGATGATGGGAATAGGGCTGGAGCGCCACTCCCTGAATGACCTCCCTTCCCTGCTGGGCAGATAATGAGGAAACTGAGGGGAGTGACGTGCCTGCTGACTACCTTCTGGGTGATGTGGAAGGAGAGGAGGACGAGTTGTACCCACTGGACACAGAACATGTGCACCGTGAGTGGGGACTGGGGGAGGTGGAGATGGTATAGAGGGGTCAGACCTGGAGCATGGCTCTTTGAGCAGGAGCTGAGTGGAGTGGGAACCCTAGGCTCAGGTAATCTTCCCCCACCCCTGCCTCTCAGCCGAGGAGCCTGAATATGTACTGCCGCAGGAGGCCTTCCCACTGCGTCATGAGATTGTGGACACACCATCCGGGCCTGAACATCTGCAGGACAAGGCTGACTCTCCGCATGTGAGCGGCAATGAGGCAGACACAGCTTCATTGGCACCAGTGGATTCCTCTTCTTCCCTCCTTTCTGTCTCACATGCACTATACGACAGCCGCCTGCCGCCTGACTTCTTCAGTGTATTGGTACGGGACATGTTGCACTTCTATGCTGAGCAGGGCGATGTGCAGATGGCTGTGTCTGTTCTCATTGTGCTGGGTGAGAGAGTGCGCAAGGACATCGACGAGCAGACCCAGGTGTGTGATGGGCCGGGGAGGGTCTCCTTGGACTAGCCGCTTGTCCCCTCATCTGAGCCTGTTCCTTTCTGCTGCACCCCCTACCCCAGTTTGTCTGGAAACACTAACCTGAGCCTGTCTCCTTCCCCCAGGAGCACTGGTACACTTCCTACATTGACCTGCTGCAGCGCTTCTGCCTCTGGAATGTGTCCAATGAGGTGGTGAAGCTGAGCACCAGCAGGGCAGTTAGCTGCCTCAACCAAGCCTCCACCACTCTGCATGTCAACTGTAGTCACTGCAAGCGGCCCATGAGCAGCCGTGGCTGGGTTTGTGACAGGTGCAATGACAGGATTGGGGGACTTGTGAGGGAGGCAGCCCAGAACCTCCCAGCTGAACAGCATTCCCCTTCCCAGGTGCCACCGCTGTGCCAGCATGTGTGCTGTCTGCCATCATGTGGTTAAAGGTCTGTTCGTGTGGTGCCAGGGCTGCAGTCATGGCGGCCATCTTCAGCACATCATGAAATGGCTGGAAGGTAGCTCCCACTGCCCTGCAGGCTGCGGCCATCTCTGCGAATACTCCTGACCTGGCCCTCCTTGAGGCTGAGGCAGTTTCCTCAGCTCAACCCTGAGGTCCACCTGACAAGGCTCACAGCCTCTTACCCATCCCATGTACCAGGATGGAAGGTGGCTACAACCTGTTAACCCAATAAAAAGCAGGAGCTGCTGTTAAGCCACTTGTCACTTTGATTGCGCCGCAGGAGGGAACTTCCGGCAGGGACTGTAGCCATGGTAACCCGTAATAGCCAATGGCTGCTGAGTTTTCGCTCTGCCTTAAGGAAATGATTAAGGGATGTGTGTGTGTGCGCGCGCGCGCGCGTGTGTGTATATGAGGCTTATGTGTGTGTGCACGCGAGTGTGTACGAAGGAAGTTGAAGTTCTCGGGGCCGGGCTCGTTGTTGCTTGCCGATAGCTACAGTCAGGGCGATAGGCCAATGGCTCGTGGTTACGCAAGTGTCTACGGAACTCCCAGCGTGCTGCGCGCCTGCGCCCGTATGTTCATGGCGGCGGCTAGACGGCCAAGGCCGCTTTTGCCTTTTGTACTATGGACGATGGTGACTGTGGTTCTGCCCGGTTCTGACGAAGGGGGATGGTGAGCGGCAGGAATGGGGGGCAGTAGGGAGCCTGAGCTCAGAGCCCTGGCAGGTTGTACTAACCTGTTGTCCTCTCAGGCAGCAGAGCAGGCTGGGAACTGCAGCAGCAGTGACAGAGGAGGAGCATTGTACTGTGGAGCGCCGAGCACACCTCACATACCCTGAGTTCATGCACCAGTATGTGTCCCTACCCCTAGTTTCAGCATGATTCTAGGCACACACCCAAGCATGGTCTTTTGGCTGCCGAAGCCATACCTTCACTTCCTTGTGGGCAGGAGAGGCCCCTGCAGTTTAACACACTGCCTTTTCTCCTCTAGCTATGCCTTCCTCAAGCCGGTCATATTACAGGGACTCACGGACAACTCGGTGAGTATTTGTACCCATGTGGGCAACTAATCCTGATTGACCAGTTGCTCAGTTCTTTTATCCTCCAATCCCAGAGGTTCAGGGCCCTGTGCTCTCGGGAAAACCTGCTGGCCTCGTTCGGGGACAACGTTGTTCGCTTGAGTACAGCCAACACCTACTCATACCAGAAAGGTGAGCTAACACACCCTCCTTTAAGGCCTGACTGTTTGCCAGCATCCCAAAGGCAGGACTGACCAGTCCCAACTGGAACACTCCCTTCTTGTAGTGGACCTGCCCTTCCAGGAATATGTGGAGCAGCTGCTGCACCCCCAGGATCCCACGTCCCTAGGCAATGGTGAGCCAGACCTAGGCAGCATTGGGAATGGGACACTTGGGAACTCACTGTTGCCAATATTCTTGCCTCTTACCTTCCCTGCTGGCAGACACCCTGTACTTTTTTGGAGACAACAACTTTACTGAATGGGCATCACTATTCCAGCATTATTCTCCACCTCCATTTCGTCTACTGGGAACTACCCCTGCTTACAGCTTTGGGATTGCAGGTGGGTGCTTTTTCAAAGCAGACTGGGGAAGCCCATCCATACATACTTTGTTCATCACAACTGACCCCACAGGAGCTGGATCTGGGGTACCCTTCCACTGGCATGGGCCTGGTTTCTCAGAGGTGATTTATGGTCGGAAGGTCAGTACAAGGGTACAAGGGTAGGAGCTGAAGTTTGGAGTTTGGAGTTCAAAGCACACATGTGACCTTACACTTCTTCCTCCAGCGCTGGCTCCTCTACCCTCCTGAGAAGACACCAGAGTTCCACCCCAACAAGACCACATTGGCCTGGATTCAGGAAATATACCCATCTTTAGCCCCATCAGCTCGGCCCCTGGAATGTACCATCCAGGCTGGTGAAGTCAGTGGCTGGTAGGTGGGGGTTGGGCCAACCCCCAAAGCCCCAACCAATCTCTGTGCTCTTTTCTGTCAGGTGCTGTACTTCCCTGACCGGTGGTGGCATGCCACACTCAATCTGGACACTAGTGTCTTTATTTCTACCTTCCTTGGCTAGCCAAACAGGCAACTGGCAAGCAGCAGCACACGCTATCGTAGTGCTCACAGACTTTATTACAGGACAGTGGCAGCAGCAGCAACCTCAGCCCACCCTTACCCGCTTTCCAGCCCAGAAGGGGGACAGGGAAGGCTCATGGCCCAGCAAGGGGTATGCCGAGAAGGGGAGCAGTTCAGAACCCATCAGCAAGGACTGATGGGGACAGGCCCAGGGACACAAACTATATACAGGGACTGGAGCTTCTGTTTCCAGACCCTCCTGGGCCAGGGTGCCAGGCAGGATATGGGGCCTTAGTAGTCCTCTACCCAGCCGTTCTCAGAGATGAATGCATCAATGACTTCCTTCATGGCCAAGTTGGGGATGAGCTGTTCCTGGGTGAGAGGGCTCCGGGTCACAGGGTCAAAGTGGCCCACACGCTGCAACAACAGAGCCAAGAGTGTTCAACCACCTGAGTATGCCTCTAGTCCTAGTCCCAGACCCACGGACCCTTACCTGCAGGTGCTCCTCAATGTCCTTGCGATCATAAGTGATACCACTGGGTGTGATGCAGGGCTCCCGCATCAGCTCAAAGCTGATCTTGCCACACAAGTAGTCAGGGATATCTCGCTTCTACAGCACAATGGGAAAAATGTCTGGAACTGGAAGGATCACCACATCAGCACCTGCCCAAGGGCTTCAAGGGATACCCACCTTTCTTTTCTCGTCCACCTGAGAGAAGAGCTCATCCATGTCTGCCATGTATTTATCCTGTAGAGTTGAGTGCCATGTGTGGGCAACTCATATCTCCTCCACACAGACACACACACCTTATGTCCACCAGGGCACTCATGTCATGCATGGGCCAACAGATCCACCATAGGCTGGGGCACTTTCCATGCCACACACAAAAACACACACACAACGACCCACATGTGGACTAGGGGCACCCTCACGTGCTTGGCCTCAATGCAGGCCTGCTGGGCCCGGATGTGGCCATCATCCTCATCACCCTCGTGGTTCCGCTGACACTCTTCCAGTTCCCTGAAGGTTAACCAGACGATAGTCAGTGATGGTCCTGACCAGAAAAGACAAGAGCCTTCCCCACTTCAGGCCTCTTTCCTCCTGGGCTCACTGTGTGTCAGGGTTGTCTTTCAATAAACATTTGTGCTGATGACTGTCAATCCGAGGAAGTAGCATGGTAGGGGGAAGACCCACCTCTCTCGCTCAGCAGCAATGAGCCTGGTGAGATAAGAGTGCAGCTCACTCTCCTGGTGAATGCGCCGTTCCTCGATACTGTTCCAGCGCTTCTTCTTAGCAATACGAAGGGCACTGGGGATATCATCTCCAAAGTTGAGTCGCTGCTCCTTGGCCAAACTATAGGCTGGAGGAGTGGACACTTTTAAGTTACACTCGCCAATAATCCTGGCCCCAACGTGCCCACAACCTGACATCTTGTCAGCCCACCTCGCTGCAGATTGGCAATGGCCTCATCATAACTCTCCATCTCTAGCTGGCATTGCCCCAGGAAGAAGTGCGCCTTCACAGACTGCCCATCCAGCTCCAGGGCTCTCCGGCAGTCAGCAAGTGCCTGTTCAGGCTGCTGCATCTTCAGATAGCATAGGGCCCGGTTGGTGTAGTACACTGCCACAAGTGGGTTCCGGGTCTGGGGACCAAAGGCAGGCAGCATAAAAGGGTGTGGGATCAAATGGACCCTTCTATCTAGGAAGATGACAGCCACCAATGATCGGGGGGGGGGGGGGGGTAATGCTCCAGCTTTAGAGTCCATGACAAGAATTGAGACACTGGAGGTTTCCGGGTTGCCAGAGCTCTGGATTCTGGTTATATTCTCTTAACTCCAACTGCTTTTGTGGCAATTACCCAGAACCTCTCTCCCAGCTTTGGGCTTGGGCGCCTCAATCATCCTAAGCCTGCCTCAATCAAGCATCCCGCCCGCCAGTACCCAGTCAACCAGTCCTGGGCTTGGCAACAGTAATCCGTGAGCGGGGAACAAGCTAGCCACCGAGTCCTGCCTGCCAGAAAAATCGTCCCGGAATCACAGAACTGGGAGGCACATCGGGCCCCGCCCCCGCCCCCGCCCCCCGCACTCACGATGGCGCGGCCGTAGCAGGCCGCCGCCTCCTGGTACTTGCGGCCCACGAAGAGCCGGTTCCCCTGCTCCTTGAGCTCCTGCGCACTCGGGCTCTTATCAGGGCTGCCACCGCCAGTGCCCAGCCGCGCGCCGCCCTCCTTTTCCTCCTTGCCCTTCATGGCGCCGCGCGGCACGGCTTGGGCTCCGCGCCCGGCCACCTAGCTCTCGCAGCCCGCGCAGCGATCAGCTCCGCCCGGTCAGCGATCCGCCACCGGAACTTCCGGCGTGGGGCGGGGCTGGCATGAGGACACGTGAGCAAAGGCGGAGCCTCGCAGCTGCTGAGACAGTTCGCGAAGTGCTGCGATGCTAGGTCGAAGCTCTCTACGGGCCCCGCCCCACAGTAACCAGGACCTATCCTCACTTTTCAGACCAAAGCTCCGCCCCTTCGCCGTTCAAGCCCCGCCCCAAGCCCACTGCTCGGGAACGTGGCAGCGGCCTTTGGCTCCAAGGACCGGTCACTGGACCGCTGTCCTAGCCCGCCATGCGGGTGCATGTGGGAGCCTGGGAGCGTCTAGACCGCCGGTAGGACCACGGAATTGAGGGAAGAAGTGGGAGGGAGACCGGCAGGCCAGACGGTCCTCGCAGAGCTTCCCTGGAAATCGGGAGGAGCTGCCTTCGGCCATTAATGGCTGAGAAGCAAGCACGTGACATGTTGACACGAAAGAACCTGCAGTGGCAGCTGTAAATGAAGCTGCGGTTGCTCGGCTGGACTCCGTTTTTGGCAATCATGGGGAGGAGCTTCTTCAAGGGCGGGGCCAGCAGGTTTCCTTGGAGAAAGCATGCACCTAGGACCCTTTGACCCCAAGGTCTGTTTAAGACCCATTCCTAGCCGCTGCTGCTACAGCCGATGTCCGCCGACTTCCCCACCCCACCCCCGGAGCTGGAGGAGCAGAACTCGGCTTTCGGCTGATCTGTGCTCCGCATTGTCACTGCCTCGGAGTGAGTAGGAAACATCTTTGCCCAAGTTGGGATAGCCCAAGAAGCTAACCCCAGAACCTCGCTGTCACTCTTTGTAGTGGTCCTGGTGGCAGGAGCTTCTGAGGTGGCAGAAACAGTGCCAAGCTTGCTAGCCCTACAGTACACAGTCAAACACTACTTGCTGTTTCTGGCCCAGATGCAAGAGCGGCCTGAGAGGTCATGCAGGACCTCGTCAGGATTCAAGTGGCTAGTAACTCTAGGCCCCATGTGGTCCTAACCATCGAGTAGTACCTTAGGGCTGTAGACTCTTCCTCCTGTGAAAACAGCATTGCAGACTTGGGCTATGGGGTGGAAGCTATACACCGACCTTCTGCCTGAACTTCACCCCAACTGGGCCTCCCACAAGGACTGTAGGCCTGCCAAGAATAACAGGGCCCAGGCCAAGTGAACCTGGCTCTGTTGTGGGCTTGTCTTCAGAAAGGGGATGAAAGAACAGTAGACTGGAAGCCCTTGGAGCACAATAAATGATTGCTGAACTTGGCCTGACCTGGAAGTTCACAGTCTCTTACCACCAGCCCTGCCTTCTATGTGGCTTCTGGCCCCGACCCAGAGGAGTTAAGCCACTACGTCATGCCAGGTGCAGAGTTTCAAGGGGAAAGGAAGCACAGACCATCCTGGAGGGGACATGTCCCATTCAGCCTGGGTGAGGGGGCAGACAAGCCTGCAGAGCCCTAGGACAGCTACCTAGTGCTGTGTAAAATATTTATTCATTCTCCAAAAAGGCTCAGACTGCAAGTCCTGGGGATCAGTGGGGAGGGAGGGGATCTCCTCTAGGGCCACATTCAAGGACCTCCACCCAGCCCTGGCCTAGTAGCACCCCTCCCCCAGAAAGGCTTAGGAGGGGCAGCAAGGGCTGCCTTAAGATTTGGCCTCAACCTGGTAGACCACAGGGCCTGCCTGCCCCTGTAGGGAAAAGCAGCCCTGAGAGGTCCATTCATAGAGGGCAGACATGCAGGCCCACCTGGTGGCTGACCCACTGTAGGCCAGGCTCTAGCCATATGGCCCTAAGGAGCAGGTCAAGGTGGAGGGGGGATATCGGCACCCAGCAGGTCATAGGCAAAGACGTTCCAGAAGATGGCGAAAAGCAGGAAGGTGCCATAGGCAAGTAGCACCACCCACCAGCCGCACTGGTCCCTCAGGCGCTCCTCATAGCTTCGAAGGATGGTAAGGCCCATGCTTACACCTACCACTGCACCAGCCAGGTGTGCCATAAAGCTGGGCTGTGGGCCTGAGGCAGGCAGTGGTGGGGAGAAGCGCAGCCACACAGCCCGGCCCACTTCGGAACTCACTGCAGAGGGAGCAACAGGTGGGAGGGGCCCTGTCTGCAGGAAGAGGGCCTCCCAGCGCCCCACCTGCCCCGCTACTCACTGCACACCAGAGCCAGCACCATCCTCAGCAGCTTGTATGGACACCGCATCCCAGCCCAGTTCTGATGGGGACAGACAGGCAGGCTGTGAAGCATGTCCAGTGGGCCTCCCTTCCCACCTCCCCAGAAGGGCAGTCCCATTACCATGACAACATTGGCCAGGTGTGCTGAGCACAGGGCATAGACCCCTCCAGAGCCCCCTACCACAGGGGCACGCATGTCTGTGATAGAGACGGTCAGGGAGCCTGTGGGCAAAGGGAGAGGTGAAGGCCCAGCTGGCCCTCAGCTCACCAGGTATGGTAGGCAGGGGACCCACTCACCAATGTGCCTGTCTCACCTGCCAGCACACCTGCCAGGTAGAGCAGGCTGATGCGTAGTACACCGTGCACCATTTCCAGGGGCACCCCAATCATCAGCTGCAAGAGGGCATTGAACCCTAGCTGCTCCAGCCTGGCCACAAAGGAGCATTGGGGAGGGGTAATTAGATGTGTGCCCTGACTATTCCCAGACTACCTCAGGCAGCTGCAAACCCCCCCCCAAGTGGGAGTTAAGCCTTCAAAGTCAATGGGCAGGTGCTGGGAGGTGAGGAGACAGGACTCTGGAACCCCAAGCTCACTTACCCAACATGCATGAACATGTAGGTGAGGAAGCGCCAGGCTCGAGCACGGTGTCCTGGGTGATACACTAGAGGGCTCTTCATGTATTCAGGGTGGTAGGTCTGGAGCACCCACTTGTTGAGACGTGCCCCGTAGCACAGGAACACGATGATCTGGGGACACTAGTGTTAGAGCTGGTCAAGACTAGGGACTCAGGAGGCCCCGGGGCAGCATGTGGGCAGGCCCACCTGGGCAAGGGTGACAGAGGCCATGAACACAGGGGGTGGGCAGCTGCGGTGCCGGTAGAAGTACCAGCGGCGATCCACCTCACAGGGCAGGATCTCGTAGGCCACATATCGCACAAACCGCTTGTAGATACCCAGTCCTGGCTCATCTAGCAGTCCATCCCGGGGCAGCGCCCGTTGTCCATTAGCAATGGCCCTCTTGAAGCTGCTGGAGCGCTTGCTGCTGATCTGAAGGGAAGGGGTCTTAGTGTAGGTGACAGTACCATTCCTGTGAATCCCTGCCCTAATTGGCTACATGGCTGCTAATAGTCTGATCCCCTATTCCACACTGCCCAGGTCCATAAGCCCTACCCAGTAAGCTGCCTGCCCACCCAGTTTTGGCCAGGGTGCTGTGCTTGATCAGGACTGGGGCCCTCCCCTGCTGCCCACACACCATGGCACTGACCAGGTCCACCAGCTCCTGGTAGCAGACCTGGCCCCGTTCGTTGCTCTGAGCCAGAGCCACCAACATGTCCAACTTGGTAGGGTCCAGGGGCAGCTCATGGCTGTGTACCAGACCAGCGAAGGTGTCCGCACCGATGAAGCCTGTATTCTCAGGATCCAATTGCTGTGGTGGGGGAGCAGAGGGTGGGCCAACCTCCAGCCACAGGGCTGAGCCAGGCTGGCTAGGAAGGCTGGACTTTTGTGCCAGTCAGTGCCTGTTTGCTAGAATCAGCTTGTTCCCAGACCCTGGCAGGGCAAGGCGCCTGGTTTGGATGCTCCACTACCTCATATTCACCCTACCAGTCCTAGAAGGGGGAGGACTTGGGTCCGAGAATCACCTCCCTCCCTCCCCCGATTTCCGTGGAAATCCAGTGAAATCAGACCTTTCGTGGGGTCGTGAGTCTCAGAAGCCAAGGTCGTGAAGGCTTCAGGAAGCCTTTGGAGGTGGCTGCCTGGTGGGGCCTTCTGCAAGCATGGTTCCTCCCCCGAGCCCCGAGCCGGCTGGAAGGGCGCTAAGGCAGTGCCAGCTCCCACCCACCACGCACCTGCTCCTGGATTAGCTGTAGCAGCGAGCTCCTGTCCATAGAGCCGGGCCGAGGGCCGGGGTCGGCCGAGGCCGGGAGGGGCTGCTCTGCGGACCGCTCCGCTCCGCCCCGGCCGGCCCGCTCCACCTGCTCTGCTCTGCGCACACCAAGCTCAGACAGCGTCACTGAGTTGCCAGTCCTGCGCGCACACGGGCAGAGCAGGCGCGTACCCAGCACGCGCACGCGCCGCCGCCCAGACTCAACGCACATCCTGGGTAAAGTCCCCCACCAAACAGCTCGACCCAGAACCACCGCCTGTGCACAGTTCTTGCACTGGTGCTGCAGCAGCTTCTCCCAGGAGGCTGAAGCTGGGAACTTGCAGCACTCAATATCCCTCTTATGCAGCCTTTCTGATTTCTGTACTCAGCATGCTTAGTTAGCACCTTCTCTAGGAAGCTTTCGCTCACAAAAAAAAAAAAAAAAAAAAAAAAAAAAGGCCTGTGACCCATCCCCATTACATCAAGGTCCATTTGCTCCCCACCGCACTCAGATTTCCTCCTGAGCTGGGAAATGCTTGTAGTAAACACACTCTCGTCCTTATTATTTGCAGTGTTCCAGCAAGGAAGCACCAGGTCCAGCAAAGCAAGCCCAGATACCAGGTGGTAGGGTACTGCCACTGCTCACACCCTTACCCCCTACTGGTGGCTAAGGCTGGAAGCCCTAACCAGATTTTCTCTGCACTGGATTTGAGACAGCAGGGCCTCCAGCGCAGAAGCACCGGACTCAGACACAGGGGATAGATAGCCAGGCAAACACAGCCTTCAGAAGGTAGGACCACAGCTTGGATAAGAGAGGGTATTTGTTTCTGAGGACAGTGACTGATGGTGACAGACCAATGGGATATGTAATCATGGCACCTCTCCAAGTATCACTCAAAATGGAACTTTCTGCTGCAGAGATGCAATGGCAGTTCCTCTATAGAGAATATAGCTGCTTACAAAAAGCATCCTGTCCAGATAAAAAGTGGGACAGAAGGCCAAGACATTGGCAAAGGGGAGGGACTCCTCCTTTCAAGGACCCTTATTAGGCAGACATTCCGGGGCAGGGAGTACCTATCTGCCCCAACTTAAATTGCACACTGGTTATCTGGATATGCGGATGCCTGTCTCAGTGTGCTTGGTAGCCATATGCAGGGTAACTCTAAGCCTCACTGTCTATCCTCCCCTCAGCTTCTGGCCAGGCAGGATCTAGCCTCTGTCTATCCCTTACTCATAACAGTCAGGCTACACATAAAGCCTAGGTTCTCAGCACAGCCAGGCAGGCTGACTGGCCAAAGAATGGCATGTGGGTAATAAGGAATCACCTACACCCCAGGGAGGAAATAGGCATGTGCATTGGACCTATCACACACAACCAACCCATTGGTGGGTCCTGACTTTACTGATCAGCAGACCCCAACTGGATCTACCACAGCCATTTAACACTGACTAATGAGACCTCAGAATAGGGACCCAGAAACAGAGGGAGACAGGAGGGTCAGCTGACATTTCTAATTCACACAGACAGAAGTCACATTTAGACTGATTGAAGAAAAGCCATTTTTAAGGGGCTGAAAAGATGGCTTGGTGTTTAGGAGCATTTGCTGCTCCTGTAGAGGACCTGGATTTGTTCCCAACATCAACATGGTGGTTTATAGTCATCAGTTAACTCCAGTTCCAGGGGATCTGACACACTTATCTGGCCTCCGTGGGCACCAGACACACATACATAATACACTTATATATATGCAGGCAAAACAAACATTTAAGATAAGCATTTAAGAGAAAACAAAACAAAACAAACCAAAAACAACGTCTTGAGAGACCAACATCCAAGATATGGAAAAGTGAAGTTTAATCAGGAAACCCAATTCCACTTTCTCAGCAGCTGGTACTGTGTGGGTAAAGCTCCACACTATACAGAAAGGTGAGAACTATGTGACTATCAGGTCCCTCCTCGATTTGACCACCATCTCTTGCCCCCACATGCCTACTGGCCATACTGAACCAGGAAGCACCCTGAGAACTCCTGGTCCCAGTCCCTGGCTTCCTTACCCACAACTGAGCCCCTAAAACACAATATTCCCTCCAAGGCTAAGGCCTCACACCTGCCACCTGTACCCTCAGGCTTAGCAGGACAGGGCAAAATACAGCCCTGTTATGGAGCAATAGGTTTTTGAAGCCAAGGTTTAGAAATGAAGTCCCTGAGCAGGTACCCCACATCAGCCCTGGGGACCCTGTAGCCACATAGCTATTACACACCAAGCTGAGAGTCCATACTCCTCTGCCACGTGGGCCCCCACAAGGCAGCAGTGTGCTGTGCCTTGATTAGGAGAGGCTCATGGGTCCTTCATCATCGGCTCTTCACAAGGACCCTGTATAGTGAGAAGCTAAGGACAGCAGCCACTGCAGTTCCGACAGCCACCAGCATTCCTCGGAGCCAAAAGGAGGGGGGGTGTAGCTCTGTGTGCATCAGGTGTCTGTGGAGAGATGAATGTGCAAGGCATGTGCTAAAAGCTCACTGAAAACCCATGTCCATAGCAGAGGCCAGCCAGGCCAAAGGAGGACACCCAGCACGGCTCTCGGGGCCAAAGGCCCCACCCTGCAGCTCTGACACCTTTGTACCCAGATGATAGACTAAGCCCTGGGATAGCCACCCCACACTAAGCCTGTGTTAGGTGTACCCACGGGAAGGTGGCCATGGTAGCAAGTTGGGTAAAGACAGCTGTGCTGGGCTGTGCTGGTCCCAAGCAGGAGAATGAGGTGGGGGCAGGCAGCCGGTGTCTGCGGCAGAATTCAGCTGGTGACAGGCCTGGCTCGGCAACACCTTCAGGGAGATCAGCTTTGGAGGAGATAAAGAGGCAGGGGGTTTGCCCGTCCATGTAATGGTGCTGCCAGGAAAGAAACATGAGAACTGAGCTTGTTGGCCTATTTAGCTAGCTTATGGCTGGGTTCCCCTTATAGGACCCTAGGTCAGAACTTGCCTTGTATATGGTGGCACAGTGTACAAAGGTCTTGGGGTCACTGCTATCAAACATTAAGCAAGCGACATCACAGGTAGTGTCCAAAGAGGTGTCCAGCAGGCTCTCAGCGCTCACTTCACACAACTGGGACAAACAATAGCCTTAGCAGCTTCACAAGGCTTGGCCCCCGATGGCCACCCTGGGACAGCTCCATCAGGAGGCACAATAGGGGACACGGAGTGTCACAGGTCTACCCTCCAAGACAGGGTATATAGTCCCTCACTCACAATCAGGTACTTCTCTTGTCCACTGACCCTCACTGTATTGATGGTGTGCATGGGGTGTCCCTCAGGGAGTTCTCTGGCCTCCTGTGTGAAAGTAGGAAAGAAGCCTTCATCTCCTGGCTCCAGAGTTCCCTGTGGTACCTCTCCTGCCCCTTAGTTCCCAGGTAGAGGCTGGGGCCACCACAATTCTCACCTTCAGACTGTAGCCAAGGAAGGCTTGTAAGAAGGCTGACTTGCCCACTCCTCGGGCTCCCAACACCTTACACATAAGAACATTGCGCTGCGTCTGCCCTTTCTCCTGGTCTAGCCTCTTTTCACGGGTAACTGTAAAGAGCTCACATGAGGGGGTTGGCCACTAAGGAGGAGCTGGGCCCGGGGCCAAAAAAGAAGCTACCCACCTGTGATGGCCTGTGCTTGGGAGTCCTGCTCACAGAGGGTGGGGTAACCCAGGTAGCCAAGGTGTGCAAGGCATTGCTGGACATCTAGGTAGGTCACCAGGCTGGGGGTAAAGAGAAGCACAGCGCTAAGGGGAGTAAGGCAAGGGTGGGTAGGAATAGACAGACAGGAGCAGACTGTACTTACGTCCACTGGCAGAGATAGCCATGTAAGGTCAGCTGGCCAGCCTGAGTGGGGACTGTGTATGAGAGTTCTCGGCCCCAGGGAGCCACTGAGAACACACTGAAGAGATTCTGTAGCTCCGTGGATGAGAGGGCACCATCATGGTCCTATAGGCAGAGGGGCTGTGGTGATACGTGCTTAGGTGTGTTGAGGGGCAGGTGAGGTAGTGGTGCTCACCTGGTCATGCTTCTCAAATACCCGCTGCACAAACTGGTAGCCACGGTGGTTGAGCTCTGTGCTGCAGCCAGGGGGCACATGGAGCCTGTGGGGATGTGAAAGGTTGTCTAGTGCACTTCAAATATCACAATGCAGGACCTGCCTGGGCAGTAAGGCACCCCAACATAACTCTCTGGTCACACAGTTAGGGCTAGACAAGGGGAGCAGCTATGAGTGTGTGTTGAGAGGCCAAGCTGGAGTCTCCAGGTCACAAGATTAAGACAGATCCAACAGGAAGCCCCGATCCCAGACAGTCCCAGTGAGCAGGACCCACTCCAAGAGTATAAACCTCACTGCCCACCCACATGCAACTCACGGTGGGCAGAGGTAGTCAGACGTCAGCTCCAGTGAGTCACTGTAACCAAAGCGCCGTAGGATAGTCCACGTGGTCTCATGACGGCCACGTTGGATGAAGAGCGTGTTCAAGAAGAGGAAGCCTGTGAAAGAGTGGGGAGGGCTAGCACTCAGCCCAGCCACTCCCCACACAAAAGGACATCAGATGATGTCTGCCTCACCTTCCAGGGTCAGCTGGTTGTCCTGTACACCACCTGCCACATTCTTGCATACCACCCTTTTCACATCATCTAGGGCCTGTGGGGCCAGGGGATGGCCAAAGCAGGACTTCTGCCTCCGGTAAGAAAGTGCTTCATATCAGTCAGCTGCCCATGATTACTCTCTTATGAGGGTAGCTAGGGCCTTGGGGTAGGACCACACCTGGAAGGCATTGAGCTCCTCATCGCTGAGTGCCTGGTCTAGGTCCTGATCTGAGAGCTTGAAGATGCGTGTGAGAGCCTGGGCGCACGCAGGTCTTAGCTGCAGGGACACAACACCAAGTGGCCCTTTCCCTGTTCACCCTGCCAATGCTCCCATTCATTTGCTCTCCTTGTCCATCGCCCCACACAGACCTTGGAATGAGTCTTGGGGAAGTACGTGTGTATCCCTCACCCACTACTCACCTGTTTGGCCTCAGGGTCATAAAGCGGGGCCGTGGGATGCAAAACAGCCTTCTGGGCATAGTAGAACAGTTCTGAGATATTCCTCAAGTGCTTGGCTGAACACTGGACAAGGGTGGGGACAGAATCAAGGAGGGATCCAAGACAGACCTAGGGAGCTACTGCAGGGTCTTAACACAGACCTACTCAAACTCCCTGCTCACCTCTACACAGGTCTCTATCTCAGGAAACTGGCTCATGATGGGTAGTACAGCTTCCATGGTACTCCCTGGTCGCAGGTCTGACTTATTGCCTACCAGGATGATGGGCAACCTGGGAGAGAGGCCATGATCACCAGGGATGGGGAACAGGTGGGGTCTAGTCCCCCTAGCTGAGGCCCTGCTGGTCACCTGGGCCCTGTTGCAGTCCTGCCATTCACCAGGGGGATCCACTTGGTTCGTATCTGAAAGACAGGGTCCAAATGTGAAGGAAGAATGCACACATGCTCCCCAACCTGGGGCTGAACAAGCTTTAGGAGTGGAGCTGAGCTGGAAGCCAGCTGTGGTCCTGTGGATGAAGCTGGTGGGAGACTGAGGATGACAGAGAGGGACTTGTCTGATCCCAACAGCTGCAATCTCCCCAAGCAGGTCCCTAGCTCAAAGGTATGGGGATCCCTGAAAGGCTCAACAGAGATGAAGCTGAGAATGAGGACTGGGGAACAAAAGCCACTATGTACTGCCCAGGTTAACTGCAGCCAACCAAGCCAGGCACTAGCAGCAGGGGCTGAGAACGGACAAGGAGCTCCCCTCTTGCTCACCTTTTCAATGGTGGCTTCCTCAGACACATCGTACACCACACACACTACATTGGCCTAAACGAAAGCAAGACACATGGTAACCAGAGGCTGCCTGTTCACTATAAACAGCATGGGGCACTCCAGTCTGCCCCAGGAGCTCACAGCAGGATGGGCAATGAAGACTGGGAAGCCCACCTTTACCAAACAAGCCTCTCCCTGCCAGCATTCCCTAAGAGACATCAGACACTAGCACCATGGCTGTAGTCAGCACATCCTTGTCCTAAGTGCTTAGGACAGACCCACCACATGCAGGGTACAGTCTTGACCAGGATCTCTCACTTTCTAGCTCAGTACAAGCAGCAAGGACGCTGTGGATAAGGGCAAGGAGGCACTGCCTGCACCCATAGGGCACTGGCTAAAGGACTGCATTCAGGAACACGGTAACTCTGGCAATGGTTAACTCCTAATTAAGATGGCACCCACCACAGCCTGGGGAACCTGGACAGCAGACTGGAGTACAGAGCCATGGTACTGGAGAAAGGCAGTATAGTGTTTAAGTAGAAGCAGTTTAAGACACATGTATCTGCTCCCCTTAGACCCTAGGCAGGAGCAAAGAAGGGAAGTCCCTTCTCTCTCTGCAACTAATGGAGGTACTGGTCCAGTCCTGGTTCCCAGAAAGCTGTGATCTGGGAAAGCCAATAGCATTCAGTGCTGAAGGTCACAGTAGAATTAACAGGGTCAAGCACAGCCTGTCACCTAATCCAGCTCGGCAGAAGAAGCCGATTAGGACTAGGTAGCAGCAAATTAGGACCAATGAATGGTGCTCAATACCCACGGGCCCTCAGGATCTCCACGCACCTTGTGGATCTCCTCCTGAAGTTCCTCCTCTGTCTGCTCCGCTTCTAGAAGGAAAAAGAAAGCGATGCGGAGAGGCTGTCCAGCTGACTGCAGACCGGCTGAAGGCCCAATACAAATTGGCTGAGGGGGCAGCACTTGGAGATACCTGAGTAATCCACGATGTGGGTGGGCACCTTCTCCGGGGTGACATCGGCTGGGATGGTTATCTCCTCCGCGCGGGCAGGAACCTGCAACAGGTGGGTCGGAATTGACTGCGGAGCACAGCCACCCAGAGCCTCGCATCCGCCCCAGTGTCCAGTCCGGCCCGCACACCTCCTCGGGAAACTCCTCGCCGACCAGCGACAGGATCAGAGAAGTCTTCCCGACCTGGGCTGCACGCAGAGAGGGAACAGTAGTCAGGAGCATGGCGGAGGTCACAGCGACCCTACCCGTTTGCCCGCGATCCCAGCACCTACCCTCGCCTAGCAGCAAGATGCGCACGTCACGCCGCATGGCTGCCGCCCGCAGCAGCTACTCAAACCAACCCTTCCCGGCCCAAAATGAACCAACTAGACCCAATCCCAACTCAACCCTCTCCTTCAACCCGCTCAAGCCCCCACACTTCCTGTCTCTAATCCCGCCCTCGTCCAAACTTCCGATCCCGCCCGCGCAGCTCCAGCTAGTGGTTGAGCTACGCGTCGGCGCCACCACATGGGTGCTCCTAATGCTGCAGGTGATGCAGCCAGTTCTCTTGGACCCAACAAGCTTCTTTGGTGAACAGGCCAGTGGTGAGAAAGGCTAGACAAAGGACATGATTGGGGGTAGGGGCAAAGACTGAGCTCAGGACTGAAGTGATTCAGAGATGCAATTTATGGAGCAATAAAAAACAATGTATCAATATAGCAAATGCCAGGTTTTATTTAAACTGTACATAATAAAAACAATAAAACAACCTTCATCTGGAAAACCTTCCCAGTCTTATGTGTGTGTGTGTGTGTGTGTTGGGGGAAGAGGGAATGGTTTGGGGGGTCAAATCCATGTCCTCACACACTCTAAGACATTGCCACACCTTCATCTTCCTTAAATCTTTGCAGGTCACCCACATGCAAAATGATGTAGTTCTGAAGCCTGCCCCAGCCATCCTGGCTCAGCACACAGTAATCCACAGCCTGGCTTTTCTGCCTATTCCTAGCAATAGTTCAGGGGCTGGTGACTTCCCACACGAGGATCTCATTGTGAGCAGCTGTGAAGAGCAGTCTGCCAGATGGGGTGAATCTACACAGGTGTACTGAGTCATCATGGCCTTCAAAGTCCTGGGCAGTCCCTGACACACAGTCTAGGAGCCTCAGCATGCATTCTGTGGGTAGATGACAGGATGAGAGGGACAGGCAGCACCCAGAGGGATGCCCAGTCCTCTTGTGCTCCCAGCCTGACTCAGTGCTAGCTAGCACCAGGGAATCTTGCTGAGAGAAGTCAAGGCCATGATCAGTCTCTATACCCCCAAACTTGCTATGGCTGAAGGCCATCAAAGCTGCCCTATTTGTCTCAGTGCATGTGCTACAGTTAGTTGGTAACTTGCACCTTGCCTCTGAGCTTAGGCCCTCTTTGGGGCTATGTCTCCACACTCTTCAAAAGAGAGGGAGCCCCAAGGCACAGAGGTGAAGCCAGTTAGCCACTCCCCCAAACAGCACAAGGGTGTCTATGAACACTCACCAGCAAAGCCAACCACCATGAGATGGGCTCCTGGGGACAAGCTCAAGGACATGGCAAAGAAGGGCAGTGGTGTCTTCTGCACCACCTGTAGGAGGACAGCAAGCAGGGTGACTTTGGGGACTCCTGCTGGGAACACAGCCCAGGCTCTATGGCCTTATGATCCTGCGATGCACAGCCCTTTATGCCCACCTACAATGCAGTACCTATTATGAATGCACAAACCTGCTTTTGACGGAGACTGTAGAAGACCACCTCTTCATGTGCACCAAGGCCCACACACACCAGTATTGCCCTATCCCAAGGGCAGAAGGCAGCAAGAGATGGGGGCAGGAGGCCTAGAGCCTGTGAGAAATAGTGTGTTGAGTTGTGCAGGTCCCAATTCCCACCCATATGCCCCTGGAACTCTTACCTCTGAGGTGACAGGTGCAGGGAAGCTCAACCACTCCAGGAGCTCACAGCGGTCCCGGAGCCAGTCAGAGGCCCATACACTGACTCGCTGGTCTCCACTTGCAGCCAGCCACAGGTCTACACCCTCTACCCCCAGGTCTCCATACTGGGAGAAATGAAGGATGTGAGAACCTGCAGACTTCCCATAGCACCCAGACCTCTTCCCACCATCACCTGAGGTTGCTTTACTTCTTTGCTTGTGCTCTGGATAGCAGAGATTGGAGCACCCCGGTGGTCACTGAGTACACGGAAGGTCATTCCCGTGCAGGGGTGGCTTATAGCCACAAGCCCATCCTTGTCTCCAGATAGGATCGTCTGACCTGTGCCAGATGGAGACTATGTTATCACCCTGTGAGCTTAGCCCATGCCCTGAAGAGTAATGTAGGCTAGATGAGGCTGGCACATCACTCTTTGGGACCCCATCTCCTCACCATCAGTGGAGAAGGCAATGGCTGTCAGAGCAGTCCGGTGGGGGTGCATCTTGAGCTCCATTGCAGTACGAGAGATGCTGAAGACTCGAAGTGTGCCATCACTGTAGCCTGCCACCACCTGCTGCTGCTCTGGGCGTCCACAGGATGGGGGGGTCCATGCAAGGCAGAGGCAGCTCTAGTGTCCCATGGTGGGGGAAAAAAAATCAGCATTTTCCCCAGGGAGGTAAAAAAGGCACCAGCTTCAGCCCATGGGAGCACAGCACATGATCTGGGCTCCACTTTGAGCATACACTAAGTCTGCCCCCCGGAACTTCCCACCTACCTGGTTCAGCACTTGGAACTGGATCACCAGCTCCATGCTGGCCAAAGACCACACCCTCACACTCCCATCCTCACCACACGTGGCACAGTGAGACTCGCTGGGGCTGAAGACCACTTCGTTTACCTGTAGGACCCCAGTATGGATGAGGGGATGCTCAGATGGGCCCTTCCTACCCTGATCTCCAGGACCAGGCTACCCACTTGGCCCAACCATCTCCACGTAAAGGTTCATAGTATTTCCCTATACCTGGGGATGACCCCATCAGTAGGCGGGACTTGGAAACCCATGGGAAACATTTACAGAACCTAAAATATATGTGACCACGTTCTCCAGCAGGCTACAGACTGAAAGCAAAAGCATAAGACACTTGGCTGTCTCCAGGGCTTATGACATGAGTGGCTTTGTGGCTTTTTTCCCCCTTCAGGCTGTTGAATGTCTTGATGGAGAAAACAGATGTGTATCTTGTGAGAAAACCACTGAGAATTAGGACTTTTGGAGGAAGGTAGCACAGATGCCATGAAGTAATGAAATTCAGTGCAAACTGATGCATGACATCGCACGAAGGAATTTCAAGGTTGGGAGTTGCTCAGGGGTCTCAGTTCTCATCTCTAGCTCCATTCAGCTGACGAACAGTGGGCTCATGATGTTCATATCATGGCTTCTGGGTCTGGCACTCCTATCAACTCTTGGTACTGGAAAGCAATCAGGACTCCCATCACAGCTCAAGGGCTCAAGACCCAAACTTGTGTGGGATAGAGAGCACGCTGGCTATTTGAACAATAGGAGACTGGCCACTGACACACAGGCTGGATGAACCTGGAAATCTGGTGGACAGTGAAGGGAACCCAATACAGGCAACATGCACAATCTATCACATGACTGTCAGGCATGAATAAATGCAGATACTCCCATCAACTGACTGGCCTGGCCCTAGATCTGACCACACCTGAAACATCCAGACTAGTTCCAACTGCATCTGAGGAGATCCAACCAGAACCTGCTAGGGCCTCCTGCCAACTGGACTCCACAATGGGACCCTGATGATGTCAGCAGAGGCCACCTGTGAGACATGCTAAGCAGGTGGTGTGTGTGTGTGTTTTTTTCTTTTCTTTCTTTTTTTTTTTTTTTTTTTTTTTTAACAAGTTACAAGAAAGAAAAGGAAAAAAGAAGAAAAAGAAGGAAAGGAAAGTAAAATCTTGCTAGGAACACTAGCAAGGATCTAGAAAAATGCTGCAGAGCCAGTCAGGTCAGGCCCCTAACAGACATATACAATGCCTGGAATCAAGAGGGCCCACCTGAGTCTCCCTAAGCATTACTATGAGCTGAAGCCAGGAGGATTAGGGTGAAAGAGGAGGGTAGTAAGTGAGCTTGCTACCCTAGCCTGCCATGCCTGGGGTGAAAATCCTGTCTTCCTAAACAGCTTAGCAGGCTTACCTTGCTCCTGTGGCCACTGATGAGGCGGGTGCTAGTCCCCTCTGTCCAGCTGATGTACCAGAGAGTGCCAGCTGTGGTGCCCACTACACCCATGTCCATGCCCCTGTCAAAGCTGGCACTCACAACAGCCCCATCCAGGGTCAGCTCACGTTCCATGAAAACAGAACTGGATCTAAAAGAAAAGGAGAAAGAAGTCTTGAAGCTGGAGACATGAGCCAGCTGAGTATGCCAGGTGATGAGGAAAACAGCAGCCATCTGGTGCTGTGTTCTCATAGGTAAAGGAACCAAGACTCTACAGAACCCAGGGGCCCGTCTCTTCTTGGTCTGTAGCCTGCAAGGCCCATGCTATGCCTGAGTGTACTCTCAAGGAGGGACCCAGCTGATGACAGATATGTAGGGCAACCCTCACTTGAGAACTGTGCTACAGGAGTACTGGCTTGCAGGAACCATCAAGGACTTGAGACTGCTACCGAGACCCAAGGAAATGGTGCAGGACAGAGGCCCATGGCAGCTCACCTGGCACTTGAGCCCTTGCGCCTCAGCTCTGGCACAATCCCCACAGCCCAAAGGCGCAGCCTTCTTGTGTTACTGCCACTGACCAGTCTTGAACCTGAGCACAGCAGGACTCCTAGAAGACAGGGTGGGTATGAGATGCCCAACCCCCAGGTTGCGACAGCTAGTACAATTGGACGGCCACAGAGGTTGTTGGGCACCTACCAATCTCGCCTTCATCAGCCTCCCAGGCCAGGAAGCAGCGGCCAGTGCCAGTATCCCAGACACAGACCTGGCCAGAGCTGGAGCCACAGTAGAGCAGGGGGCTGGCCCCATAGCAGAGTGAGGTCAACTCAGATGCCCCCAATTCCTCAGGGACTGGTTCCCGGTGTACCTGACAGAACACAAGGGTGGCTGTGGGTCAATGATGTCCTGAGGCAAACAGATTCCATCCTGTGAAGTTGCCCATGAAACACCTTGGGGCTGAAGAGATGGCTCAGCAGTTAAGAGCACTGGCTACTCTTCAGAGGCCCTGGGTTCAATTCCCAGAAAACACATGGCAGCACATAACTGTAATTCCAGTTCTAGGGGAATCTAACACCCTCACGCAAACATACATGCAGGTAAATCACCAATGCACATAAAATTTAAAAAAAAAAAATTAAAAAAAAAAAGAAAGAAAAGAAACATCTCAGCTATCAGCCTGATACCTGAAAGCTGCTGTCTCTTCCATGGTGCTGCAGGAGCCAGAAAGTAATGGCACTTGTGCCCACACAGGTGAGTTCATTGGCATCCCAGGGGTTGAAGGCCACACCATGCACAGGCTCTTGGAGGCGAGTGGATGACAGGAGTTCATAGGTGGCCAGGCTCCACAGGGCAAGCGTGAGGTCAGCATAGTCCCCTGGGGACACAAAACAATGATGCCAGGCAGAGTCCAGCCACCAGAGCTCTTCGGAAGTCTGCCCTTTCTCTGCTTACCCAAGTCCACCTACCCAGTGTCACAAGGAACTCATCATCTGGCGAGAAGGCCAGAGCTTGTACAGCTGTGTCATGGTGGGAAAGGAGGTGCCGACAGAGGCCCTTGGGAATATCCCAAATGCGGATCTGGCAGCGGGTAGCTGCGTTGCCACAGCAGGAGGCAGAGGCCAAGACCTGCAAGCAGAAGGGTGAGTGGTCAGTGGAGGAAGGCAGCTATGTATGCCTGCCCTTGCTGAATGGAG
The DNA here is from genome assembly GCF_943737965.1 of Phodopus roborovskii. Lineage (NCBI taxonomy): Eukaryota > Metazoa > Chordata > Mammalia > Rodentia > Cricetidae > Phodopus > Phodopus roborovskii. The sequence goes on along the minus strand of NW_026126407.1, from coordinate 47,959,474 downwards.
GAGAAACTGGGACGGTGCCCTTCACACTGAGCTAGAACCAAGCTCTGTTATACATGGGTAGTGTATGCACCTGGCCATCCTGGTTGAGTGCCAGAGTAGAAATCTCCTGGGGATGGCCAAGCCAGTGCTGCTGGGTACCAGAATGCAAGTCCTCCACCACCACCAGTCGACCACATGTGTAGGCAAAGAAGCCTGTAGGCGAGGAAAATGCCAATGTCCCTGTGACTGCTGGCAGTCAGACCTCATGGGGCTTGGCATAACAAGGGCATGTGCAGTGCCCTGCACTCTAGAAGTTTCAACTAACATCCAGTGTTCATTTGCTATGGAGGACCTGCCCTAGAGGAAGAGACTAACACTGTAGCAACTCTACCTGTATCAGGCCTCCAGACCATGTTGGCCCGCCCGTTCCCATTGTAGCCCACAACAGCCTTCAGTCGTAGCTGCTCCCTGCCAACGGGAGGGAAGGAGACACTCTACAAGGAAGCAGACCCAGAAAGCTGGCAATCAGCACAGCTGGCCCCAAAGCTACACAGGTAGTGTAGATTGGAGATATACAATGGTCAATTAAGGGACTGAAGGTATAAGTAGAGGGCCAGGTGGAACACATGGAAGCCATAGGAACTTGATGATCCTGCAGTGTGGAGGAGTCAGGGAGAGGCAGCACTGGAGAGAGACAGGATCAACAGAGCACCAGCTGGTTGCGTGTATGTGGGGGCAGGATGGAGTAAAAGCTACCCCTCTGGTAACAAGACCTAAACGAGAGCCCAGGGAAGACTGAGGGCCCACATTCACCAGAAAGGAGTAAGTACTCTTAGAAACCCCTTGAGTAGCAACATGGTGTGCTGCCAACCTTGACCCGTGTAGAGGCCTTAAATCGAGCTGTGAAGTGCTTGTAAGAATCTGGACGGGTTGGGAGTCCAGTCTTTACTCTCTGAAGGCTCCATTCACCTGGCAAGAGAAAAAAGAGGTCATAGAACAAACACTGAACTGCTTACTATCATCTGAGACCCCTCCCCAGACAAAAAGCCCCCCCAACCCTGCTAGGCTGAGAGCTGTGTTCCGCCCAGTTGCAGGTATACCAGGATTCCTCAGAGTCCTGGAGGCGACCTCAATTCATCTTTGAGGAAATATTTCTACAAGCCCCCAAACTGGCCTGACGGAGGCCTCAGTCCCTGCCCCTGGCCACCTGCTTACTTGTCTGGCTGGGGTGATAAGGAACTACAGCTGGTGCCCAAGAGCCCTTTGCAGCCTGCCGAGGACCATCCCCAGCTCCACTGGCCTCCCTCTCCACGAGCACGGGTGGAGTTGGCGCCTGGGCTTGAGGGAATGTCTCAGAGACACGGTCCTCCTCGCAGAGTCCTTCCTCATCTGATGTGGAGAAGGTGCCTAGGGCCGACAAGGAGAGGGAAAAAGACATGGTGGTGCACACCTTTCATTCCAACAAGTAGATCTCAGGGAGTTTGAGGCCAGCCTGGTCTACAGAGCTACACAGTGAGACTCTTGTCTTGAATTAAAACAAGAAAACAGCTACCTGACACCACCCCAGAATCAGCACCAAGGAACAGACTGAGCCAGTGTGCACCTACACCTGCCCAGGACCCCAACCCTTACCAGTGCTGCCTTCAAGGGGCCTGTCACGGATACTCAATGGTGGTGGTGATGCCTGAGATGGTATGGGTATTTGCTGACGAGGGAGTCCACTGGTCCCAGATGCCAAGTCCTCCAGCTGTCCTACACTGGAGTCTAAAGATAGAAAGACCATTATCAGGGTTAGGCATGTAAGATCTGTCTATTGGGGGGCAGTCTTGGTGGTGAATGCAGACATATCAGGCACGGGAGAGGAGATAACTCCATCTGCCCAACCCAGTGTCAGCCCCACACCAACTATCACTGCTCTAACCTCTTCTCCCAGCTGAGCCTGGGTCACTCACCGGCCTCATGGACTGGGGGCGCCCCGGGTTCACTTTGGTCACTGAGAACAAGAAACGGTGTTAGGGGCTGGGCAGCAAAAGGCCCATGCAGACATAGTGAAGGGTGGATACTTGCCTTTCAGGAGTGGCCAGAACATCCCAGAGGAAGATGGCATCCCCCACACTGAGGACCTGCTGCTGATCAGGTGTGAAGGCTACAACTCGCACAGGCTCCGAGTGGCCAATGTAGACCTAGGGACAGCAAGCATCACATCGTACATGGACCCTGAGCATGTCTAGGATTCTGTGCTCCCAGTATCTAGGTATCCCCATGTAGCACTGGGCCTCAGCAGGGAGAGGGCTCTGCACATCACCTTCTATCCTCTAGTCCCTGCCTTCCCTCACTTGGTCCTCCAGGAGTCTCCTCAACCACCTATGGGCAGCCTCTTGCTGCCCAGATCACATACCTGGCAGCTGGAATTTGGCTGTGGTGGATAATTCCACACTGTAATGGTCCGGCCAGTGGCTGCCAGCAGCAAATGAGCATCCACACTAAGAGCCAGGGAGGAGCAGGCTCTGGAGCGGGCACTGGAAAACTAGAATGAAGTATTCTCAAAGATGCCCCTTTGTGGTGGCACAGTGGACACTGTGGTGGTTTTGTGGTGGCTGCAGGGACAGGGAAGCGTCGGCAGGCCAACTGCCTGTTGTCCCATGACTCACCCTCCGGAGAGTGTGTCCTGATACAGCATCCAGTACCACAACCTTGTTAGTGGATGTAGACACCAGCAGATGGCTTGAGTCCTCAGGACTGAAGCAAACAGCCACAGCCCAGTCCAGGTGGTTGCTGGCCAGGTTGAGGGTGCTGATATCAACATGTAGTAGCTGGGGGACAAGAGACCACTAGCCTCCATCTCCAGGTTTAGAGGGTACCACCCAGAGCTTGGGAGGGAAGTGGCTTCAGGATTACCTACCTGGGTACCCAGACATAACCCTCATGTAGAAAGCTGACCTTTTGGAGATCATGGTGAGCCCAGGACCCCCTTTAGCATGGTGGATAGGCCTGGGACTGCTCCTGAGCAACTGCAGCCTCTTACGTACTCCTGGACCACTTCATACTCTGTATCTAGCCAGGCAGAACCCCTGAACTAGGAGGTCCCACACTTACCTCATCCAAGGAGGCTGACTCCATGACTGTCACCATGCACTTAGAGGGGCCCACAAAGGCCAACCGGCAGCTGTCTCCACTGACTGCCAGAACATTAGGGTTGGGGCCGCCATCCTGACATACCATGTTGGCTGTAGCAGCACAGGGCAGTGGGTCAGCAGGTGTGATGGGATACATTCAATCCCATCTCCCCTGCAGCATACACTGCCCCTCTACATCTTCCAAAGAACTTGGACTTGAGTTCACCAGTTCTCACAGGCCATGATCACATGACCACTTGGCAAGCATAAGTCAAGGTGGATCACCAGAGGTATAGATGCCCTCTGATCAGGTCTCTCCCAAACATTTTCCTGGTGCCCAGGCTGCCCACCTTCCACAGCAGGGTAGGCACAGACCCTTACTGATCCTTGGCTTGTGAGGAGGGTTCAGAGACCCTTCCTTGGTGAGAGGCACATGGCATAACATAGGTCCTGAATGTGGAGGTGATGGCCCTGCTCTGGTTAGATATTTTTGTAAACTTGACACAGCAAGGGTGATCTGGGAAGAGGGAACTTCAATTGAGAAAACTGAGAAAATTCTTCTAGAAGATTTGCCTATAAGCAAATCTGTGAGGACCTATTCCCTTCCTTCCTTCCTTCCTTCCTTCTTTCCTTCCTTCCTTTCTTTCTTTTTCTTTCTTTCTTCCCTTTGATTTTTCATGACAGGGTTTCCTCTGTGTAGCAGCTCTGGCTATCCTACAATTTGCTCTGTATACCATGCTGGCCTCGAACTCACAGAGATGCACCTACCTCTGCCTCTGCCTCCTGAGTGCTACGATTAAAGGTGTGTACTACCACACCCAGTGGAACATTTTCTTGATAAATGACTGATGTGGGAGGGCCCAGCCCATTTTGGCAGTACCAATTTTGGGCAGGTGGTCCTGGGTTGTGTGAAAAAGCAGGATGAGCAAGCCATGGGGCCCAAGACAGTAAGCAGCTCTCCTTCATGGCATTTGCTTCAGGTCCTACCCACACGTTCCTGCCTTGGTTTCCCTGGATGGACTCTAAGCTGTAAGGTGAAATAAACCTTTTCTTCCCCAAGTTGCTTTTGGTCACGGCCGTTTATCACAGCAATTGAAAGCTAACTAAGACAGGCTTCCACAGTGCCTTGGAAGCAACGTGAGTGGCTTGGAGCCTGACCTGCCACACGCAGGACGCAGCATCGGGAGACAGCACAGTTGTACTGGACCAGAGAGCCCTGAGAGCAGGAGCTGAACAGGAATCTGCCGTCAGGTGTGATGACCAGGCTGGTGATGGTCCCTCGGTGACGCCTGTACCACACATGGAACACTCACTGACCTTAGTCCTGGGAGCTAAGATGGAGTTCATGGAGGCACTGGCTTTCCTGCGAAGGGTCCTCCCCACTTGGGATCCCACATAGCTCCTCAGCTTCCACATTCACTGATAGTGTCAGAGAGCCCTGCCCCCCTGGGGCGCTCACGTGTGTTCTACCAGGACTCCAGAGTTCTCCAGGCTGAAGGAGCGTACAGCCCCACTGCTGAAGCCACAGAAGAAGTTTGGCAATGTGGGGTGGAAAGCAACGGCACAAGGGGTTTCATCAGAGGACGAGAAGTCGTACAGCTGGAGGGAAAAGGCCACCATGGAGGGTAGGTAGGGGCCAAGAGAACCCAAGAGACAAGAGTACCCAGTGTGGTTTTAAAACTAAGTTCCAGAGATTGGGCTGGGAGAACCAAATTCCCTGTGGCCCCCCCTTGCCTTTTGGTATGGCATCTGGACTTATCCCCTGTCTACCTTTTGCCACTCCCCACCTGTTGGAGGGTAGCCAGGTCCCAGATTCGGACAGTATGGTCAAGGGACACAGTGGCCATCTGACCCCGGTTTTGTTCTGTAGAAAGTGCCAGCACTGGAGCCATGTGAGAGCGTGTCAGCACAATATACTCCCGGGAGGGGACGTCCAGGAAGCCCAGGTGGCCTGAAGCAGTGGTGGACAGCACATGCAGGCCATCGGGACTGAAGGAGACTGAACTGACAGGGCCGTCGTGTTCTGTGGGAAGGGTGGGTCAGCAGCCTCTGGGGCTAACTCCAGGAAAGCTCATACCTCACTACATGGACCCTGAGGTCCCCAGGGCACAGACCACCTGTTCTGTTTCTGCCAAAGTCTCCAGGGTTTTGAAAGTACCCTGCTCACTAGCTACTGCCCCCAGAGTCCCTGTGAAACCAGCCTACAGCCAGCACTGGTATTGATAGGTAGCCAGACTCGGGACAACCCCCTGACCTCACAGCTCACTGTCCAGCTCAAGAATAGTGTTACCAAAACCAGATCCAGAGGATCCCAACCTCCCCTATGGCAGAGCCAGCACACCCCAAGCTAGGATAGATAGATAGACATCTGCAATCTCACCAGCCTCTAGGAGCACTGAGGAGAAGTCCAGGGGCCAGAGTCGCAGGTAGCCATCCTCAGAGCCAACGGCACATGTGGCAGTAGAGACGCTGAGGCTGCTGATGGCAATGCCAGACCCTGGGAAGGGCAGGCATCAGCACCTCAATGTGATGTCACTTCCCCCAGGGATGGGTGCCACCTACCCAAGCTGAAGTTCTGCTTCTCAGTGAGTGGAACACCAGGGGGCTGTGTGGGCAGCAAGCGGCGGACATGCTGCACAGTCATACGCTGATGGTCAATCTCCAGGATGTGGCCGCTATGGCTACAAACAAAGCTGCCCAAGGAAGGTAACAGGTGAGGCACGGTACTCAAGGTACTGGGGTGGAATGGGTAACAACAAAAGCAGGGACTCACAGTATGCTGGCCGAGGGCGCCAGGTGGCCATCCAGGACCCGTGCAAAGGCAAGGTCAGTGAGCTCCAGGGCACAGTACTCCCCTAGGTCCACAGCACAGGAGCGCAGGACACCACCCCGCAGTCGCCACAGCCGCACACTGCCCCTACCACATGACACCATCCTGTAGGCATGGAAGAGTAAGCAATGTGGAGCAGAGGGGCTCAAGGCCCAACAAACCCTGTCCCAGTATCATATAGTCTGGCTACATCACCTGGTTTCATCAAAAAAGGCAATCCGGAAGGCCTGAATATCAAAGTCAGTATGCACCTTCGCGAGAACCACTACCTCGCCACCAAGGCCTACCTGGTCTGTGCCCCAGGCCACCACCACCTGCAACAAACCCACCATGAACTCCAGCTGCAGACATCAAGCCCTGTGAGATCCTTGCCTGGCTCTGCCCTGAACTGAAAGGACTAGTTGTGGCCCCAGCCTCTCAACAGCCAGAGGCTTTCACCTGACTTAAGAGATCTATCTGGGGACATCGGGTCTGCATCTGTAGCTGCCTGTCGATATATGCAAAACCTGACTGAGGCTGGGTATATCTATCTCAGTGGCAAGGCAATTATCTAACATGTGAGGCCAGGATTGGAATCCTAGCATTCAGGAGGAAAAAGCCATAAGTAGCCTACACTGAAACACAGAGCAGCTAAATGCCCACAACTCTGATAACAGTGAACATTTAAATACAAATCTAGAGTACATAGCTTTAGCTGGCCTGGAGCTTGCTATGTAGACCAGACTGGCCTAAACACATGCCCACCTGCCTCTGCTTCCCCAGTGTTAGGGCTTTAAATCCAGAACTAGAAGCAGAGGTAGGAGGATCCCTGTGAGTTTGAGGCCAGCTTACAAGTTCCAGAACAACCAGGACTGTTACACAGAGAAACCCTATCTCAAACAAAAAAATGTGCCACCACACACAGCCCATCTTGATTCATTCTTTCTCTCTTCCTCCCTGTTTTTTTTTTTTTTTCTTTTGAGACAGAATTTCTCTGTGTAGCTTTGGAGCCTGTCCTGGAATTAGCTCTTGTAAACCAGGCTGGCCTCAAACTCCCAGAGATCCACCTGCCTCTGCCTCTGTCTCAAGTGCTGGGATTAAAGGTATGTGCCACCACTGCCCAGTCTGATTCTCTCTTTTTTAAAAAAAAAAAAGATTTTATTTTTATTTTATGCATATTAGCGTTTGTCTAAATCTATGTCTGTGCGCCATGCATGTGCAGTGCCCACAGAAGCCAGAAGAAGGCATTGGATCCCCTGGGACTGGGGACCCAGACAGTTGTGAGCCTCCTTGTTGATACTGGAAGTGACCCCAGAAGGCTCTGAAAAAACAGCCAGTGCTCTTAACCACTGAGTCATCTTTCTAGCCACATCTTAAAGCAAGGCATATACACTACTCTAATAAACAGAAATAAACAAAGACAAGAGTTTTAGAAACCAGAGGCTGGATGGAGCTCACTATCTAAGTACACCAGTTTTATTGACACATTACCGTCCTTCCATGTCTGTCCTTGCCCACACCGCAGAGGAGCGACCCACTACATGAGAAGCTGTAGAGATGGAAGATGAGGTCAGCGATTTCCGGGAACCTCCCACTCCCACTGCTCCCCCTCCCCAAGGCTACTGCACCTGAGGGAGCAGATGGTGTGCAGCGGGCTTCGGAAAAGGGACAAGCATGCCCCAGTCTGGAAGTCCCAGAGACGAACCATGCTGGGAGGCTGCACCTGGGCTGAGGCTAGCAGTGTATCATTTCCATCAAGTGCCAGGGCAGAGACCTGGAGAAGTATAATAAAGAAGAAAGGTATATGGCCTGTAGGCTCACCTCACCCACCCAGGCCCAAGAGGCTTATACCTTGTCTGTGTGGCCAAGGAAAAATCTCTGCTGTCTAGTATTAACCTGTAGAACGATGATGACTGCATGGCACGGGTAAACAACAGCCATGCTGTCTTTGGTCCACAGCGCCTAGCACGTGAGGGCCAGAACCAAAGTTACTCACAGAAACCTAGCCAAGTCCCACTTGGCTATTTAGAAGGGGAGGCTATTGCATGCATGCATGCATGCAAACACACACACACACACACACACACACACACACACACACACACACACAGACAAGCATTTGGCCACCCAGAGACACATCTGTACCTCCATCACAAGTATTTGTGGAGAAGATAACTAAAGACCCTTCAACATAAGAGAGATTGGTGATCTTTGGTAGCAAAAGATCAAAGACTCAGAGATCATGCCCAGAAAGGCCTGGTGAGTGCCCGGGGTCCTTGGTGGGCAGGAAGGAGGGAAACACTACTCCTTTCTAACCAAGGCTTCCCCTAGAAGCCCACTGCATATGCTGGAGCCAACATTCCACATCACACCCAGTTCCAACAGGTCTGGTCTGGATCAGAGAAACCCATACTCATAGATGGTCTGAAGATGTAACTGGGGAAATGGCACAGCTGTAAAGAGGGCTTATTACTCTTGAAGTGGACTCAAGTTCTGTGCCAAGTATCTACATGGTGACTCACAACTGCCCAAAACTCTTGTTCAGGGGATCTGATGTCCTTTTCTGATCTCTGTGGGCTTCTGCACACATGCAGTAAACATACATACATCCAGACACACACACATACACATAAAATAACAAATCTTTATGGGACTGGAGACTCAGCAGTGTAAAGCTCTTGTTGCTTTTACAGAGCTCCCACATGACTGCTCACACTATACAACTCCAGTTCCAGGGTACCCAGTGCCCTCTTCTGACCTCTCTGGCACTCCTGGAACACATACATACATACATACAGGCCTAACACTCATACACATAAAATAATTTTTTAAAAAGGACGTAATCCAGAGCTACTCAGTCTTTGGGAGCCCTTTAATCCAGCCATTACCTGTCAGACTTTGCCAGATAAATAGGGGACACCCATGACCTGACTTACATTTGTCCACACAGGAATGAACAGATGTGGGCAGGGCATGGCTTCTTAAGGACCATAGGGAAGAAAGTACCCAAAAACAGGACTAGGAATCTGTCCGTTCCAAAAACTCACTCATGCCACCCAATGAGAACTGGCCTGGAAACTGCCTTAAAACCTCACCCATTGGGTACTGTGACCCCCAAAACCGATGACTCCCTTCAGCCTCAGGACTGGGTCTGGGAGGAAAAGCTGCAATAGGAGAATGTAAAATGAGATCTGAGGAAGTCACTCCATCCCCTCCAAATGTCCCAGCTGTGCTACTTTTCAAGGAAAGGTTTGGGTACAGGGTGGAGGGTAGGAGAGTGGAGGGCAGGCGCAGCAATCTTCTAGCTGTAGTGGTAGAGCCTCCAGAAACACCATGTCCCGTCCCTTAACAGACTATCTGGGGTGACCCTTAGGGTTGGCAACAGGAACAATCCCTTCTTTATTCATCAGCAAGTTCTCTTGATCAATGCAAGGAGGATTGGAAGCCCATCCACTGTGAATGCAGTTCAGGGGCCTCATCTCACTAATGCCCAAATGCCTTCAGATGGGCACTCACCTTACAGGAGCCGAGGTCCTCAAGGGCCATGGGCACCCCAGATGATTTGTCAGCAATGGCATGTCTACCACTGACCACCGTGTGTGCATCAGTGGCCTCATCCCAGGCTGAAGAGTGTTGGCCAGGGATGCTGGCAGCACCTATGCTGGAGACCTCTGGATGCTTGTAGGTCAGGCTAACCTCTGGAAGAAGCCTGGGTGTTGAGGGGACCTTGCAGGGCTGTAGCAGAACATGTACCATCAGCACCCTAGGGCCACCACTCCCTAGCCCTTTCCCAAGTGCACTCACCAATACAGGACCAGACATCTGGGCCACAGGGGACCTGTTGCTCAGCAAAGATTTGGCAAAGACCACTGGATGAGGCAGGCACTGTGACACATGCCCTAGAAGATTACAACAGAGTGAAGTGACAGAATGGAGTAGCAAGGGGCCGGCAAAGGTACAAGGCAGAAGAGGTAGCTCCCCTCACCCATTCTATAGATACCACATAACAAACATTGCCATCAGTCTACCCTAGACCCTGCAGCTCTCCTCACAACTGAAAAGCCTGGGGATCAGATGCCATTTGCATAGACCTTAAATATGGTTCTAGAATCTCAGATGACCACCAGTTATGCCCATCTCTGCACTACCTCCAGGCTGCCCCAGGCACACACCAGTTAGTCTCCACACTCCTGAACCCCTTAGGATTCCCCAATCCTGTTCCCACCAAGCCCTATGCACCATGTAGTGCCACAAGCCTACCTGCCTCTAGAGGGGTACAGCTCTTTTCAACCTGCTCATACGGTGCTCTTGAGCCATAACTTGGAAACCTCATGGGTGGCAAACACAGGCAGAGGCAAAATCAGTATCTAGAGGCTGAAGGTCACTTGGCCCCTCACCACCAGAGGTTCAGAACCACTCACCGAACATGAATGTAATGGTCATGCCATCTCTCCCCTTTTGGCACTGGGAAGGCCATTTCTCGAGGCACAGGGTTGACAGGCAACTTTACACGCCGGGCCTCAGTGACAGTGACAGCTACAATGATCAGGGTTGTTCTAGATCAAGAGGAGTGTGTCCTATCCCTTCCCATCCCAGGCAAGATGCAATACCAAGCATCTGCCAGTGTATTGGTGGGCCACCAGTCCACCCCATTGCCTTTTCTAGAACTGGGGGCGTTGATGCATGGCTCTCATCTGCCAGAGGAGGGTCCCAGCCTTCTGATTAGGGTGGGACATGAAGTGTGGACCTTACCGGGGTCAAAGCACAGATCACTGGTGTAGAGGTTTCTGACTAGTAGACTGGCACAGAGCCTGATGCTCTTGAGGTGGCCATAGTGCCGGCTCAGGTAGAATATCAGAATGTCATGAAGGTCCAGCTGTAGGTAGGTCCAGCGGGCATTAGGAGGAGCTACACCTGCCAGGTTTGCAGGACAGGTGCAAGTTCAGCATCTACCATTTTCTTTCCCCATTTCCATAGTTGCAACCCTCTCAGCCCCAGACCCCAGCAGCTCTCGGGCCACACACAAGCCCAGATGGGCCTGTACCATTCCTTTCTAGGCCTTCACGCTCTCCTTCCTGAACCAGGTGTCACTACCTCTTCTGGGCGACTTAGTCTCGAAGACAAAGGGGAACTGAAGCCATGTAGCAGAGGACTTGAACTCCTTAAAGAGGTTGGAGAAAGACACACGGATGACCTGGCCATCCTGTGAGACAGAGTGAGGCCATTAGATGGAGATTACAGGAGAATAAGCATTAAACACACAGCCCTTCTTCTAATCTGAGCACCTCGGTGGACACGTCCAGGTGGATGACAAAGTGCTTGGTAGGCAGGGGCCGGAAAAGCACATACAGGTACCGCCCAGTCAGCCCCAGAGACTGAGTGCTAGTTCTAGGGAGCTGGATGTAGTTGCTGGCAGAGACAGACCCACGGATGCGATACACGGCGCTCCTCAGGACCTTATCCTAAAAAGAAAGAGTTGCTGCGAACAGCGCAAAGCTGGAGGATACAAAGAGTGCCCATCGGGAGATTTCTGAGGAACAGGAAGGCCCCGACCAGTACCGTCACCACGGCCACATCTCCCTCTTTGCTGGACCGTTTCCACTCATCCACCCTGAAGTGTCTGAATACGTTGAGGAAGGGGTGCTGCCAAGCTGCAGAAGGGACGCCGCCTGAGCACCGGTCTTGGGCAGCGCGCCGTGACCCTCCCCCTCCTCTTGCGGGCCGGGCTTCCGCGCGAGGAATAGTCAGTGATGCAGGGGGCGCCTCGGACCCGGTACACCCGGGACGCGAGACCCGACGACAGCGCTCCAGGCGCGCACAGCTACCTCCGGCCATGGCAGTACAGCTCGCGCTTCCCGCCTCAGCTGACGCCGTCCTACGCAAGACACGCATCACGGCGCCTAGCAACAGCCACCGGGCACCTTTGCGTCACTTCCGCCAAAGCAAAGCACGGAACTCCCATGGCTGTGTGACACCCGGTTGCCTAGCAGCCTCCTACACCCACTTCCCTACTCCAGGCTCTGGAGTTCCTCAGCCTCTATTGGCTCGCCCTGGGCACTCCACCGCTGTCACTTCCTGTTTGGGCCTCTGTGGCCACGCCCAGCCCTCTCCAGGCCATCTGTTTTAAGTAGGGATGGTCGCCAGCCCTCTCTGAGGCCTCCGTACTTGAGAGGCTGAACCTTTTTTCTCCGTACTTGAGAGGCTGAACCTTTTTTCTGTATGTGAGCAGGAGAGGTTATGACAAGTACTGTCCTTGTCCACGACCTACCCAGTCTGGGCCTCATCTATGCTTTCCAACCCTGTGGAAGCGCCTGATCAGCTCCCAGTTACTCTGGGTCTCTGCCTCAGGAAAACAAGTTACCAGTGCCCGCTGGGGCTAGGTTCCCAAACAACCACAGTCAGCACAGGTTCACCATATACCCAAAGACGCTTGAGACATCTTTTCCTAATATCCCCCAGCCAGGCCTACAAGCTTGAGTGAGGAGGCAGTACCTGCAGTCCAGGGCTAGGATCCCATTCCCGTTCAGTCCCTGGGTAAAGACTGGACGCTGCCTCTAAGTAGAGACATGCCCCGGTTAATCATGTCAAGGACCTGGCTAGGGAACCATCCCTAGTAGTTAGGGTTCACCTTACAATAAAGTGCACTTTTTTTTTTTTTTTAGAATTCCTGTTTCCTACTGCAGTCCCTCCCAACAAAGTCATTGGAAGTTTAGGCTGGGTCTGCCAGTCTGAGGCCTCACTGTAGGGGGTGATGGAATGACTTTTTTTTTTTTTTTTTTTTTTTTTCAGACACTGGCCAGGGATTAAGTATGTTTCTAAAAAGCAAGTAATGTATTGGGTTCCTTGTTCTTTTTCACCTTTTTTATTTGAGACAGAATCTATGTAGCCTTGGTTGTTCTAGAACTTGTTATATAGACTGGGCTGGTTTTGAACTCAGTGTCAGCCTATAGAATTCAAGGATTAAAGGCCTGGGCCACCTCCCTCCAGAGATGCTTGCAGCTAGGTGCCTGACCTCCTTATCTGCCTCATCTGCAACAGCAAGGCTTTTGTTTTTCCTTCTTCCTTCCAAGCAGATTAGATTTACAGCTTTCCTGCCCTGGGGTTTTTCTTTTAAAGACCAGTAAATTCTCAAACCCTTGTTTGAGTCTGTTCTTTGTCCTTGAGATTGTTGGTGTCCATTTAAGACAGGGTCTCTCTATGAAGTCCTGGCTGTCCTGGAACTTACTTCCTGGGACCAGGCTGGCTTCAAACTCAAATCCTGCCTGGTCACTTGTTTTTTGTTTTGTTTTGTTTTTGTTTTATTGAGACTTGGTTTCTCTGTAGCTTCAGAGCCTGTCTTGGAATTTGTTCTGTAGATCTGTAGACCAGGCTGGCCTCAAACTCACAGAGATCTACCTGCCTCTGCCTCCCAAGCATTGGGATTAAAGCCATGCACCACCACCGGCACTTTTTATTTCTTTAATAGCAGAGAAAATAAATGCACCCTTGCATCCCTTGCCAGCATCACCCCACTCTTGGGGTCTGACTTTGGTGTCAATTGCCAAGAAGAGGTAGTAGAGTAAAATGGAAGAGCTTGGTTCTGCATACTTCCACAGTGAGCTGGTCAAGGGCCTCATCACCCTAATTAAACCCAGCATGACAGGGCATGCCTTTAATCCCAGCACTCTGTGAGTTTCAGGCCAGCCATTTATCTCAAAAATAAAAACAAAGGAGATCTGGACAAAGCTTTAACTCCTGCTATTTACTCCAAGAGTAGAGAAGATGTGGTTACAAGGGGATGCTGCAACCCACTGGGGAGGCAGGAGGATCAAAAGTTCTAGGCTGACGTTGGACATTGGTGGCACATGCCTTTAGTCCCAGCACTAGGGAGGCAGAGGCAAGCAATCTCTGTGAGTTCAAGGCCAGCCTGGTCTACACAGAAAATTTCAGGTCAGCCATGATTAAATATTGAGACTCTTGCTTCAAAAAAGAGGAGCAAGTAATAGTGGTGAACAGAAGACTAGGGATGTAGGCCAGTAGTAGAACTTTTGCCTTGTATGCATGAGGTCCTGAGTTCAATTCTGAGTATCACAAAGGGATGGGGGAGTCTAGAGTCTGAGAAATAGAGGTGGACACGTGGACCCAACACACATCCCCAGGTTTCCCCAGTCATCGACACTCTAAAAGGCAGTTTCTCAACTTTATTAGCCTGGGCTCCTCCCTGCCAGCCCCAGGGGCTGGTCCCTGGGCACAGTGAGCAGGATTGAGGTTAGACAGGTTTGGCCTCTGGCTCTGGCAGCTTGGGACAGCCAAGCCAAGGGAACAACAGGTACAAAAGTCCAAATGTTGGCACTTCAGGTGTGGCCGGTACCCAGCCAGGCCACAAGGTGGACCAGCGCACCATGGTCCTCTTCGGGCAAAGGGTCCACTATGGCAGTGTTCCTTCCTGGACAGGGTTAGGAACAGTTGGTGATTTTAGCCAGGAACTGTTGTGCCCACCACTCATCCAGGTCAATAGGTACAAAGTCTGTGGGTAGAATAGATGCTGGGCAGTGATGATGCTTTCCAAGGATAGCACCTCTGCCCTTCAGCTGACCACAGCTTCTAACCTGGACTCCAAGTATAGCTCTCAATGGAAAATGGGGGAGTCTGGGCCAAAACTTTCCTTTCCAAGACCCTAGGGCTAGAATCTTGTGGAGAGGTCAAGGTCAGAGGACTCTTTAGGGATGCGGGGCACGGGGAGACTCACTCTGTAGCCGGGGATCAGGAGTGCTCTCCACATACTGCACAGGCCGTGGGCCACTCTCATCGGCAGGGCCGCCATCCAGTTGTCGCTCTACCTGCTGCCAGGCTGTAGGGAAGGACAGTTAGAATGAACCAGGCCCTGGTATCCCTCCCACCCCAGAATCTGGTAGCCACCTTGGACTCCAGCCCAGCTCAAGGAATGGAAATGACCAGGCAGAAAGCCAAAGAACAGTCTAGCCCTTGGGCTGCTAAGAGTCAGGCTATAGTGCGGAAGGACAGGACGGAGCCAGGTCCACACTACTGATATTCTGTGGCCTGAGTCACACCCCCTGGTCCCTTACTACCTTCGGACACAAATCGGACGTTCTCCTCGTGGGCCAATGTGTAGGTCTCTTGGGTTCCCTCGAGGGATGTGGGTGTGGTGAGGGGCCGCCTGCCATTCACTCGATTGAACACAAGCCTTGGCCCTGGACTGTGAGAGGTAGGAGAGAGATACAGTTGGCACAGCCAGATCCAAGAGCTATTATGAAGGGTTCAAGAGCAGCCTTAGTATGTACGCACTGCACCTGCACAGGCACAGACCCAAAGTAGATCGTTCCTAACCACTGAGCAGCTGCCCTTAGCTGCTATGGGACAAGGCCTCTCTGATGCAGACCCTGAGCTTTCTCCAGCTCAGCTCACACCTGTAGCCCCTGGGCCAGGGAAGGTTGAGTGACTGCAAGTCAGAAAGAGCCCCAGCTCTCTAACCAGACCTTTGGCAGGGTACCACAGAGTACTCCACTTCTGCACTCCCAGCCAGGCAGGCTTCCAGTAGCCTGATTTTAACCTCTGCCTGATCAGAACTCTAGCCCACCCCCACCCACTGGGCACAGACATCCCTTCCTTCTAGAGATGCCCCACAGACCCAGTCACCTCAATGACACCCCCACTATTGGAAAACAAACCAAACAAGGATGGATCAGGGTTTGTTTTTTTTTTCCCTGGCTGCCGCCAGGCCCCCCAAAAAATGAGCACAGAATGCTGGGGAGGGCCCAATCCTCAAGGCAAGAAAAAAGGGAAAACTTGAGTGAGATGCCCCCCACCCCACGGCCCTGTGCTGCATTCTATATTCAGGGGTGAGGGGTGGCTGAGCCCCTGCCAGCCAAGCAGGCCCAGGGCAGGGCAGGAATGTGTCATCCCAGTTGGCTGGCTGGTAGCAACTGGCCAAGCCCTGTGCTCATGAAGCCTGGAGTGGGGCCACAGAGGGAATAGGGCCGCACCTACAGTAGGAGGTGGGAGCCGGAGTCCTGGGCTGCACCTGCCACTCCGCCAGGCACTCGCGGTCCCGGTAGGCCTGCTCGCCTTCCTGGGCTCAGGTGGCCCACGCCGCTCTGGGTTCCTCCTCAGGTGAGAGGGGCACTAAAATAAAGAGGAGGGTCTTAAGGGGCACAGGGTCCTGCCAGCCCCAGAGCTGGCAGGTTCTGGTGGCTACAAAAAATCTTAGATGTGCAGGTGGGGACCACAAGGAGGCAGGACTTCTCCCAGACCCATTGGGCACCTGAGGTTTTGGTGAACCAGAGGGCACAAAGGCATATTTGTAATGAAAATCCCCCTTTGCTTGCAAGCACCTACACCCCAAAAGGGTTTAACTGATAAAAGCTTGAGGGCTGGACACTGATTCTTTTTGCATGTATGTTTTTGTTTTGTTGAAGCAGGGTGTAGACTCACAGAAATCTTCCTAAGTACCAGGATGCAGGGAGGTGTGTACTACCACACCTACCTGATTCTTAAAAGAAGGAAATCCCAGCCAGGGGCTGTGAATAGTAATGGATCAAGGTGGTGGCCCTGCCCCAGAGGGCAAGGCCTACAAACCCAAAGCTAAGCCCTGCCCCAGCCCTGCTTGGAGGCCATGGTTATGTAAGACAAGGCTCTGTAGGGGAAAGGGCACCAGTCCCAGAGTGCACCTGTACCCGCTCCTGGAGGCAGTGACTGTAGTGCCAGGCCATAGTGCCCACAGACCTCCTCTCATGTACTCTCCTACCCCCATTTTTCAGCCTGGGAAGAGAAACTTCCTGCCTGTGTCACACAATGAAGGGGATCGATTTCAAGATTTAGCAGTGTTCTGTCCCCAGAATGCTCACAACTTTGACTCTGGCCCACTTTTATTCTGCCTAGTGGTCCCTGAACATTCCTCTATCTGCTTCTGGGGGGCACATGATCTCATCTTGAGTCTCTCCTTCTGTCTCTTGCCAGGAAAAAGAATGTCAGAGGTACCACCTGACCATCACCGGCAGAACCTATACACAACTATTTAGTGGGTTGAAAGGTTTTGCCAAATGAGAACAGGAGGATGACCAGTGCCTCCCATGTTCCCTCCTAGAGCTGGTCATAGAGACATGGTAGTTGAGAAAAGCTCCAGGAAAAACAAGACAGGGAAGATGGTGGACATAGGTGACTTTAAAGGGTGGCCTTGAGAAGATACAGGGTTAGAGAGATGTAGATGTATTTGTGGGAGCCCTACAGGAGCAGGAAGTTACCAGTCCAGGGACCAGGAAGGAGCAACTCCCCACCAGCCCCATAGGAAGCAGGGAGAACATCTTGCCCTGTCTCTTCAGCTCCCAGAGCCCAGAAGTACTGGAAGTCAATGTCCCTCAGGCTTCAGGTGCTTTAACTGGCTGTTGATGGGTGACTTGAAGCCTCTATATCAGTTTAACTTCCTGTTTGGAATAAATAGCCAGGGTGGTGTCCATCCCTTGCAGCTTATAGAGTTCTGGAGAATGTCATTACCTTGTCCTCCTCCTGGATACCACCCCCAATATTGCCATAAACCTGTCCTTGCTGTCCCCCAACAATGAGGACTTAAAATGGTGGTCTCCCAGGTAAGAGATGAGCTGGTCATCAAGGCTACTCCAGCTCCAGGTTCCCTGTCTGGGTGACCACTTTGTGGTTACACACCTGCACACCTCCCAGAGACAAACTGCTATCATCAGGAAGCCCCCTAGGCCCTGCTCATCCTGTCGGCATGACAGACCTTTGGACAAGAACTCAACATCCAGAATGGAGCGGAGTTGCCAACATGCCTCTCTAGCAGGAAGCCCACAACTCTGCCAGACAGTACCAAACACAGCCCACACAGGTGTCTCCCACCTATGGCATCTGAAGCCCAGTAGCTGAGAGATTAGAGGGGTAGACTCTGCCACCAACTCTCCAGCTGAGGCTAGTCTAACTCTTGGCCTCCTCACAGATTATCCTCAATTTGTGCTCCTACTGAGAGCCTAGGGCCCTTAGCTGATCACATGCCACCTATACCAGAGTCTTGAGCCCATGCCTGCAGAGATCAGGAGCAAAGTCTGTTGTCACAGGAAACAGTAAATTGAGCCAAAGAAGTAGAAGGTTCAGCCTTGAAGGAGTGGGATCACTTCCAGGTCACAGTAGCTGAAATCCAAATAAGCCATGGCTGAGCTTCCCTGGGGCCCTGGGCACACTGCTGGTTCGGAAAGTCGGAAAACTGTTGGGTCTGACAGTTGGCCCTGACACTGGCTGGGGAGGAGGGCTCCAGTGCCCCAGGGTGTCAGTGAAGGGCAGGGACCTGATAAGGCCAGAGGGGAACACGTGCGCTTTTACTGCAAGGACAGGGCCTGAAGACCTTGAGGGCCAGCGCCTTGGGCAACTTTCCCCAACTTTGACCTCGACTGCTTCCCAAGGGGTCCAAGTTAGCGGCCCAAGGTCGCCAGGTCCCTCGCTCTTGGGTATCTGCGGCCCTTGACAGGTAGGAAGCCCCCAAGGCCCCACGTGGCAACCAGGGTCCACGCACGACAGCTGGGCCCAGAAGGAGCCAGCCAGCCTAAGCGCGCGAGCCGCCTGCGCCCCGCCCCCTGCCCGCCAGGACGCGTGGTCCTCACCAACCTTCTCCAAGGTCACCCTCCTGCCGGGCGGCCCCGCTCACCTTGCCAGGGGCCAGGGTCCCTGAGAGTGTGCCGAGGGCTGCTCGTGCGCGGGAAGAGCGGTCGGCGGCGCGGGCTGCCGGCATTTCAGGAGCTCGCCGAGTCTGCTCTCTACCTGCTGCTGTGTGGGACCTGCGGGCCGGGCGGAGGGCGCGTCAGCCGCCGCGGGCCAGCGGTCAGGACGTCCCGCCTGCCCGCCCGCCCTGCGCACCTGTGCGGCGCTGCGCGACCAGCTTGCTGGGCCCCTTGGTGATGGTGTACATGGTGCGCCGTACCGCCTGCCCCTGGCAGCGGCTAGATCAGGTAGCCTCCACTAGCTTCACTCTGCGGTCCCTGGAGCCCGGCCCCTTTAAGGATGGAGGACAGCCAGAGATGGGCGGAGCGACCCACACACGCCCCCTGCCCTTAAAGGAACCGCGCCCACTTGGTAGCCTTTACAATCCTTTAGAAAATTGGCCAAGACACTAGATTTGAGCCAGAGGCGGGGTACACCAGACTGTATTCCAGTCTGTAAGCCAGACTGTATGCCAGACTGTAAGCCAACTTCAGGTTGAAGCGCGCGTGCGTGTGTGTGTGTGTGTGTGTGTGTGTGTGTGTGTGTGTGTGTGTGTGTCTGTCTGTCTGTCTGTCTGATATTTCTGGGGAGGGAGGCTATTCGAGTGGGGGAGGGACTTCTGTGTGCTGGGGTAGTTCTCTGAGCTAGAGACCCTGTGCAAACTCTGAAATCAACAGTATTTTCGCTCATATTTGAAGCCTCTCAGCCAAGTGCTTGGACAAGCCTGGGTTGATGGGGATCATCTTTGTCTTGGGTCTGCTTAGAATGAGTGATCTAAAAGTAAAAAGGTGGCCAGGCGGTGGTGGCACAGGCCTTTAATCCCAGCAGAGGCAGGCAGATCTGAGTTTGAGACCAGCCTGGTGTACAAGAGCTAGTTCCAGGACAGGCTCCAAAGCTACACAGAAAAACTCTGCCTCTAAAAGCCTAAAGAAGAAAATAAATAAATAAATAAATAAATGAAAAAGGTGTGTTTATGTAGAATGAAGTTCCATGACTTTTGACTTTCCCCAGTGAAGAATATCAAAGCTGACCCGCAGGGAGCCTGAAAGCCCAAAACCCAGAGGAAGACCAGAGGGTATAAAACTCAGGGAGGTACCCAACCCTAATGTACTAACATTCCCCTCAAGGTTATGTCCTGAGCCTTCCTGGAGGTGGCCCCTTTGCCCAGCTACTGGGGAAGCTAAAAACCAGGGCCCCATCAGGTCTGTGGGGAGAGCCATAGGGTTTCCTAGTATATGATGATGGAAGGGAATCTCCCAGCATGGGTGGAAGCAGCCCTATCCCTCCAGCTGTCCTTAATGACTCATATGAAATGAATGCTGAGCTGAGAACTATCATATGAGGGTTTGAAATGTGTCTTCATGCGCTACTGCCACCTGGCCTGAAGAACACTGTTGCCACATTTGAAAAGGATCAGTTTGCTGGCACCAGGGACTGGGGGAGGCAGGTCTTTTTGTCAAGTCTCGGGCCACTCAAGCAAGAAGCACAGTAGGAAGGGGTGAGGTGGGTAGCTGATCCCCCTTAATCCCCGGATAGATAGCCCAAAATACCTATGTGGCTTGCCAGTGGAACTCCAGAGGACTTACACCAAAGATGGCCAAGCTGCTGTGCTGGGCACTTTGGCCTTACATTATCCAGAGTAAGGCTGGAGAACAAAAGGCCTTCCCTTCTCCAGCCCTGGGAAGACTCAGTTGAGTGTGTGACAAGCACTAGGGAGGCAGTGAGAAGTGACTATGCAGCCAAGATAGGACACCGACGATAGCCCAAAGAAAGAATTCCGCCCAAGCCCAGCTGGTGAGCCAGTGACTTTCTTGAGGTCACTTACTGAGCATATAAGAGCAGAGCCCTCTGGGAAAGCCACCACAGTGTGGGTGACAGCTCCTGAAAACTGGGTCACTGGACTTGTTCCTTCTCAGGGCTACTTCAGAGTCTCCTTTCCAGCAGCAGTTGGCTCCTGACTGTATAGTCTTTGCGGAGGAGGCTTTCCCCAAGCTTCTCAATTCTCAAATTTCGCTTGCTTCTTGAGTCTTAAGAGCTTCCCCTCCTCCATCCAGAAGGGAATGTTTCAATCCTCAGGATTGAGTACCAGGCCTGTGGCTTCAAAGGCTGAGTGGGGATGTGAGAAGAGGTTGCCTCTCCTCCCCACCCCAACCCACACCCTAAGCCCTGTCCCTGCCCAGGGAGTCAAGGCCTGGGCATGTGTGGAAAGAAAGGGCCACTTCCTGGCTAAATTTGTTCATTCCTACTTCCAAAATGCCTGACCTGCCCCCACTAGCCACCAAACTGCCAGTCCTTCCAAGGCCACTGTAGCCTGAATCTGGTGGCCTTGAGCATGCTGCTATTAATCACTCATTCATGGTAGGGAGGCAGGATAAGGTACTGGGGGCTCATGCTGGCTTTTGCAGGTTTCCCTGGAATGACAGCCATACTGAGGGCAGGGACAGGGAGGATCAGTTGGACCAAAACGAAGCACACACAGTAAGGGAGGTACAAAGCCCTGGTATGGGGTGTATACACACCATACATAACACTGACAGGAACTCTCTGGAGACAGGTCCCCTACAAAGAACTTGAAACCCCGACTACTACTACCTAAAGACTAAAGCCCAGCTTCAAACAACATCATCAGTGGAAAAACCCAGTCTTTGCTTAAATGTGGGCCCTAACTAGAGGAAGAGATATCTAGTTAAAACAGCTGCACCAGAAGTCCAAGGTTGGGTGCAGAAGCCCTTAGAGAGCTCTCAGGAAAAAAAGGGGGGAGGGCTCTGAGGCAGGCTTGTTTTGGGGGTGGGGCATAGGCAGATGAGGATGGGATGAAGAAATCTAGTGGTCCCTAAGGATCAGGAAGCTGAGGAGATGGCAGGACATGCTGGAGGGGCAGACAGCTTGTTGAGGTTTGGTCTCACTAGTGAAGTCTTCCTAGGTGCAGTAGACTACTGCCACCTGAGGATGGAGCCTTGGTGGGGTACCAGTGGCTGATGTCTGAGGGGGAGGTTATGGAAGATCACAGCCAGAGCCATAAGAGAGATGGACTAGGCCAACCAAAGAAGCAGAGTCCTGCTCAGTTCAGGGTGTGCTGAGACAAGCCACTGGTAGTGGAGAAATGTAGTGGAACTGGACACTCACTCAAGTGTTGCCCAAGCCCTGCTCTAAGCCATACCCCAAGAGGGGAGCCAGGACAAAGGCCAAGGCTAGGGGAGTGTGGGAGGACCAGAGTATTTTATGTTCCTAACAAACACAAACTCCAGGACCTGGTGCTCTCAAGGGCCCTGATAATTTGGTAATGAAGATAAACTCATTTGGAAAAGCCAAAATCAGCCAAAAAGAGCTGACACTTCTGATCTTAAAAGGAATCCAGCCTCAACAACTCTGCTCCCCATGTCTACCTAAGGAAAGTCCTTCTTACAGGGTCCAGACCATGGCCAACATTGAACATGGCCAGGCTTTCTAGGACTTAGGGATGAGTACAAAGTTTTGTACCTAAATCACTTTCTATTAAAACTTGTATTACCAACCTAAAATTATTTTTTAGACCTTAAAACATTTTTTAGATAAACAACTTAAGCTTTTATGTCTCTCAACCTTTACAAACTTTACATCTCTTTTGTGAGCTTATTTTCTGAATTTAGTAACAAAAAAAAAAAAAACTGTAAAACTATAACTATCTAGGTGGTGGCACATGCCTTTAATTCCCGCACTTGGGAGGCAAAGGCAGGCAGATTTCTTGAGTTCAAGGCCAGCCAGGTCTACAGAGCTACACAGAGAAACCCTTACTGGAAAAAAACAAAACAAAACAAAACAAAAAAAAAAAAAAAAAAAAAAAAAAACCACACACACACAACTACAACTATTTAGTCTTTAACCTCATCAGAGGATAAATTATTACTTGAATAAACAGGAAACAATTTCCAAAAGGTGCCTACCACCACCATTCTGTGACAAAGTTTCTAATAAATGTGTAATTACAGATGCTGACCTGAAACAGCAGACTTGAAATTGAGAGGTCCCTAAGGTGGTTCCCACCAAGGGGAACCTTGTTTGTCCCTTGTTGATATGCATTCATTAACCCAATGCTGACCTTTGCCACGCCTTCTGCATACTCCAGAAGGCTGGTGTCTTCTTTTTGAATTATCTCTAAAGAAACATTGTTTCTAGGAACGCCTTACCTATAATCCCTTTTGAATTGACTTTGCTTGCCAAGGCAGAGGCAGGTGGATCTCTGTGAGTTCAAGGCCAGCCTGGTCTACAGAAACCCTGTCTTCTCAAAAAATCAACAAACAAACAAACAAAACAAAAAACACGAACAAAAAGAGCATTCTAAATTAGCATTTTTTTTCTTTCTTTCTTCCTTCCTTTCTTTCTTTTTTCTTTTGGGAGACTTGAGTTTCCCTGTATTGTTTTTAAACCAGTCCCGGCACTGGCCTCTGTAGATCAGGCTGGCCTCGCCTCCTGAGTGCTGGGATTAAAGGCGCGCACCACCAATGCCCAGCCTCTGAATTAGTATTTTCAGAAGCCAAGGATTTAACTAATATTTGTGTGACTTCTGGATCTGATACTATTTTATTTACACCTGGGGTCAATCTTTGCAAAAAAAAAAAAAAAAAAAGTGAAGGTTTTATTATTTTATTTGGGGGGGGGGGCTTGTATAGTTTTAGTAAATGACTGAGACCTCTTTCCAGATTATTCAACCATATCCACATTCACACCCCCAGCCACCCCTGTTGACTGGACACACTTTAAACCGACATCTCAACAGCAGCCCCAAGCAAGAGTAGCCCATGTAAACTTTGAACTAGCTACTGACAACTGCCAATGAACACCTGGGGCATTTCTTAAAATCCAGACACTCTGTGACATGGATGCCCCCAAAACCCGCGCGCGAGCCAGTTGATCACCAGTAAATTACCCTTGTCTATTCTAGCATTACATTTCACTTGTCATTGACCGCTTCGTGTTATCTATCCATGGACCTCGAGCTGGTGCCAGCTGTCTCAGCGTCACCCAAAGCTCATCTGAGCTCCAGCAGTCTGTCCCA